>NC_138535.1:29930909-30606098 GCF_964234715.1 Podarcis melisellensis | reverse complement strand
GAAGAACGGAGACCGTGTAAAATCAGCTGATTAGCGAGCATTCAAATCACGGGGAGAGAGGGGGAGAAGCAAAGGACGCACCAGCAGAATTAACGACGAATGGCTATGCAGTCACCCCCCAGGCACCCCAATCAGTTAAAATTAAGCCAAAGTACCCAATTATGAAGAGAGCAGCGCAATAAAGGCAAATTAAGCAGCGCTCACTCCTAGAGGAGAAAGGAATAACGAAAGGTAAACTTCCCTGCCGGCAAGCCTCTTCCGAGATAGCTCCACGTGGTCCAGCAGCTGAGGGAAACAGCAAACCGCGTCGTCTCCAGGGAAGAAAGGGGGCGAGCCAGGGGCTGCCCTGACCTTAAGTGGCCCTACGAAGGCCCGCCCCTGCCGCCAGCCGATTGGCTGGCGCCACAGGGTATGCTAATTGGGGGAATCCCTGTCTCCCGCGAGGCTGACGCCAGCCACGCGAGAGCGAGTGTGGGCGGGGTCGTGATCCCACAACCCCCCCTCCTCCTGACGATCGGAAGGGGCATTGGACAGGCGTGAAAACCTCCTTATTAAACTTTAACTAGTGATTGATATAGCATTCATCCGTAGATGTGGTCAACTATGCATTTAAGAACAGGTCAGGTACGAACTCAATGTGAACTGAACATTCTAGGAATGTTTCAGCTTAGAACGGTTTGTGCAGCATCATATGCAGAAGCGAAGCTTTCCTTCACATAGCAAGGCCATTGCCTGACCTGCAAAATAGGGAGGGCGATTGAGGAAGCGAGCCAAAGAGGAAGTTCTCTGGGGGTTGGCTGGCCGGGCTCTGACGTGGCCAGGATCCCCTAGGCAACGGGGGACAGAGTCCCCCGCCCCTGGTGGGGAGTGGGTGGCCACGTGGTCCACCGCAACTCCTCCCCACTGGGAAGTGGAGCGGATTTCCCAAGACATATCCTGTATTTGCATGTTACCCCAACACATTCCTCCTATGTTAACCATGTATATGTTATCATAAAGCACCAAAGCTGCTGCAAGCAAAGGCTCTAGCAGCTCAGTCAGCTAAGGCAGCTGCTTGTGGCTGGAAAGCCAAACAGGATGTTTGTGACTGTTGCCATGGGAACAAAGGGGCAGTCCATTCTGTACTGAGCACCGGATGTTAGCTCAGTGTGTGTGTCATATGACCTGTACTGGAAGTACATGGGTGGAGTTTATTCTAACTGCTATGGAGTGCAGACATGTTTTCTCTGTACTGATATGAAAGACAGGAATAAAGGATGTAAATAGATTTCTGTCTGCTTCTTCCCCCTCCCTGGGGGACACCAAAGGGGAGAGAGGAAGAACGGTGTGTTCCTCTCACACATCTGAGAAGAATCGCCGAGACCTCGGCTGCTTATCAGCAGTGTAGCAGCGGGGAGGTCGCCAAGGAATATCTGCCGGTGCCTACGGCTGAGAAGGGCACATTCCTCTGACCGAGTGGCAGAATTCCAACAGTGGTAGCAGTTGCCGGTTGCTGGTTTCAGAGCTGCTGTTTTCATCTGCTCCATGGAAGCCTGAAGTGAAAAGCTGATCTTCTGCAGCTAGAAGCTGACCAGAAGAAGCTGACAGCCAAGCCTCAGGAGCCCAAGGTAAGAGATTTTCGGGCTTAAAAGAGTGAACGCAGATTGAGTTATTCTCTGGTTCACGGGGAGCAGAGTTTGGGAAAAACAGCTCCAACTGCATTCGAAACATTCTTGTGGTTTCATATCCAAGGGAAGGAATGCACTGTTGCTAAGCAACGCCCTTCAGTGAAGGCTGTGCCTCATAGAGGAGAAGTGAAAGTTACAATTGAATGTTTTGACTACAGTATCTCATGAACTCTTGGAAGAAACATTCCATCGCAGCCAGTGTCAGAGCTGCCAGGTGCACAAGAGTGTAAACAAACCAGCTTTTGGATTTTAGAGGCTTGTGTTTGAGAGTTAATGCAAGGACTCAAAATGGATGCAAAGAAGGGAGGTTTGCCTTCTCCACCCCTCTTGACCAGTGACAATTATGCATCCTGGTCCATTAAGATGAAGGCTCTGCTGCAGAATCAGAGACTGTTTGAAGTGATTGAGAACCCCATTCCTGCAGCACCAACGCGTGCTTGGGAGTCACAGAATGTGAAGGCCAGAACGGCTATAATTCTGTGTGTGTCAGACTCGCAGCTTATCCATATACAGGATTTAGAGCACGCGAAAGATGTTTGGGACACGCTGCGAAGGACACATCAGAGAGATGCAGGTTCTTCAGCGTTGCTGTATTTTGAGAAGCTGACCAATCTAAGGCTTGCGCCTGATGGAGATGTTCAAGCGCACCTGACGGAAATGAAATATCTGCGTCAACAGATGGTGGAACGTAATTTCCGTTTGCAGGAGGAAGTGTTTTGCTTCATGGTGATAAACAGCCTGAATCGGACTTACAAATCCGTTGCCAGTCAGCTTGGTTCGCTACCGGCGGCTCAGTTAACTTCGGAGAGGGTCTTTGCCGTGGTTCTGAATGAACATGACAGACTTGCTGCCCTGGAGGTCAAGGACAGGGGGAGACAAGAACGGAGTTCTGACACCCTCACTGCTGTTGCTACTGGAGAAAATGCTGTAGCTTTAAACGTTGTCCGGTGTTACAATTGTGGCCAGACTGGGCATCTTCAGCGGAACTGTAAGAAGCCGCGTCAGCACAAAGGAGCCAAGGGAAGCTCCACAAAGTCTGAGGCGTCAGACAAAAGTCATACCAAGCCAAAGGCAAAGACTGCAAAGGCTTTGATGTCGTTAAAAGCCACACTAGAAGCGGGGAACTTCTTCGTCATCGATGCTGGAGCGTCAGTTCATATGTCCCCGAACAGACAGCTATTTTCTACGTTTAAGAAGCAAAGCTTCGCTGTGCAACAAGCCAACGGTCAAGAGCTGGAAGCCACCGGAATTGGGACTGTGTATCTTAAAAGTCTGAACTTGACTATAAGCAATGTTTATTTGGTTCCAGAATTGAAGTTCAATCTGCTCAGCGCTTTGCAGATTGCCAAGAAGGGACTAAAACTGTCCTATGATGATGAGAACTGCGAGATCTACAAAGATGGAGAGTTGTATCTTTCTGCCAAAGAGAAAGATGGACTGTATTTGTTGACTTTTGATCAAAGTGATTACATGGAATGTAATTCTTGTGATTCTAACGTGATCTCTTTTGCAGGTCTGACCAAGGAGAACACCAAGAAGGTGACCTCGAGGGTCGACAGAGCATTTCAGCGGGTGTATGCTGATGTGATTGGTCCTCTAGCACCATCTAGAGGCAATGCAAAATATTACCTTGTGTGTGTGGATTCTTTCACAAATTATATCTGGATTTATGTTTTGCAGAAACCAAAAGAAGCCTTAGAAAGGTCTAAAGAGTTTTGTGACAAGGTTAAAACTATGCATGATGCTAATATTGCTTGTCTTTGTACAGATGAGATGCCACTATTTCTTTCACAGGATTTCCAGAGGTTCCTGAAGAAGAAAGGGATAAGACACAGAATTGCTAGCTCCGAAGAAGCTTGGAAAAGATGTGTTTGTGTTAGAGTGAACAAAGAATTGCAAAAGGGAATGGAGGCACAATTGCTAAGTTCACATCTGCCACATGAGTACTGGGCTGAATCGCTGATGTCATTCACTTACACGTGGTTGAGAAAGGTTTCAAAACAGTTGGGATGTTCTCTGTTTGAGAAACTGTTCCAGAGAAAACCTTCTGTAGCCCATTTCAAGGTGTTTGGGTCTCATGTGACAACAGAAGCTCCAGGTGGGGTGAAGAATGCCAGAGGCATTTTTGTGGGTTATGAAAAGGGTCTCTACAGAGTGATTTTGTCTGAATCTGGTCAGGTGATTCTCACAAAATTCCTAGAGAGTGCTCCTGAACAGGAGAGAGTGATTGTTCACACATTTCCCACTGGAGATGATTCTGATGATGATGATGATGATGAGTTTGATCTTATTGAGTTCAGTAGTACTGATGATGACAGCGATAGCTCAGACAGCTCAGTTGTCACAGTCATTGAGAGGAAATCTCACATAATGACTAGACCCTCAGAAGAGGAGGATGAACCACTGATTAAGCTTAGTACTGGTTCTCCAGAGAGTTCAGAGGCTGAACCAGAAAGCAGAGAAGAGCAGCAACTCTTACGAAGGTCTGAGAGAGCAACGAAGGGTGTACCACCAAAGAGGTATTCACAAGAGTTTGCTAACTTAGCTGTTGCTGTTGTAAACGACCAAGGACAGATTGAAGCTGTGTCTAAGTCAGAGACAAGGGCACAACAGAGAGTTGTTAACCAAGGTGTCAGAGCTGCCTCCAGGTCCCAGCTCACAGAGGACCAACGCTAGCCGGTAGTAATGTACAAAAGTCTTTATTGAGGTTCAGTTTCCATTTACAAGCCGCAGCGTGCAGCCCTACGTCTAGACGCTAGATCGGCGAAGCCCTGTCTGAGTCTTCACCCCCTGTACACCAGTTTAAGACCCTAGCCTTACTCCACCTTTTCCGTTGCTCCTTTCTCCTCTGGGTCCTTCTGCCCCCCGGTGTCTCCTCCTTCCTGGACTCTTCTGACGTTGACCCCCCTGACTCCTGTCCCTCCTTTCGGCGGGCTTTAGGACCTGGCTCCCTATCCGGGCTACCCACTGTGCCGCTTGCCTGTACATTTGAACTTGGCGCGCGCGCCCAGCTTCCAACCTTCCTCTCGACCGTTTCCTCGCTCTCCGATGGAGGCGTGGCCAATCCTGACTCATCTCCTCCCGCTGGCGGTGAGCAGCCTGATCCCGATACCTGGGACTCCTCCCCCCTACTGCTCTTTGGTGGGGAAGCTGGTCCCGATTTCCAGCTGCTGCTCTCTGAGTCCCCTCTGGCCCCTTCTTCCTGGGGTGTCCCCCTTGCTCTGACCCTGGGAGCCCCTTTCTGTGAGTCTTCCGATTCGCTGGAAAGACTCAGAGACCTCGGACCACTGTCATCGCTTACGTTTCCTTCGGATTCCTCCCCCTCGCTCTCCGTTTCCTCCCTTTCCTGTGCCTCTGCTCCTGAGCCCCTGACATCCATCCCCCCCTCGAAGCCCCCCCTTCCCCCCTCCCCTCCTTCAGGTGTGGGTACTGGGCGCTCCATCGTTGTGGGGGTGAGTGCCGGATACAGTTCGTCTCCCGTGGCGTGCATCCAGCTGGATAAGTCCAGATCGTCCTCCATGTTCTCGTCGACATCGATCTCCTCTGCTTCCATCTCTTTGCCTCCGTACTCGAACCCAAGGTCCTCTCCCAACGCGTCCATGTCCGTCTCTCCCCCGGTCTCCTTGGGGGATGTTGCCTGCCCGGGACCCTCCAACCACTTCCTGCGCCACTGCTCCTCTGGTCGATCGTCCCACCAATAAGAGCGGTCTGAGGCGAACCCCGAGGGCGATCCCTGCGGGGAACGTGTGTCAATTGCCGGTTCCTCGTCTGAGGAGAACCCCTGGAACGTGCTGGCTGAAAGTGTGGGTGTGAAAAGATATTCGTCGAAATAATCTGCTGGCATAGGTCTGTGTGGGAAGAGTGCGTGGAACTCGTCCTTGAGGTAGTGCTCCTCCACCTCATAGTACGGCACCCAGCTGTTGGCGCTTGCCGGGGTACCTTCCCTGGCGAGGAGATACTCAACCCCCTCTTCCCCCCACCTCGAGTCTAAAATCTCTGTGACCTCGTTGATGGGCTCCCCCCTTGGCGACCCCCTTTCTGTGGGCGTTTCCTTGAGCGGGTCTGGTGCCTTCCTTGGCTCCTGAAATCTGTGGGGTGCCTTGTAGGGCGTGAGCACTGATCTATGAAAGACCGGGTGCATTCTGGATCCCTCCGGAAGTGTCAACCGGAAGGCCACTGGATTGACCTGTGCCTCGACTTGGTAAGGCCCTAGCTGCTTATGTCCGAGCTTCTTCTTCGCTAACGATCTGGCCGGCACTGCCTGGGCTGCTAACCAAACCCAGTCTCCCACCTGTATGTTTTCCCCGGCCCTTCTGTGTTTGTCAGCCTGCAGTTTGTATGCGTGCTTTGCTAGTTCTAACTGCCTTCGGAGCTGTTCGTGGACCTCCTGCAACTCTGACGCGAAGGCGTCCGCTGCCTGTGGCTCCCCCTCCCCCACTCTCTCTAATCCCGGGAAGGTTCTGGGATGTCTCCCATTGTTGGCGAAGAACGGTGTCACCCCCGTGGACACGTGCTTCGTGTTGTTGTAGGCGAACTCGGCGAGCGGCAGGTAGTCCACCCATGTCGCAGGCTGCTGGTTCGCGTAGCATCTTAGGTACTGCTGCATGATGGCGTTGACCCGCTCCGCTTGTCCGTTGGTCTGCGGGTGTCTCGCCGACGCTAGGTTGATCATGACGTTCAGGATGCCCATCAGCTTCTGCCAGAAGTTCGAGATGAACTGTCGCCCTCGGTCGGACAGGATAGACCATGGTAGACCGTGAACCTTGAACACGTGGTCTATGAACAGCTTGGCGGTCTGTTCCGCTGTGGCCACCTTCGCGCAGGGAATGAAATGGGCCATTTTGGTGAACATGTCCACCACCACTAGAACTGCTGTCTTGCCCCGCGAGCTGGGTAGATCCGTGACAAAGTCCAGTGCCACCCTCTCCCACGGTTCGAGCGGAGTCTGCAGCGGTTCCAGCAGTCCCGCCGGCGGTTTGTGCACTGGCTTGGCCCTTTGGCAGGTGTCGCACCTCGAGACGTAATCCGCGACTTCCCCCCGCATCTTGGGCCACCAAAAGTCTCTGGCTAGCAATTCTGCAGTCTTCTCTTTGCCGAAGTGCCCGTCGGTGGGTGCGTCGTGCAGCTGCTGCAGCACCTTCGCGTGGAGGTCGTCCCCCGGTACGTAGAGGGCCCCTTTGCGGATGAGCAATCCGTCGCGTATCTGGAACTCGTCGTCCTTCGCCTTGCCACTGTGCACCTCCTCCATCTTGGCTTGTGCGAAGGGGTCCTCCTGCAGCGCGCGACGTACAGCATCCAGATCCACGGTTGCCGAAGCGCATGCCCACGCTTTCGGTGCGAAAATGTGCTTTGCCGCCGCCGGAGCCGCCTCCTCGAGGTATTGCGGCTTCCTGGACAGTGCATCCGCCATGACGTTGTTGTCGCCTGGGATGTACTCTATCTTGAAGTCGAAATCCGCAAAGAACTCCGCCCAGCGTATGTGCCTCTGGTTCAGGAACCTTGCCGTGCGCCAGTACTCCAGGTTCTTGTGGTCAGTGCGGACTTGCACTGTGTGTTTGGCTCCGATAAGGAAGTGCCGCCACGCCTTGAATGCTGCATGAATGGCCAGCAACTCCCTGTCCCAGATGGTGTAGTTCTGCTCCGACTTGCTGAGCTTCCTGGAGTAGAAGGCGCACGGCCTCCAGTCCCCATGCGGGTCTTGCTGCAATAGGACTGCTCCCACGGCCCTGTCTGAGGCGTCCGTTTCAACCCTCATCGGTCTGCTGGGATTCACATGCAGCAGCTGCTCTTCGGACACGAAGAGACGCTTGAGCTTCTGAAAGGACTGCTCCACCTGCTCCGTCCAGATGAACTTCTTCTTCTTGGAGCTGAGCGTGTCGGTGATGGCCGCCGTCTGCATAGCGAACCCCTTGATGAACTTGCGATAAAAGTTTGCAAAGCCGACAAACCGCTGGACCTCCTTCCGATTGCGCGGGCTCTTCCAGTCCAACACTGAACGAACCTTGGCGCTGTCCATGGCGAGCCCTTTGTCCGATACCCCAGGAAATCCACCTCCGTCATGTCGAACTGGCACTTCTCCAGCTTGGCGTACAGTCTGTGCTCCTGCAATCTCTGCAGAACTTCCTTGACGTCCCTCTCGTGCGCCTCCTGCGAGTCTGAGAATATCAGGATGTCGTCCAGGAAGCAGACGCACTTTTTGTAGAGGAGTCCCGCTAACACGTGATGCATGAAGGCTTGAAAACAGTGGGAGCCATTTTGTAATCCAAATGGCATAACTCTGTATTCATAGGTGCCCAGGGGCGTGAACATGTCTGTCTTCCACTCGTCGCCCTCCCGTATTCGAATAAGGTTGTACGCCCCTCGCAGATCCAACTTGGTGAAAACGCGTCCTTTTCTCACCGTCGCGAGCAGGTCGTCGATTTTGGGCATGGGGAAGGCCGTGGGCTTGGTTTTCGAGTTCAAAATTCTATAATCAACTACAAGCCTTTTTTGGGGCGTGTCTTTTTTCTTCACGAAGAATACGGGACTGCCCCCCACTGCCTTGGACTCCCGGATGAAACCGCGCTTCAAGTTGTGATCTATGAACTCCCTGAGTTCCTGCAGTTCGTCTTCAGACATGGAATACAGTTTCCCGGTCGGCAGCGTCGCCCCCGGCAGGAGGTCAATCTTGCAGTCATAGGACCTGTGGGGAGGTAGCTTGTCCGCTTCCTTCTCGCAGAAAACCTCCAAAAACGCTGCGTACTTGTGGGGCACTGCTTGCAGCATGCCTAATTGTAGCTGCGGGTCATCCTCTTCCCTTTCCGGGCTAGGCAGAATGCAGTGTTCTGCACAGTAGGAGGAGCCGAAAGTCAGTTGGCGCTGGTACCATGCCAACGCTGGGCTGTGCCTGTGCAGCCAACTCATGCCCAATACTACAGGCGTGTCCGACAGTTGGGTGACATTGAAGCTGATGACTTCCCGGTGGTTGCCAATCTGCATTACCATCGGCGGCGTTTGCTTCACCACCTGCCCCCCCAGCAATTCCCTGCCATCCACCGTGACAACCTTCAGGGGCAGCGTGGCTGGCAGGAGCGCTATGCTGTGTTGCTTAATGAAATCCAGTCCTATAAAGTCTGCGTTACTACCAGAGTCAATGGTAATGGGCACTTCCATTGTGAGTCCATTGGGTAACTGGAGCGATGCAGTGAGTTGCACCACCGGTTTGGGCGGGAGAGGGTCTGTGGGCTGCAAAATTTCTGGGGACTGCTTCACTGACTTGTCTGGCTGGGCCCCAGGGCCGCTGCTTCCAGCCAGACTTCGTCGTTTCCCTGCTGTGGTTCTCTCTGCTGAGCTGCTTCTGTTACTGTTGCAGAGGCTGCAGTGTGCTTGTGGAGCCTCTGGGGACACTCTTTCGCCATGTGCTGAGCACTGTCGCAGATGTAGCACTTCCTGTTCCCTCTAGGAGGCTTCGCTTTGACTGCTCCCGGTGTTAGGGCTCTGGTTGCTGACCGAGCCCTGGCGCCTCCAATCTCCATTGGTTCTTCTCCCCCTCCCTGCGGAGGCGTGGATTGCGTACACGCTGCATCCCTGGGAAAGAGGGGAGGTGCTCTCTCTGGCGTGCGTCCCCAACGCCCTTCTTCTTTGCCCCAGGGACGCTCTTCCAGCCGCACCCCAATCGTCAGTGCCCTCTGAACAACTTCCTGAGTGCTTTGGGGTCTCTCCCCCCTTGCAATCTCGTCTTTCACAGCTCCATTCAGCCCTTCCCAGAAAAGGTCTCTGACTGCAGCTGAATCTTTCTCCCATCCCAGCGCATTCACCAATGCAAAAAAGCGGGAATGATACTGCCTTACAGTGGCTCTCCCTTGTTTCAGTCCATGTATCTCTTTTCTGGCGATATCAATGTCTATTGTTGATAAAAAACACGAATCCATCGCTTTAATGAAGGCACCCGCACTTCGGAGCGCCGAATCCTTATCTCTCCACAGATTGCGCAGCCACGCTTTAGCTTCTCCATGCAAATGAGATAATATAAATCCCACCCTCTCCTGCTCATCTCTAAAGTCTTTATCCAGCAATTGCAGCGCAAACATCACGTCTGCTCGGAAGTTAGGGTACTGCTGCAAATTCCCATCAAAATGAGACACAAGGCTGGCTCCTCTCTTCCCCAGCCCAATCCCCTCCGGTTTGGGGGGGGGGTGCCCCTGCTTAGTAAGCACGTCCAACCTGGCTTGGAGATCCTTGCATGCAGCAGCTGCTTCGTCTTCCCTCTTCCTAGATGCGAGTATCTCCTGGTTGAGTCGCGTCACTGCATTTTGCAGGGCTGCCATTTGCTGTTCGGTAGTCATCTTTCCTTGCTTTTGTGAGCTCGCGAAGCACCAATCTTCGCCCCTCGCTGCGTCCACTCACTTGCGAGGTTCTTGGTGAAAATTGAGACAGGGTTTACCGTCAGGGCTGCCTCCAGGTCCCAGCTCACAGAGGACCAACGCTAGCCGGTAGTAATGTACAAAAGTCTTTATTGAGGTTCAGTTTCCATTTACAAGCCGCAGCATGCAGCCCTACGTCTAGGCGCTAGATCGGCAAAGCCCTGTCTGAGTCTCCACCCCCTGTACACCAGTTTAAGACCCTAGCCTTACTCCACCTTTTCCGTTGCTCCTTTCTCCTCTGGGTCCTTCTGCCCCCCGGTGTCTCCTCCTTCCTGGACTCTTCTGACGTTGACCCCCCTGACTCCTGTCCCTCCTTTCGGCGGGCTTTAGGACCTGGCTCCCTATCCGGGCTACCCACTGTGCCGCTTGCCTGTACATTTGAACTTGGCACGCGCGCCCAGCTTCCAACCTTCCTCTCGACCGTTTCCTCGCTCTCCGATGGAGGCGTGGCCAATCCTGACTCATCTCCTCCCGCTGGCGGTGAGCAGCCTGATCCCGATACCTGGGACTCCTCCCCCCTACTGCTCTTTGGTGGGGAAGCTGGTCCCGATTTCCAGCTGCTGCTCTCTGAGTCCCCTCTGGCCCCTTCTTCCTGGGGTGTCCCCCTTGCTCTGACCCTGGGAGCCCCTTTCTGTGAGTCTTCCGATTCGCTGGAAAGACTCAGAGACCTCGGACCACTGTCATCGCTTACGTTTCCTTCGGATTCCTCCCCCTCGCTCTCCGTTTCCTCCCTTTCCTGTGCCTCTGCTCCTGAACCCCTGACACAAGGTAATGCAGAAGCACTCATTCCTTGGAAGTCACACAACCAGAGAGGTACATTGGTAAAAACAGTGGCGGGTAGTTCCAAGGGTGGAACTGAAACAACAGGGGAATGTTATAAGTATAACAACTGTTTGTTTTCTTCTCTGGATGACGCTTTGCTCGCAGCACGCATTGATACTTTAGGGGGAGTTTGTTATCATAAAGCACCAATGCTGCAGCAAGCAAAGGCTCTAGCAGCTCAGTCAGCTGCTTGTGGCTGGAAAGCCAAACAGGATGTTTGTGACTGTTGCCATGGGAACAAAGGGGCAGTCCATTCTGTACTGAGCACCGGATGTTAGCTCAGTGTGTGTGTCATATGACCCGTACTGGAAGTACATGGGTGGAGTTTATTCTAACTGCTATGGAGTGCAGACATGTTTTCTCTGTACTGATATGAAAGACAGGAATAAAAGATGTAAATAGATTTCTGTCTGCTTCTTTCCCCTCCCTGGGGGACACCAAAGGGGAGAGAGGAAGAGCGGTGTGTTCCTCTCACACATCTGAGAAGAATCGCCGAGACCTCAGCTGCTTATCAGCAGTGTAGCAGCGGGGAGGTCGCCAAGGAATATCTGCCGGTGCCTACGGCTGAGAAGGGCACATTCCTCTGACCGAGTGGCAGAATTCCAACAGTATAACCCTCCCCTTTTCTGATGGAGTGGTGATGTTTAGCAAACTGTCTGCTGGGATAAGATAGGAACTTTTAAAAGTCCTTGTCACCCCGTTCTCGGGGTTCAATTCCTCTCTGAACCTGTTGCGCGATAAACCTTGGTCTCCGCTATTTGCTCCGGTTGGGGGCTGGACTCCTTCTTTGTTCCGCAGGGACCCACGGGCTCTGAGCAGCCTGCCACCTGGATTTTTCCGTAACAACAGAAACTCGACTAACCCTCTTGAGAGAAGAAAGGTGGCTTTTGCTCCCGCTGCAATGTTGTAATCTAAATAAGCACATCTTCCTACACCTATCTGGGGGGAAATAAATAGTAGCCACCTATCTGGGGGGAAATAAAGTGGTATGCTGAGAGACATGGTTACGGTGGAGAGCAAATCTGTGTTCGACAATCCGAACATCCCGAGAGAAACCAGATGGCAGCTTTATTTTACTGTGTCCACAGAACTCAATGAAAGCCAACCAATGGTTTTGCCGTTGCTTTCCATGGACATTTTGCAACCAAGCACAGAATTCCTTGAACCTCAGAAACGCTTCTGATTTCTGCTTGAGCATGAACACATGAATGTACCTGGAGAAAGCATCAATCAATACCATGAAGTACTTTGCAAGTGGACCAACAAGGTCTGCGTGGACAGTCTGGTAGGCTTTAGATGCCCACCTGCCAGAAACCTTGCCCTATTGAACTGTGTGTCATCATGATGGCCTTGCCCGGTTGTGAGTTGTGAAGGCCGCTTCCTGCAAGGCCCTTTCCACCTGGCCTGGGGGGCAGGGCCCAGACACCAGCTCTACTAAAGAGGCTCCTGGTGAGACCAGAGGGACTTCGCTCGGCCTGACAAGAAACCCAAACTATTGGATTCTTTTGCCCCATCTTTTTGTGCCTGCTAAACAGCCGTGTCATGCTTATGATCATATTTTATTCTCTCTCTTTTTTTTAATAAGATATTTATTCAAAATTTTCTTAATACAATGTAAAAAACAAACAAAACGACATATAGCATTACAATAATTATACTTTCTTCACTTCATTGGACTTCCTCACGTCTCTCGTTTCTGCGTTCCAAGTTTATCAGACTTTGTCCAGCAATTTATTACCTTGTTTCAATTCTTATTTTATAGCTTTCAGATATTATGTCCCGAATGTTAAATAATTTTACCCCAACCTTAAAAACTTAATTTTAACATATTATTTAACCAAAGATTAGCTTTTCATATGTTTTCACTTATCTTCATATTCCTTTCAACTAATTTAATGGTGCCATATTATTTATAATCTTGCATCTTTCTCAACACTCATACAGTTTACAATATTTTTGTAGATAGTCCTTGAATTTCTTCCAGTCCTCCTCCATGGCTTCTTCTCCCAGGTCTCGTATTCTGCCGGTCATTTCTGCTAACTCCATATAGTCTATCAGTTGCATCTGCCATTCTTCCAGTGTGGGTAAATCTTGGGTTTTCCAGTACTTGGCGACTAGTATCCTTGCTGCTGTTGTTGCATACATAAAAAATGTTCGGTCCTTCTTTAACACCCTCTGGCCGACGATGCCTAAAAGAAAGGCCTCTGGTTTCTTAGGGAAGGTATACTTAAATACCTTTTTCAACTCATTATATATCATTTCCCAGAAAGCCTTAACTCCAGGGCAGGTCCACCAGAGGTGAAAGAATGTTCCTTCTGTTTCTTTACATTTCCAACATTTATTATCAGACAAATGGTATATTTTTGCAAGCTTGACTGGGGTCATGTACCACCTATATATCATTTTCATAATATTTTCCTTCAAGGCATTACATGCCGTGAATTTCAGACCGGTGGTCCATAACCTTTCCCAGTCAGCAAACATGATATTGTACCCAATGTCCTGTGCCCATTTTATCATAGCCGATTTAACCGTTTCATCTTGTGTATTCCATTTTAACAGCAAATTATACATTCTCGAAAGTACCTTAGTCTTAGGTTCTAACAATTCAGTTTCCAACTTTGATTTTTCTACCTGGAATCCTATCTTTTTATCCAACTTAAAAACCTCTTTGATCTGAGCATAATGTAGCCAATCTTGCACTTTGTCTTTTAATTTCTCCAAACTCTGCAGCCTCCAATTATCTCCCTCTTTTTCTAATATTTCCCAATGTCTCGGCCATTTGGCCTCCATATTGAGTCTTTTCCGGGCCTTAGCTTCCATTGGTGATAACCACCTTGGGGGCTTGTTTTCTAGCAAGTCTTTATATTTTATCCAGACATTAAACACTGCTTTCCTGACAATATGGTTCTTGAAAGCCTTGTGACTTTTAACCTTGTCATACCACAAATATGCATGCCATCCATAAACATTGTTAAAACCTTCCAAATCCAGAACATCAGTGTTTTCAAGAAGCAGCCAATCTTTCAGCCAGCAAAAAGCTGCTGATTCGTAGTACAACTTTAAGTCTGGCAGGGCAAAGCCCCCTCTTTCTTTAGCATCAGTTAATATCTTTAACTTAATTCTGGGCTTTTTGCCCTGCCAGACAAATTTAGAGATGTCTCTTTGCCACCTCCCAAAACACTCAATTTTATCCACAATCTGTAAAGTCTGGAACAAAAACAACATTTTTGGCAATACATTCATCTTTATAGCAGCAATTCGGCCCGACAAGGAAAGTTTCAGTTTTGACCAAGCTTCTAAATCCCTTTTAATTTCTAACCAACACTTTTCATAGTTGTCCTTGAATAGGCTCAAGTTCTTAGCTGTTATGTTTACCCCTAGGTATCTTACTTTTTTAACCACGTTTAACTCTGTCTCTTTCTGAAACCTTTCTGACTCTAAAGGTGTCAATTTTTTCCCCAATACCTTAGTTTTCTGCTTGTTAAGTTTGAATCCCACCACCCGACCAAACTCCTGAATCAATTGTAATACCCTTTTCGTACTAGATTCTGGCTCCTGTAAGGTCAAAACCAGGTCATCTGCAAAGGCTTTGAGTTTATACTGTTTCGCTCCGACCTGAATTCCTTCCACCAACCGGTCCCCTCTAATCATGTTCAAGAGCACCTCCTGGACCGAAATAAATAACAAAGGGGAGATAGGGCAACCTTGTCGTGTTCCTTTTTCAATTTTGAACTCTTCCGTCACCACATTGTTCACTATCAATTTAGCCTTTTGTTCTGAATAAATTGCGTCTATCCCATTTTCAAATCCCCGTCCCACTCCCATCCCTTCCAAGTTTTTCTTCATAAACTTCCATGAAATATTATCAAAGGCCTTCTCCGCATCTATAAAAATTAACACTGCTTTAGTATTGATATTTGTTTGCAAAAGTTCCAAAATGTCAATAATGTTCCTTGTGTTAGCAAACAAATGTCTACCTGGGAGAAAGCCTGCCTGGTCCTTGTGGATTACCTCATTTAAAACTTTTTTAAATCTACTTGCTAAAATGTCTGCAAATATTTTATAATCCACATTCAGGAGAGAGATGGGGCGGTAGTTCTTAAGTTGTGTCTTTTCAGTTTCTAGTTTAGGTATCAATGTGATGAAAGCTTCTTTCCACGACTCCGGTGCCTTCTTCCCCTCCATAATTTCATTGCAAACCTCCATTAATGGATGTATCAAGTAGTCTTTCAATGTCTTATAATATTTGGAGGTAAGCCCGTCTGGCCCTGGAGACTTGCCCAGTTGCGTATTCTGAATGGCTTCTTCAATCTCTTGTTGTGTTATTTTATAATTCAGGATCGTTCTATTTTCCTGAGACAGCCTTGGTAGACCATTCTTTGTCAAAAATTGTTCTATCTCCACCTCGTTTTGCGGCCCTTGTGTATATAGTTGTTTAAAGTATCTCTGGAAACACTTTCTGATCTCCACTGGGTTCTGAATATTTCTTCCTTCAATCTCTAAATTTGTTACCGTGTTCAATTTTTGTCTCTTTTTCAGCTGCCATGCTAACAGCTTTCCACATTTATTTGCCGATTCAAAAGATCTTTGTTTCATTAGCTTAACTTTCCATTCCACTTCCTGATTTATCAATTTAGCATATTGTGCTTGGTAGAGTTTAATTTCTCTTAAAATCTCCTTTGACTTCGGTCTCGATCTTAACTTCTCACATTCTTTAATTTTCTCCAGGATCTTATCTTTTTTCTCATTCTGTGCACTTTTCTTTATGGTGTTCTGTTGTATCAGAAACCCCCTCATAACCGCTTTACTTGCGTCCCAGACGGTTCTTTTTTCCACTGTAGTGTTCAAATTTATCTCAAAGTAGTCCTTCAAAGCTTTTGGGGCCTTTTTGATAATTTCCTGATCTCTAAACAAATTGTCATTCATCTTCCATCTGAAGGAGCCGGTTGGAGTTAGTCTCATATCCATCTCCGTCTTAGGTGCCAGACCTCTAGTTATCCATATTTGGTCGATTCTTGTCCATGTCAGTTGGGCTTCAGAAAAAAATGTTCCTTCTCTTCCCAGGGGATGCTTTGTTCTCCAAATGTCAATCAAGTCCATATTGTCGGTCAGTTCAAAAAATGTTTTAGGTAGTCTGCCATCTTTTGTCACATTTTGACTATGTGACTTATCCATGTTGGTCGATGCCACCCCATTCATATCTCCCATCATGATGATGTTGTCATAGTTCAGATAGTCCAGCATTATCTCATGCAGCTTCTTATAAAATTCCGATTTCCCCTCATTTGGCGCATAAATTCCTAATATCAAAAACTTTTCTCCTTGGTTTTGTATCTCAATTGCCAAAATTCTTCCTTGCTCATCTTTAAATAAAAATTTTGGTGACAGGCTCTCTTTTGCATATATCACCACACCTCTTTTCTTGACTCTGTCCGAAGAAATAAATTCTTGGCCTAATCTTTTGTTTATTAACACTTTTCTGTGGAGCCTGGTCACATGTGTTTCTTGCAGGCAAATAATGTCCAATTGTTCTTTTTTCAATATATGAAATATTCTTCTCCTTTTTTCCGGAAAGTTGGCGCCATTGATGTTCCAACTCAGAAGTTGCAGAGACATCCTGGACAAATCTGTTATTCCTCTAGTGGTGGTATCTTTTCCTCCTGGTCTTCTGACCCTGAAGGTGTAGGTGTAGGTGCAGGCGCTGGTCCAGACCCAGAAGGTCTTTCTATCCCTTTCTGAAGGTCCTCTCCGTAGGCACTCAAAAATTTATCTTTATCCTCAGCTGTTTTAATTTTCACTTTCTTCCCTCTGAAAGTAAAAGATAATCCTTAATAATAATAATAATAATAAATTTTATTTGTATCCCGCCCTCCCCAGCCGAAGCCGGGCTCAGGGCGGCTAACAACAATCAAAACAATCAAACAATCAGATAATTGCACATTCTAAAAATATTTCATTATAAAAATCAATTGAAATCAAATTAATGGCAACTGATTAAGCAAGATTCTGTGCAGGTTGCCAGAGGAGGGAGTCAGGCTGTGCCCTGACCAAAGGTCTGGTGGAACAACTCTGTCTTGCAGGCCCTGCGGAAAGATGTCAGGTCCCGCAGGGCCCTAGTCTCTTGTGACAGAGCGTTCCACCAGATTGGAGCCGCAGCTGAGAAGGCCCTGGCTCTAGTTGAGGCCAGCCTAACCTCTCTGAGGCCTGGGACCTTGAGGGTGTTATTATTTGCAGACCGTAGGTTTCTCTGTGGGGCATACCAGGAGAGGCGGTCCCGTAGGTACGAGGGTCCTAGGCCGTATAGGGCTTTAAAGGTTAAAACCAGCACCTTAAACCTGATCCTGTACTCCACCGGGAGCCAGTGCAGCTGGTATAGTACCGGATGAATGTGATCTCGCAGCGAAGACCCCATAAGGAGTCTCGCCGCGGCATTCTGCACCCGCTGGAGTTTCTGGGTCAGTCTCAAGGGCAGCCCCACGTAGAGCGAGTTACAATAATCCAGTCTGGAGGTGACCGTCGCATGGATCACAGTGGCTAGGTCAGGGCGAGAGAGATAAGGGGCCAACTGCTTAGCTTGGCGGAGATGAAAAAATGCCGCCTTTGTTATAGCTGTAATCTGCGCCTCCATAGAGAGGGAGGTATCGAAGATTACACCCAAACTCTTAACGGACGGTGCTGGCACTAATTGCACCCCCGCAAGAGATGGGAGTTGCCCCCTCAATCCCATATCGTCCCGCCCCAGCCAGAGGACCTCTGTCTTCGAAGGATTTAACTTCAACCGGCTCCCACGTAACCATCCAGCCACAGCTTCCAGACATCTCGCCAGTGTGTCTGGGGCCGAGTCAGGATGGCCATCCATCAACAGATAGAGTTGGGTGTCATCAGCATACTGATGGCAACCCAGCCCAAAACTCCGGACAAGCTGGGCGAGGGGGCGCATAAAGATGTTAAAAAGCATCGGGGAGAGAATCGCACCCTGAGGCACTCCACACACCAAGGAGTGGCGCGATGACAATTCCCCCCCAAGCGCCACCCTCTGTCCCCGACCAGAGAGAATGAGCGCAGCCATTGAAGGACTGTGCCCTGGATCCCCACGTCGGCAAGGCGGTGGTCCAGGAGTTCGTGATCGACCAAGTCAAAGGCTGCTGACAGATCTAGAAGAATCAGCAGCCCCGACCCGCCTCGATCCAGCTGCCTGCGGAGATCATCTGTTAGGGCGACCAGAGCCGTCTCGGTCCCATGACCAGCGCGGAAGCCGGACTGGAATGGATCCAGAGCAGATGTTTCATCCAGAAACCTACCAAGCTGTTCAGCAACCGCTCTCTCAATCACCTTACCCAGGAATGGAAGATTCGAGACCGGGCGGTAATTGGATAGATCTAAGGGATCTAATGATGTTTTCTTTAAGAGCGGACGCACCACTGCCTCCTTCAGTTCCCCTGGGAATATCCCGGTGCCAAGGGACAAATTGATGATATCCCCCAGGGGGGCCCGTACCTCGTCTGGACACGCTCTAATCAGCCATGACGGGCACGGGTCAAGAGGACAGGTGGTGGCCTTTCCAGCTCGGAGGAGTCTGTCCACATCGGCTGGAGATATCCGGTCAAAATGGTCCAATACTGGACCCGAGGACAGTCGAGGGGCCTCCAGTTCCTTTATTGTATCCAAATTGGCAGGGAGGTCATGGCGGAGCAACAGGACCTTCTCCGCAAAAAAGCTCGCAAATGCCTCACAGCTGTGTGTCAGATTGTTATTTAAATTTGGCTGTCCTTCAAGGGACGTTAAAGACCTAATTATACTAAATAATTGTGCCGGGCGAGAGCTAGCGGAGGCAATGGAGGCCGAGAAGTAAGACTTCTTAGCGGCCTTCACTGCCATCTCATAGGTTTTCATAAAAACCCTATAAGATGTTCTTGAGGCTCGGTCGCGGGCACCCCGCCATACTCGCTCTAGCCGTCTGAGGTCCCGCTTCATTTTCCGAAGCTCCTCGGTAAACCAGGGAGCCCGGTTTCTGCGGGGTCGCAGAGGGCGCTTAGGTGCGATCTCATCGATGGCTGCCAGGAGCTGGGTATTCCAGCCCTCAACAAGCTCAGTCAATGAGTCGCCAGGGGGAGCAAGGTCCCACAAGGCTTGACGGAATCTATCAGGGTCCATCAGCCTCTGCGGGCGAGCCCAAATTGGCTCGCCACCTAAGCGGGGTGGGGGTGGAAAGTCAATCCTGGCTTTCAGAGCGTAGTGATCAGACCATGGCACCTTCATCGAAGGAGACATGATCACATCTATACCGGCACCAAAGATCAAATCCAGCGTGTGGCCTGCTTGATGTGTGGGGCCCGAAACAAACTGGGAGAGCCCTAGTGTCGCCATGGAAGACACCAGGTCCAGAGCCTGTGAGGAGGGAGTGGCATCAGCATGGAAGTTGAAGTCTCCCAATACCAATAGGTTAGGGAACTCCAAGGCCCAGCCAGCCACCGCCTCCAGCAGGCCTGACAGGGTGGCTGCTGGTGCGCTAGGTGGCCGGTACACCAGCCAGACAGCCAAGCTCTCCTCGGAGCCCCACACTAGGCCAACACATTCAATGCCGGGGATCGATGGCGATGGTAGAGCCCTGAAAGAACAATCTTCCCGGATTAGTAATGCCACCCCTCCCCCCCGGCCCACAGTCCGTGACTGGTGGAGGATGGAGAAACCCGGAGGCGCCATCTCTCGTAAGGTAACAGTTACCCCTTCGCGCACCCAGGTCTCCGTCACACAAGCCAGGTCAACCCCCTGCGAGGTAAAGAAATCTCGCAGGGTGGCGGTTTTGTTGCCTATAGACCTGGCATTGCACAACACCAGTGAAGGAGGTGAGTAATCCTTGCTCACCCTACCCTCGTCTCTCGGGATGGGGCGCAGATTGGAAGGGGTACGAGCATATCCGTATCTCGATCCCCTTCGCCTATAACATCTGCCCCCACCGCCATACCTCCCTCGCCCCTCCACGGTAGCAATCCCAAGCCTCATAATAACCTCCATTTACAAAATAGAGAAAACAAAACAACCAAAAAACAATTATGCAAAACAGAAACCAATCCCCACCCCACTCAGCATCCCACCCCAAAACAAAACAAGATGGAACAAAACAAAAATACATAAATAAAAACCACCATTCACGGTGGTACAACAAAATAAGCAATAAAAACACGTTTAAAACATCTTAAAATATATAAAACATCTTTAGCATTTGCTGCAGCAGCACCAGTGTCTTTAAAATTATCATGGAGGTGAGCCTGGGCCCCGCCCCCTAGGCCAGATGGAATTAGCCTGAGGAGGGAGAGGCCTTACACTCCAAACGCTCACGATGCAGCAGCAGCGATGTCCCTGGCCTCAATGAGGCCTCTTAAAGCCGTGGCGAAGGTGAGCCTGGGCCCCGCCCCCTAGGCCAGATGGAATTAGCCTGAGGAGGGAGAGGCCTTACACTCCAAACGCTCACGATGCAGCAGCAGCGATGTCCCTGGCCTCAATGAGGCCTCTTAAAGCCGTGGCGAAGGTGAGCCTGGGCCCCAACCCTAGGCCAGATGGAATTAGCCTGAGGAGGGAGAGGCCTTACACTCCAAACGCTCACGATGCAGCAGCAGCGATGTCCCTGGCCTCAATGAGGCCTCTTAAAGCCGTGGCGAAGGTGAGCCTGGGCCCCGCCCCCTAGGCCAGATGGAATTAGCCTGAGGAGGGAGAGGCCTTACACTCCAAACGCTCACGATGCAGCAGCAGCGATGTCCCTGGCCTCAATGAGGCCTCTTAAAGCCGTGGCGAAGGTGAGCCTGGGCCCCGCCCCCTAGGCCAGATGGAATTAGCCTGAGGAGGGAGAGGCCTTACACTCCAAACGCTCACGATGCAGCAGCATCCTTGGGGAAATTCCCACCTAAAGACAATTGAGTTGCTCCTCAGCAGTCTTACTAACTCAGTGTAGGTGGATCTAAGGTCCAAAAGTTGTTTAGGGATATCTTTATAGATCTCTGCTCTTCTGTCCGAAATTTCAAGTGACTTTTCGTAATGTAGGCCTAATATTTTGTCTCTTTCCTCCTTAGATCTCAAAGTAATCAAACAGTCTCTGGGCCTGTCTTTCCTTGTCAATTTTCCCAGTCTAAAAGCAGTCACAATTTTAAAGTCCTTTTCTTCCTCCAAGGGCCAAAACTTGGAAAATTCTTTTGTTAGGAACTCAATTAAATTCCCTTGTTCAAGTTCTAATATTGACCTCAATCTTAAATTATTTTCCCGAGCCCGTAGTTCAATCTCAATAGATTTATTGCATTAGCCGTATGGCCATAGCATAGTATACATAGAAATAACAGCATAAAATGGAGGTGGGGAGGTAAAAGTAGATATCGTCCTGGGCGAATACTTAAAATAATAATAATAAATAAATAAATAAATAAAATGGGGTTAACAAAAGTAACAGGGGATTTAAAACATCAAGTGACAGAGAGAGCCCGTAGTTCTATCATAGACAGATAGGCCTGCTGTTCTCCAATTTGCTTATGCAAAGGTTTTACCTCCTGCTTTAGTTCTTCAGCTTTTTGGTTGGCTTCCTCTGCCAATTTTCGGTTTTCTGCGGTGGCTTCAAATAATTTGCCAATAGATTGTGCATTCAAAGTGACTTGTTCAGTTAGTTTGTTAACACTGGCTGTATTTTGATCAATCTTAGCCGTTTGCTCATCCACTTTTTTATCCAAAGCTTCCAATTTTTCAAAGATTTTATCTAGTACTGAGGTAGATCCTCCTGCTGCCATATCTTCCGGCAAAGGTTGCACAATTCCTTCTTCCCCTTCCAAAACAGCAGGGACAGATGATCTACGCAGCTGTGAAATTAAAGTCAAAGTTGTTTGTTTAGCTTTCGCTTTAGCCGCTCTTGTTCTCCCAGTGCCACTCATTCCAGTTCTGTCTTCTAGTCAAGGTCAAACTGAGTGAGTTCCCATGGGAAACCACCAGCCCAGAGAGTAAACAGCCAAACAGGAGGAAAGGAAAGAGAAAGCAAAGTCACTTACAATTGTAAATCCAAAGTCCTCTAGAGGGAGTTCGAATATATTTTGAGGGAAGAAACCAAGTTGTTAAAATCAGTTGTTCAAAAGTCCAATCATTTCAAAGTTCCAATACTTTTAAAACAATGTCCAAACAGCCATTAATTTCCAGAGAACCTTCAGTTTTCCTGTAGTTGGCAGAGTTGGTCTTAAAAGCACGACAATGTTTCTATCAAGTGCCAGAAAAGATGGTTCAATATAACAGTTCCAGTAACACTCAGCTGTAGCAAACCAAAGTAACAAAGTGTCAAAATTTGCAATCTGACAGCTCTGTTAAACAGGCAGACAGCCTGCCTGGGTCTCTCTGTAAGATTGTAATTCCAAAAGAGGAGGTGAAGCACAGTCCATACTAAAGATTAAGTCACTTAAACAGTTAAATCCTAAATCTCCATAAAAACAGCTCCGGTAGATGCGCAGATTGGTAGCTTTTAACGCCTCATCAAAGGCTCCAAGCTTCAAAGTCCTTTGCTTTAGATCTTGAGCAAAGACGGGAAGACGGACTTCCTGGTTGCGTCTCCCACTTTTAGCCGAATTGTCAGTAATTTAGCCTCCAGTTAATTCTAACTTTTTCTTACTCACGGGTTGGTGATTTTTGGATCGAATGTTCCCAGGAAAAAAGGTCAGCGCTCACCGACAGCGGCCATGCAGCTTCACTCCACGGAAAGAGCGATCGACTCACAGCACCGCGCCAGCCCCTCCGCGCTCCGAAACCCCTTACGGGGTCTCTTCACCGTTTCGGGGGGCGCTTCTGGTGCCCGCCGAGTCCCCACGACCACAGGCTTTCGCTGCCTGTGGGTTTCTGATGCGGGTCTCCGCTTTGCCGTAGCGGACGACCCGTTTCCGCGGAGCTCCCCCTTCACCACTGGAAGAGGGCAGCCATTGCTGTTCGCGCCACCTCCGGAAGCCTGATCATATTTTATTCTCTTGGGAATTCTGCTGTTTTAAATGTGCATTTTATATTTGACTTTACTTAGCAATGTTGGCTTGGGGGGGATGCTTAAGTTTTTTGTTTTGTTTTTGTTAATGTTTTATTCTGAAATCTTTAATATTTCAGTTTTTTGTTAACTATGTTGCTTTAAGTGTATACTCTATATTTGACATTCTTCAGATTGTTTTATTTATGTTTTAATATGCTGTAAACTGCTTTGATTTTTTTCTTGAAAATCTAAAGCGCTATAGAAATGAAATAAATAATAATAATAACAACAACAACAACAATAATGTTCATTGAAATGTTGTGTCCAAAGACTGCAGCCGATGGAGAGATCACCCCTCCCTCAATTTTCTATCAGATTATTTAGATTTGGTAAATAATTCTTATTGCTATTCTTACTGTATTGATTATTATAATTGATTTATGTAGCTCTGACGGTTTAGCTGCCTTGAGCATGAAAATAGAAAGGCAGGATACAAACCTAATCTAATAAAGAGCCCTCCTCCTCCTCCTCCTGAGCCTGGGGCAGGACCGTAGCCTGAGAGAGAGAGGGTTGCACAGTTCCCTGATTCTTTTGGAGGAATTCCACACCACACATTTAAAGCTCTTACACCACTTGAAAGAGTCCAGGCTTTCCCTCAAGAATCCTGGGAACTGTAGTTTGCCAAGGGTGCTGAGAGATGTTAGATCTGTAGCAAACAGAGGTTCCCAGGATGTGTTGGGTGAATCTGTGACTCTTAGTGCAATGCTTCTTGAAATGTGTGGTTGTGACCATTGCCCTCATAACAGCACTGGGGTTCGGATTGTAGTGTGTGTGTGTTGCAGAATGGTTTAATTAGCTCATTCTTCTCCTAGCACATCGTCTTCATTCAACTCTGGCTGTTGAATGAATGCTTTCTTATAATCATTCTGATGTTTAAGTGGGCTTTGGCCTCCTTCCAGACAGCAGCTTGAAAGGGAAGCAGAGGAAAGCTCAAATGATGACAGAAGGCAGGGACATCCCACAACCAAGAGTTTTGGTTTGGATGTGACACTTTTAGACTTCCCCAAGCCATCCCGAAGCCCCCATTTCACTCTGGTCCATCTGAGTATCTCCTTTCCACCCATGCCTCCCCTCCCCCCCAAATATTCACAATTAAGAAATCAGAAAACTACCCCCACCTCTCTTTCGACAGAACTAGATGGAATGATCAGGCATAGCAACTCCTGCAGAGAGAATAAAACCAAAATGTTTCCAAGGGACACATTTATCAAACAAGATATCTGCCCATAGCTCAGTCAGTAGAGTGTGAGACTCTGCATCTCAGGGTCGTGGGTTTGAGCCCCACGTTGGGCAAAATATTCCTGCATTGCAGAGGGTGGACTAGATGACTCTTGTGGTCCCTTCCAACTCTACAATTCCATGATATCCTGTGAGGAGTAGTCAACTGAGTTTTACTCAGAAGAGATGCGTCAAAAACAACACAGCCACGTAATTTGTGCCCATCAATTTAAATAGGTCTGCTGTGGAAAGGACTGATGTTGACTACAACCCTGATGTTTTCTGATTATTTTATAGAGCGTTTCCCTCAATACCAAAAAATGGAGGCAGAGACAATTTACTGAATTTCAAAACCACCGAAGCTTTATTGAATGAATGAACGAATCAGTTTATTACAGCCACAAACCAGAATATGGACTTCTACAGAGATAGAGAACATGTTGTAGAAGAAGAAGAAGAAGAGTTTGGATTTGATATCCCGCTTTATCACTACCCTAAGGAGTCTCAAAGCGGCTAACATTCTCCTTTCCCTTCCTCCCCCACAACAAACACTCTGTGAGGTGAGTGGGGCTGAGAGACTTCAGAGAAGTGTGACTGGCCCAAGGTCACCCAGCAGCTGCATGTGGAGGAGCGGAGACGCGAAGCCGGTTCACCAGATTAGGAGATTACCGCTCTTAACCACTACACCACACTGGCTCTCATATATATGTAGGTTAAAATCAAAATCTATAAGCTAGAACACAGTAAAGAATACAGATGTGAAACTATTAAAATGTGTAGTTTAAGACCTTAACCGCTAATTTAAAATATGCATGTCAATGCTTTATTATAATTAAGGCAGGTAAAATAATTATTACTCTTAATATTATTCATTGCTATGAGGCTTCTTGAAGCAATTCAGAATACAATCAACATTAGCAGAACACTTTCCTTTACAAGGACAACTTAAAAAGCAACAATTTAAAAGCAATAAAAAAGTAATATTGCATAGGAAAGAATTCTAAAACAACAGCAATGATCACAATTAGCAACAAGACGCAATGAAACAGCAAGCAACAATTGCCACTCCATCATCGCTGAGCCTTGAAACTTGTGTCTTCTCCCCATAATCGAAACTGACATCAAGTCTTATGTCATCTGGAAGAGAATGAAGGAGAAGAGAGATGAATTTCTGCCACATTTACTGATTCACCAAATTGACCTGGCCCCCATTTACAAGGAGGCTTCCAGGGCTGGGGTTCTATTTATGGATCCTGTCTTTGGTGGCAACGACTCCTTCCAAGCCTGCAGTTTGGCCATCTTTGTGCTGTGGCAGGATTGCACAGCCACATGACCCAGGAGGTCTGCATCAAGCAAGGATGCTGCAGCTCTCCTTAGTCTGGTGTTACCGGAAAATCCGAGGGCTCCCTTGGACAAAATAAGGACACCAACCAGAGCAATTCAGAGCAAAACAGCAGCCAGTAGGCTCGGTCTTTATTTAAGGAAAGACTGTCGCGACAGGACTCCCACAGCCCACGAGGTGAAGCAAGATGGAAGCCTTGAACAAAAGAAGAGCCCAACTTTTATTAGCTCCTAATCCTCTAAGCTACACCCCTAGAAATACGTCATATTTACATCATGACTATATTAAAAATAGGAGGAGTTGAGGAGGGGCTGCGCAGGTAATCCGAGTATCCTGACACCTGGCCGGAGCCTCCTCTCCCCTCCCCACATGAGTCACTTTTAGGAACAAAGGAAAAGGGCGAAGTTTCCTGCCCCCTGAGGGGAATCCGGCCACGGTCCTTTGTCAGAGTCCGAGTGGAATACACTAGTGTATGCAGTTTATTGTGTTCCTGATAGCCTTCTGTCTGAGCTCATCAAGATGGCTATCAAGGTTGTCACGCCAACTGGGAGAGGCCGCAGAGTACGTGACTGCTCGGTCAAGGGATTATGGCTGTTCAGCATCAGGCCACCCCCCTTTGATAGTCCTTGTAATATGCAATAAAATAAAAGTGGTCCGGTGACAATCCGAGGTACAGCTGATTTATGGTGAATTTATAAAGAATACTGTTCTTGAAGTTCAAAGTACTTTCGCCTTCCGGAAGCAGCTTGCAACATTTTGATTAAATCAGTCACGGTCAATTGAACTCGGAAACTTTGTATTGAGGGCTGTCAAAGGTAAGGGAAAAGAGCGCCTGTAGCCTGCAGTACCTGCGTGGCCGCCGCAAGGGACGCTGTTCGACAATGCTGATTGGTTGAGGTGGCCGGTCTATTCGTAATAAAGATAGGGCGATGCGGAGTGTTGCAGGGAAATATACGAGGAATTACGGGGCTTTTTGAGGAGCTGTCAAGCTAGAGCCTCCTTATTTATGGAAGGCTTTTAGGGGATGTCCCTCTAAAGGGGCATTTCCAGGGTCGGGATGGTGGGAGGTGTGTGTGTGTGGTGCTTGTGCATTACAATGTAATGAAGGGGGGTGTCTCCTGCTACAGTTCCCCCCTTCGGAGATAAGATTGCAAAGGTGGATACCGCACAATCCTTTTATTCTGCACAAGCTAGTAAAAGTCTGAAGTGCCGTACCTAGAGTCCGGATTGTGCGAGGCTCCTAAGGGTCCCATCTCTATGAAGGCGGCGGGAACTCCTGGCGGAAACGTCTAGTGTGAGGTGGACGTGCGGGAGCGGAGGGACGGAGTGCAAGCGCTGCAAGTTTGACAGCAGAGTGGGAAGCAATGGATCGCGCAGCAGAGAAAAGCGATGCAAAGGGCGACGGTGATCAGTATTAAGAGGCCGTTTCCTAAGAGTTGTTTTATCCATGCAGATCCGGGTAGCCAGCTCCAGAATTGATTATCTGACAGGCCTTCATGCTGGATATCCCTAAGTTCATCTGTCAGTTTATGGATATTATTGAGATGACCCGTGATGTTCAAGGTCTGGTCAGAGACGTACGTGCAGCACTCAGTTCCCACGAGGGCACGTACTCCTCCGGTCGACGCCAGGATGTAATCTAAAGAAAGGCGGTTCTGTATCGCCGTCTGTCTGACCTCTGTCAACTCTGTTAGGATGGACTGGGTTGCCGCGTTAGACTCTTCCATAAAAGTTAGTAGAATGTCAGTCAATTTAAGAATATCAACATGGTTGGAGCCCGCACCGTAGGCGGGGAAACGGGCTCGGCCGTAAGTTTCCCCATTGGCGGACACATCCGAAAGCTCTGACAAATCTTTCGCCCTCTTATTGCGTCTCCTTCCAGGGGGAAGGTGTGGGGTGACTCTGATCCCCGGTAGGATAAGTCCGAGGTAGCAGGTGCCTCGGGAGTGGGGGGCTGGCCCATACATATCCGCGATGGCCACACACCCAAAACAGTCCTTGTAGGCAGGAGTCTATGTGGCCGGTGAGAAAGGCTCGGAAAAAACACTGGGCAATGGGGGAGGGGTCCCAGGAATCAGGCAAATCCATCACTTGTTTCCAGGCAGACTACAGATCTGGATGGGGAGAGGGGGTGTCTTGCTGCCACACAGTGATTCTACCCGTGAGGGTGATGTCAATAACATACTTACAAGTACTTTCTCCGATCATCCTATCGTTGCCGCTGAACTTCCGACAGAGGTCACCTTTCGTAGGTCCGGTTAGGTGGATGTATTGGTGAGTTAGGTTTACAGCTGTCAGGTTCCAGGATCGTACGTCAGCAGAGAGGTGTTGCTGTAGAGTAAGGGGTATTCCAAGAAAGGGGATGCCGCTGTGGAGATGAGCTGGGGCATTAGCGCAGATCCAGCAGTCATCGGTGGTCGTTTGTTTTGCAATTTTGGAGATAAGTTTAACGTAGTTGTTGGAGTGCCAAGTTGATAGTAGGTCATCGTTGAAAGGGGTTTGAGATATCAACAGTTCCCCCCTTTGTCGAGGTGCCGTGCCTGTGGGGTGGAGGGGGTCTTGTCGGTGTAGGTAGGTGAGGTTTGTGGTCACACCTCCACATCGTTGGGGTCCGGAGGTATCCCACTGGGTGGGTGGGGTGGCGGGTTGATACCAGCCTTCAAGGTACACTTTGCCATCCCAGGTGGAGGCATAGCCGATGTCCCAGACGCAGCAGTACCTTCGGAGGCAAACACCCTGGAGGTTGGTGGGGCGAGGTACAGTATCTACTCTCTGGCAATAGAATCCATGGATGAGGCGGTCGGTTGCGTGATTTTGGTCAGTGTAAACTGATTCCCTTCCGCCGCTGTCCAAAGTTGTCCAGTTCAGTGATTGTTGTGGCACACCGTCAGAAAATAGCGTATAGGAACCATTTATACAGCGGGCACGGTTCCAAGGGCCATCTCTGCTGAGTATTAGTTTGGATGTAGTTTGGAGAACGGACAAAAAGTTCCCAAGTCTGGTGTGTGTTTAGGGTAGGCAGTATAGAATGGCGTAGGAGGACACGGGTCTCAGGTACACAAAGGTCGAAATCTCCAAGGCGGTCCAAAGTTCCTGGTTTTACCATGTCTACAATCCCGAAATCAAGGTATTGGTGCTCAATTTGTAATCCTGGGCATGAAACATGCGTTGTCATGGAAGTGAGAGTTGCGGTGAGAATGGGAAGCATGAGTAGAGCGGAGGTAGGAGGCATGATGTACGTGTTGGGGAGCATGGCAATCAGGAACAGGGCAGCGGTAGGTTGCAAAGGAAAAGTATCGGAAGGACGAGCTGTCAAAGCGGAGTTGTCAAAGGAGAGTTGTCAAAGCTGAGCTGTCAAAGCTGAGCTGTCAAAGCTGAGCTGTCAAAGGCGAGCTGTCAAAGCTGAGCTGTCAAAGGCGAGCTGTCAAAGCTGAGCTGTCAAAGGCGAGCTGTCAAAACTGAGCTGTCAAACGGTGAGCTGTCAAACTGCAGAGCTGCCAGACGTGTGCGGGGGTGTTTTACGGAATCTGAGGCGGATTGGGGGTCGGTCCTTTTCGTCGGTTGTTGTGATGAGTTCGGAAGACCAATGTGCTGATGTGTGCGGTGTGTCAGGTCTGGTCTGTAGGGCCCGATTCGTGCCCCGGTCAGGTCCGGTCTGTTGGGCCCGATTCGTGCCCCGATCTGGTCCGGTCTGTTGTTCCTTCTCTATGTCGGTGTCGTCGTCTGCTGGTCGGGCTGGGATACAGTAGGGTGTGTTGTCTGAGGCGGGTTCGGGTGGCGAAGTGGGTTTACAGCGGGTGTGATGTATCCAGGCTGTTTTCTCTGCTACCTTAACAGAAGTTGGAGTGGTTAAAAGTACTTGGTAGGGGCCCTCCCAAGTGGGCTGCAAGGGTACCTTATGGTAAGTTTTCGCCAGTATCCAATCCCCTGGTTGGTACGGGTGGATGTTCTCGTCTAGGGGAATGTTTTGGCTCGCGGCAGCGTATCTATGGAGAAGAATGAGTTGCTTCTGGAGCTGTGTTATATATTTGGATAATTCTGACTCACCCACCTCTAATTCCGAAGTAGGAAATTGAGTATTATACACCGGGGAGGGTCTTCCAAATAGTAGTTCATAGGGAGACAGTTTGAGGTTTCCGCGGGGGCATGCCCTTAGATTATGCAGAACTAATGGAAGGGCATTGACCCATTTGATGCCAGGGTCTTTACAGAGTTTTCCCAGCTGAGACTTAAGCTGTTGGTTCATCCTTTCGACCTGCCCGGAGGAAGGAGGATGATATGGGGTATGCAATTTCCATTTAACCCCTAGGGCGCTGGCCACTTGTTGGATTATATGTGAGGTGAAATGTGAACCCCTGTCGCTGTCTATGTGTCTGGGAACTCCGAACCGTGGTATGATCTCTTGTAATAGAATCTTTGCGACAATGTGCGCAGTTGCCCTGCGAGTAGGGAAACATTCCACCCACCCTGTCAACTGTTCAATGATGACCAAAGCATGCTTGTAGCCTTGGCAAGGGGGTAGATCTATAAAATCCACCTGAAGACTTTCGAATGGGACAACAGTCCATGGTCTGGCCCCTGGTGGACATCTGGCGGTATGTTTTGGATTAAAGGTCTGGCAAGTATGACAGTTCTTTACAGCAGCCTTAGCGGCGAGAGTGAGACCTGGGGCATACCAGCAGCGTTGCATTGTAGCGATAAGCTTGTCTCTTCCCCAGTGAGTACGTTGATGGAGAACCCTCATATGTTTGTGTGATGGGACGATGAGCTGCTTGTGCGTAAAATGCAAGTCCCTCAGAGTTTGATCAGGCTTTCAAACCTCTGCCTGTGACGGAGCCCCTCCAGCATGGCTGCGTCAATCACTAGTAGAATCCGAAAGTGGCTGCTTTCGGAAACGTTTCCAACATAAAAGCTCCTTAACGGAAACACGTCGTCTGGCCTCTCGGCGTGACAGTTTCCGTCGAGGTGTGGGTGTCCCTATAGGAGGTCCTGAGACCTCCCCACTGGTTTCGCTTGAAGCGTCTCTGAGCCATCCCTCCGACTCACTTTCCCTTGGAGTTCTTGCTCGCCCTCTACTGGTTCCCTCTTCCGCTGCTACTGCTCTCTCACCCTCAGTGAGCCTTTGCGCCTCCGGCGCTTTAGATGTCAGTTCCCTGACATCCACCTCCCCTCCAGGGCCCCCTTCACCCCCTCCCGTCTCCTCTCCTACTGGCGGTGAGGAGGTAAAACCCTTGAAAGAACCTCCCTCATCTTCCGACGTCGCGAACACTTCCTTCCACTTGTTGCTGTTCCTACTCTCTAGGTACTCTTCGTCATCAGAGTCCACTCCCTCTTCCAACTCCGACTCCGCGAACCCTTCCATTTCCTCTTCCTCATCGGTGGTGCCGAAATACTCCCTCCTAAACCTTGCTATCGGCTGAGGTTTCCTCGGGAACCTTTGATGGAACGTTTCTGTTAAAACCTCGTCATAGACTTCCTGCGCACTTACCCAGGTGTTTTCTGACTCCGGTTCCCCTTCCCACGCCACTAAATACTCCACCTGATTTCCCTTCCACCTGGAATCGAGGATTTCCGCTACATGGTTGCGGCGTTCCCTCTCTTCCAAGGCTGGTCCCCTGACGTGCTCCCCTTCACCTCCTCCCCTGTATGGTGACAGTAACGACCTGTGGAACACTGGGTGCAATTTCATGTGATTGGGTAATCGGAGTTTGAAAGCTACCGGGTTGACCTGCTGAATCACCTCAAAGGGTCCCAATCTTCTGGGCCTCAGTTTCTTACAACCCCCTTTGAACGGCAACCCTTGGGTTGACAACCACACTTGATCCCCCACCCTTATGGTTTCACCTTCCCTTCTGTTCTTGTCTGCCTGCTTCTTATATTGTGCCTTAGCCCTTTCTAAGTTGAGCTGGAGCTGCTGATGGATGGCTTCCATCTCTTCTACAAAATGTTCAGCCGCTGGGACGCTCCATCTCTCCCCTCCTTCCCCTGGAAATGCCCTGGGGTGACACCCGTAATTAGCCAAAAAGGGACTCATCCCTGTGGACACATTCTCCGCATTATTGTAGGCAAATTCTGCCAACGCCAACTTTTCGACCCAATCGTTCTCTCTGTCATTGACATAACACCTAAGATATTGTTGAAGAATGCCATTTGCCCTTTCCGCCTGCCCGTTGGTTTCAGGGTGCCGGGCAGTTGAAAAATTGACTTCCACGTGTAACAAGCTCATGAGCTTCCTCCAGAACCTGGAAGTAAATTGTTTGCCTCGATCTGAGATCACCCTCGAGGGAGCCCCGTGCAACCTAAAGATATGTTCCACAAACAACTTCGCCGTTTCTTCCGCTGTGACTGCATGTGAGCATGCTACAAAGTGGCACATCTTAGTTAACAGGTCTACTACTACCATGATGGCTGTTTTCCCCTTGGACCTTGGCAGATCCGTCATAAAATCTATTGATATCGCTTCCCAAGGCCGTTCTGGTGTGGGTAAAGGTTCTAATAACCCTGCCGGCGCCCTTCTTTCCCCTTTGGCTCGCTGACATTGGTCACACCCTCTTACATACTCCCTTACATCTTCCCTCACCTTAGGCCACCAAAATTCCCTGGTAACCAACCACATGGTCTTGTGTTGCCCAAAATGTCCCGCCGTGGGGCTATCATGCAACTGCTTGAGTACTCTCCCCCTCAATTCACCTTCGGGTATATACAGTGCCCCTTTGTAATACAATGCCCCATTTCTTTCCTCAAAACCTCCGGGGCTCTCGCCCTCCCCCCTGAGACCTCTGAGCTTATCCTGGGCATATTCATCATTTTCCGTTTCCTCCACCAGTTCTCGTTGCCCCACCATCGCCGCCCCACACACCCAGCGGTCCTCCGGGATGACATGTCTCTCTTCGATCACCCCCTCCCCTTCCCAATATTCTGGTTTGCGTGAGAGCGCGTCCGCCCTGACGTTTTCTGGGCCTGGCACATAACAAATCTCAAAGTTAAATTTGGAGAATTCCTGTGCCCATCTCACTTGTCGTTGGTTGAGCACTCGAGCTGTTCTCCAATACTCTAAATTTTTGTGGTCGGTGCACACTTGCACCTTGTGTTGTGCCCCAATTAATAAATGTCTCCACCTCCGGAATGCTTCGTGAATGGCAAGTAGTTCCCTGTCATACACCGTGTAATTCCTCTCGGACTTATTCAGCTTCCGCGAGAAGAAGGCACACGGTCTCCACTCCGACGCACTCCTCCCCGGTTGAAGAAGGACCGCCCCTACCGCCCGGTCGGATGCATCTGTTTCCACTCTCATGGGTTTTCGTAAATCCACATGCAGAAGTTGTTCTTCCGAGGCGAAAGCCCTTTTCAGTTCTTCAAAGGCTCGATCCGCCTCTGCCGTCCAAACAAATTTCTTCTTGCTGCTCAGACAGTCGGTGATGGGCGCCGTCAAGTGGGCAAAGTTCTTGATGAACTTCCGATAAAAGTTCCCAAATCCCAAGAATCTTTGCACGTCCTTCTTGGTCTTCGGTGTCTTCCATTCCAGTACCGCTTGGACCTTGCCTGGATCCATGGCCAATCCCTTGTCTGACAAGCGGTACCCCAGGAATTCCACCTCCTTGGTATGAAACTGGCACTTGTCCAGTTTCACCCACAGCTGGTTGGCTTGCAGCCTGCCCAACACTTCTCGAACGTCCCTCACATGCTGTTCCTCATTTTCCGAATACACCAACACGTCGTCTAAAAAGGCCACACAATTCTTGTAGAGCAAAGGTCCCAGAACGTGGTTTATAAAAGCTTGAAAACACGCGGAGCCCCCTTGTAGACCGAAGGGCATAACGAGGTATTCAAAGGCTCCCAACGGGGTAAACATGGTGGTCTTCCATTCATCTCCCTTCCTTATGCGTATCAGATTGTACGCCCCCCGCAGGTCCAGTTTTGTAAAAATCTTTCCCTTCCTTACTCTGGTCAAAATGTCATCAATTCGGGGCATAGGGAAAGCCAGGGGCTCCGACACTGCATTGAGGGCCCTGAAGTCACACACCAGTCTCGGTTTGTCTGTGTTCTTTTTGTCCACAAAGAACACTGGGCTGCCCCCCACCGCTCGGGACTCTCTGATGAAACCTCGCTTCAAGTTCTTGTCAATGAACTCCCTCAGCTCCTGCATCTCCCTGTCTGACATGGCGTACAGCTTGCCTACTGGGAGTTGGGCCCCTGGGAGTAGGTTGATTTGACAGTCAAAGGGTCTATGCGGTGGCAGTTTGTCTGCTTCCCTTTCGCTGAATACGTTGCTCAGATCTGCGTATTGCGGGGGCACCTTCCCTTTGTCCATCACTTCCATCCCCGCTAGGGTGACTCTGTCTCCTCCCGAAACCTTCCCCTCCTTGCAGTGTTCTAGGCAATGCGCTGACCCAAAGGAGACCACCCTCTGATGCCAGCCCACTAGCGGATCGTGTAGCGCCAGCCAGCTCATCCCCAAAATGATGGGCGCTCCTCCCAGGATGGCCACATTAAACGCTATCTGTTCGGTGTGCCTTGCCACTCTCATTATCATCGGGACAGTCTGTTGGCTAACTTCTCCCCCCAACAGCTCTCTGCCGTCAATCGTAGTCACCTGCAAGGGGTTACTTAAAGGGATAGTCTGTATCTGGTGCTCAGCTGCAAACTCCTTACTCATGAAATTACAGGAGCTGCCTGAATCCAAAAGCGCCTTGACCTTTAGTGGGTGTCCGTTTGGCAGTTCTAGTAACACCTCTATCACTAAAGCGGGTCTGGGGGGTTCTGGCATGGGCACTTTCATTGCTCTTTGGCCTGGCTGCTGTGCCCCAACGGTGGCAGCCAGGCGTTGGCTTTTACTTGCTCCTTGCCTTCCTCTTCCTTTCCCCCAACAGCTCCTGCCATCCCTTGCCATTCCTTTCTTTGTGGGCAAACTCTGGCAAAGTGCCCTGGCTGTTGGCAGAGATAACATCTCTTGGCGCTCTTTCCCTCCTTTTTCCGCCCTTCACTGGGATTTGAAACTGCGCGCGCCCGCGCTGTTCCAACTTCCATCGGCTCTGCCGGCGGGAAAGGTGGCTCTGGAATGTCTGGAATGCGGAACTCCCTCCAACGGTCTCCTTTCCCTTCCCGCTTTTCCATAGCCCTCGCCTCCTGGCGCGCTCCTATGGCCAGCGCAGATTTGGTTAACTGGTCCATAGACTCCGCCCTGGGGCCCCGGGAAAGCTCATCTTTGACGGTTGAAGAAAGCCCCTCTTCGAAAAGCATTTGGATGGGCTCCGCCGATAGGTCCCACCCCAATTTGTGAATCAACATGGTAAATTCAGTCCAGTACTCACGGACAGATCTGCTTCCTTGCTGGCAAGCCATTAACTGCCTTCGCACCACCCCCTGCTCAATATCGCTGGAAAACATCAGGTCCATGGCACGAAAAAACTTCCTCGTGTCCTTTAAGATCTCATTATTCGCTGCCATCAGGGGTCTAACCCAATCTTTCGCCCCGGATTCGAGATGGCCAATCACATACGCCACTCGCGATTCCTCATCGGGGAAGTCATCAAACTGCAAGTTTAGAGCGTATTGCATCTCTGTTCTAAAGGCATGATAGTTCCTGGGATCCCCCCCGAATTTCTGCACCAATCCTGGCACCTTTCTGGCGAGCGGGGTGGTTTTCTCCTTTCCCTTTTCTGCATCCTGAGCCCTCCTCTCCTCAAGCCTCGCCGTTTGCAGCGCCAACTGGATCTCCAACGCCCTGTACCTTTCTTCCAGGCTTGGACCTCCTCCAGCTGCTCCTGCTTCCCCGGTTCCGGCTGGATTGCTCATGATGCTTCTCCCTGCACAAGCTGGCTTTCGGAGACTTTCGGATTGCTGTGATGGGACGATGAGCTGCTTGTGCGTAAAATGCAAGTCCCTCAGAGTTTGATCAGGCTTTCAAACCTCTGCCTGTGACGGAGCCCCTCCAGCATGGCTGCGTCAATCACTAGTAGAATCCGAAAGTGGCTGCTTTCGGAAACGTTTCCAACATAAAAGCTCCTTAACGGAAACACGTCGTCTGGCCTCTCGGCGTGACAGTTTCCGTCGAGGTGTGGGTGTCCCTATAGGAGGTCCTGAGACCTCCCCACTGGTTTCGCTTGAAGCGTCTCTGAGCCATCCCTCCGACTCACTTTCCCTTGGAGTTCTTGCTCGCCCTCTACTGGTTTCCTCTTCCGCTGCTACTGCTCTCTCACCCTCAGTGAGCCTTTGCGCCTCCGGCGCTTTAGATGTCAGTTCCCTGACAGTTTGGGTACCCATAGTCTGGGCATTATGAGCCTTTTGTCTGGAAAGTACCAAACACTGTTGTCTAAGTGGGCTCCTTGTTCTTCCCATCCCTTAATCTCCTCTGGGGTCGCAGTCTTGTACATCTCAGCAAAGTCCACATCTGATAAAACCTGGGGTCCCTGGAACTCATTGTCTGCAGAGAGGGGCTGAAGGGCTGCTTCCTGCGCTGCGCGGTCAGCACATCAGTTCCCTGTTGAGACTGGGTCCCGCCCTTTGGTATGTGCTTTACAATGGACTACTGCAATAGCTTCAGGAAGGTGTATAGAGTCCATGAGGTGCTGCACTAGGGAAGCGTGTGCAATTTGGGTGCCTGCTGTAGTCAATAAACCCCTCTGTAACCAGATCTGTCCGGTGGCATGCACCAACCCGAAGCAATACTTGGAGTCTGTGTAAATAGTGATTCTTTGTCCTGCCACTAATTCGCAGGCTCTGATCAGGGCGATAAGTTTGGCGGCCTGAGCACTGTATTTTGCGTGGACCGGTCGTGCCTCTAGGGTCCCACTATCGGTGACTGTGGCATATCCACTTTTCCGTTCCCCTCCTACAATCTTGGAGCTCCCATCAGTGTACAAGATGAGGTCAGGGTCCGTTAAAGGGAGGTAATCGAGATCTTCCCGTGGTTTTTCTACATGGCGGACTATTTGAGAACAGTCATGATGTGGGGTGCCGTCGTCAGGGAGGGGCAGAAGGGTTGCAGGATTGAGAGAGTTCACTCTTTTTATGGTGACATTTGATGGACTGAGGAGGATGGCCTCGTATCTGTTCAAGCGTTTTATTGTGAAACGTTGGCATCCTTGTAAGCTGAGGAGGATAGCGACAGCATGGGGGACGTTCACAATTATGCCGTGCCCCAGGACAGTCTCTTGCGCTTTCTCTAGGAGCAGAGCTGCGGCTGCTACAGCTCTAAGGCACCCCACATTCCCCAGTACTGTAGTGTCTAGTTGAAGGCTGTAATAAGCGACAGGCCTATTCCTCCCTTGGAAAGGTTGTGTAAGGACACCAGAGGCTACCCCCTTATTTTCATGCACGTATAAGGAAAAGGGTAGTCTATAGTCCGGGAGTCCAAGGGCAGGTGAGGTCCTCAGTTCCCTCTTAATAGATTCGAAGGCTTCAAGTGCCTCTGCAGACCATTGTAGTTGGTCTGGGGCATTGTCGTGTGTCATTGCTGTAAGAGGGCGGGTGAATTCTCCGTAGCGGGGAATCCATGCTCGGCAGAATCCACTCATTCCGATGAAGCCCCGGAGCTGCCTTTTAGTTTTTGGTAGGGGTAATTTGGTTATTGCCTCAATTCTATCTGTAGTTAGTGCGCGGCTGCCCTCTCCCAGGATGTGACCAAGATATTTGACTTCCTTTCTGCAATACTGTATCTTTTTCGGGGATACCTTATGTCCCTTATGTGCTAGTATGTTTAGGAGAGCTATAGTGTCACTTTTGCAGGATTCTAAATCCCGCCCACAGAGTAAGATGTCGTCAACGTAGAGCCTCAGGGCAGAGCCTCCTGGTAGGGTCACATCTGATAAGTCTTGATGTAGTATAGATGAGAAAATTGCTGGGGATTCTACATATCCTTGGGGCAATCGGGTCCACGTTAGTTGCCCTGTCTGCCATGTGAAAGCAAAGAGGAATTGGCTCTCTGGGTCTATGGGGATGCTGAAGAAGGCAGAACATAGATCTATGACAGAGTAGACCACAGTTCCCTCCGGAATGGTGCTTAAGAGGTGGTGTGAGTTAGCGACTACAGCGTGTCTGGGGATGACGAAGGAATTCACGAGCCTGAGATCTTGCACCAAGCGCCATTTGACGGGATTTGTATTGGGCTTTTTGACGGGAAGAAGAGGGGTGTTGCAAGGGGAGGAGCATGGGACTAAAACTCCCATCTTCAGGAATTCGTCAATCATCGGGGCCAGTCCGTCTATTGCTTCTGGGGGAAGGGGGTATTGCTTAGTGCAAGGGAAGGGTAAATCTTTCCTATAGTTTACTTTCACCGGGGTTGCCGACTTTAAGAGTCCCACGGAGGTTGACTCGGTTCCCCATAAGGAAGGGGAAACACTATTTAAAAGTTCGGGCGGAAGATCGATGGTGGTATTGTGGGCTTCTTGTAGGACTCCTTGGAAATTGAAGATGGACTCATTTGGCATGTGCAAATAAATCCCTTCTTGGCCGCATTGTATAGTGGCGTTTAATTTGCAGAGCAGATCCCTCCCCAAGAGGTTGACGGGGCTAGACGTTAATAAGAAAGTATGTTTAACAGATAGAGGTCCAACGGAAACCTTTGCAGGTTTGGAAAGAGGACAGTTCCGAGGAATTCCATCCAGTCCCATTACGGTTCTGGTTTCTTCCCCAGGGGTTAAATGGCTATTTGTGAGAGTGGAATAGGTGGCTCCAGTATCCAAGAGGCAATTGTAGGATTGCCCATCGATTTGCATAGTGCAGATTGGATCGGAAGATGATAGTTGCAAGACAGGACAAAGAAAAGGGAAGGAGGCGGGATCTGCTTCTAGTTGTCAATGAGCTTGGTATTCTTCCATCGCCATTTCATGAGCTGGGTTGATGGTGCGGGTGGTTTAAAGGGGTTAAGAGGATCCTGAGTGGGATTTCTGGGTCTTGGTTGTGGAGGAGGAGGGCCCACACGATATTGTGTTTGGGCTGTAGATTGAATAGGTCCATATGAGGGGTTTGATTCCCTAGGCTTGGAGTGGGCAGGTTCCCGGTAATCTGGTCTGTATGTCTTTGGATCTCTGTACTCGGGTCTTGTAATTTCTGTTAGGAGGGGACAGAATCTCCTTATGTGCCCTACTTCTTCGCAGTTGTAACAAATACACTGGTCTCGGTAGTCGGGTCCCCTTGGTTTGATTTTATCCTTGTAGGGGGGAACCCCTCCTGCATAGGCTAATACCCACGGAGAGTCGGGCTTTTGATCTTTTCTCTGTTGGAATTCTGCCTGGGTCAGAGGAATGTGCCACAGCGTAGGCACCGGCAGATATTCCTTGGCGACCTCCCCGCTGCTCCACTCTGCTGATAAGCAGCCGAGGTCTCGGCGATTCTTCTCAGATGTGTGAGAGGAACACACCGTTCTTCCTCTCTCCCCTTTGGTGTCCCCCAGGGAGGGGAAAGAAGCAGACAGAAATCTATTTACATCTTTTATTCCTGTCTCTTATATCAGTACAGAGAAACATGTCTGCACTCCACAGCAGTAAGAATAAACTCCACCCATGTACTTCCAGTACGGGTCATATGACACACACACTGAGCTAACATCCGGTGCTCAATACAGAATGGACTGCCCCTTTGTTCCCATGGCAACAGTCACAAACATCCTGTCTGGCTTTCCAGCCACAAGCAGCTGCCTTAGCTGACTGAGCTGCTAGAGCCTTTGCTTGCAGCAGCTTTGGTGCTTTATGGTAACATGCTCCCCCTAAAGTATCAATGCGTGCTGCGAGCAAAGCATCATCCAGAGAAGAAAACAAACAGTTGTTATACTTATAACACTCCCCTGTTGTTTCAGTTCCACCCTTGGAACTACCCGCCACTGGTTTCACCAATGTACCTCTCTGGTTGTGTGACTTCCAAGGAATGAGTGCTTCTGCATTACCTTGGTTAGGAACTCTCTGTTGTGCCTTTGTCTCTGACTTAGACACAGCTTCAATTTCTCCTTGGTCGTTTACAACAGCAACACATGCAACAGCTAGGTTAGCAAACTCCTTTGAATACCTCTTGGGTGGTACACCCTTCGTTGTTCTCTCAGACCTACGTAAGAGTTGCTGCTCTTCTCTGCTTTCTGGTTCAGCCTCTGAACTCTCTGGAGAACCAGTACTAAGCTTAATCAGTGGTTCATCCTCCTCTTCTGAGGGTCTAGTCATTATGTGAGATTTCCTCTCAATGACTGTGACAACTGAGCTGTCTGAGCTATCGCTGTCATCATCAGTACTACTGAACTCAATAAGATCAAACTCATCATCATCATCATCAGAATCATCTCCAGTGGGAAATGTGTGAACAATCATTCTCTCCTGTTCAGGAGCACTCTCTAGAAATTTTGTGAGAATCACCTGACCAGATTCAGACAAAATTACTCTGTAGAGACCCTTTTCATAACCCACAAAGATGCCTCTGGCATTCTTTACCCCACTTGGAGTTTCTGTTCTCACATGAGACCCAAAAACCTTGAAATGGGCAACTGAAGGTTTTCTATGGAACAGTTTCTCAAAAGGAGAACATCCCAGCTCTTTTGAAACCTTTCTCAACCACGTATAACAAAATGACATTAGCGACTCCGCCCAGAATTCATTTGGCAGATGCGAACTAAGCAATTGCGCATGCATTCCCTTTTGCAATTCTTTGTTCACCCTAACACAAACACATCTTTTCCAAGCTTCTTCGGAGCTAGCAATTTTGTGTCTTATCCCTTTCTTCTTCAGGAACCTCTGGAAATCCTGTGAAAGAAATAGTGGCATCTCATCTGTACAAAGACAAGCAATATTAGCATCATGCATATTTTTAACCTTGTCACAAAACTCTTTAAACCTTTCCAAGGCGTCTTTTGGTTTCTGCAAAACATAAATCCAGACATAATTTGTGAAAGAATCCACACACACAAGGTAATATTTTGCATTGCCTCTAGATGGCGCTAGAGGACCAATCACATCAGCATACACCCGCTGAAATGCTCTGTCGACCCTCGAGGTCACCTGCTTGGTGTTCTCCTTGGTCAGACCTGCAAAAGAGATCACGTTAGAATCACAAGAATTACATTCCATGTAATCACTTTGATCAAAGGTCAACAAATACAGTCCATCTTTCTCTTTGGCAGATAGATACAACTCTCCATCTTTGTAGATCTTGCAGTTCTCATCATCATAGGACAGTTTTAGTCCCTTCTTGGCAATCTGTGAAACGCTGAGCAGATTGAACTTTAATTCTGGAACCAAATAAACATTGTTTATAGTCAAGTTCAGACTTTTAAGATACACAGTTCCAATCCCGCTCGCTTCCAACTGCTGACCATTGGCGTGTTGCACAGCGAAGCTTTGCTTCTTAAACGTCGAAAATAGTCCTCTGTGTCGACACATATGAACCGACGCTCCAGCATCGATGACGAAGAAGTTCCCCGCTTCTGGTGTGGCTTTTAGCGACATCAGAGCCTTTGCAGTCTTTGCCTTTGGGATGGTGTGACTTTTGTCTGACGCCTCAGACTTTGTGGAGCTCGCCTTGACTCCTTTGTGCTGACGTGGCTTCTTGCAGTACCACTGAAGATGCCCAGTCTGGCCACAATTGTTACATTGGACAACGTTCAAAGCTACAGCATTTTCTCCAGTAGCATCAGCAGTGGGGGTGTCAGAACTCTGTTCTTGTCTCCCCCTGTCCTTGACCTCCAGGGCAGCAAGTCTGTCCTGTTCATTCAGAACCACGGCAAAGACCCTCTCCGAGGTCAAATCCTGCGCTGGGAGGGACCCCAGCTGACTGGCAACGGTTTTGTAAGTCCAATTCAGGCTGTTTATCACCATGAAGCAAAACACTTCCTCCTGCAAACGGAAATTACGTTCCACCATCTGTTGCCGCAGATATTTCATTTCCGTCAGGTGCGCTTGAACATCTCCATCAGGCGCAAGCCTCAGATTGGTCCGCTTCTCAAAATACAGCAACGCTGAAGAACCTGCATCTCTCTGATGTGTCCTTCTCAGCGTGTCCCAGACCTCTTTCGCGTGCTGTAAATCCTGAATATGCACAAGCTGCGAGTCTGACACACACAGAATTATAGCCGTTCTGGCCTTCACATTCTGTGACTCCCAAGCACGCGTTGGTGCTGCAGGAATGGGGTTCTCAATCACTTCAAACAGTCTCTGATTCTGCAGCAGGGCCTTCATCTTAATAGACCAAGATGCATAAATGTCATTGGTTAGGAGGGGTGGAGAAGGCAAGCCTCCGCCCTTCTTAGCATCCATTTTGAGTCCTTGCATTAACTCTCAAACACAAGCCTCTAAAATCCAAAAGCTTGTTTGTTTACACTCTTGTGCACCTGGCAGCTCTGACACTGGCTGCGTTGGAAAGTCCCTTCCAACAGTTCATGAGATACTTAGTCAAAACATTCCATTGTGACTTTCACTTCTCTGACGGGCGTTGCTTAGCAACAGTGCATTCCTTTCCTTGTACAGGAAACCACACGAATGTCTGGAATGCAGGCCTCTTCCCAGTTGGAGCTGTTTTCCCAAACGTTGCTCCCCGTGAACCAGAGAATAACTCAATCTGCGTTCACTCTTTTAAGCCCGAAAATCTCATACCTTGGCTGTCAGCTTCTTCTGGTCAGCTTCTGGCTGCAGAGGATCAGCTTTTTCACCTCAGGCTTCCATGGAGCGATGAAAACAGCAGCTCTGCTACTCTGTTGTTGCAGACTCCCATGGATCGAAGAAACCAGCAACCATCCTCTGCTACCACTGTTGGAATTCTGCCTGGGTCAGAGGAATGTGCCACAGCTTAGGCACCGGCAGATATTCCTTGGCGACCTCCCCGCTGCTCCACTCTGCTGATAAGCAGCCGAGGTCTCGGCGATTCTTCTCAGATGTGTGAGAGGAACACACCGTTCTTCCTCTCTCCCCTTTGGTGTCCCCCAGGGAGGGGAAAGAAGCAGACAGAAATCTATTTACATCTTTTATTCCTGTCTCTTATATCAGTACAGAGAAACATGTCTGCACTCCACAGCAGTAAGAATAAACTCCACCCATGTACTTCCAGTACGGGTCATATGACACACACACTGAGCTAACATCCAGTGCTCAATACAGAATGGACTGCCCCTTTGTTCCCATGGCAACAGTCACAAACATCCTGTCTGGCTTTCCAGCCACAAGCAGCTGCCTTAGCTGACTGAGCTACTAGAGCCTTTGCTTGCAGCAGCTTTGGTGCTTTATGGTAACATTCTCCTCCACTCATCTCTCAAATTAAAGACCGACTTGGCGATGGAAAGGATTTCAGTTATGGTCTTCCCATCATACCCAAGGTGTGCATTTAGGGCTTTCCTTATGTCTGCCGCTGCTTGGTCCTTGAAGAAGCCTTTAACTATGACCTCATGTTGGGGGCTCTCTGGGTCTATCCTGCCCCAGGTTTTAATTGCAGAGACCAAGCGGGTGTAATAGTCGGACGGGTGTTCTTCTGGTCCTTGAAGGACGGCTTGGACTTTGGTCCAATTTACGGTTCGCTGACCAGCAGCCTTAATTCCATCTAAGATGGCTTTTTTGAAAATCTTTAAGCCCCATGTCCCGTCAGTGGTATTATAGTCCCAGTCCGGGTCGTTAAGTATCGTCTGGGCGGTCAGAGGGGCCATAGAGGCAGGTTGATTTGGTTGATAGCCCTCCCGAGTCAAGGCTTCTCCTGCCTTTGCTAATATCTCCCGTTTTTCCGCCTCATTAAAGAGGGCCCCAAGTAGCATATGTACATCTGCCCACGTGGGGTTGTGGGTCGAGAAGATGGTGGCCACCTGGCGGTGACATTTATCGGGGTCATCTCGCAGGGAGGGCATCTTGTCGGACCAATTCATCAAATCCGACATAAGGAAGGGTTGATGCGTGAAGACCATGCGGGGTGGGTCCCCTGCCCTCACCGGTGGTATGGGCAGTGCCCTTAAAGGAAAAGCGCCCTCTATTTCCCCGTTTAGTAGGTTTTCCCTAGTCCGGGTCCTACTGGAAACTGGTCCATCTGGTCCCTCATTAGTATGTTGTCCATTCGGGAGGGTCGGTACATCTACATTGGGATGGCCCTCTCCTGTCCTGGATGTACTCGGGGAGGGGTCGGGCCGTGATACAGTCGCTTCTCCTCGGGAAGGGATAGTGGCTGGAGGACTGGTTACATCTTCCCCGGACCCGGTGCTCCCTCCACCAGTTCCCGCCCTGGCTCCCGGTAACTGGGGCTCTCTAGGTTCAGGGTAGTAAAAAGGAACAAGAGTTCTATCCATTTGTTCTTCTTGGGCCCTGATTTCATCATACGGGGGAGGTCTGGCTGTTTTTAAAGCAGCCATTTGGCGGACGATTTGAACTTGCTGACGTTGGAATAGCTTGCGGGCCTCAACAAAGAGGTTAAGGTAGTAAAGTTGGCGAGGCTTCTCGTCGGCTAAATAGGACTTAAGTGCTTGCATCCTCACAAGGTTGAAGGAACCATGAGATGGCCATTGGGAGGGTGGTTCCAGATGGTGGGTAAAAGCGACCCACGAGATGTTGCAGAGATCCCTCAGCTTGGACTTTGAGAGTCCCTTTCTCCCTCTCAATTCTTTCCAGTTAATTGTAGAGGGGTATCGGAGTCCTCTCCAGAGCGGAAAGGCTTCATAGAGTGTTGAGAAGCGTGGGCTCCCATTACTCTATTATACAAAATGGGGTATTTCGCTAGCGATGTGTACTAAAAGACAAAAAGGATGGACAGACAAGGGAAAAACAAAGAGGGGAGAGAGGGTAGAGAAAAATAGTATTCTTTCAGTAATTAAGGTACCTCTGTTTATCTCTATTTAAACTTAATCCTGCCTACCATCGAACCTTAATTAACTTATCATCTATAAACCTCAAACATCAGCCTCAAAACCACGGGTCTCTCTCTCTACCCGATACACAACCACGGATCCTGGAATTCTACCTCAGTACTACTTGCACAACTGGTCCTAGTGTGGGGCCCCAATTCGTGAACCGCCCCTTCTACCCTCCACGACAGCCTCCTGCCTAGCCTTTGAGACTAAGTTCGGAATCCCCTACTGAACGCTTGCGCAATGCAATGCCAGATCAGGGTCCGAGAAAAGACCAAGGTTTGAAAGGAAACAAATGACCTTGCGTTCTCACGTACCCGGGTCATCCCCAACAAGGTTCGCCAGGCAGGAGGGGCAGCTTCGTTTGCATAATTAGGACAGAGAAAGTACTTTGAAGGATGCCTCCGGACGACTCCGAGGGAGGGACGTCAGAGAAACAGTAAAAAGAGCCACGCTTTCCCGGACCCAATTCCAAGACGGAAAACGGGGGAGAAAAGGAGAGAGGGAGATTTTGAAGGACGCCTCCGGACGCCTCCGAGGGAGGGACGTCAGAGAAGTAACAAAGGGCCACGCTTTCCCGGACCAAATTCCAAGACGGAAAATGGGGGAGAAAAGGAGAGAGAGAGATTAAGACGTTCCCGGACGACTCCGAGAGGTAACGTCGGAAAACAGTAAAGGTGCCACAATTTCCCCGGCCACGCTCCGTAAAAGAAATTGGGGAAGAGAAAGGGAAAGTTTTAGACGTTCCTAGACGACTCCGAGAGGTAACGTCAGACAGTAAAGTTCCGCGATCTCCCTGGCCACTGTCCGAGGGGGAAAATCGGGGAAGAAAAGGAGAGAGCTTAGGACGTTCCCGGCCGACTCCGAGGGGCAACGTCAGAAATGAAAGAAGGAAGATCTGGCTGTCGTGGGGATGTTACTTTTCCACCCCCCTCCCAATGTATTTACTTCAAACCATACTCACGTTTGAAGATGTCCCCCGCAGATCCCGGGATCCTTTTCTTTAGCCGGCTTTACCTCGCCTTTGCTCTCTCTGGTTGGGCTTCTGGTGACGGTTGATTACCGCCCACAAAGAGGAGGCAGGGAGAGGAAAAAAGGATCCCCGGGCTAAGATTGCTCAGTGGCGCCCGATCCCCTCTATCTCCCCTCTCACCTTTGCAGGAGAACCAAGTGTCCCTGAGCACGGTCGCCAAAACTGTTACCGGAAAATCCGAGGGCTCCCTTGGACAAAATAAAGACACCAACCAGAGCAATTCAGAGCAAAACAGCAGCCAGTAGGCTCGGTCTTTATTTAAGGAAAGACTGTCGCGACAGGACTCCCACCGCCCACGAGGTGAAGCAAGATGGAAGCCTTGAACAAAAGAAGACCCTAACTTTTATTAGCTCCTAATCCTCTAAGCTACACCCCTAGAAATACATCATATTTACATCATGACTATATTAAAAATAGGAGGAGTCGAGGAGGGGCTGCACAGGTAATCTGAGTATCCTGACACCTGGCCGGAGCCTCCTCTCCCCTCCCCACATGAGTCACTTTTAGGAACAAAGGAAAAGGGCGAGGTTTCCTGCCCCCTGAGGGGAATCCGGCCACGGTCCTTTGTCAGAGTCCGAGTGGAATACACTAGTGTATGCAGTTTATTGTGTTCCTGATAGCCTTCTGTCTGAGCCCATCAAGATGGCTATCAAGGTTGTCACGCCAACTGGGAGAGGCCGCAGAGTACGTGACTGCTCAGTCAAGGGATTATGGCTGTTCAGCATCAGGCCACCCCCCTTTGATAGTCCTTGTAATATGCAATAAAATAAAAGTGGTCCGGTGACAATCCGAGGTACGGCTGATTTATGGTGAATTTATAAAGAATACTGTTCTTGAAGTTCAAAGTACTTTCGCCTTCTGGAAGCAGCTTGCAACATTTTGATTAAATCAGTCACGGTCAATTGAACTTGGAAACTTTGTATTGAGGGCTGTCAAAGGTAAGGGAAAAGAGCGCCTGTAGCCTGCAGTACCTGCGTGGCCGCCGCAAGGGACGCTGTTCGACAACGCTGATTGGTTGAGACGGCCGCCGATTGACCCAGAGTTCAGGCGGCCAGTCTACTCGTAATAAAGATAGGGCGATGCGGAGCGTTGCAGGGAAATATATGAGGAATTACGGGGTTTTTTGAGGAGCTGTCAAGCTAGCGCTTCCTTATTGACGGAAGGCTTTTAGGGGATGTCCCTCTAAAGGGGCATCTCCAGGGATGGTGGGAGGTGTGTGTGTGTGGTGCTTGTGCATTACAATGTAATGAAGGGGGGGTCTCCTGCTACACTGGAAAGTGCGACTGAGGGAATCCGCTGGCTCAGGGGGTATGACCAGCCCTATTTATCGTTGGCGTGGCTGGGGATCTCCCTCTTTTGCCCGACTTGGTTTTTCGCCCGGGCGGGGGGGGGGGGGGTTGCCAGTTGATGTGCATCAGCAGGACTCCCCCTACTGGTGGTTAACCCTTCCCGGACCTCAAGCGGACGGGCTGAAGCCGGATAGTCGGTTAGGACCAATGCCTAAGCCAATGCCACTCATCACCTGTAACCAATAAAGTTGTGGCCATATTTAGCCCATTAACCTTAAATAATTGTGTCATGTGTCTTTATTTCCACTTGGGGGGGGGGCGGGAACTCACCACACAATAGGGCTCTTTTTGTTTTTTTATGCACCCACAGACCCCAAACGGCTCTCCACAGGAACACAGTGGTGCATCTCATGTATTGGGGGGGGGGATTCCAACACTCCCCCCACCCCCATCCCCAGCAAAGCAAAGATAAGGGAAGCATTTCCAGCATTTAAAAGAGCCCTCAGCACAATGCTGTTAGGACAGCAGCCCTGCCTGGAGAGCGAAGGGGGCTGCTAGGAAGTTAAGCTGTTCAGGAAGGGGTTGAATTCCATGGGGATGCTGGCCGTGTGGGGGACCCCAAGCCCTCGCCCCAGAAGATTAAAAAAAAGAAGCAGAAGAAATCCTACTTACAGATTCACGATGCTGGCCATCTCTTCAGCTGAAATCCCCTCCTGTTTAAACTCAACTGCTTTAAAATGCTCACACAACACTAACTCTGAACCTTGCCTCCAACCCTATTGCTACTCCTCTCTGTCTAAAATATAACATTCTTTTAGCAATGTGTCCTTGTGTATCTGCTACCTTTGCTTACAGAATTTCTCCTGAGGGGCGCTTTGAACAGGTCCTGTAATACATGTGGATAAAAGGAATCGCCTTTGTTAATTTCAAAAGCCATTTTATTTCTTCCATGATTTTCCTCTCTTGTTAATTTATTTTGTAAAAGCAAGTGGGGTTTAGTCACCAGAGAGGTGGAGTCTGTGGTTTTGCTCAATAGGTCATGGTCATTTCAAGAGCCATAGGGCCTGAGATGGTTCCAGCTCTAATTTTCGTGTAAGATTAGGAGTCCAAGAATGTGGAATCAGTACTGCAGAAGGTCAGTTCTGACATACTTCCCCCCTAAATAGTGGGTGAAGTCCTTTTGGAAAGGTTTCAAAGTGTCAAGTTTTGCTGTACTGAAGGACTGTCCATATCTAATCTATTAGAACATTGAGCCATCCTCCCCACTCCAGGAATTTTGCTATCCAAAGTGGGTTTGAATTTGGATAATAAAAGTTTCCAGTCAAGTAGATTTATATATTTTAGTGAAGGTAAGCAACTTAAAATGACCCCAGACCCAGTAAAACTCATTACAAAGAGAAGAGAAACAACATTTAAAAGCAGATACAAATAATGAGGCATTATTCTTTTCTCAAGAAGCCAGCAAAATTTCATCTTTCCTGTTTTATTTTAAGCATGCTTTTTATTCAAGTTTTTGACAAACAACAAGGTGGTAAGCTGCTGACTATAGGCAGACCATCCTTTCTCAAGGGCCATTCCAAATGTGTACAATGGATGGCTCCAAAGTAAGCTGCACCCTGTGAGTCCAGAGGGCAACTGGTGCCATTTTCCCTGTTAGCATTTTGTAAGAAAGGGCACCAAGATTTCATCAAGCTGTCTGCCTTGATGAGACTTGCAGTGAGGATCCCTTTGATAAGCCATCGGCAATGCATAAAGGAGGGCAGGTGGCTTGGTGAGCAGGAAAGTCTTTCAAAGATTTGGACCAGCGATGTGCCTTTGCTTCGGGCAAAGGGTGATGGTGGATGGATCATAGCTACCTAACTCAGCACTGTCTGTACTGATTGGCAGTGGCTCTACAAGGTTCCAGGCAGGTGATGTTTTCAGTTTCACCTGGAGAGGCTGGAGACTGTTCTGGGACCTGCATCACCAGCGAGCTCTGGTCCTCCCTTAAGGAGTTAGGCGGCTCAATGGTCTGACTCTGTGGAAGGCACCATGCTATTCCCCTTTAAATTAGCCATGTATACAGAAAACATGAGAACTGGAATTTTGCTCTTGAATGGATTTTTGGATCGCCTGCATGCCAAGCACATACTTCTCCCACTGGGCCAGCACCCTTCCTCAGTGACTGAGCTCTCATTGCACACAGCCATCCAGCAAGCAAAAAAATGTTCTTGTTAGAAGGGCAGAGTGGGGAGCAAGAGATTCAGGGGCCGGTTTTAGACCCACAGTGCTCGGGTTTATTCTGCTGCCTGCTTGACATTGTGCCTCCTTTCCTCCTACCTTTTATTCCTATGAAAGTTTCACAGTGTCGCTGCTTGGGATTCTGGATAATCTATGGTGTTTTTTCTTTTCAGTTTTTTTAATTAATTTTCTAAAAAATATTTAAGACAAACAAACAAACATCCTAATTGTAATTAAACCAATCTTGATAACATTGTTAAGTGACTTCCTCAAATCCCCCTGGTTGAATTTCATTGTATTTCATTTTAACAGTTTCCTAAAATCAATCTTCTCAAAAAAAAAATTAAAAAAATTAACTTGATCACTTCACATCTTTCATTCTTTCTAATCTAGCTTGAAACATCTTAATTCCTATCCTTACATATTTAAATCCTAAGCCTATCTCGTATTTGCAAGCTTTTCCAATTAGGTTATCTTGACATATTTAGCTAAATAATCTTTGAATTTTGTCCATTCTTCCTGGTACTCCTCCTCCTTCTGGTCGCGGACTCTTCCCGTCAGGTTGGCTAGCCCCGGGATGTGACTAGATGCTTGTAATGTATGCCAGGCAATCGGGCACAAGTGGGTAGGGTTGCCATCCTCCCGGGATTTGGCCGTTGGAAACAAGTGTCCATGCGGGAAACGCTTGAATGTCCAGGAAAATCCAAAGGTATAGCAATTCTACACGTGGGGAGTAGGGACGCAAGCGCAAATCAGAATAAAGCAAAGGCTGGGAAGGTTCGAACAGAAACACACACACACTATTCCTCAAGATTTATGTTTAAGACACAGGATCATAGAATTGTGGAGTTGGAAGGGACACCGAGGACCATCTAGTTCCCTTATTCCCAATCAGGGGTCCATGGCCCCATCCCTTGCCTCCCTCCAACTAATTTTCTCTCATTTTGGCATGGCAATAGCATACATTTTATGGGCGGTCTTGTTGTTTTTAGTATACCTAAAATCCTTTGCTTATTACCCCACATTTTGTTCAAAAAATTGCTTTGCAGAGGTAACTACCATAGAGTTATCAAATTTTTCAAAAGTAGGGGGTCTGCGGATTGGCTTTTGCAAAATAAGGGGTCCTCAGTAATCAGCCAATTAGGAACCACTGATCTAGTTCCATCCCCTACAATGCAGGAATAATGCAGTTGGCCTATACAGGGATCAAACTTATGACCTTGGCATTATCAGCACCCCGCTCTGAACATCTGCGCCACCTTCAGAGTTGTTGTTGTGGGAGCTGTAGTTCACCAAAGTAAATATTGAAAGGACCCTCTTTTCACATCAAGGACAGACCATGCCAAACATCTACCTTATGCACAAAATTGACTCCCCAAGCTCTTCTTGTGTTTTAAGACGCTGGGATGTGGGGAGCCGGAAATTCCACTGGGCTGGCAGAAGCCCCTTTTGTGACTCAATCGAGCTCTGTCTTCAACCCCAATTTTAGTTTGGAAAACTCCTCCCTTTTCCTTTAACACACTCCCCTCCCCCCACTTTCCTGCACTCCACTCTTTTCCATATTGAAAGCAATTTCTAATGTCCACTGCCAGGACCAGCTGAGGATGTTTTTGCTTGAGGCAGAAGCACCCTGAGCCCTGCCTCTGCTTCTCCTTTAGGAAAGGAGGCTGGAGAGGAGCAGGTTGTTTTGGCAAAACCCTCACAAGGGCCTGACCGTGGTCACAACAGTGGCATGGCAGCAAGCATGGTGCTCTATGGACCTTGATCTGCCCCCCCTTGAGCCAATGGCCTCGCAACGCCTCATGCGCAGGTTGGCTCTGCCAATTCCTAGGGTGCCCAGTTGGATTATTTCAGTGGGGAAGGGGGAAGTTCCCAATCCCGTTCCACTGCTCTCCGCCTGCTTCCCCCGCCCAAAGTGATCCATCTAGCCTCCACTCCATCCCACTTCAAATGAAAATACTGTAAGTAATAAAAGAGCTCCCATCCAGACTCTGCAGTCTCCATAGCTGCTCTCAGAGCTCCAGTCTCCTTTGGTCATTTTGGGGACTCCCTTGAGAAGAACAAGTGGGCATCTAGGAGTTGCTGTTGGTGGTGGTGGCGGGAGCAGGGCTCACCTCCTCCTGCTCTTAAGTGTGCTCTGCTCAGTTCTGCAGCCTTATCCCTTGGCACCAGGTGCGCATATGCTCTCATAACCCCCTCAAGCCAAGCCCAGTTCTTTTTCTACCTCTGTTCTCCCTCCTACCACTGAGCTCTGGAGACAAAGCTTAATGGGGAGAGGGGAGGGCAGACCTCCCCTCAAGAGTCTATGCAATAATTCGCAGCCAGCTGCTGCTGGGCTGAAACTTGCAAGCTGCAAGCAGTATGAGGAAGGAGAGCAATTGAGAAACACCTTGGGGAAGCTTGCACCTGCAAGCCTTGTTGTGAAGAGCGAAGTCAGATTCCATGGTATCTGCACGACCTGATGCCCCACAGCCTCTCCCTCATGTGTGCTGCGAGGGCCCAAGGCGGCTGCATTTGGAAAGTCTGGCTGAGCTTCAGAGCAGTGGAGAAACCAGCAAAGGCAAGTGTAGCTCCCCTCCAAACACCAGAACAATCTCTGCACAACGGATCTTTCATTTTGAAACAACCGTTTCCCAATAAATTAAGAGTGTGTGTGCACCAAGTACAGGAACCCAGGACAGAAAAGCAGAAAGACAAAGTTGCAGAACTTGGGGTCGGGTGGGGAGCCCAACCCAACCCAGCTGTGCCCACTGCCTCAGCTCCCCTCCTGCTGCCCAGCCTGCACCCCCTCCTCCTCCCTGGTCCCTTTAGGCAGTGCTTAGTGTTTCATGAAGAATGAACACCCTAGAACTCTACTTGGCAGAATGGGGACAGATAGCTGAACTATGGAGAGCAGGCTAAGGGGTACGTGGGCCACAATGGCTGCCCTGCCCCTTCTTGATGAGCATCAAGGCTGGGGGGACAGAGAAAGAGGTCCTGCAATCCCAGGACAGGACAGGAATCCTTATGCCTGGTACCCACCAAGAGTAGCACATGCTCAGCTGCAGCAGAAGGGGAGAGCGTGGACTACTGCGCAGGGACTGAGAGCAGCAGTGGTGGTAGTAGGATGGGCAGGGGAATGACTGTCCTCCAACAGGGTCCCTCCCCAAGCACCCTGAACCTGCTGCCAATGCCCTGGAACCATGTGGAAAGCCAAGTGTGCAACCGTGTCAGGAGTCAAGAGGAAAAGGTGGAAAGGGCGAAGCACAGGGAAGGGAGCTGGCACATGGCAAGATGGCACAAGGGGAAGGGCAGGCAGCAGAGAACAGAGGCTGGGCCTTGCCTCTTCCCTCCCAACTTCGTCTCCAGTCATGCTTGGCACCTTTCATAGTCATCCGGCCCCAGCAGGAAGCCCAGGAGGAAGCCGGTGGCACTCGGCAGAACGTTGGGCAGAGGCCGTAGCAGGAGGCTGGCGAAGAGGGTGGCTGCAGGGAAGCGAAAACATTTGCATGAGAGGAGGCGGGAGCAGGAGGAAGGCCAGCTCCCAGCCAGGACAGGCAGGCCTTACCTAGCATGTTGCCACTGACGTTGTTGCTCTCAGAGTATTTCAGCAGCTCCCGCAGGAAAGCCACCAGGAAGCGGAACACGTTCTGGTGCGACCGCGGCAACTGGCAGATCACCTGCAAGACAGGGAGGGGCGGTTTGGAGTTTCAGTGCAGAGCTTTGCTAGAGGAGGGGCATGGATCACTAGCACGGTGTACTTGTTATGTTTGCAGGTTTAGACCTGGCATAAAAAAAAGAATGTTTAAAATGGTAACCGGACTAGAACTCTGCTGGGAACTTTGGGGAATAATACAACTGTAGAGTCGGAAGGGACCACGAGGGTTAACTAATCGAACCCCCTGCAATGCCTAAGGTGGGACTCGAACTCAGGACACTGAGATGAAGAGTCTTATGCTCTACCAACTGAGATATCTTGGGGGAAAGGCCATAGCTCTGCAGTAAACCACCTGCTTTTCATGCAGAAAGTCTCAGGCTCCACCCCCAGCATCTCCCAGGAGGGTAGGGAACATCCCTTGTCTGAAATCCTGGAGAGCCACTGCTTGTCAATTTCGACAATACTGAGCTAGATGGCCCAGTATATGGCCGCTTCGAGGTTCACTGAAACAGGTGGGCTATTGTTACAAGTCCTGGTCAGAAAGCAAAAAGGCAACATGTGCGCACCCCACCCCCCTCCACAACCGAGAGGGATGGTTATCAAAGGAGACATCAGCAACCTCTGCAGTTAACAAGGCTTCCCAGACCAGACTAGCCCTCCTGCCAGTGTGCCGGTTTACTGGCTTTCAGGGATGTTTTAGTGGATCTCCTGTTACTTGCGGCAACATTTGGACTAGATGATTTTGGAAATCCCTTCTGATTCTATGCTTCTGTACACACCACAGACCAGCCAGGAAGAGATGGGGCTCTGGGGCCGACCTGGCGACAGAGGTGGCTGTCATGTGAGCACTCAAGGCAGCGCTGATACAGTTCATAGCAAAGGACTGGTTCTGGCACTGCCTCCAGGAAGATGAGCAGAGCTTCGGCCACCGAGTGGTCACTGCCAGCTATTGACAGCCTGGCAAGGGAAGTGTTCTGTCCTGTTACCTGCAGCCTGCCTCCTTCCCAGGCTGGTCCAAAGCAAGAAGCTTGGTCCTTATACATCTGGGCCCACCTTGCAAGTTTCCCCTTTTGGCGCAAGGTGGACCTTGAACCCACAGCCCTGAGATTAAGAGTGTCACGCTCTACCAACTGAGCCACCCCACTGTAATTATCCCACACCTCCCCTCTTGACGAAGCTGCCTGCAAAGCTGATCTGCTGAGGAAATGTCCTTCTGCAGGCATGGTTTCAATCCAAACAACAAATATTAGTGGTCAACTCCAAAAGTGCGGTCAACAAACCCTGCTTGCCAAAGAACAATTGAACGCACCCTTGAAGCTCCTTTGCAGCCATGTCTCCACACCTGACACCACGTATGATGCTAGATGTGGGGCCTGTGGGCCTGTCAAGATTCCCCACCTCTGCTCTATCTAGCCAGGCTGATGTTTTTGTTACGATAATGAAGCAATGCAGCTGCAAAGTCCTAGCTTGAAGTGTAAACATGATGGGAATGTTGGGACTGCTGTGGGAACAGAGGGGCAGTCATTTCACAGTGCGCAGCACCGGAATTACCTCACAGTGTAATATGAGCTGTACAGGATGTACAGGAAGTTTTAGTCACAACACTGCTGGAGTTTGAAGATGTTAGGGTGTGAAACCTAAGACGCTGGCAAGTTAGCAATGTCATGTGACTTTAAGTAGTCAAGCTCGTTAAGTTGTTAAGTTGCTCAGTATATAAAGAGTGTTTGTTTTCTCTGCCTGTGGGGCGTGAAGCAAAAATGTCTGAAAGCTCCAGAGGTCTTTCTGTTATCTTTCTGCAATAAACCTGTCTTTGGAAAGACAGGCTTCCCTGTGTTGTTATTTCTTTGCTGCTGAGACTTTGAAGCTTGTATTGCAACAAGAATCTCTGCACTGGTCTTAATTAATGCTCTGCAAAGAGGACTGTTGCTGGTTGCGCAGTGGAAGCGTTTACTGGACCAGTACACAGACTCTCTTAGAAGAGAGCAGTCCTGTTTTTTGTAACGCTGCAAAGACAGAAATAAAAGCATGTAAATACGTTTCTGTCTATCTCTTTCCCCTGCCTGGGGGAGGCAGGAAAGAGGGGTGTGTTCTTCTCACGTTTGAGAAGAATCGCCGATCGAGACCTTGCCTGCGTCTGCTGGGGAATGCAGCCAGGGAGGTCAACAGGGAATCAAGCCGGGTGCCTGGACTGCTGCCAGCTTATCATGAGAAGGGCTTGAATTTCCAACAGTTTTCAAATGGGGGTTAAAGCTGTGGAGCTGTTTGGATGCATGACTGGACTTGACTGTGGGCATTTCATTGTGCTGTGTCCCAGAGCCTTAAGGATGGGCTGGCCTAGGAACCTAAGCCACCAGGCATATAAAAGTGAGGTCCACTCCAGCCTAGAGCGAAAGAAAACCACCAAGCAGCCCTGCTCCCCAACAATGCCCCCCAAGAGGATACGGATCGTCTCGGGAATGCTGGTGTCCAGGCACTCAATTCTCTCCTGCAGCTCGTCCTGCGTCCCCGGGGTCTGGAAGAGGTCCTCCTGAAGCAGAGTATCACCCATGCGTTCGGAAGGGATGAGGTACATCCTGGATAGCATGAAGAACAATCCAGCCCTGGGATGCATAACGTGAGGTCGAGGAATGCCACAATGGAGAGAAGCCCCTCACCAAGAGAGCTGGCACAAGGGCTGAGAATTGTATCCCCCCTGCTTTCCACAGTAGCATTCCTACTACCCTTCTCCTGATTTGGGGCAATGGGAGAGTGAAATCATTCCCCGCGTCTTCTAGTGGCGAGTCTCAGAGAGCCGCTTTGCTAGGGATAGACAGACAATGGTTGGGAACACTCGGGTTCTTCTGAGCCGCTCTAAGGCCGTATGCTGGATGTCCCACCCGCTGCGCTCCACCAAGGTGCCACTATACTCACAGCAGGAGCTCGTAACAGCGAGTCGGTAGCTAAGATATAAATCAATTGGGACGTTTGGAACCTGCACACCCCAAAACTGGTACTGGATTCCAGCCCACACCCATCCTTTCAATGGTACCGTCCCCCTCAGCTCACCTGGTGGCAGGCATTCTTGAAGAGGTGGTCCACCAAAAGCCAGATCTCCTTGGCCACTCAGTGGAGTCATCACCATCCTGGGGTACGATATCCAGAAACTGCTTCTCCTGGAGGTCCAATGACAAGCGGGACTGGCATGAGAGCCTGACAGAATGTGTGCCTGTATGCATTCTTTCCTTGCTCCAACTGGGTGGACAAGTCTTGCCCTCTGAGGCCAGAACTAGGGCTGGGCGATAGCTGGCTTTCAACACGGTGATATATCACTAGCTAAACATTGCAATACACCAATATATCACGATGTCTGAAATAAGATGGAGCTATGTAGAGGCATTGGCTGGCTTCACGGTTTCCCCCGCATTGTGATTTCGGCTGCCCCCTGCAGGAGGGCAGGGGAAAGCTGAACCGGCAGAGTCCACAGGGGCTGCAGGAATCTAAAGAAGCATTGTCTGGCTTCACAGTTTCCCCCCACATGGTGTTTTTTGCATAGTACACACACACACATCATGATTCGCAATATATTGCCAGGTCAGAAATTATGAAACCAGTCTCACTATCTAGACTTCAAGCTGATTTGAAAATATATCGCCCGGCCCTAGCCACAGCAAGCATCTCAAGTGGGGAAACAGAAAACTAATTGCTCGCACCCCAAATCCAAGCTCCCCCTCCCCCTATTAATATGCAGCTAGTAATCCTGCCACTCCGGATGTGCAGTTCACCCAAAAGCTTACTGAATATGCAGCTGTGGACATGAGGTTTGGCTAACATTTTATTTAAATTGTTGGAACCTGCCCTGGGACCTTAGGGTGAAGGGCAGGAAATAAGTAACAAAAACAGCAACAGAACATGGATGGGCCTTCATAGGTTGATGGGCTGCAGCCCCAGCCAGCATGATGAGATGAGGGGGTCACATGTTCACCACCCCTTGTCTAGAGCACGTTGCAGAGGCAGGGGTAGAAACTGAGCAACAGCTGGAGCCCCAGCCCACGACTTTGTCTGGGCAATGCAGCACACAGCAGCTGGTGAACAATGCCTCCGGCCTCCTTCCCATCTTCCTCTCCAGGAATGTTCAGGGTGGTTATTTCTATCTCAAGCTACCACATTCAAGAGAAAGAGAAAGAGAGGAGGGGGAGCAAGAGAGCTTTAGGAGCACAGCAGTGGCAAGCAGCCCATCACTGAAAGGAGTTGGCAAGGATGGAGAATTTGATCCCCTCATCCCCAGGGCAGCTGTTGATTAGGACCCAGTTCATCCCCCTCCCCCCCCGCCAATACTCCCCGCCCCTGGAGAGAGAGAGAGAGAGAGAGAGAGAGAGAGAGAGAGAGAGAGAGAGAGAGAGAGAGAGAGGAGAGAGAGTATTGGTGTGGGGAATGACACATGCTTAGTGCAAGAGTAGCTGGTGCATGCTAAAGAACACAGGAGCCTCGCTGGGTTAGATCAGCATTCTGTTCCCACAATGGCCAACCACATGCCCTTGGGAGTCCATAGGGACACGGGGACAAGAGCACTCTGTCCATCATGTTCCCCAGAAACTGGTAATCAAAAGCATGTGGTTTGTGATAATAGTGGCAAGAAATAGCCCTGACCGGAGCCACTGATCAACATATCCTCCATGATTCTAAATGTCTACAGCTGTCCAAATTGACAGTCACCACGGTCTCCTTGTGGCTAGGATAATACACCCAAGTCGATTTGATTTCGAGAGGAGTGACATTTCCCTGAGCCACCCCAAAGCAGCCACTACCGCTTCCCAAATGCCAGTGCTCAGGTGGTGAGAGTAAGCCAGAGTGGCACAGCCTGTGCAGCAGTTGCTGAGCACAGAGACAAGGAGAAAACTGGCTCTTGGGGCCAGAGGGGGCTGGCGCCTGCATCATGAGACTGGGCTTTCTGCCTCCCGTGCTGCCAATCGCAAGCGGACCCAGAGTCAAGCAGCGATGGCAAATTCTGGTTTCGTCTCCGTTCTCCTCTGCCGAGTTCTACAAGGGCCACGTTGAGACTAGGGGAGAGACCAAAGCAGAGAGCTAGAGCCACCACCTGGACTGGATTTGAGTCAGAAGGCAGGCAGGTGCGGGTACCTGAGAGGAAAGTCCGGTTGGTGGGGTAGTGCCTGGTTTGCCCTAAGGGACCAGCTGCCACTGCATGGAGCAGCTGCTGATCGTTGACAAGGGCAACTCCATTTACGTGCCTTCGAGGCACATGCACACTGCCGCAGAGCTGGAAGGGGCACTGGAAGGGGCAAAAATGTCCCCCCCAAGAGCACAAGAGTACCTCGGAACGCAACCCCCGTGTAAACCTGCTTTGAGCCCGCTACAAGAACATCTAGAGGATAGCAAACCAACTGTTACCTTTTCTAGGAAGCCGTCTTCTCCCTGAGATCAGAGGAGGAAGGCAAGAGCAACAGACAACCAAGGGTGTTAATGGCACAGGCCCTGAGAAGAGAAAGAAACAGCCCGTTGGCTGAACAGAATCTGGGCAGATGGCAGGGAAATGCACACGGTTCAGTGGCCCTGCGAAAGGGCAGGTGGGAGGACCAGAACCTGGGATGACTCAGTCAAGGCAAACAAAGGGCATGAACAGCACACAGGAAGCGGATGCAGAGCTACAGAAGCTGAAGCTGAATGCAGCGGAGGACCCCCAGCCCCCACATTGCTGAGTGGAAGAGCAGCTGTTTTCCAAGCAGGCAAGCAGAGTGGGAAGGGTAGACATCCAGCACATGAACCTGCCAGGTAAATCAACCCCTTTCCCTACCAGGTCAATAAGTCTGGTGACGGGAACTCCGCCAAGCGGCTGCCTCATCCAGCACAAGGCTTCCAAGGAGGTCCCGAAGCAGCTTGGTAGGTAGCTCCCACCGATGGTGAGGAAATAGTCCTTGCCAGGGTCAAGGTGAAGGACAAAGATAGCCTCAATCTTCTCTTCCTTGCTGACGTACACATCCAGGGAAATGTCCACCGTCTCACCTAAAACGGGAGGAGGTCAGGTAGATACACTCTTGGGCACAGCCAAGTTGGCTTGTCTGTAAATTAAAAGTGAAGACGGTGAAGAATTGAACAGAAGGACACAATAGGAGGCTGCTGGATCAGGCCAACGGCCCATCTAGTACAGCATCCTGTTCTCACAGGTGTATGGGGCAAACCTTAACTTCAAGAATTAGGAGAAGAAGCGACTCAGTTCCCACCCCCACCCCACTTTCCTCTCTAGTCCTCCAAAGCAGCAGCTGCACAGAAGATGGTGACAGGATACTGGGGGGTGAGAGAAAGTGATCCTAACAAAAGAATATCAAAAGGGAAAGGATTTTTGCGCCCCCAATGTAACTTTCTTTTTTAGTTTACATTTCATTGAGTTTTTAAAAGTTTGGCTAGTTCTATATGTTCCCCATGATATTTTTGTGCCTCCACAACATAAAAATACGATTATTATTTTTTTAAAGTAATTTTTGGATGGACTGCTCTCACTGGTTCCCTGCGATGCCAAAAGGCGTTTGGGGACCCTCCAGCATTGCTTGGCTTCAATTCATTTGTGTGTGTGTGTTTGTTTAAAGCTGGTCACACACACTTTTACATTTTGGGCTCAGCTGCTTTGACGTGTGGCCCTTGGAGGCTTGAGCATGGGGCAATGCAGCCCACAAATGTTAAGCCTCCAATACTGGCTGTCACTGAGCTTGGGGATAAAGGAGAAGTGGAGGGTGACCTGCCCGTTGTTTGTGATCTGGAACCTCTCCTTCTGCAGCTGCCGGAACTTCACATTCTCAAACGGAAACTGCAGAGCAAAACGGGGGGGGGGGGGGAGGAAAGAGAGTGTTTGCCTTCAGCAGAGGCAAGGAAACATGCTCCAGGGGGAAGTTTGTCCTTGGCCCCGGCCTCTCATTTAGGGGACTGCACATGCCACAGGTCCACGTGGGGCTCTCCAGATATTGCTGCACTTGCCACTGGCCATGTTGGCTGGGGATGATGGGAGTTGTAGTCCAGCATCTGGAGGGCACCACGCTGGCGACCCCTGGAGTCTTTGCCTGCGAGGAAGAGGAAGAGGCTGCCGCTCAGTGGAAGGGCATCTGCCTTGCATGCAAAGGTCCCAGGTTCTATCCCCAGCATCTTCAGGTAGGGCTGGGAGAGATCCCCCGGAAATCCTGGGGAACCGCTCAAGACTAAGCTAGATGGGCCAAGGGCCTCTTCCCCCCCTGGTCTTTTTGCAGCAAACCCTCTTTAAGGGGTTGGAGAGGATCCTTTTTTTAAAAAAATAATTTTATTCAATTTTTTTCCAATATAAAATTTATACAGTTCATACATCTTTTTTATATCCCTTCTCTTTTTTGACTTCCCTCAACCTGGCTGATACTCCTTCCCTTCTTGATTTCTTACACATTTCTAAAACCTTACTTCTATTATTTTTATAAATTAAATCTTATTTTACTCATATTCTAACATTTCTTTTTACAGAGCTTCATTGAAACTTACAAGCGTTATTTGATTATCACTTAATTTATGCATATATTCTGTAAACTTTTCCCAGTCTTCTATAAATCTCTGATCTCGTCGATTTCGGATCCTTCCCGCCAGTCTATCAAGTTCTGCAAAGTCCGTCATCTTCACTCTCCATTCTTCTAATGTAGGTAGCTCCTCTTGCTTCCATTTCTGAGTCATCAGTATTCTTGCTGCAGTCACCAGGGTTCGCTCTGATTGTTTAGAAATACACAATCGCTTTGAGGTCCTCTCCCCTAGCATGGAAGACAAAGAGCAGACTCCATTTGAGGATCTCTCCCTCATTACAGTCGATCAGGTATATGAAGACGAGCAGCAAAGTCAGTCCTCAGGGAATGTGCAGGTGACCTTGGAACAGACAGCTCATGGAAGAACCCCAACCAGACCTAAGAGGAGGCGTGTAGTGGTGATAGGGGATTCCCTACTGAGGGGAACAGAAGCAGTGATCTGTGGGCCTGACAAGATGTCTCGGGAAGTGTGCTGTCTCCCCGGGGCTAAGATCCAAGATGTAACTGAACGACTGCAAGGAATCATAAAACCCACTGACAAATACCCCTTCCTCTTGGTTCATGTGGCAACCAATGACACTGCAAGCAATAGCCTCCAGAAGATCAAAAGAGATTATGAGGATCTGGGCAGGAAATTGAAGCAATTAAATGCACAAATTGTCATCTCATCTGTCCTCCCAGTTGAACGACGTGGCCCAGGGAGAAAGGGGAAAATAGTGGAAGTGAACAACTGGCTTCGCAAATGGTGTAAACAGGAACGGTTTGGATTCTTAGATCACGGACTGCAGTTTCTTGAAGATGGACTTCTGGCAAGCGAAGGGCTGCACCTCACAACGGTTGGGAGGAATGTTTTTGCAAAAAAACTCAGAAACCTCATCAGGAGGGCTTTAAACTGACTAATGTGGGGGAGGGAGACAGTGCTCCTGAAGGTAGGAGTCTATCAATTGATGAAGATGATCATCTAAATGTCATAGACCAAATGGAGCAAATAGCACGCAGACCTAGTGGTGGGAGGAAAAAATCCTTAAATAAGAGACACAGGGGAATGATTAATGGACTTCAATGTCTGTACATTAATGCGCAAAGCATGGGAAATAAACAAGATGAGCTTGAGCTCTTGGTACAGCAAACTAAATATGACATAATAGGCATCACTGAAACCTGGTGGGATAAGTCCCACGATTGGAATGTAATAATGGAGGGATACAATCTATTTCAGAGAAACAGACCAGACAAGAAAGGAGGAGGAGTGGCGTTATATGTCAGGGATGTGTATACCTGTGAAGAGATCCAAGATTTAGAACCTCAAAGCCAAAGTGAGAGCATTTGGGTCAAAATTAAGGGAGAGAAGAATAACAGGGACCTCATTGTGGGAGTTTACTATAGATCCCCAAGCCAAACGGAGGACATAGATGATGTCTTCCTGGAACAGATGGCCAAGCATGCAAAAGGAAGGGAGATAGTAGCAATGGGGGACTTCAATTACCCGGATATTTGTTGGATGTCAAACTCAGCCAAGAGCATAAGGTCAAACAGATTCCTCACTGGCCTTGCAGACAACTTCATTGTCCAGAAAGGGAGAAGCAACAAGAGGAACAGCCATTTTAGATCTGGTCCTAACCAATGTTGATGACCTGGTTAGTGGGGTAGAAGTGGAAGGATCATTAGGCGCGCGTGATCATGCTCTTCTGAAGTTTATTATACAGCGGAAAGGAGCAGCCAAACATACTAGGACTCAATTTCTTGACTTTAAGAAAGCCGACTTCATAAAACTTAGGGAAGTGCTAGGTGAGATCCCATGGACAGTAATACTAAAAGGAAAGGGAGTTCATGATGGCTGGGAGTTTGTTAAGAGGGAGATAATAAAAGCACAACTTCAGGCAATACCAATGAGACGGAAACATGGAAGGTGCCTAAAGAAGCCAGGGTGGCTATCTAAAGAACTTTTAACTGAGTTAAGATTAAAAAAGGATGTGTACAAAAAATGGAAAAGGGGGGAAACCACCAAAGAGGAATTCAAACAAATAGCCAGCACGTGTAGACACAAAGTCAGAAAAGCTAAAGCACAGAATGAACTCAGGCTTGCTAGAGAGGTTAAAAGCAACAAAAAAGGCTTTTATGGGTATGTTCGTAGCAAAAGGAAGAACAAAGAAACAGTGGGGTCACTCAGAGGAGAAGATGGTGAAATGCAAACAGGGGACACAGAAATGGCTGAACTCCTCAATGCCTTCTTTGCCTCAGTCTTCTCCGATAAAGAAAACAATGCCCGACCTGAAGAATTTGGAGCAAATGATTCAGCAGAGGAAACACAGCCCAGAATAACTAAGGAGATAGTACAAGAATACTTGGCTAGTCTAGATGTATTCAAGTCTCCAGGGCCAGATGAACTGCATCCAAGAGTATTAAAAGAACTGGCAGATGTGATCTCAGAACCTCTGGCAGTCATCTTTGAGAATTCCTGGAGAACAGGCGATGTCCCGTCAGACTGGAGGAGGGCAAATGTTGTCCCTATTTTCAAAAAGGGGAAAAGAGAGGACCCAAATAATTACCGCCCAGTCAGTCTGACTTCAATACCAGGGAAGATTCTGGAGCAGATCATTAAGCAAACAGTCTGCGAGCACCTAGAAAGGAATGCTGTGATCACCAATAGTCAGCATGGATTTCTGAAAAATAAGTCATGTCAGACTAACCTGATCTCGTTTTTTGACAGAATTACAACCCTGGTAGATGAAGGGAACACAGTGGATGTAGCCTACCTTGATTTCAGCAAGGCATTTGACAAGGTGCCCCATGATATTATTGTAAAGAAGATGGTAAAATGCGGTCTTGACTATGCTACCACTCAGTGGATTTGTAACTGGCTGACTGACCGAACCCAAAGGGTGCTCATCAATGGTTCCTCTTCATCCTGGAGAAGAGTGACTAGTGGGGTGCCACAGGGTTCTGTCTTGGGCCCGGTCTTATTCAACAGCTTTATCAACGACTTGGATGATGGACTCAAGGGCATCCTGATCAAATTTGCAGATGACACCAAACTGGGAGGGGTGGCTAACACCCCAGAGGACAGGATCACACTTCAAAACGACCTTGACAGATTAGAGAACTGTGCCAAAACAAACAAGATGAATTTTAACAGGGAGAAATGTAAAGTATTGCACTTGGGCAAAAAAAACCGAGAGGCACAAATACAAGATGGGTGACACCTGGCTTGAGAGCAGTACATGTGAGAAGGATCTAGGAGTCTTGGTTGACCACAAACTTGACATGAGCCAACAGTGTGACGCGGCAGCTAAAAAAGCCAATGCAATTCTGGGCTGCATCAATAGGAGTATAGCATCTAGATCAAGGGAAGTAATAGCGCCACTGTATTCTGCTCTGGTCAGACCTCACCTGGAGTACTGTGTCCAGTTCTGGGCACCACAGTTCAAGAAGGACACTGACAAACTGGAACGTGTCCAGAGGAGGGCAACCAAAATGGTCAAAGGCCTGGAAATGATGCCTTATGAGGAACGGCTAAGGGAGCTGGGCATGTTTTCAGCCTGGAGAAGAGGAGGTTAAGGGGTGATATGATAGCCATGTTCAAATATATAAAAGGATGTCACATAGAGGAGGGAGAAAGGTTGTTTTCTGCTGCTCCAGAGAAGCGGACACGGAGCAATGGATCCAAACTACAAGAAAGAAGATTCCACCTAAACATTAGGAAGAACTTCCTGACAGTAAGAGCTGTTTGACAGTGGAATTTGCTGCCAAGGAGTGTGGTGGAGTCTCCTTCTTTGGAGGTCTTTAAGCAGAGGCTTGACAACCATAGGTCAGGAGTGCTCTGATGGTGTTTCCTGCTTGGCAGGGGGTTGGACTCGATGGCCCTTGTGGTCTCTTCCAACTCTATGATTCTATGATTCTATGAAAAATAGCTTCCTTTCTTTCCTATTTATCTCATTCCCTGTAATACCAAGTAAAAACGCTTCTGGTTTCTTAACAAAAGTGTACTTAAACATTTTCTTCAATTCGTTATATATCATTTCCCAAAAGCTTTTTACTTTCTTACACTCCCACCACATATGATAGAATGTACCCCCTTTTTCTTTACATTTCCAACATTTGTTACATCCTTTATACATCCTTGCTAACTTCACTGGTTGCCATCGATACATCATTTTCATCACATTTTCTTTTATTGTTGTACATGCAGTGAATCTTAAACCTTCTTTCCATAATTTCTCCCAATCCTCCATTTGTATATTATATCCAAAATCTTTGGCCCAGTCAATCATAACCAATTTTACCTCTTCATCCTTTGTATACCATTCTAATAATATCTTATACATTTTAGCCAAAACTTTAATATCACTGTTTATTATTTCTTTCTGAAATTTCGACTCTTTATCCTCAAAACCTCTTAGTTTTAGATCTTTTTTAAACATTTCATTGATTTGAAAATAATGCAGCCAATCATTAACATGTTCCTTAACTACCTCAAACGACTTCAGCCTCCATTTACCTTCTGTTTTTGTTATTAGGTTCTGATATGTTGCCCATCCCCCTTTCATATTGATTTTTTTCACACTCAGTGCCTCTAGTTGTGACAACCAATACAGAGTTTTTACTTCCAACAAGTTTTTATACTTTTCCCAAACCTCTATCAAAGACCTTCTTATGGTGTGGTTTTCGAAACTTTTATGTACTCGCTTTTTGTCATACCATAAATAAGCATGCCACCCAAATCTATTATCAAAACCTTCTAGATCTAGCAAATCAGTGTTTTCTAATTTCATCCATTCCTTCAACCAGCAGAGGCAAGATGCTTCATAATATAATTTCAGGTCCGGCAGGGCGAAGCCTCCTCTTTCTTTTATATCAGTCAGTAGCTTAAACTTTATTCTCGGCTTCTTACCCTGCCATATAAACCTTGAAATTTCTCTTTGCCAATTTTTAAAGATAGCTGCCCCCCTGATTACTGGAACGGTTTGAAATAAAAATAACATCTTTGGTAGCACGTTCATTTTTATTATTGCAATTCTTCCCCAAAATGAGAATTTCATTCTTTCCCACACCTCTAAGTCTTTTTTAATCTTACTCCAGGTTGGTATGTAGTTATTCTGATACAAATCAATACTTCTGGGTGTTAACCAAACTCCTAAATATTTAACTTTCTTTACCACTTCTATTTCTAATTGTTGCTGCACTTTATCGATAGTTTCTCGATCCATATTTTTACTAAACATTTTTGTCTTTTTCTTATTCAAAATAAATCCCGCCAATTGGCCAAACTGTTCTATTTCATTCAAAACTTCTGTTACAGTATTTGTCGAATTTTCCAAAGTTAGTACCAAGTCATCGGCAAAGGCCTTAACCTTATATTGTTTACTTCCTACCATTATCCCTTTTATCTGTTCATTGCCTCTTATTGCTCTTAAAAGGACTTCCAGTACCGTGATAAATAACAGTGGTGAAAGTGGACATCCTTGCCTAGTACCTTTGGTTATTTTTATGTTTTCTATTACCACATTGTTAACTATTAATTTTGCTCTTTGGTCTCTATATATTGCCCCAATACCATTCATAATTCCTTGTCCAATATCCATCATTTCAAAGTTTTTTAACATAAATTCCCAAGAAATATTATCAAAGGCCTTTTCCGCATCCACAAATATCAACATAGCTGTCAGGGAACTGTCATCCGAGGAAAAAGTGGTGGACAGGCTCCAGCAGAATAGGAGAGACTCTGCAGCAGCGGAGGGAACCAGCAGGGGGAGTGCCAGAGTCACTGCGGAGGAAGGGCTCTGGGACACTTCCAGTGGAAACAGTGAAGAGGTTACTAGACCTCCCTTAGGAACTCCATCCCTTCGCCGGAAACTGTCACGCAGAGAGTCACGAAGGCGCATGTCTGTCAAACAACTTTTATGTTGGCGTAAGTTCCGTAGCCGCCCACTGTCAGATTCTACCAGCGACTAGCGGAGTCATGCTTTGGGGGAGCTCCGTTAGTGCCTGGGTTTGGATGACCAGCCAAACCCCAGCGGGATCCAGCTTTTACGCGCAAGCAGCTCATCATCCCATCATAGCAATCTGACAGTCTCCGAAAGCAGCTTGTGCAAGCAGAGGGCATCATGAGCGAACCAGCCGGAGCAGGAGGAGGAGCGGGAGCAGGTCCAAGCCTGGAAGAAAGGTATAGGGCGTTGGAGGTCCAGCTCGCACTGCAAACGGCGAGGCTAGAGGAGAGGAGGGCTCAAGATGCAGATAAGGGGAAAACCACCCCACTTGCCAGAAGGGTGCCTGGATTGGTGCAGAAATTTGGGGGGGATCCCAGGAACTATCAAGCCTTTAGGACAGAGATGCAATATGCTCTCAATCTACTGTTTGATGACTTCCCCGATGAGAACTCTAGAGTGGCGTACGTGATTGGCCATCTAGAGGGAGGGGTGAGGGACTGGGTTCGGCCCCTGATGGCAGCCAATAACGAAATCTTAAAGGACACAATGAAGTTTTTTCGCGCCATGGACTTGATGTCTTCCAGCGAGATTGAGCAGGGGGTGGTGCGCAGGAAGTTAATGGCATGTAAACAAGGGAGCCGATCTGTACGTGAGTACTGGACTGAGTTCACCATGCTGATTCACAGACTGGGGTGGGACCTTGCTAGTGAACCTATTCAGATGATGTTTGAAGAAGGTCTGTCTCCGTCAGTGAAGGATGAACTTTCCCGGGCACCTAGGGCGGAGTCTATGGATCAGCTGACTAAAGCAGCGCTGTCCATAGGATCACGCCAGGAAGCTAGAGCTATGGAAAAGCGGGAAGAAAAGGGGGAACGTTGGAAGGATTTCCGCATTCCAGAGATTCCGGAGCAGCCTTTCCCGCCAGCAGAGCCGATGGAACTGGGAACAGCGCGCACGCGCGCAGTTTCAAACACCAGGGAAGAGCGGAAGAAGGAGGGAAAGAGCGGCAAGAGATGCTATCTCTGCCAACAGCCAGGTCACTTTGCCAGAGTCTGTCCGCAAAGGAAGGAATGGCAAGGGATGGCAGGAACTGTTGGGGGGAAGGAGGAGGGAGAAATGAAGGAACAAGTAAAAGCCAACGCCTGGTTGCCAACATCAGGGCACAGCAGCCAGGCCAGGGAGTAGTGAACGTGCCCACGCCGGAACCTCCAAGACCAGCGCTTGTGATAGAGGTGTTGCTGGAACTGGCAAACGGACACCCACTAAAGATAAAAGCGCTATTGGACTCAGGTAGCTCATGTAATTTCATGAGTAAGGAGTTTGCAGCGGAACATCAGATACAGACTATCCCATTAAGTAAGCCTTTGCAGGTTACCACAATTGATGGGAGGGAGCTGTTGGGAGGAGAAGTGAGCCAACAGACTGTACCTATGATAATGAGGGTGGCACGGCACACAGAACTGATTGCGTTTAACGTAGCCACCTTGGGAGGAGCCCCTATTATCTTGGGAATGAGCTGGCTGGCACTACACGATCCGCTAGTAGGCTGGCATCAGAGAGTGGTTTCCTTTGGATCAGCACATTGCCTAGAACACTGCAAGGAGGGAGAGGCGCAGGCAGGTGCCAGGGCCACTCTAGCAGGGGTGGAAGTGATGGACAAGGGGAAGGTGCCACCGCAATACGCTGATTTAATTGACGTATTCAGCGAAAAAGAAGCAGATAAACTGCCCCCGCACAGACCCTTTGACTGTCAAATCACCTTACTCCCAGGAGCACAATTGCCAGTGGGCAAGCTGTATGCAATGTCAGACAGTGAGATGCAGGAGTTAAGGGAGTTCATTGACAAGAATCTTAAGCGAGGTTTCATCAGAGAGTCACGAGCGGTGGGGGGCAGTCCAGTGTTCTTTGTGGACAAGAAACACACGGGCAAGCCCAGACTTGTGTGTGATTTCAGGTCCCTGAATGCAGTGTCAGAACCAGTGACTTTCCCTATGCCTAGAATTGATGACATTCTGACACAGGTGAGAAAAGGGAAAATTTTTACCAAGCTGGACCTTAGGGGGGCATATAACTTGATACGTGTGAGGAAGGGGGATGAGTGGAAGACCACTATGTTCACCCCCTTGGGGGCCTTTGAGTACCTCGTTATGCCCTTCGGATTACAAGGAGGCTCCGCCTGTTTTCAATCATTCATGAATCACGTCCTGGGGCCATTGCTCTACAAGAACTGCGTAGCGTTCTTAGATGACGTCCTGGTGTACTCAGAGAATGAGGAGCAGCATGTGCGAGATGTAAGAGAGGTACTGAGCAAACTTCGAGAAAACCGGCTGTGGGTGAAACTGGAGAAGTGTCAGTTTCATACCAGGGAGGTGGAATTCCTGGGGTACCGGTTGTCTGACAAGGGATTGGCCATGGATCCCAGCAAGGTTCAAGCGGTACTGGAATGGAAAACACCAAAGACCAAGAAGGACGTGCAAAGGTTCCTGGGCTTCGGAAACTTCTATAGGAAGTTCATCAAAAACTTTGCCCATTTGACTGCGCCCATCACGGATTGTCTTAGTAGCAAAAAAAAATTTGTTTGGACGGAAGAAGCGCAGCAGGCGTTCGAACGCCTAAAGCAGGCGTTTGCGTCGGAAGAGCAGCTTCTGCACGTGGATCTACAAAAACCAATGAGAGTGGAGACTGATGCGTCAGACCGAGCGGTGGGGGCCGTGCTTCTCCAGCCGGGAAAGGATACGTCTGAATGGAGACCGTGTGCATTCTTTTCGCGAAAATTGAACAAATCCGAGAGGAACTACACGGTGTACGACAGAGAACTGCTCGCCATTCATGAAGCATTCCGGAAATGGCGGCACTTGCTGATTGGGGCGCAACACAAGGTTCAAGTCCGAACTGACCACAAAAACCTGGAATATTGGAGAACAGCTCGAGTGCTGAACCAGAGACAAGTGCGATGGGCTCAGGAGTTCTCCAAGTTCCACTTTGAGATTCGTTACGTGCCAGGCTCAGAGAACGTGAGAGCGGATGCCCTTTCCAGGAAACCTGAGTACTTAGAGGGGGAGGGAGCGCCTGAGGCAAGGCATGTAATATCTGAAGACCGCTGGGTGTGTGGGGCGGCATTGGTGGGGCAAAGGGAACTGATGGAAGGGACGGAGAACGATGCATACGCCCAAGAGAAACTCAGAGAACTCAGGAGGACAGAAGAGAACACAGGGGGGTTTGAAGAAAAGAACGGGGCGTTATATTACAAAGGGGCACTGTACATACCAGATGGGGAACTGAGGGGGAGAGTACTCAAGCAGTTGCATGACAGCCCCACAGCGGGGCATTTTGGACAGCACAAAACCATGTGGTTGGTTACCAGGGAGTTTTGGTGGCCCAAGGTGAGGGAGGACGTGCGGGAATATGTCAGGGGTTGCGACAGGTGCCAGCGAGCAAAAGGAGAGAGGGTGGCGCCAGCGGGGCTATTACAACCCTTACCCACGCCAGAGAGGCCATGGGAGGCAGTATCCATAGATTTTATGACGGATCTGCCAAAATCCAAAGGCAAAACAGCTGTCATGGTGGTGGTAGATCTATTAACCAAAATGTGTCATTTTATAGCATGTTCACATGCGGTTACAGCGGAAGAGACCGCCAAGTTGTTTGTAGAGCATATTTTCAGGTTGCATGGCGCCCCCTTGAGGGTGGTCAGTGATAGAGGCAAACAATTTACTTCCAGGTTCTGGAGGAAACTTATGAGCTTACTGCAAGTAGAACTCAATTTCTCCACTGCCCGACACCCAGAAACTAATGGGCAAGCGGAAAGGGCAAACGGGATTTTACAACAATACCTGAGGTGTTATATAAAGGACAGAGAAAATGATTGGGTAGATAAGCTACCGCTGGCCGAATTTGCCTACAACAACACGGAGAATGTGTCCACAGGAATGAGTCCTTTCCTGGCAAACTATGGGTGCCATCCCCGGGCATTCCCAGGAGAGGGAGGGGAGAGGTGGAGTGTGCCGGCGGCGGAAATGTTTTTTGAAGAGATGGAAGCGATTCACCGTCAGCTCCAACTTAACTTAGAGAGAGCCAAGGAGGAATATAAGAAACAAGCAGACAGAAATAGGAGGGAAGGTGAAACCATAAGGGTGGGAGACCGGGTGTGGTTGTCAACCCAAGGTCTACCGTTCAAAGGGGGGAGTAAGAAGTTGAGACCCAAAAGATTGGGACCCTTTGAGGTCATACAGCAGGTCAATCCAGTAGCATTCAAACTCAGACTGCCCAGTCACATGAAATTACATCCAGTATTTCACAGGTCATTACTGTCGCCGTACCGAGAGGGACGGGAGTGGGGGGAGCGTGAGAGAGAGGCCACCCAAGCGCCCGTGATAGAAGAGAGAGAACGCGACATGAACGTGGCAGGAATCATTGATTCCAGGTGGAAGGGGAATCAGGTGGAATATCTGGTAGAATGGGAGGGGGAAGTAGAGTCGGAAAACACTTGGGTACCAGCAGAGGTAGTCAAGGACGAGGTTTTAATAGAAACATTTCACCAGCGTTTTCCAAAAAAACCGCAACCCGTGGCACGATTTAGAAGGGAACACTTTGGGACCACCGATGAGGAAGGAGAGTTTGAAGGGTTCCCAGAGTCAGGGGTGGGTGAGGAAGCCGACTCCGACGAAGAAGAGGAAGACGGGGAGAGAGACGGTACGCCTTGGTTAGAAGTGTTTGAATCCTCGGATGACGAGGAGAGCTCCTTCAGGGGCTTTCCGCCCTCACCGCCAGTGGGAGAGGAGGTGGGGGGGTGTGAAGGGGGCCCTGGGGGGGAGGTGGATGTCAGGGAACTGTCATCCGAGGAAAAAGTGGTGGACAGGCTCCAGCAGAATAGGAGAGACTCTGCAGCAGCGGAGGGAACCAGCAGGGGGAGTGCCAGAGTCACTGCGGAGGAAGGGCTCTGGGACACTTCCAGTGGAAACAGTGAAGAGGTTACTAGACCTCCCTTAGGAACTCCATCCCTTCGCCGGAAACTGTCACGCAGAGAGTCACGAAGGCGCATGTCTGTCAAACAACTTTTATGTTGGCGTAAGTTCCGTAGCCGCCCACTGTCAGATTCTACCAGCGACTAGCGGAGTCATGCTTTGGGGGAGCTCCGTTAGTGCCTGGGTTTGGATGACCAGCCAAACCCCAGCGGGATCCAGCTTTTACGCGCAAGCAGCTCATCATCCCATCATAATAGCTTGCTTATCATTCCTGGCATTCAAATATTCCAAAACGTTAATTACATTCCTAATATTGTCTTTCATTTGTCTGCCAGGAAGAAAGCCTGCTTGATCTTCATGTATCAAGCCCTTCAACACTTTTTTCATCCTATTTGCTAATATATTGGCAAACAGTTTATAATCATTATTTAGAAGCAAAATCGGCCTATAATTCTTAACTTGAGATAAATCTGAGTCTTGCTTGGGTATTAAGGTAATATATGCTTCTTTCCAAGTTTCTGGTATCTCTCTTTTTATTAATATATCATTCATTACTTCTCTCAGTGGTACAACTAGGATGTCCTTCATTTCTTTGTAAAATCTTGCACTGAATCTATCCGGCCCTGGGGTCTTTCCACTTTTTAATTCTTTAATTGCATTTCTTATTTCTTCTATTTCTATTCTCTCATTTAATTTACTTCTCTCTTTCGTCGGAATTTTCTGCACCCCTATCTCTTTCAAGTATTTTTCTATTTTCTTTAGATTATCTTTCTCCTTCTTCTTGTATAGTTGTCTATAAAAGTCCACAAATCCTTTCCTTATTCCTTTCGGGTCATCAATCTCTTTATCTTCAACCACAATCTTATGTACCATACTTTGTTCTTTCCTTTTTTTAATCTGCCACGCTAGTAGTTTCCCAGATTTATTTGCATTTTCAAAATACTTTTGTCTCATCCTTTTGATGTTCCATTCCACTTCCTTGTTTATTATCATAGAGAATTGCGCTTGTAATGTTCTTATGTTAAGTTTCAATTTTTTATCATTAGGTTTCTTCTCATTTTCCATAATTTGTTTTAAAATTTCTTTTTTCCCTTTCTCTCTATATTTGTTTTTAATTGCATTCTGTTGTATAAAAAAACCTCTCATGACTGCTTTGCCAGCGTCCCAAACTATACTTGTTTTTGTTCCTTGATTCATCTTAGGTTGTATTTCGATCTTTAAGATTCTTGTTGTAAGGTCATTTGTTATCCATATTTGATCGATTCTTGACATTGATTGATTTGCTTCTGATTGATAGGTAAACTGTTTTTCCAATGGGTGTTTCAATCTCCAGATATCAACTAAATTGCAATTCTCTACCATCGAAAAAAAAAGTCTTTGGTAACTTCCCTTCTTTTGATTTTCCTGATGCTCTTAATCTATCCATCTCCATTGAGACCAGTGCGTTCATATCACCCATTATTATAATTTTTTGATCAATATATTCAAATAATTTCTCTTCTAAGTCTCTGAAAAAATCCATTTTATTTTCATTAGGTGCATACACTCCGACGATTATTATTTTTTCACCTTGCCATTTGACTTGTACTGCCACAATTCTACCTTGTTCATCTTTAAAAATCTGGTGGGCTTCTATTTTATTGTTAATATATAGAACCACTCCTCTTTTTAAAATTTTGTCCGATGAAATAAATTCATTCCCTAATTTTTTATTCACCAAAATTTTTCTATGTCTCCTCATCACATGAGTCTCTTGCAAACAGATAATGTCCAAATTTTGTTTTTTCAAATGTTGAATTTTGTTCCGGTTTTTTCCCCTCATTTATCCCATTAACATTCCAGGTCCATAATTTCAACGCCATAATATCTTCTGTTTAGTTTTTAATTTATTTTCCCCTCTTCTTCCTCTTCCTCTACCTTCTCCTCATCCGAATCTTGCGAGTCTTCTCCTTCAGCTCCTGCCCCCATTGGTGCAGTTTCTTCACTTCCCAATTCTTTGTACCTTCTCAAAAATTTGTCCAGTTCATCCAGTCTTGTTATTCTGTGTCTTTTCCCTTTGTAAGCAAATGAAAGTCCTTCTGGGAACTCCCATCTAAATTCAATATTGTTTTTCCTGAGAGCTTGCACTAACTGTTGGTATTGATTGCGTTTTTTCAACAAGCAAAGTGGGACATCTTTAAAAATGATTATGTTATTCCCCCCAATATTCAATCTTCTCTCCCTGTTTTTTTGCAAAAATTAAATTTCTCATTTCTCTATCTTTAAATATTACCAAACAATCTCCTGGGAATTTCTTCACTTTATTTGTCCTTACTTTGATTCTAAAGGCATTATGTACCATCTTTGCCACATCTTCTTCTTGCATCTCCATCCAAATAGCAATTTCTTTAATCAATTTCTCCTTTATTTCTTCTTCTTGTGCTTCTGGGACCAATCTGAATCTGAGATTAGTCTCCCTTTGTCTCAGTTCATTCATTGCAATGTTGTTGTTGTTGTTTAGTTGTTTAGTCGTGTCCAACTCTTCGTGACCCCATGGACCAGAGAACGCCAGGCACCTCTGTCCTCCACTGCCTCCCGCAGTTTGGTCAAACACATGCTGGTAACCTCGAAAACACTATCCAACCATCTTCATTGCAATAGCATCCCACAATTCCTCTTGAGTTTTGTTAACTTCTAACACCTCTGCTTTAATTTGTTTTCTCCCCCTTCTTCAGTTCTTTAATCTGTTTTATTCTTTTTAGCCCCCTCTTCTAAATTTTGTGTCCTTTTTACCATATCTTTCATCTGACCCTTAATTTCATTAATAGTTTCATCTATTTTTTCCACCGTCACATCTATTTTTTTATCCACTTGTTCCAATTTTGTCTCAATATTTTTCTCACTTTTGTGTATTTCTGATTTAAGCTCAGATTTAAGTTCAGTAAACATCTTTATTAATTCTCCTTTAAGATCAGATTCTTGTCTAGAACTTTTCCTTTCCTATTCGTCTTTACCTCCCTCCAGGGAGGGAAGGAATTCGTTCTCCATCCTGTCCATCAACTGAACAATATCCTCAAACACTTTCTGGTACCGTCGGTCATCCACAACCTTCACCTATTGGGGGGGGGCAGAGCACATTTGTTGGAGCTATGGACTAAAGGGGGGGGTATGAGTTAAGAGCAGAAAGGCCTGATGCACCCCCCTGTTCCCAACCGTGAAAGAGGCAGGGTGGTGTAGTGGTTAAAAGCGGTAGTCTCGTAATCTGGGGAACCAGGTTCGCGTTTCTGCTCCTCCACATGCAGCTGCTGGGTGACCTTGGGCCAGTCACACTTCTCTGAAGTCTCTCAGCCCCACTCACCTCACAGAGTGTTTGTTGGGGGGGGGGAGGAAGGGAAAGGATGTTAGCCACTTTGAGACTCCTTAAAGGGAATGAAAGGCGGGATATCAAATCCAAACTCTTCTCTTCTTCTTCTTCAAGCCAAGTACCACAAAGCTCCATTGCATGAATGGAGCCAACGGTTAAGGTATACAGTTCAGCCCATGTGGTCTGCCATGCCTGCAGGAGCAGCGTGTACTCAGAACAGTGGAGAATGGAAGCCTAGGGATTTAACAGAGCCAAAACCTGTCCACTCCTTGCACCGGAAGTCATTGGCCAAGGAGGAGCTCTGTGGAAAGGGGCCTGGTTGTTGGTCAGGGCCTGCCCAGATTCGAGGAGGTGCCACGTAGCAGGCAACTAAAAAGCCTGAATAGACGATAGCCCTGGCCAGGGCAGGTGTTACCCTGTGAGGAAGAGGGAGCTGGCGGGCTTGTGGTCGCTCCTTTTCAATTCCATGTGGCTTCGGTAGCTGAGCTGATTCACGCTGCCTCCTCGCCAGAGGATTGGCTCACACCATGCTGGCACACGGCACTTCCCACTGCAAGGAGACAGTTGGACTGGCTGAGGCAACACACAAGGCTCACACAGTCAAACTTTGGCTCCACACACGGCCTGTGATCTTGACCACGGTCAAGAGCTGGAGATGATGGGGCTTGGGAGTCCAACTTCTGAAGGGGCGGACCTTGCAGGTGTGCAGGCATTTTGCCTCATGGGGAGAGTTGTCAGGAAATCAAAAGCTGCCTTCTACCAGGTCAGAATGATTTTCTGACCTCCCCCAGTTTGGATTCCTACATTGCAGGGGGTTGGACGAGATGACCCTCGTGATCCCTTCCAACCCCACAATTCATTAATTAAGTCTCCTCTGGCTGGCAGCAGCTCTCTGTGGCCCAATCCTTTTTCAGGTGGAGGTGCCTTTCAACTTGAGACTCTGCATACAAAGCATATGGCACACCACCAAATGATGATCCTTCCCCAAAGCAAGGGGCCCCGTTATTCTTGTTCAGACACTATTTTTTCAGTGATCCAAAAGACCCTTTCTGGCACCTGAAATGCTGCCCAAAGGAGCCTGCCGTTTTCCGGCTTCGTCACTACATGTTCCGCCTGTCCTTTTGATTTCCCCATTACCACAGCAAGAGCAATGAAACTAGCAGGCCTAGGTGGCTTCTGACAGTTGTCAAGAACCACAAGAATATGCCACATCCTGGATGGTGAGGCTCAATGGCTACTAGCCATAATGGCCAGAGAACATACTCCACCAAGAGAAGCAGTATGGCTTGGAGGAGGGGAGCGTGCTGTTGCACCCAGGTCCTGTTTGTGGGCTCCCCGAGAGGCATCTCATTGGCCAATGTGAGAACAGGATGCTGGGCCAGATGGACCAATGGCCTGATCCAGCAGGGCTGCTCTCATGCTCTTATGCCCTGGCAGACTCATCTTGAGAGAGCACCAAGTCTCATTCCCAGACTTCCTTGACACAAACAGGATTCTCTGCTTAAACACGCCATGAAACAGGATGCTGATTATCAGGACAAATGTGGGGGAAAGGCTGCTTGTGGAAAAGGAGCCAAAACATTTCCAGAGACTTTGAGCAGGGATGGCTTGAGGAAGACAACATATCACAGCCTTGCATTTCACAACTCGCCTAGCAGCCTTTGGCAACCGGGAATTCCATGCAAGCAAAGTGAGCAGGTGAAGGAGAGCTGGATCTCTCTCTTCCTCCGTGGCTTGGTGTCCATTCTGGCTGCAGAGGAAAGGAAGTCCGTCCAGCCCTCAACTCTAGCCCTCCTCCAACAGCTTGCTTAGCAGAAAGCCATGTTTAAAATATATGTTTTACTAGCCTGCTCAGGAGGATGGAAAGGCAGGACACTACTAGCATCTCAGCAGACTAGGAAAAACAAACAAGCCTTGCAGAAGAATGATTGAGAGGACTTACTTACAAAGGCTCAACTATCAAGCAGGATCTGTTTTAGAGTCGAATTTGTACGTCGGGATGAACTTGATCTCTCCCTCTGTGAAATCAGCAAAAGCTGTCTTTTGGGTACGCTGAATGTTTAGCTAAAGCCAAAAAGAAATTGCTTATCAGCAGAGAAGCAGAAGACCCCCTGTTGCCTGACAATGGAGTCTATTAACAGCCACTGTTGTGCTGGAAGACCAAGGTGAAGTACTAGTAGGTTAAAGGTAAAGGTAAAGGGACCCCTGACCATTAGGTCCAGTCGTGACCGACTCTGGGGTTGCGGCGCTCATCTCGCGTTATTGGCCGAGGGAGCCGGCGTACAGCTTCCAGGTCATGTGGCCAGCATGACTAAGCCGGTTCTGGTGAACCAGAACAGCACACAGAAACAGCGTTTACCTTCCCGCCAGAGCAGTACCTATTGATCTACTTGCACTTGGACGTGCTTTTGAACTGCTAGGTTGGCAGGAGCAGGGACAGAGCAAGGGGAGCTCACCCCATCACGGGGATTCGAACCGCCGACCTTCTGATCGGCGAGTCCTAGGCTCTGTGGTTTAACCCACAGCGCCACTCGCGTCCCTACTAGTAGGTTAGCCAAGTGCAAAAAAGGGGTATGCCTGCTGAAATCCTATCTTATACCCAATTCTTAAAGGTACAGGATGCTTGTGCATTTTTGCCCCGTGTCATCTTAAATTACTTTGCTGCATCACACGACAGGAAAATCCTCTAACTCAGGAGTAGCAGACACGTGGCCCTCACAATGCTGCAGAACTACAATTCCCATCATCCCTGATTACTGGCCATGATGGCTGGAGCCAACAGGAACTGCAGCTCAGTAACATCCGGCAGACCACAGGTTAGCCATACCTCCAATAGACAATGTTATATGTACCAATAATCCATACAAACTGTTAACAACCACCAGAATATACCCCCGACACTATGAGCAACTGCAAAACCACCCTTTTGCATCCTACGTTGGCTCCCAGGACGTTTCTGAGCACAATTCTCAGTGTTGGCGCCAACCTTTAAAGCCCTAAATGGCCTCAGCCCTGAAAGAGTGTCTCCATCCCCATTGTTCAGCCCAGGCATCAGGGTCCAGCACCGAGGCCCTTCTGGCCCTTTCCTCACTGTGAGAAGCGAAGTTACAGGGAACCAGGCAGAGGGCCTTCTGAGTAGTGGCACCTGCCCTGTGGGACACCCACCCCGATCACTGGAGAAGTTGCCCACATTTGCTATAATCTCATCTAATACATCTCTGCCACTCGGTTTATGTTGCTCTCTTTAGATCCGCTGCTATTAAGGTACTGTTTAAATGCTTTAAATTATCTTGAGGTGCATTTCTGATTATTATTTTAAATTAGCCACTCTGGGGAAGAAATCCCCACAATAAACAGAAATTAATGAATGAAGCCCAGCACTCGCTTCCACAGATGTTTAGTATCTGCCTGCTCTGAATGAAGCAGGAGCCTACAGTGCTGGGCACTTCTGGCTGCTCTAGTAGAAACCTTAGTGGTGCAGCTGCAGCAGCAGGGATCGCCGACACTGCACCCTCCTGGTGTTGCTGAAGTGGAACTCTCATGAGCCCGTCAGCAAGGCCAATTCTTAGCAATTATGGGAATTTTGGTCAATCAACATTTGGAGAGCACAATGCTGCCTGCCATAAAGAAGGCTGATCACCGAAGAATTGATGCTTTTGAATTCTGGTGCCGGAGGAGACTCTTGAGAGTCCCAAGGACTGCAAGAAGATCAAACCTCTCCATTCTGAAGGAAATCAGCCCTGAGTGCTCACTGGAAGGACAGATCCTGAAGCTGAGGCTCCAAGACTTTGGCCACCTCATGAGAAGAGAAGACTCCCTGGAAAAGACTCTGATGTTGGGAAAGATGGAGGGCACAAGGAGAAGGGGACGACAGAGGACGAGATGGTGGGACAGTGTTCTTGAAGCTACCAGCATGAGTTTGACCAAACTGCGGGAGGCAGTGGAAGACAGGAGGGCCTGGCGTGCTCTGGTCCACGGGGTCACGAAGAGGCGGACACGACTAAACAACTAAACAACAACAAATGCTGCCTACCCTGAGCTACACACAGGCAGGAAAGTTACAGAAACATGACTCAATTTGCTTCTCCAGATAGCGGAGACCAGCAAGTTACATCAGCCAAGGCTCTCTCCCTCCAAGCCCTCGAAACGCACTCGTGTTTCATGATTGTCAGCTGCGGCAGACCCTGGTCAGGGGGCAGGAAGATCATCTGGGCACCGATATCCTTGTAATCCTGGTTTCGGCGCCCGAAGTCTTCCACGTGGGCAGCAAGGTGGGAATTGACCATGCAGAAGCTGGTATTGTTGCAGACAAGCCTCACGGCCACACACCCCTTGTTACCCTGCAGGGGCGGAGCAAAGATGGCTGTTAGTGAGCAAGCAGGAAAGAGGGGGAACTGGTTGGCAGAGATTAGAAAAACAGATAGACAGACAGACAGACAGAAAGATCGACGTAGGGAATTCTGCTGTCAGGGTCTACTCCCCATCTTCCCCATGATGCCTGTGGCCACTGTCTCCCTCATCACTTCCTTGATGCGGCTGAGCTGGTCCTTCCTGACAAAGATGAGCACCAGCTGCACCTAGAAGATGCAAGGTACTGGGATGTCTACCAGCTCTGTTCATTGCTTGCTGTCCTGGGCCGGCTGGATGCAGATAGGAGTGGCAGGTGGCACCAACTGGGGATCCCCCAAGGGAAGAAGGCTCAGAGCCAGGGAACTGGTGGGGGGACTGTGGGATGTAAACACAGGAGCAGTCAATGACAACAACAACAACAACAACAACAACAACAATATTTATTACGGCCATAGGCCCATACAAGTAAAAACAACACATAAATAACAGCTTGTGTACGTGGGAAGAAAAAAAAAAAACAGCCGCTAAAACACCACAATAACACTAAAATACTATAAAATAGAATGGCATACTACGCCTTAGTTAGCTTGTAGTGCTCCTTGGCGTCGCTTTTGGGTAAGGACAGCGACCAGGAACCTTGCCACTTTCAGGGTCGTATGAGTATCCTTATCCTGCAAGATTTGGGCAAGGTGGAATTTTGGTGGGGTACCCTCTAGTTTCTGTATGATTGATCCCAACAAATTTGCCCGTGGCACATTGAACAGGGGGCAAGTGAACATGATGTGCTGGAGCGACTCCGGCGTCTCCTTATCACATTCGCACGTGGCGGGGGCTTGGCCCTTTGAGAATCTATGTCTCAGGACGTTGGAGGGAAAAACGTTGAACCTCGCTTTGGTGAAGGCCAGTCTATGGGCAACAGTCGAAAGGGAGGAGAGGTATGATGGAACGCAGTAAGTTAAAGTGATACCAATGTTCTGGGGCGAACAAACACCTCCCCCCAGCATATAGTTTCGCTGTAGATCGATGTCATCCAGTCTTTGGCGGATCAGTCTTTGAGCAGTAATTTGGTCTAGTTTTAGGGAATCTGAAGGAGAGATTCCGTAACTCAGGAGTTTGGCATGAATTCTACTAGTCCAAAGGCTAGAGAATTCATCTCGCCATAAGCATTGGACAAGGTAGTGGTTTGGTAATCTATGCCACAATGATAACCAATAATTGAAGACTTGCTTCCACAGGCAAGTTTCTAAGGATGCGATCTTCAGTTCTAGTCGCATGGCTGCATTGCTTACGCACAGGGGGAGCATTAGGAGCCGACGCAGGAATTGATTTTGCAGTGTCTCAAGAGGAGCAAGGTCTGTCATCACAGCCCAAAGCGGGGCAGCATAGGCAAGCACGACAACCACTTTTGCCTTGAACACCTTTAGGGCCGAGGGAACATGCAAAGCTCCATCCGAAAAAAAGAATCGGAGGAGCGCATATGACAGAGTTTTGGCCTTGTTAAGTAGGTGTTGAATTTGAGCTTTCCACCCCAAATTGTGTTGAAAAATAACTCCTAGGTATTGAAATTTTAGGACTTGCTCAATTTTTGCTCCGCCAAGCTTCCATTCGTATAATCTCCGGCTTCTGGAGAAAATCAGAATCTTGGATTTAGCATGGTTGATGGTTAATTGGTTGAGTTGAGAATACGTGGCAAAGATCTTCAAAGCTCTGGTTAGTCCAAGATAGAATTACCGCGTCGTCCGCATATAAAAGGAGAGGGCAGCGGTAGTCCGCAAGTCTAGGCGCGTGTGTACTTGGAGATGAGTTAACTAGGGATGCTCGCATGTCGCTGATGAATAGGTTGAATAGACAGGGAGCCAATATACATCCTTGGCGCACTCCCTTGTTTATTGGTATCGAATTAGTGAGGTCGCCCGCAGGAGTAAGTCTCACTCTAGCAAGGTTACCTTCGTGGAGCTGACTTATAAGCCATAGGAGTCTTCTATCAATGCCCTGTTTCGCAAGTTTCTCCCATAGAATATTTCTAGGAACGCTGTCAAAGGCTGCCTTTAGGTCTAAGAAGGCAGCACAGAGGTAGCCCGGGGGGGGGGGGGGAGAGGAGTACTTTCGTGCCAGATGGTAAAGAACTATCGCATGATCGGTTGTAGAGTGTTTAATTCTGAACCCTGCTTGTTCGTGGCCAATCTGATTAGTCTCATCTACCCATCGCTGTAGTTTAGTCAGCAAAAAGCTGGCATAAATTTTCCCTATGATCGAAAGGAGGCTGATGTTACGGTAGTTTTCCGGCTCCATTGGAGAACCTTTTTTATGAATTGGTACTATAATGGCCTCCTTCCATATTTTGGGGATGAGGCCAGAAGCGTTGATTGCATCGAAGGTTTTGGCCAAGATGCCAGCCCACCATTTTGGGTGTAGTTTAATGGCTTCAGCAGGGATCAGATCGGGCCCTGGGGCTTTACCCGGTTTCAGCTGAGCTATTAGCTTGGCTATTTCGTCAGGATCAGTGGAAGGCCAAATAGGTAGGTGGGTAAACAGATGCGTCAGGTGGTCGGAGGGAGCATCTGCCTGTGAGAAGCATTTCTTCAGGAACAGTTCCCATGTCGGTGCAGGGATGACTGCCCTTGGGTATTTCCTCACCCTTCTGTTGATCAAAGACCAGAATTCCCTGGATCTGTGTGATTTTGCAGCAGTAATCAAAGCCTGCCATCGATTGTGTTGCCACTCACGTTTGGCAATTTTCTGCGTGCGTTTGTAAACTGGCTTGGCTTGTGCATAACTAGCTGGCAGAGTAGCTGCATCGGAGGTCTTATATACATTATATATAGCACGGAGGCGCTGTCTTGCTTGTTTACACTGAGAATTATACCAGGGGGCACCGTAAGTATATTCATTTCGATTTAATATCTTGGGTGGTAGCCTGAAGAAGGACGTAAGGTCAGTCGTATGATGGTGGAAGTATTTCAGCACTATGCTATGCTCGTCTGAGGCAGAGCCTATGTTGGGATGGGGCCCGAGGATTACTTTTTGAAAGAATTCCTGGTACCTTTGAGCCTGGGTCTCCGACCATTTGATTCCTCTTACTTGGAGAGATTCGTTGGTTACCATCTGGGTCGCATGTCTATGAGCCTCTGACTGCCAGTTCAGGGAGAGCTTGGCTACAAGGGGAAGATGATCACTAGATTGTATATTCTCGATCTTAAAGGTGGAAATGCACTTAAGTAGATCCCTGGAGACCAACAGGTAATCGAGGACGCTGTTTGATTTAACGCTCAGGTGGGTAAAATCCCCAGGAATGTCAGGGAGACATGTGCCATTTAAAGGGACCAGATTTAAACGGATGGCCATTTGATAGAGGAGTACTCCAGCCTCATTTGCTCTGTGGTCTTTAGAAGTTCTCCTCATGATATGTTCCAGATCATAATTATCAAGGTTTGGAGTAACCCACCATTTGGCTTTGGTCAGCGAGTCCCAGTTTGCTGCTGTGCGGGCGTTGAAATCGCCACCTATTATGGCCGGGGTATTAGGAAACTTAACGTAGCATGAGAGCAGATGCTCTTCTAGCGAGCCCCATTTAGAGCCAAGTTCGGGGGAAGAACCCCCAGGTGGCAAGTAGACATTTGTAACTAGAAGTGAGATCTTTTCCCCCGCAATGAGCCCGGTAAGGGCGTAAGGAGGCAAGGCCTGCACTAGGGTAAGTTTAGAATGTAGGTTGAGGGAGATGCCTATTATTAGGCCCCCTTTAGGGTGGCCTCCTTTCAGGGAGGGGCAGGCAGGGAGTTCTAGAAGCTCAAAGCCATTTAGGACAATTTTCTCTACTTCCCACGATTCTTGGAACAAGATGATATGAAACAGGTTAATATACTCCAAGAATTCTGGATCAAGTTTTTTTCCCCTCCAGCCCGCAATGTTCCAGCTGAGGACTGATGGGGGGAGTTCCTGTTGTGTCCAATTCGCTGTCATTTCAGGGAGAGATGTGTGTCCATAGGGGGCAGGGCAGACCCCACAAAAAAGTCAGTTATTTTACTTTGCACGGCTGGCACCTGCTGAGGGTACCTAGTCTTGAAGTTGGTAGTGAGGTGTTCTGACTGGTGTAGCAGGACGGGTCTCCTGCTGGCTGACCCAAGGGCGGACACTTCAGTGGGAAACTCCACAGGATTTGCTGAGACTGCCCCACCGCGAGGTCTAAAGATCGCCGATGAAACCATTTGATTTATATGTCCGGCCGGGTCTTCAATCAAATCCGGGCCATTTTTTGATGTAGGTGGAACACTCCCCTGGCCTGATGCTAGCGAAGATACTGGGGATACTTGGGGTACTGGTACCGTTTGTATGTCGGGTCTATGCCGCTCAGGGGAATATGAGGACTCCAGTTCCGGCATTGATGGATTAGTTGGTAAGGAATTGTTTTGGTGGAAGGAACTCTGGGCTACACTCTTCAGCGGGGAACTCTTGGAGGGCGAGTCAAAGTTCATCAAGAGTAGAGATGAGGGGCCTAATTGTGAGACAAAACCTGGGTCTGCCAAGCATCGGTGGGCTTTGCCCTCAAGTGGGGGAGGCATGGGTTTAGGAACTGGACTAAGGTAAGGAAGACTTCCTGCTTCCTTAAAACACGGCTCCGAAGAGCTGGCAGGATTATCCAGAGAAGTGAGCAGGACTTTTCCGTTCTTCTGGACATGTATGAGCTGATGATTAAGTACTTCTAGTCTATCAATTATTTCTTGTTGTTCCCTCGGTGGGAGGTCGCCAAAGGTGGCTAAAAGCTCTCTTTCCTCCGGCGGGGTCAGAAGATTACTTGCACCAGTGGGTTTCTTTAGAGCTCGTGGGGGCGTAGAGTAAGTCCGGTTTCGGTGCGGATGGATGTCCTCCGGGAGAGGAGGCTCGATGTCCCGAGGTACTCCCGACCTCTCCGACAGAGTCCGCTCCTTGCCGTGACCGGCGAGTAGAAGGGGGTGGATCTTACTATCCATAAAAACTCTTGTTGGGGTGATATCGTACCTAGCCAAGAGTGATTTCTGCCTGATGATAGCTGAAGGGATCCTTGGAGAGTAAAACGCAAGCATCACTTTCTGTGGCCTGAAGTGCTGGTTCAAAGGTAATACTGCAATGAGATCACATTGTGTGGTTTCTATGTTTAGGAGATTGCTTAGATGCTTTTTGACCCCATCCAGAGTGAGCCACCTTGCTGACCCTGCCCCAATGTTTAGGCAGATTTTCTTAGGTTGCAGGGACAATGCTTGATGTTTCAGTGCAGGATTTGGTCTATATTTAGGAATCACACTTCCTTTTTGGGTTGAGGGTAAGGCTCTCCGGAACTTCAATTCCCCCGTATCTACAGATGGCTTAGGCTTTAACCAGAGGTTATCAATTTTCTGTTCGAGGTTACATAGCTGGGAGGATAGCACATCAATCTTCTTGAATATGCAATTTAGGGTTCTGACCACAAGATGGAGATGTTCATGTTGTTCTTGTCTTGCGCAGTCCTCAGTTCCGGTGACCTGTACCACCTTCAGTGGGACACTCCTTCCTCCTCCGTTTGTAGTTTTAATCTGAGGTGAAAATAATTCCTCCAGTGTTGACGTTGTTTCTGGGGACATTAGAGGGTAGAAACGGTTCTGGGTTTTCACCCTATAGCAGTGTTCTGTGGGGTCACTCCATTTGCCAGACACGGGGGGGTCGGTTTTTGATTGTTTGGCTCTTGGGGAGGGCAAAGCCTCGTCACAGTCTCTTAGGCGTTTGCCTTGACCCATCGTTATGAGTCGTTTAAAATGAGTCGTTTAAAATGAATCGTTAAAAATAGCAGTGGTTAAAAGGTGATAAAAAGTAATAGAAATAGCAATACAGCTGAATGTGAGCTGGCGGGAGACCAGTGAGTCGAAGGCTGCTTCCGAGGCTGCCGGAGAATACAATTATCTGCTCATTAAAGCTGATTTACGATGCAGGCTTCACAGTTATCGGCAATGTGAACTCCTAGCATGGACTCCAACACCCTGGTACAATCTTCAGCAAGAACTTGAAAGGCTGGGAGCCACAACACAAATTTAAGGAGGATTCAAGATGAGCTCCGGCAAATGCGTCTTACCTCATCGCCATCTTGGAGCCAACCCCCCAGTCAATGACAACATTCCTAGAGTGTACATGTTAGAACATGGGGAGGGATGTCAGTCCAGCAAGCAGGTAAACGTCCTGGGACGGACTTCCTCCGCATGTGACCAGAGGTGGGTGTGGCCTCACCTGTGCAGGTAAATGATAAAAGCACAGGGCAGGCAGCCATCTCTCTTTCTTGCCTCTTGCCTCTCTCATCTTCATCTTTCGAAGAAGCAGGATGCCCTCTTGGCTCTCAGCCAAGAGAGGAGGAAAGGACTATCTTCCTATAGATAGATTCTAAATGTATTTTACCTTTTTAAGCCTGTCTGCCTTCTAGGATCATATTGTGAACAGAATGTGAGTAAACTCTTTTATACTTTTATAAAGACTGTGTTGTGTCTTGAATTTTAAGAGGGATCAAAAGGGGGAAATTACCAGAGTAATTATTATAGAGGTTCTAGCGAACCTGTGCACACGTTACCGTTGCGAACTTAAAGGGGAATTTTATAAACTCTGCTGATATTTTGGGAACTTGTTAGCACAAGTTGGATAAGGATATAATTAGTCAATATATCCTCTCCTGTACCCTGAACATTCCCACAAAGGGTTATGGGCCCAGTATTGCATATTTCTGCGTATTTCTGAAGGATTGCATTGGATTGTGATTTTGAGTTGAGTAGTATTTTTCTGAGTTAACTTCCTGGTAAGCACATGGTCCTTTGTTCCATTGTGCAGTGGGGATTAAGCAACCCCCCCCCTTCCCTCAGAGTTCACAGTGACCCAAGGCAGTGAAGGACTGTTTTGTATTTTGAGATTTTTGAGATTTTGATTTTAAAATTTTGAGAAATTTTGAAATTTTGAAGAATTTTGAAGAATTTTCAAATTTTGGATTTTAAGATGGCTAGAGCAGCTTTTGATAGTGATGCAAAGCTAGGAATGCCTGTGCTGAATGAACACAATTTCATACACTGGAAGCAGCGCTTGATAGCATGTTTAGATTATAAGGACATTTTGGAAGCTTTAAAGCCTCAGCCTACAGGATCATCTGGGGAAGCTTTAGCCAAGATAAGTGGTTGGAAATGCATGAACAGCAAAGCTAGACACATAATTTTGAGTGGACGTCATGATGAGCAGCTATCATTAATAAATAGTACAGATGATGCATCTCAAATCTTAAGAGATATTGAGCGCGTGTATGGAGAATCTAGCATAAACTGCTTCAGAAACCTGGTGTGTAAATTAACCAGATTGAGGATGAATTCAAAAGAGGAATTCACAGAGCACATCAACAAGTTTACTGAGATTATTCAAAGCATTGATCTGACTCCCAAAGCTTTGGATGAAGATACAAAGATAGCATTTTTGTTATCATCACTTGGACCACGCTTTAGCGCATTTGTAAGTTTGATGGACCATAGACAAGGTCTGACTTTTAAAGACTTGATTGGTTATTTAAAAGAATATATATATATATATATATATATATATATATATATATATATATATATATGCTTTCGTAGATTTTCACGGGTACAGGAATGCAGGTTTTGGTGTCCTCGGGTGTCTTCCCGTGTAAAAGTTGGGGTGTCTAGGCGACGTTTCGACGAGGTCTCACTCGTCATCTTCAGGCTGGTGCTTTCGGCTTCTTGTTACTGGAACAGAGCAGGATCTCAGTGTTTGAGTTCCTATAAATACTGTTGAGGGGGTGTGGTGTATAGCCTCCAATGTTCTGGGCAGAGAGGAAGTTCCCAGGCTAGTGTGCCTTTTCTTCTTTTGTTCCTTAATTACTTGAGGGATATCTTGAGTGATTTCTTGAGTGATATCCTGAGTACCACTTAGGTGGGTCATTAGGTGTGGATTGGTTGCTAAAGTCTTTGTGTCTTGACCTCTTGAACTTTGTGAAGAGTTTTTCTGAGAAGATGGCTGTACTGCACTTAGTTGTGCTCTGGCTTGGCTTCGTGTATAGGGGCGAGCTGTGGTTTTGTGGCCTGTGTCAGCCAGATCTGTGTAGGGATTGCAGGGGGGTGCAGGGGGATGCTGCACCCCCCTGCAATCCCTACACAGATCTGGCTGACACAGGCCACAAAACCACAGCTCGCCCCTATACACGAAGCCAAGCCAGAGCACAACTAAGTGCAGTACAGCCATCTTCTCAGAAAAACTCTTCACAAAGTTCAAGAGGTCAAGACACAAAGACTTTAGCAACCAATCCACACCTAATGACCCACCTAAGTGGTACTCAGGATATCACTCAAGAAATCACTCAAGATATCCCTCAAGTAATTAAGGAACAAAAGAAGAAAAGGCACACTAGCCTGGGAACTTCCTCTCTGCCCAGAACATTGGAGGCTATACACCACACCCCCTCAACAGTATTTATAGGAACTCAAACACTGAGATCCTGCTCTGTTCCAGTAACAAGAAGCCGAAAGCACCAGCCTGAAGATGACGAGTGAGACCTCGTCGAAACGTCGCCTAGACACCCCAACTTTTACACGGGAAGACACCCGAGGACACCAAAACCTGCATATATATATATATATATATATATAGTAAAAAAATAAAAAAAAATAAAATAAAAGAAGAATGCAGAGATAGAGCTGAATCTCCAGTGAGAAATACTAGAAGCAAGGACAGTAGTTATGCATCTAGGCAATTTACAAAGTCGAAAGAGATGCCTAAGAAGGTGATTTGTTTCAATTGTAACAAAGAAGGACACATTGCAAAGAATTGCAGGGCTCCTAAAGCAAAGAAACCCCACCCCTTTCAGCCAAAAGGGGAAAAGAAGGGGAAATGTGAATGCACATGGCTACTGCAAGAAAGGAATTTAGCTGTCCAGAATCGTGAAAATAAACGTAATAAATGGATTTTAGATTCAGGTGTCAGTTCACACTTTTCATATAAAAAGGACTATTTTAATGAGATAAATGAGATAAATGATGAAGAAGGATCTGAAATTGAGGTTGCAGATGGCAACATTGTTAAAGCAAAAGGTGCAGGTTCCATGAGTCTGAAATGCAATATAAACAATGAATGCATTGAGAACACAATCTCTAGAGTTTTGTATGTTCCAGAGCTGAGCTGCAATTTAATCAGCGTGTCCACTTTGGACAAGAAAGGTTTCCAGATCACATTTGGAAATGGAGAATGCAAGGTGACTAAAAATGGCAAAGTGGTTGCTCAAGCAAAGCTAATCAATGGTGTATATGAGCTTGATCTTTCAGAGAACCAGTCTGCAAAAGTGGCAAATTCCATCCAGAAGGATGAGGCAGATCTTGATCTATGGCACAGAAGGCTTGGACATAGAGACACCAACGTCATTCTGGATCTACAGAAAAGAGAACTTGTAAGAGGTTTGCAGGTAAAGCAGAGCAACAAAGCTCCAGCAAAGTGCGTAAGCTGTATTACTGAGAAGGCTGTAAAACCTTCATTTCCACGTTGTGCAGAACAAAGAAGCAACAAAGTGCTTGACATAGTGCACACTGACATATGTGGACCTATGAATGTTCCCTCACTGGGAAAGAATAGATATATTTTAATATTTCTGGATGACTTTTCAAGATTTTGTGTTGTATATTTCCTCAAAGAGAAGAGTGAGACAGTGGACAAGCTCCAGGAGTACATTGCCATGGTCAAGAACAAATTCCAGAGAGCTCCAGCTGTGCTAATGAGCGACAATGGAGGTGAGTTCTGCTCAAATGAAATGCAGGCTCTCCTGGCCAAGGAAGGAATTGCACATGTAACCACAATTCCTTACACACCACAGCAGAATGCCATAGCTGAGAGAAAGATTAGATCCATTATGGATATGACAAGGTGCATGCTAAAGGATGCATGTTTGCCACAGAAGCTGTGGGCCGAAGGAGTGTACACGTTGGTCTATTTGCAGAATAGACTGCCAACTAAAGGTGCAGAGCGCACACCATTTGAACTTTGGCATGGGAAAGCTCCCAGTCTGTCGCACATATGTGTGTTTGGAAGTCCGTGTTACTTCCACGTGCCCAAGGAACACAGACACAAGCTTGACTCCAGGGCAAAAGCAGGTATCCTTGTGGGATATGCCTCTGGAGGCAAAGGATACAGAATTATGGACTTACAAACTGGTAAGACAAATGCATACCATGCGGTTTATTTTGATGAATATGGAAAAGTAGACACTAAGAACACTGTTGTGATCACAAATTCATCAAGGACTGGGGAAAGTTCACGGATTATCTGAAAATTATATGTGATGAACAGACAACGCTAGTGGGTTTTAAGGAGGTTTTGTGATAGTACAAGGTATATTGTAAAAAAGAAACAGAGATGGAAGGATAATACTAAACTGGCAATATTATATATAGAAAATGTGTGAAGATAGGAAAAATGGATGATTGATGGAGGTGCTGGTGGAAGTTCAAAAATTGGAAATTTTTAAACATGGTGGTTTGGACTTATTTTGTAAAGGAAAAAATTAATATATATATATATTAAAAAAATACACTGTTGTGGACTCTTCCGATGAGTCAGAAAGTACTCAAGAGTTTGTATATTTCCCTTTTGAGACCCCACAAAGTAATGATCTGCCTTCGAGTGTTACAGCGCCCCCTACAGGCGACGCACCAGAAGACGCAGAGGACCAGAACCCTGGCGGCACCAGAGACGAAGAGGAGGACTCAGATGGGGACATTCCTGCATTGGAGGAGGATGAGGAAGCTGATGCGGTCGCAGAACCAGAGGTCAGGCGCTCGTCCAGAACCAACAAAGGTGTCCCACCATTACGGTTGTCCTACTTTGCAGGGTCGGCGTTTCCACAGGAACCTTCCACTTGGGAAGAGATACAGGAGATGCCAGCTGCAGAAGCCAGTCTCTGGAGGAAGGCCGCGCAGGAGGAGATGGATGCACTGCATCAGAACAAGACCTGGACACTCACTGAGCTGCCTCCCGGTAAGAAGGCCATTGGCAGTAAATGGGTTTTCAAGGTTAAGAAGGGGTCAGAAGGAGAAGTGCAGCGCTACAAAGCTAGACTTGTAGCACAGGGATTTTCACAGTGTTTGGGTGAAGACTATGATGAAGTTTTTGCACCAACCGTGAGGTACAGCAGCATAAGAATGCTTTTAAGCATTGCAGCCTCCAAGAAAATGAGGGTGAAACACATAGACATTGCTACCGCTTTTCTACATGGGCAGATTTCTGAGGAAATTTATATGAAACAGCCCAAAGGTTTTGTGAAACCACATGAGGCACATTTAGTGTGCAAACTCCAGAAAGAACTTTATGGACTTAAACAGGCTGCTAGAGCCTGGAACCAGAAGTTGCATAAAATGCTGATGCAACTTGGGTACAAGCAAGGCGACGCTGGCAAGTGCTTGTACAGTAAGTCAAATAATGGACAATTCTCATATATTTTCGCTTTTGTCGATGACCTGATTATTGCCACAGCAAGTGAGAAAGACTATACACAGATAGTAAAACACCTTAGCAAAGAGGTGGAGGTCAAGGAGCTAGGAGATGCCCAGTACTACCTCGGAATCCAGGTGGAAAGAGAAGAGGACGGCTCATTTCTTCTCAGCCAAAGACAGAAGATCCACGAGCTAATTGAGCACATGCAGATGCAAGACGCACATCCAGTTGCTACACCGATGGCTACTGACTTCCTGAAGAATCAGCAGGATTCGAAGCAGTTGCCAGACAACAATGGCTACAGACGCAGAATACATTGCAGCAATAGAAGCCTGCAGAGAGATCGCCTGGCTTGGGAATTCCGGGTCGGCGCCATCAGCTAATGGCGGATTTCCTCTGATCTCGGAGGGGATCGGCTCCGTGGAAACCGGGTCTGCACCGCTACGGCGAAGCGGGGACCCTATAGGAATCACAGGCGTGTAAAGCCTGTGAACGTGGGACTCGGCGGGCACCTTTTGCGCCCCCCATTTACGGGCTTCGGAGCGGAGCGGGTGAGCGGCGTGGTGCTGTGAGTCAATTGCTTCTTTCACGGAGCGAAGCCGCGTAGCCATTGCTGGAGAGCGCTGACTTTTTCCTGGGACAATTTGACCACAAAAGCAACTACCCGTGAGTAGGGGAAATTGGATTTAATTGAAAAAGAAGGGGGGGGGAAGACTCAATTGGATGCCGAAGCGGGGAGGTCTAAACAGGAAGTCCGCCTTCCGCTTTGTAGATAGATCAAAGCAAAGAGACTTTTAAGCTAAAGCTTTGGAACTAAACTTGAAAAGGACTGTTTTCTAACTCGATAAACCTCTGAATCCCCTTCCCGGGAAGCAGGGAAGGAAGGGGGTTGTGGTTTTGGACTGTACAAACCTGCAAGAGAGAGGGAAAGAACTTAAAATCCACTGCTCAAACTTGGGAGCAGTCTGCCAGTGAAAAAAGACTGTTGCTTTTTAAACTGCGTGCTAGCTGTCAAGAGAAGGCTTTTTGACAGCAAGAGAGATACATTGTGACTAGTCTTTAGAGAAAGCAACTGGAAGGTAACAAAATTGGAACTGTTTATTTCTCCCGGGTGGAGTTTTAAGGGAAAAAAACAAAAATAAAGAAGAAAAGCTACTTTTTTCTGGACTATTGCAACTGTTTCCACCTAGAGGGACCTTTAGAAATTGCCACAAGGAGAATTTTCCACTGGTAAACAGGAACTGTGTATCTGAGACTGACCTTGGCTCTTCTATTGTTTAAGTGTTATGGCAAATGGTAAAGAGAAAGTAGACTTGTCATCCCTAGACAGAACAACGAGGTCTGGGAAGACCTTGGGGCAGCGAAGGCAATCAACAGCTGGCCTTACTACTTCATCTGTGACAGTACCAACACAACCTAAGTCTAGTGGAATGTCTTCAGAAGATGTTTTAGCGAATGCATCAACTAAGATTAATGAAACTTTGCAGCAACTCAGTACGAGGGTTGAAGAGACTAATAAGAGGGTTGAGGAGACAAATAAGAAGCTCGATACTGCAACTAAAAAAATTGATTTAAACACAGAAATGTTAAGCAGTCTGGGGCAGAAGGTCAACTCTAATACAGAATCTATTCAGAAATTGTTGCAGGAATCCACCTTGACCCAGGAAAAAGCTGCCGCTGTGGAATTTAAGGTAACGCAATTGGAAACAGAGAAGGTTCCAGACCTACAGAAACAAATTGAAGACCATAAACTGACTTTGTCTATGATTGAATTGAAGGAAAAACAGACGAATCAGAGCTGTACCTGAATTGGAGAAGGGCACCCTGATAGATTTTTTGACACAAGAATTTGCAGAGTTTGGGAAGTCGGAATTGAAACAAGAAGAATTTAAAATCGCGAGGGCTTTCAGACTAGGAAAAGGAGGAAAGAAGATTAAAATAAGGGATTGTCTGATTACCCTCCAATCTAAAGAAGAAAGAGATAAAATTTTGGGTTTACATTTCCAGAATCCTTTGATAATTCTGCAATCAAGAGTGGAAATTTTTAAAGACATACCGAAACATCTTTTGGATCTTAGATCCAATTTTGGAGACCTGGTTGCCCTTCTGAGAAAGAACAAAATTATTTTCAGGTGGGAATTCCCCCAAGGCCTATCTTTTAGCTACAAAGGAAAAAAGATAAAAATAAGATCAGTGGAGGAAAAAGACAAATTTCTGGGAAAGCACGAAGAAGACCTGCAGAAAGGACTTGGAAAGGAGCCAGAAGCTCTGGACAAGAGTTCACCAAAAAAAGGGAAATCAACGCCACCGACTGATATAGACAAACTACTGGGTGTTGTTGGAGGAGAAGCAGAGTAATTACACCATGACACTACAAGCATTAAGCTGGAATGTAAATGGACTGAACTCCCCGGAAAGGAGACGGAGAGTTTTTCATATATTAAAAAAAAGAACAATTGGACTTGATTTGCCTACAAGAAACACATGTGACAAGGCTGCATGGGAAGATTTTGAGTAACAAAAGACTAGGACATGAATTTATTTCATCAGATAAAGTTAAGAAAAGAGGAGTAGCACTTTATGCAAAAAGGTACGCAGGTGGCGCTGTGGGTTAAAGCCTCAGTGCCTAGGACTTGCCGATCGAAAGGTCGGCGGTTCAAATCCCTGCGGCGGGGTGCGCTCCCGCTGCTCGGTCCCAGCGCCTGCCAACCTAGCAGTTCGAAAGCACCTCCGGGTGCAAGTAGATAAATAGGGACCGCTTACCAGCGGGAAGGTAAACGGCGTTTCCGTGTGCGGCTCTGGCTCGCCAGATGTAGCTTTGTCACGCTGGCCCCGTGACCCGGAAGTGTCTCCGGACAGCGCTGGCCCCTGGCCTCTTAAGTGAGATGGGCGCACAACCCCAGAGTCTGTCAAGACTGGCCCTTACGGGCAGGGGTACCTTTACCTTTACCTACTTTATGCAAAGGAGAGCCTGTCACCGAAATTGTTATTTGAAGATGATCAAGGAAGATTTGTTGCAATTGAAATTCAATCACAAGGAGAGAAGTTCTTGATAGTAGGTATTTATGCACCGAATGAAGGGAAATCGGAATTTTTTAAGAGGTTACATGAAACTTTGATGGATTACCTGGACTATAATATGATTTTGATGGGAGATATGAACGGACTGGTGTCTAAAAATATGGATAAAGCCCAGAGACAGGTGGTTACAAAAGACGGCAGATTACCAAAGACGTTCTTTGATATGGCTGACAATATGGACCTTGTTGATATTTGGAGAACTAAGAACCCCCTGGGAAGAGAAGGAACTTTCTTCTCTGAAGCCAAAATGACATGGACAAGAATTGACCAAATTTGGGTAACTAGGGGGTTGGCCCCGAAGATTAAAAAAGTTGAAATTTGCCCTAAAACTTGCTCCGACCATAATGCCATGAAAATGGAAATGATATTAACACCAGCTGGTTCCTTTAGATGGAGGATGAATGACTCTTTGTTTAAGAATGAGGAAGTGACTAAAAAGGCCCCAAAAAACTTGAGAGACTACTTTGAGATAAATATGAATACCACTACAGAAAAAAGAGTAATTTGGGACGCAAGCAAAGCAGTTATGAGGGGTTTTTTGATACAACAGAGTGCAATTAAGAAGAGAGCCCAAAATGAAAAAAGGGGGGGGAATGGGAAAAATAAAGGAAGGAGAAAAGAGACTGAGAGCAAAACCAAAATCACAGGAGATCCTGAAAGAGATAAAGTTACATCAAGTACAATATATGAAATTGATGAATCAGGAAATAGAATGGAAGATTAAACAGATGAGACAAAAGACATTTGAATCGGCTAACAAATGTGGGAAACTGCTGGCTTGGCAAATGAAAAAAAGACAAAAACTTAATACCATTACAAATTTGGAAGTGGAGGGAAAGAATATACAGAATCCTGTGGAGATTAGGAAGTGCTTTCAGAAATATTTTAAACACTTATATACACAGGGAACCCAGAAAGAAATTGATATTGACCAATTTTTGAAAACAAATGGATTAAAAAAAATCTCTCAAGAGAACAAGTTAATGTTAAACTATAAAAAAACAGATCAAGAGATGGAAGGAGCCATTCAGAATATGAAACTGGGCAAATCTCCAGGGCCGGATGGTTTGACTTCAAGATATTATAGATCCTTGAAAGATTGGCTAGTACAGCCTTTGAAGGAAGTCTGTAATGAAATACTGGAGGGGGAAAAGGCACCAGAGTCGTGGAAAGAAGCTTATATTACACTTATACCGAAAACAGAATCGGAGAAGATGCAGCTTAAGAACTACCGTCCCATATCTTTGCTCAATGTGGATTATAAAATTTTTGCTGAAATTATGGCTAAAAGATTAAAAAAGCTATTGGTAGAAGAAATCCACAAAGATCAAGCAGGCTTTCTCCCGGGGAGACATTTGTCAGATAATACAAGGAATATAATCAATATTTTAGAACAATTACAAGTGAACATTAACACTAAAGCAGTTTTGATATTTGTGGACGTGGAGAAAGCCTTTGACAACATTTATTGGAGCTTCATGAAGAAAAACTTACAGGGAATGGGGGTAGGCCAAGGTTTTGAAAATGGTATAGGTCAATTTACTCAGAACAAAAAGCTAAATTAATTGTGAATAATGTAATTACAGAAGAATTTAGGATTGAGAAAGGAACACGACAGGGCTGCCCAATTTCCCCATTGCTTTTTATATCGGTCCTGGAGGTTTTGCTAAATATGATTTTTTTTAATGAATATTTATTAGCATTTTCAATAACAAACATAACAAAAATAAGATAAAAAAGTAACAAAAATACAAAAAAAGAAAAACTTAAAAAGAACAATTAAAAAACATATGAGATTTCAAATGCTTATTTTCATATAACTTCTTTCTCAGACCTCCTCACACCTCCCCCTTTTGTATTCCAATTCCATTGTTATTCCAGCAAATTCTTACACTTATTTCTCAATCTTCAATTAATAAATTTTTACATATTATAATATTACCTTTCCTCTTTCTTCCATTTCCTTAAATTATTTTTGCAATTCTTATTTTCATTTTAATTTAACCATTCTAAAGACCAATTTTCATTTATCTAAACTTAAAGATAAATACCTATACGTCATTTCTTATACTTAAGCATATTTCTTAAAGTTGGCCAATTTCCCATCCACGGCTTTCCCAGCTTCTATTCAAATCATCAACACATTTCAACAAAGTAAGTTATAATTATATACCCTTTGGATAACTAAACTCCACCCTCCCTTTCCCGGTTTTGGTCCCCAATAGTTCATCATTTACTGTTTAGCCTGGAGATCTCACGTCCGAGGCTCTCAAATCACTCTCAGTTCCTCTTTGCCAGCCTCTTTGACAGTCCTTGATGTTAAGCCCCAGGGCTCGGAAGGGCTCCAACCCCTCAGGGTCCATGTTTTTTCCAGCTAATCCTCCATATTTAAAATTGATGCTTGTGGGGTATTCCCAAGCTAATTTCATCTTCCTCTCAAGTCCAAAAGCTCCCCATGTTCCATCGTCCCCTTTGGTCAGATTTGTAATCCTTAGATCTTCATTTTCCATCTCAAGGCAGGTTTTCCATCTCAAATTTTTATTCTCCTTTGTTGTCTTCCTGTCTGGCCCCAAATTGTAGCTCTCCTTTGACATCTGCAAAGTTAGAACTCCTCCCTCCTTTTCTTCAATAACAGCATGTATCTCTTTCTCCATATTCTCATGGCTCTCCGCTTTCTCTGGTTGTTCAATTGTGTAAATTAATTGCTTCCGTTCCTTGTCAGTATCAACAATGTTATTTACTGCCAAGGCCAAAGTGTTCACGCTTGTAGTCAAAACATCGGTCTGGTTTTGTAATTTTCCCAGGAGAACAAGTATTCTATTGAGTTCAGTCTGATTTTCCTTTCCTTCAGCCATTCTTGTAATGTTCCTTACCCCCCACAAGGGGGATTTTAGTAGTTTAATGTCTTTCAGTTTAGACCCAGTAAACAAGTTAGTTTGTATCCACTCTCTCTTATTTTCAAAAAGTTGCAACAAATATAGCCAACAGAGGCGGCAAAACAAAGTTCCCTTTTTCCTTTCCTTTGACAGCTGGTTTGACAGCTGTCAAACTCTTCAGTACTTCACCAACCGGCTCTTTTCACGGGACGCCCCCGGGTTTGGGGGGGGTGAAACTTTAACTCCCGAAGTTACTTTTATCCTCCGGTAACACTCTTGTAGTGTCAAACCGTGAAGGTTCAAAGCTTTTAAAGAAAAAAAAAGAAGATTCTCTCGACCTTAGATAGCAAGCTCTTTGCTTTAAAATATCTAAATATCTACAAAGGGGGGGGGGACTTCCTTTTTAACCCCTCCCCGCTCGTTCCTAATTCATCAAAAATTTTCTTTAAATTCCGAATTCCGTATTTACTCACGGGTTCTTATGTTTAAGTCCGAATGTTCCAAGGAAAAAGTCAGCGCTTCTCCGACAATGGCACGCGGCTTCGCTCCGCAGAAGTAGCAGTCTGCTCACAGCACCACGTCGTACCCCGTCCCCGTTCCGTAGCCTTTAAAAAGGCTCCTTCACGGTTTGGGGGGGTCGCAAATGGTGCCCGCCGAGTCACCACGTTCACAGGCATCTGCGCCTGTGATTTTTAAGGGTCCCCGCATCGCCGCCGCGGACAAGACCCGATCCTGCGGAGCCGATTCCCTCTGGAGCTCGGAGGGAATCCGCCATTGGTCGATGGTGCTAACCCGGAAGCCCTTTGCTAAATATGATTAGAAAGGACCAATTGGTTAAAGGCATACAAGTCGGAGCTAAACAGTATAAATTGAAAGCTTTTGCCGATAATTTGGTATTGACATTGCAGGAGCCGGAATCCAGTACTAAAAGAGTATTGCAATTGATTCAAGAATTTGGTCAGGTAGCAGCTTTCAAGTTGAATAAGTTGAAAACTAAGGTTTTAGAGAAAAATCTAACACCGATTGAGAGAGAGAGGTTTCAGAAAGAGACAGGATTAACATTGGTTAAGAAAGTGAAATACCTTGGGGTTAACATGACTGCTAAGAATGTGAACCTATTTAAAGATAATTATGAAAAATGTTGGACGGAAGTGAAAAAGGACTTAGAAATATGGTCAAATTTGAAGCTTTCATTGCTAGGCCGAATTGCAGCGATAAAAATGAATGTATTGCCAAGGATGTTGTTTTTGTTTCAAACATTGCAAATTTTGGACAAAATGGACTGTTTCAAGAAGTGGCAGAAAGATATTTCTAGATTTGTCTGGCAGGGCAAGAAGCCTCAAATTAAATTTAAGATTTTAACTGACGCTAAAGAAAGAGGGAGATTTGCCCTGCCAGACCTTAAACTTTATTATGAATCAGCCGCATTTTGCTGGCTGAAAGAATGGCTGCTTCTGGAAAACACAGACATCTTGGATTTAGAAGGTTTCAACAATGTATTTGGGTGGCATGCATATCTGTGGTATGATAAGGTCAAAGCACACAAAGCGTTTAAAAACCATATTGTTAGGAAAGCACTGTTTAATGTTTGGATAAGATACAAGGACTTGCTTGAAAATAAAACTCCAAGGTGGTTGTCACCAATGGAGGCCAAGGCTCTGAAAAAACTTAACATGGAGGCAAATTGGCCGAAATATTGGGAAATTTTGGAACAAGAAGGAGATAGATTAAAACTGCAGAGTTTTGATAAATTAAAAAACAAAGTACTAGACTGGCTTCATTATTATCAAATTAGGGAGACTTATAATTTGGATAAGAAAATTGGCTTTCAGCTGGAAAAATCAAAATTGGAAACAGAATTGTTAGATCCTAAAACTAAGAATTTGTCAAGAATTTGTCAAGACCTACATTGGCTCCCAGTATGTTTCCGAGCACAATTCAAAGTCTTGGTGCTGACCTTTAAAGCCCTAAACGGCCTCGGTCCAGTATACCTGAAGGAGCGTCTCCACCCCCATCATTCTGCCCGGACGCTGAGGTCCAGCGCCGAGGGCCTTCTGGCGGTTCCCTCATTGCGAGAAGCCAAGCTACAGGGAACCAGGCAGAAGGCCTTCTCGGTAGTGGCGCCCTCCCTGTGGAACACCCTTCCAGCAGATGTCAAAGCGATAAACAACTACCTGACATTCAGAAGACATCTTAAGGCAGCCCTGTTCAGGGAAGTTTTTAACGTGTGATATTTTACTGTATTTTTGGTTTTTATGGAAGCCGCCCAGAGTGGCTGGGGAGGCCCAGCCAGATGGGCGGGGTATAAATAATAAATTATGATTATGATTATGATTATGATTATGATTATGATTATGATTATGATTATGATTATGATGTATAACTTGCTGTTGAAATGGAATACACAGGATGAAATGGTTAAATCTGTTATGATCAAATGGGCACAAGATGTTGGACATAATATTATGCTGGCTGACTGGGAAAAGTTATGGACCACAGGTATGAATTTTATTTTTATTTTTTTAAATGATATTTTATTAGATTTTAGGAAAGAAAAGATTACAAAGACAAGAACAAAAATTAAACACACAAAAAAATTACAAAGAAAAAAGATTACAAAAACCAAGAGCTCAACTCAAAAACAAAACAAAGATAGAAAAAAAAATAAAGAATAAAAAATAAAATCCCTCCTTTCAAATTTTTCGACATTCTTTCACTTGTTCTCCTGACTTCCTCCCACCTCCCTCTTTGTATTCCATTTAGAAAATTGTTCAGCAAATTCAGCCTTATTACTCAAACCTCTTCATTTTTTATATTAATCACATTAATCCTTATCTCATCCTCTTGGTCTTGAAAATTTTTAAACATACACCATTTTGACTTTTCTGCTGAAGCCAATTATTCCTTTCCAACATCTCTTAATATTTCATTAGTATTACACTAATTCCATAAATATAGGTTTATTACAAAAAGCAATTCTCATTCTAAATTTATCCAACGTCCCTTTTTCTTGTTCCGGATAATGTCAGTCCTTATATCATTATATCATCCTCAGTCCGGTGTTCTAATGTCTGAGGCCCTCAAGTCACTTCTATGTGGCTTTTGGATGGAGTCCAGACGCTTCCCTGGCACTCTGCTCCACACTGGACCTCCAGGGAACAGCTCTCCGTGGACTCCCTGTAGCAGAGTTTCCGCAGCGTAGAAACTGATGTGGTGCGTGTGTGATAAATCAAGACTCCAGACGGGCGTTCTGGCTTAGCTTTTCTCTTTTAATCGTGTAGAAAACAAACATAAATCAGACAGAAGTTACACCCGGTGAGAGAGCACTCATCTTGCTTCCTCACCGCGAAAGCGAAAGGAACAAAGACACAGAGAAAACACTCCCCTCTGTGTAAACTGGCCACGCCTCAGGAATGTGAGACGTCACTCAGAACTTCTTAACCCTGTAAGTTCTGAATCTATCCACACCCCCTCTCGTCTCCAGTCCTGAGGGGAAAAAATGTGAACATACCTGCACAGACCTCTGAGAGTTCAATCCCTTTCCCATTGCCTTTCGCCCCTTCCTGGCATCTTTGTCAGGCAACTGTTGAACCTCCTCAAAACTCCCAGGTTCGCACTGTGCGAAACCAACCCACACACCGGTGGCCTGATACCTCTCAGGTGGAATGCCCTTCGTTGCTCGAGTGGACCGCCTGAGCACAAATTCAGGTGTTTCTTCTGACCCACTGGGGCCAGCAAGTGTGTCCTCTACATCACAAGACTCCCCCTCTGACTTAATGCGTCTTCGAACTTTCTGCATTATGCTAACAGGAGACGCAGGCTCACTCTTGGGCTCTCTTTTAACAACCTGTGGAGAAGCCCAGCCCTGTTCTTGACCCTGGTCATCGACCTGGTCCTCATCAACAGGTTCAGCCTCTAGCTCTCCCTCATCCTCAGAATCAGACAGACATTCTGAGAGAACATCAGGACTAGCATTGCGCTTTGACCTACCATCTTGCTCACAGAACTCAGCATGTCTACTGACCAGAAGCTTGGTCTGGTCACCTTCTGGATAGGCAAATTTCCATCCTTTTGTTGCAGGCTCATACCCACAGAAGATCATCTTCTGGAACTTAGGACCACCCTGCTTTTGTTGAGCCTTTGGCACCGGCACCAAGGCCGGTGACCCAAACGCACAGAAGAAATGTACCTGCGGCTTCTCTCCTTAGAGTACGAAATGTGGGGTTTCACTTCCACTGAGTTGTAGGACCTATTCATCGTAAATGTCACTGTTCTCGTCGCCTCCCACCAAAAGCTCTGAGGCAAACCAGAGTCACACAGCAAAACCTCTGTTGCTCGGACCAGAGCTTCACATCTGAGCTCTGCCACGCCCCTCTCCTGAGGAGTCGTCACCTTGTGACGTATCCCTTTCTGGCGAAAGAACTCCTGCAGAGCAGAACCAGTAAACTCTGCACATCGGTCACTCTTGAATCCCATCACCTTGGTGGAGAACCTTAGTTCCACCTCTGCAACCCAGTCTTTGATCAGTTGTGGTGCATCTTCTTTCGATCTCAGAGCATAGCACCACGAAACCTGGCTAAAATCATCCTGTAGCACCAACAGAAACCTGGCCCCTCCCAGACTTGGCTTTGGCATGGGCCCAAAAAGGTCTGTGTGCACAAGCTCAAAAGGTTTTGTGGTTACCCTCTCCACCCTAGGATAACTGCACCCTTTTACCTTTGCCATCTTGCATTCCCTACAATTCAGAGACCTGCCACATTCTTGTATTTTGCACCCTTTGGTGCACTCTGGCAACATCTGGATCTCTTCTAAGGAACCATGTGACGTTTTCTTGTGCCATGCACAAGCACATGAAACATGAGTGGGATCGGTTGCACCCTTTGCTTGTGCTTTCCCAGCATTCCCCACACCCTTCAGAGGCATTTCTAGAACAAAGAGGTTGTCTTCCCCTTTTTCAACGCTGACCAGACGCTTTCCCCCTCTGAAAATTGTACAGACATTGTTTTCAAAGCACACCTTATACCCCTCCTGTAAAAGACAAGAGACAGATAAAAGGCAATGTTGCATCCCAGGTGCCATGTAGACTTCTAACTCCGCCTGCAAAACAGAAAAATAAACATTTGCAACTTTAGAAATTGATTTCTTTGTCCCATCAATCAATTCAATACTTTTCCCAGCTGAAACAGTTCTGCAGTTCCACATCTCGACAGCAGATGTCTCTGTTATCAGGTGCCTGCTGGCTGCAGAGTCAATGATCCAGCGTAGCACTCTCTCCTCCCTGGAGCTGTCCTTCAACATCACCATAGCAACAAACGTCTCGCTGCCCCCGCCCTTGGGGCCTCTGCAGCTGTCCTCTCTGGTTGTCACAGCAACAAACTCCCCCCGGCAGGAAGACTTGCCCATGACCTTGGCAGCTTCCGTAGATGCAACTGCCTCCGTTGCCTTGGAGACCGGACTTGTCTCCGCATTCCCACACAACCCTGTAGCTGTTATCTTTACTTTTCGCAGGTGGCTGGCCTTGAAGCGTCTAGCTCTCTGCAGCTTCCCAGGCTCCGACTCACGACGAAAACAACTCTTAGCTGCCTTTGGAAAATAAGCCGTTTCTGAGCTTTCACCGCTCACTGCCCCCCCCCCTGCTCTCAGGGCTCCCAGGACGTTTTCCTGCACCCCCTCTGGTGGGTAAAGGGCTCCCAACGCTTGGCCTCTCTCCTGGCTCCTCACACAGGCACGTTGTTGTGCCAGCAACAGTCCCTTCGTCCCCCCATGGGGGCTCACAGCTCCCCTCAGCTGTGTGTCGGCTCTCAAGAATGTGCCCAGCGCCATCTTGCCTCTCCCCTTCGGATGCAGCCACATCTTGGCCCTTGCTTCCCACTCCCGCTTCACAAGCCTCACGGAGTGCCAGCCAAGCAGCCTCAGGCCTTTTAGCATCCAGGACAACTTGCTTCAGATCAGCACTCACATTCTCTGCCAGAAAAGCAAGCACACACTTCTCTGCTTCTCTTAGCTTTGCTGCCTCAGCTTTCCCAACCGCCTTCTGTGTTGGCTGAACTGCTTCCCAAAGTTTTGTCCCGACGAGAAGATATTCTACGTGAAAACTCCACTCCAACCAACTTTCGCAAGTCAGCTTCTCACATGGCAGCTTAAGCTCAAAGCCATGCTCCTGGGACTGAGCCATCTCTCCCCCGGGGCCCAGCGTACTCACGTAACCAGTAGCTCTTCGCGGCACCCGGCTTAGCAGATCAGATTCCCCCAGCGAGTTCCTCTGCCTCTCAGCGTCAGGCAGGACTCCCAGCTGGCTGCAGCTTCTGTTCGGCTCACTTCAACACACACCGGCACGTCTTGGCAACAGCTTCAAAGCTTTGCTGACCTCTCCATAACCTGTGGCTTTTGGATGGAGTCCAGACGCTTCCCTGGCACTCTGCTCCACACTGGACCTCCAGGGAACAGCTCTCCGTGGACTCCCTGTAGCAGAGTTTCCGCAGCGTAGAAACTGATGTGGTGCGTGTGTGATAAATCAAGACTCCAGACGGGCGTTCTGGCTTAGCTTTTCTCTTTTAATCGTGTAGAAAACAAACATAAATCAGACAGAAGTTACACCCGGTGAGAGAGCACTCATCTTGCTTCCTCACCGCGAAAGCGAAAGGAACAAAGACACAGAGAAAACACTCCCCTCTGTGTAAACTGGCCACGCCTCAGGAATGTGAGACGTCACTCAGAACTTCTTAACCCTGTAAGTTCTGAATCTATCCACATTCTAAGCCCCCTCTGCGGGTTTTCTTGTTTCTGTTTGTAGTTGCATACATCCTTGTTCCCTATTGGGTTCTTTTGCAATTTCTTCTCTTTCTCTTTGGGGAGCAAATCTCTGGGGAGTTCCGTAGAGTAATATTCTTCATTTCCTTTCATCCAGTTGTCCCATTCCCCGTTGATGCACTCCCCATCAATTAGTTTGTAATCCAGAAAGCAGTTATTCCAGAAATAATCTTCCACCTGTTTCACAGTCCCACCAGAGATGACACTTTTCTTAAATCCAAAGTTTAGCCAGTGTCCTCCAAGTTCCATTTCTCAATGTTGCAGCTTTTGGTCATGTAGGACTTGAAGTCTCTTTATCTTTTGAGGTACATTCACAGCCTCTTCCATCTTTCTCTGCCTTTGCACTTGCTCTGTTAGCCCAACTTCCTGAGTGGATTGTTGTGCAGTTTCTGTGGCTACATTTTCTATTGGCACCTCCTTGCTAACTGCAGCTGTTATATAGACCATCTGTTTATTCATCCGAGATACTTTCTCATCCAGCTGGAGCAGTACATCATATATTTTGTCCAGGGTAGATAAAACTTCCTTTCTAGTCATTTTGTCAAGGTCAGGGAGCTAGTCCCACGGTCTATTTTTCCCAGTTACAGTGTTCTCTTTGTAGATTGTAACAAACACCCTGGCTAGCTTCCTCTAGGGGGTGTAGTTACTTTTTGGCATCCATTTTTTAAAATGTAACCAACAGGGAAAAAATTACTTTCAATTCTCAGATATTTTGTTTCCTTTCAACGTAAAGCAAACAGGCAGAAGGGAGCATTAGGATTATTTTTTCCCCTTTTCCAGTTCTATCTGTCATTTTTTTATAATCAAATTGTAGGCATCACCAACGATTTCTTTCCTGTCATTCCGTCCCCAGATTAGGGGCAGTGGAGGCTTACTTTCTTAACACACTCTCAGCAGGATTTAAAAGTCAAATTTCTCCCCCTTTCCTCCTGCTGGCTAGGGGGGGTTGATGATTAAAAATGCAGGAAATTCCCAGCTGTCAATTTACCCGGCTTTTAGCTTATAGGATCTTTGCTTTATTCTCTATACAAGGAACGGGAGGCGGACTTCCTGTTTACACCTTCCCGTCTCGGTTCAAATTCAAAGATTTTTTTTAAGTCCAAAAGTTTCAATTGTCCTACTCACGGGTTGTTGTTTAAAATCCGAATTGTCACAGGAAAAAGGACAGCGCTCTCTGACATCGGCTATGCAGCTTCGCTCCGCAGAAGTAGCGATTGACTCTCAGCACCACGTCAACCCCCGTCTCACTCTGGAGCCCTTAATAGGGTCCCTTTGCTAAACGGGGGGGGGGGGGCGCAAACGGTGCCCGCCGAGTCCCACGGTCATAGGCTTCTTCCGCCTACGATTTTTGAGAGGGTCCCCGCTTCGCTGCAGCGGTAAGACCCGATTGCTGTGGAGCTGTCTCCCTCTAGATCAGAGGGAATCCGCCATTGTCAGAGGCGCCGCCTCCGGAAGTCCACACAGGTATGAATTTTACGGCATGTAATGCCTTAAGAGAGAATATAATGAAAATGATCTACAGGTGGTACTTGACACCAGTCAAGCTCGCAAAAATTTATCACTTGCCCGATAATAAATGTTGGAAATGTAAAGAGACTGAAGGTACATTCTTTCACCTTTGGTGGAGATGCCCAAAGATTAAGACCTTTTGGGAGATGATATATAATGAAATGAAAAAGGTATTTAAATATACCTTCCAGAAGAAACCAGAGGCCTTTCTCTTGGGCATGGTCGGCCAATTGGTGCGAAAGGAGGATAGAACTTTTTTTTATGTACGCCACAACAGCAGCAAGAATACTCATCGCAAAGTATTGGAAAACACAAGATTTACCCACCCGGGAAGAATGGCTGATGAAGCTGATGGACTATATGGAACTGGCTGAGATGACTGGCAGAATCCGAGACCAAGGAGAAGAGTTGGTGGAAGAAGAGTGGAAGAAATTTAAAGTTTATCTTCAGAAATATTGCAAAATTGAGGAATGTTAGAAAGATGTTGGGAATTTTTTTTTTTTGTGGTTTTAGCAGAAAGGATATAAAGGATTAAGTAAAAATGAATTGGTGAAAGAGAGAAGGTAAAATTATAATATGTTAAGATAAATTATTAGGATAAAAACAAAGTTGGAAGGATTTGCTGGAATATTTAATTGAATTAGAATACAAAAACGGGAGGCGTGAGAAGGTCACGGAAATAAGTAAATGAAAGACAGGACATGGAAAGATTGAAATGTTTTTAATCGTCTTTTTATTCTTTTTTTGTATTTTCTATCCTTTTTGTGTGTGTTTTTCTTTTGTTTTGTCTTTTTTCATATTTGTAATTTTGTGGAAAACTTAATAAATATTATTTTTTTTTAAAAAAAGAGAGATCGCCTGGCTTGATCAACTCATAAAGGACTTTGGGTTGGTGAGAAAAGGGCCTGTCAGCTTGCTAGAGGACAATCAAAGTTGCCTGAAGCTGACGCAGAGTGAGAAGTTCCTGGCCAGAACAAAACACATTGGGGTTAAATACCACTACATACGCCAGATGATCCAGGATGGACTTGTGGAGCTATCCTACTGCAGCACCCAAGAGATGACTGCTGACATCCTGACGAAACCCCTATCAAGAGAGAGTTTCCAGAATCTACGTGTCAAGCTGGGCCTCTGGGTGGTTGAATAAAGTTGTTTATATTTTGTGTATGTTGTATTGCCTGAGAAGGGGTATGTGGGATGTAAACACAGGAGCAGTCAATGACAACATTCCTAGAGTGTACATGTTAGAACATGGGGAGGGATGTCTGTCTAGCAAGCAGGTAAACTTCCTGGGCGGACTTCCTCCGCATGTGACCAGAGGTGGGTGTGGCCTCACCTGTGCAGGTAAATGATAAAAGCACAGGGCAGGCAGCCATCTCTCTCTCTGCCATCTTCCTTTGATGAGGAAACATCTAAGGATGCTCTCTTGGCTCCCAGCCAAGAGAGGAGATAAGGACTATCTTGCTACAAGATAGATTCTAAATGTATTTTACCTTTTTTAGCCTGTCTGCCTTCTGGGATCATATTGTGAACAGAACGTGAGTAAACTCTTTTATACTTTTATAAAGACTGTGTTGTGTCTTGTATTTTAAGAGGGAACAAAAGGGGAAATTACCAGAGTAATTATTATAGAGGTTCTAGCGAACCTGTGCAGACGTTACCGTTGCGAACTAAAAGGCGAATGTTTATAAACTCTGCTGATATTTTGGGAACTTGTTAGCACAAGTTGGATAAGGATATAATCCCACAATATATCCTCTCCTGCACCCCAGAACATTCCCACAGGGATGACGACGCTGAGCCGTCAGAGGGAGAAGAGGGAGCAGACTGTGAGCAAGAGGAGGTGTTGGAAACTGAAGAGGCAGGAGGGCAGGAAGATTCTGTGGCAAACAGCAGCCCAGAATCCGAGGCAGAAGTGGAGGCTGGAGGCGGGGGTCAAGAGGCAGAGATCAGGCAGGCTGCTGAAGAAGCCAGGGGGTCTCCCCATCCTGCTGCGATCAGCTCCCCTCCCTGCTGGTCTCCCAGAACACAGAGAAATTAAGAGGAGGGAGCAAAGACAGGCAAGGTGTCAGAGTCTCAGGATGCTTGGGAAGGACCAGGGGGAGGAGGAGACTTCAGAGAGTGGTGGGAGGGTAGCAACCTTCAGCCTTCACAACTACCTCACTGGGGCAAGACCTGTTGGGAAAGGTTTCTGTGATCACGAGGCCTGCACGGTTTGGGTTTCTTTGAATAAAGAATGTTGGCTTCTTTTGAATAAAACACCACTGACACCAGGTGTTTTTTCTTGCTGACCTCCTCCTCCTCCTCCTCCTCCTCCTCACTCCAGCTCCTGACAGCTGTCTGGCTGCTGAAGAAATGGGTGGGGTTGGACTTACTTTCTTGTACTTGGATTTGGAACGCAAAGCCTTTTCCACAGCTGTCAGCCACTCTTGCTCCTTTGTCGAGTCCAAGTAGAAGAAAGCCTCTGTGCTCAGGTCCAGCTCCTGGAACCGAATGCCCAAGTGCCAAAGAGAAGGATGTGGAAGTGCAGGAATAGGACTCCAATCGGAACAGACGTGCTGGTTAAATATGCAAAGACAACAGGAGTGTGCAAGGGCAGGCAAGATCAGGACCAAGAACAAACAAGTAATACCAGCCACTTCTTCCTCAGCTTAGCTATTCGGGGCCCCAAAGGAGCTTTGCTAATGAAAGAAAAAAAGCTTTTTCCTTGTATTTTTTAAGATGTGTCAGCCAGCCTGATATCTAAGCACTATCCCAGTAGCCACAGGCAACCAGAAATTCTTGGAAGGCAAGTGAGTTGGTTGATCTCTCCATTCTTCCTTCACCTGGCAACCTGGTTTCCAGGCTGGCTTTCCGGGAGCAGAAAACCACCTCTCAGATCTGCTGTGCCAAGCTTGTTTGCTAGAAGATTACCCCGTAACACCCTTGTCCTCTTTGCAAACCTCCTAAATGGCTAGCCTTCTGTGTTTCCATGCTGGCCATGAAGGAATGGGCATTCCCGACTCTGAAAACAGCACAGAAATACAGCCTGTCTAGTAAAGGGGTAAAAAGAGCCTCTGTAAAACAGATTGTTTCTATTCATGACAGTAGGAGGGCAATTATATGCAAGACTGTATTCAGTACTGTTCATGCCTGCAAAGCTTTCGGGACAGACATACTCCGACCCTTCCAATCGGTGCCCCCTAACTTCTAGCGGAAACCAAGTACTTTTTTCATACCACAAATGTTCTTCAGTGGTGAACCATGGCATCTCAAATTCCAGGGGAGCCCTGTACGATGCCAAAATTCAGTGCCCCACGCCTCTCAACGTCTATTCAACATCATAGTTGTCGTGTCCCCTGTGGGGCCTGTAAGGCTTCACGCCAGTGTGACCAAACCAGTTGCACTCCCCTAAATCCATCTAAATGTTAGGGGGGGGGATTTGTCCCACTTAAGTTGCACTTTATAGCTCAAGAGGGCCCCTCTGGCTGATAATAATATAGTAGCACAGGGGACGCATCACAGAACAACTTACAAAGCAAAATGACATGTAGTTGGTCCACCACAATTGCAAGATTATTGCATCCTTCAGGTATGGTGTGTCCAGCTCCATCTGAGTCATCGTCCAGGCACGCTGTGGAGCTGCATGGATGAGAGATGGGCATCTTCGGCCAGTCAGGGCGGAAGAGCTGGCAAGATCCCCTGTACTGAGCAGGAAAGCAAACTCTTTGGCCTCCAAGTGTTGGTTTCTGCTTCCTTCACTGTGCAGCGAAGTGCTTGTCACGGGACAATGTTTTGCATTCCACAGTCAAAGAACTGTTGGGTTTCCCACGGGAATGGGAGACTGGATGTGACGTACACTGGTTTCCTGTTTTTCACTGTTCTCTCGGAGTTCTTTGTTTTTTTCCGAGGAGAAAGGGAGTTGCTTCTCTGCTCTCGCAGAAGCAAGATGCATGCTTGTAATCTCTCAGCATTGAAGTGTAAATAAAGTAAGTTAAGCATGTGGCATGTACTGCTCATCCTTCCGCTGTGTACAGGAGTCTGCAATTACAACATTTTTGGTTCCGGGCCCAGAAAAACGGGATCAAACTGATGCAAGGACTCCAGAAGCCGAGTCGGAATGCCGGTCGGTGCAACAGAGAAACGGATCGGATGTTATCTTCTCTGCGTCAAGATGATTGATGAGAGGTATGTGCTCATGCTTCGGGCAGCCTGCCAGCTTCTAGTTGATGGCTTTATGGCTGGACTTTGAACTTTTAAGGCCATTTGCCACGGCAACAGGCAAAGGCTCTAAAGCACAAGCTTCAAAGGCTTGGGGGAGGCTGGAAACCGAAAGTACCTTTTAAAAGTGCTTTTGGAATAAAGCAGCTGCAGAAAACAGACGCAGCTTGATTTAAAGCAGCAGAAATGGCAAATGTAAGGCTGGCTGATGCTTTTGGGATTCCTAAGCTCAATAAGAAAAACTATGCGGACTGGGTTCTGTATGCAGAGGGTATTCTGCGGAAAGAGGGTCTGTTTAAAGTTATTTCAGACAACCCCCCAGCTCCAATTACAGATGAATGCAAAGCTATGGATTCCAAAGCGAGGGGAACTCTTACATTGATAGTATCCCCAGAAGAGCTCTGTCTGTTGCGTGATAAGACCTCAGCCAGGGAAATTTGGGACGCTTTGAGAGAAGCTAACTTGAGGACAGAAGCTGGTTCCTCTATGTTTTACTATGCCAAGCTGCATGGAGATGTGCGTACACATCTGATGGAGATGCAGAATCTGAGACATGAGCTGCAACAGAGAGGACTCACCTTTCCAGAGGCTGTGTATTCCTTCATGATACTACATTCTTTGGGTCCAAGTTGGGAGTCTGTTGCCACTCAGATTGCTGTACAGCCAACTGCTCAGCTCACAATAGACTATGTTACTGCCGTGATTCTGAATGAAGCAGACCGCCGGGGTGCTAGCTGCATGGGTAAGGGGGAGTCTTCACAGACGTCATCCCAGAGTGCAGTGGAACCACCAGATGGCGCCAAAGCTTTGAAGGCAGTGAAATGCTACTCGTGTGGATGTCTAGGCCATATGAAGAGGGACTGCAGATGTCCCAGGGCCAAGACAGAGCAGCGCAGCGAAAGCTCATCGCGTGGAAAAGGCCAGAGCAAAGGCAAAGGTCCGGTGTCCAGGACAACGCAGCACAAGGCAATGGTCTCACACTTCACTCCAAAGGTTCCAAAGGTCCAGAAGACGTCTAGATCATTCTTCGTTGTTGATTCAGCAGCGACCCACCAAATGTGCAACGATAAGCGACTGTTTGTGTCTTTTACACCGCAGGAAGGTGCGATTCACCAGGCGGATGACCACACGATCCCCAGTCGAGGCTACGGAACTGTTGTTCTTCACAGTTTGGACTTATCGATACAAGATGTACTTTACGTTCCAGATGCCAAACACAATCTACTCAGTGTTGCGCAGCTGAATGAGCGGAAAATTGACGTTTCCTTCAAGAACAAGAAATGCACCATCACAAAGAAAAACGATTATGTATTGCATGCTGAATATGTTGATCGTTTGTTTGTTTTGTATTATGATGATGTTGTGCAGAATGAAACTTGTTGCATTGCAGGTTCTAACAAAAGTTTGCATGCAGAATGTATTCATGATTTTCATCGGAAATTTGGTCATTTGCATTTTGAGGCAGTATCTAAAATGCCTGCCTGGGTTGAAGGTATGACTATTAAACCCTGCAGGTACCACATGAAGTGCAAGGCATGAGCAGCAAACAAGGTGAAAATGACTGCGAAAGGTAAGGTGTCTAGTAGGCAAGCTACAGAACCATACCAGGTTGTTCATGCTGATTTGGTTGGTCCACTATCGCCCTCTTTGGGTGGAAATAGGTACTTCATGGTTCTCATTGATGCATTTTCCAGGTATATTTATGTGTACAATCTCAAGCAGAAATCAGAGGCTTTTCCTAGGTTCAAGGAATTCTGTGCTTGGTTGGAAAATGTGCATGGTAAGAAGATAAAGATTCTTTTCACTGATCGCGGGGGGGAATTCACTTCTCAGCAGTTTGAAGCTTTTCTGACTGAGAATGGAATTCAACACGATTTGTCTAGTCCTCGCTCGCCATGGCAGAATGGACTTTGCGAGAGGGCAATTCAAACATTGCTTCAAGGGTTAAAAACCTTGCTGCATGATGCCAATCTTCCAGAGAGTTATTGGGCCGAATCTCTCTCGTGTTTTGTTTACAGTTATAATCGCAGGTTATCTTCAGCGATTGGTTGTACCCCATATGAGAAGATGTTTGGCAAGAAACCATACATCAAACACATGAAAATTTTTTGGTTCTGACATGTGGGTTCACTCACCACAAAGCTCCAAGTTAGACAAGCGTGGATTGCATGGTATCTTTCTAGGTTATCAGAAAGGTTCTTACAGAATAATGATGTCTGACTCTAAGACAATTAAGCTCACAAGAAGTGTTGAGTACAATGCCAAGTGGGGGGAGAATGTGGGAATTTTCCAATGTTATCCTGATGACAGTGATGAGACTGAAGATAAGCAAAAGCAGCCGCAACAACCCACACCCACTGATGAAGGTTCTGATTCTGAGTCTGAAACTGAATCGGATGATTCAGAGGATTTCAAGAGTGCGAAAGCCTCTATGCGACCCTCTGAAAGCTCTGATCAAGAATTGGATGAACCATTATTCACAATAGGTCACTTTTCTCCTAAGAAGGAAGAGGAGAGTGTTGAGAACTTAAGGCTAATTCGCAGGTCACAAAGAGCCACAAAAGGCAGACCTCCAAAGAGATTTGCTGATGAATTTGCTAAGACAGCAGTAGCAGCTGTTAAAAGCTCCAAGAAGGTATTTGAACCTTCAAGTTTCCAAGAAATCCAGGATTTGGATTCAAAGGAAGCTGAGCCATGGTTAAATGCCATGAAGGCTGAGCTTGATTCCTTGGAAAGGAACAAAACATGGGAGCTAGTTCCAGTAGTTCCAGGAATGAAACTGCTTGGAAGCAAATGGGTCTTCAAAGCGAAGACAGATCAAAATGGCAAGATAGTCAGACACGAAGCCAGATTGGTAGCCAGAGGTTTTGCACAGGTACCAGGTGAAGACTATCACGAGACCTACTCACCCACAGTGAGGTATGAGAGCATTAGGCTTATGCTCAAGCTAGCTGCAGAGGAGAATCTACACGTTAGTCACCACGATGTGAATACAGCGTTTTTGTACGGATCTCTAGGTGAATCTCTTTATATGCTTCCACCTGATGGCGTACAGGTAAAACAGGGATTTGTTTGTGCTCTGAAAAAGTCCCTTTATGGTCTCAAACAAAGTGCACGGTGTTGGCACACAAAACTCACTCAAGTATTGTTTTCTCTAGGTTTTCAGCAAGGGAAAGCTGATCCATGTGTATTTGTCAAAGAGGAGGGGCAAAAGAAGCTGTATTGCTTGTTTTATGTTGATGATATATTATTCTTTTGGAAAGATGTCACAATGTACAATAACGCCCTAGCTCAACTGAAAGAGCACTTTGACATGAAAGATCTTGGTGAGGTAAACAACTACCTATCTCTGGAAATAGAGAGAGATCAAGATGGTAACATTCTAGTACACCAGTCACGGAAAATTGCTGATGTGTTAAGTAAACTAAACCTGATGGATGCTAACCCTGTAGACACACCGATGACAACAGGTTATCAGGTAGATGACACTGAAGAAGCATTTTCTGACACTACACTGTACAGAAGTGTGCTAGGCAAGCTAAACTTCATTGCCAGATGTTCAAGACCTGACATTGCTGTTAGCTGTAATTTGCTAAGCAGACAAGTCAACAATCCTAGTGTTAAGGATTGGAAAGCTCTGAAACGCATAGCGCGCTATTTGAAAGGCACTATGCATTACAGACTGAGATTTAACAATCAGAAGTCTGGTGGTCTTGAGATATTTGCAGATGCAAGTTTTTGGAAGTGACACTACAGACAGGAAAAGTACATCTGGAGTTTGCTACATGTACAATCAGGGTCTATTTGATTGGTCATGCAAGAAGCAAACAACAATTAGCTTAAGTACTTGTGAAGCTGAACTGAATGCACTGTCTTATTCACTTAAAGACTGTGAATGGTTATTACAATTGTGCAAAGACATGAAAATTCCTGTCAAATGTCCAATCCAGGTTTACCAGGACAACAAAGCATGTTTGGCTTTGCTGAATTCTGAAGGTTGTAAGCAAAGCACGAAGCACTTGCAATTGAAGTTGCAACATGCTAGGGAATGTATTCAGAAGGGACTCGTAACGGTGTCCTATATGCCAGGTAATGAAATTCCTGCTGATGTATTGTCCAAGATTGTGTCAAGGGATCAACACTGTACCTATGTGCAGAAGTTGGGTTTGTACTGATATTGTACAAACACGCTGCCCAGTGATATTCACAGAAAGGGGGAGGATGTTGGTTTCTGCTTCCTTCACTGTGCAGCGAAGTGCTAGTCACGGGACAATGTTTTGCATTCCACAGTCAGTGCACTGTTGGGTTTCCCACGGGAATAGGAGACTGGATGTGACGTACATTGGTTTCCTGTTTTTCACTGTTCTCTCGGAGTTCTTTGTTTTTTTCCGAGGACAAAGGGAGTTGCTTCTCTGCTCTCGCAGAAGCAAGATGCCTGCTTGTAATCTCTCAGCAGTGAAGTGTAAAAAAAGTAAGTCAAGCATGTGGCATGTACTGCTCATCCTTCCGCTGTGTACAGGAGTCTGCAATTACAACACCAAGATCTCTCCCAACTCTCAGCAGCCCTCACTGTGAGCCATACTAGAGGAATTTTGTCCTGCTTTTGCTGAGCTACAACACAGGAGCGCACCCCCAGGGGGCCATGATGTGGTAACCCTGGCGAAGCATTGAAGAGCAACTGAGAAAAAGCAGAATGATGTTTGCGTGGACAGTCCATTAGAAAGCTGCACTATTATTGCATCGATAGCACATTGCAGAATACGGCCCCCCTCCAGGCAAAAACATCCGTCTGGTGGGACAGTAGCTTTCATTTCGGAGGTTGTGGTTTTATATCTTCCTATTTATTTATTTAAAATTATTTATTTATTTCATAAAATTAAACGCTGAAGAAGTGAATACCAGAATAGATCAGAACTCACTCCCAAGGTAAGGGGAAGAGACATGGCTAAGATGGCAGGACAGCTTACTCTAGGGTGTTAACCCCTTCATGCACTAATTAGACTGAAGCATGTTGGTTATATGAGACTGGTTATCCCGCACAACATGCTCTCACACAACCCATGCCCTCCAACTGAAAACCCATTTCCTGGACAATATCAACATTGTGTTTTGTGCCTGTGAACTGCACAGTGCATATTTTTATTAAAAAAGAAAACAGCCCGGTGTTTCAGCTTCTCAGAGTTGTTTTATTCAGTGCGCTGCTACAGCTTGTCACACCCAAATCCTCCAAAGGAATCTGCCAAAGTGCTTTTCCAGGCAAAAGGGGGCAGAGGGAGAGAAACCAAGAACCTCAAATTCACTAGACCAGGGATGGGGAATTGTGTGGCCCTCTAGATGTTGTTGGATTCCATCACCCCTGACCATCGGCCTGCTGGGATTCGCAGGATACTGGATAAGTATTTGTGAGAGATTCAGAATTACTTAGGAGTAGAGGTTCAGAGAAATGAAAAGGGCATCTACTCTCGGAGTCAGAAGGAAAAATTGAAAAATTACTAAAGACATATGGAATGGAGAGGGCAAATGAGGTTGATACTCCCATAACTACCCAGTACAAAAATGAACCAGAAGGGCAAAAATGTGAAAATGCAACAGCATTTCATTCTCTGTTGGGTTCTCTGTTATATTTAAGTTGTTGGACAAGACCCGACATAACATTGGCAGTGCACGTGTTAAGCCAAAGAAGTGCAGACCCGGCTCAGAGAGATTGGCTAGCACTTAAAAGAATCCTAAGGTATCTGAAAGGCACAAAAGATTACAAACTGGTGCTGGATACAGGATATGATCAGCAAGTGTATGCATACGCTGATGCCAGCTGGGGGAGACAGAGAAAATGGAAAGTCTACCACTGGCTATGCCATATATATTGGAAATGCCCTGGTTCAGTGGAAATCCCAGAAACAAACATTTGTTGCCACAAGTACTTGTGAAGCAGAGTACTCAGCCATAAGCGAATGTGTGTCACAAATAGAGTGGTTTGCTTGCCTAACAAAAGAGCTTGGAATACCTTCTGAAATGCCAATCACTGTGCTAAGTGACAACATGGCTGCACAACAGCTTGCTAACCAACAGAACTTTAAAAGCAAGAGTAAACATATAGCTATAAGATACGGAAATGTGAAAAATGCTTTGGAAAGAAATGTGTTAAAGGTACAGCACTGTAACACAAAATGTAATGTGGCAGATTTGTATACAAAATGTTTGGATGCTCCTAAATTTCGAGACTTAAGAGAATTATTAGGTCTCAAGCCTTTGACTTAAGGAGGAGTGTTGGGATTCGCAGGATACGGGATAAGTCTGCAGGCTTCAGCAGGATGATGCAATACTCTGCTGGGTCAGAGTGACTCAGCAGGAGTGTGATTAGTGTGATTGGCTATCACCTGCTTTAAAAGGAAAGCCTGTTTAACACTGGGTGTGGTGGTTGTGCTGTAGAGCTGTGGTGGAGGAGAGTATTCGTTTGTAAGTACTCTGTATGGACTGTTTCTTTTGTATATGCCTGCATATAACTCACATTAAAAAAGACTGCACTGGAAAAACCTGGAACTCTTAGCGTCTCTGCTGAAAGTGCCGCGTGGAATACGCGACACGGCCATGCTGCCTGAGGCAGAAGGCCATTGGATCTGGCAATATCTGGGAGCCCACAAGATTCCCAGCCTCCGCCCTACACAAACAACCAGGCACTCAGCTGTGAGGCATGCCTCTTACCCGAGGGAGGGTCACTCCAGAGGCAGCTGTGGCATGAGGGTGCTGGATCATGCCTTTGTGGGCCCATCTGAGGATTAAAGAGGACCCCCTAGGAAGCGTGCTTGGAGATCTTCCTTACCACGTGGCTCTCTGGCAAAAACACAACAGTACTAACGGCCATATGGAACCACACCTCAAAGCTGGATCAGACTTCCCAGATTCTGTAGCCTACATCAGGAGGAAGACTGGGGCAGAGGGGCCTAGAGTGGGAGTCAGAGCTGCTCTTAGGGCTGCATGTCTGAAGCATGGGCAGAAATCTTTGGGTGTGAGGTTGCATGGGGCTGTCTCTGTGTTTTGGTGATGCCAGGCCGCCAGCCAGCCAGAGGCAGGCAACCAACTGGCTTCAGGGGCAAGCTCCTTTGCAAAGCCAGTCTGATTTCACCAAATGCAATGGCAGAGTGACCATTCGGCCCGTGTTCTGCTTCGCTGTGAAATGGCGTGTGTTCCTCAACCCAGAGAACCTCTTGTTCAACGTCAAGCTGGTCTAAGGAAGAAAAGCATAAGAGTTAGTCTTGAATCCCCACACAGATGTGCTGGGAGATGCCTGCACACCGCACACGTAAAGCACATCTCCTCCCACCCACACCCAAAAAGTCCTGGGAACAATGGTTTGTTAAGGGTGCTGGGAATCGTAGCACTGTGAAAGGAAAAGTAAGGTTCTTAGGATGCTTTGGAGGGGGTGGAATGTTGAATACACATTGGCCACATGGACGGATGGACACACCCACACCCACATACCCCAGCATAGCTTCAACGTTTAGCACAAAAAGTCTTCAGCCAGATGTCATGCAACCCTTTGGCAGGGGCAACTTATCATTTTATTGATTTTCCATAACAACAACTAAAAAGGCGGACAATCTTGCACAGGAGTGTTGCCATTTAAACTGCTGGTGTGACGTAGGAACCCGAACAAAGAGAAGGAACCAACTACCCAGAGTCTGCTTCCGATTGCCCTTGTTCTCCACCTCCCTCTATCCTAATCAGCCGCAAACAAGAGTTCAGATTTGAAAGCCTTGTTATCACCTCATTCCCTTCAATTAGCCAGCTGCTCTGGCAGATGACATCAGTTCCTTCCCGCTCCCAATATTCCTGCTCCTAACCTGGTTAGCCATAGCCCGGAAGCTGAATCTCAGGGGAACGCCTTTGGGCTGGGAAGGGCTCATCTTTCCTGGGCCTCTTCTCCCCCTCAGGAAGGGGTGCTTGGCTCCTGGCCTGTGAAATGCGCTCAAAATGTAAAGACGCCTTCTTTCCAGGGAGCCAAGGGAGAAGGGGGGAATTTGAAATACCTCCCAAACTTCCCACGTCAGAGATGCAGGAGTTGCGTCACCTCCAACTTCCTCAGGGATGAAGCAGCTACGAAAAACGAAGCATCCCACCTGGGCACGGTTTCTGAGAGAGCAACAGCAGAAGACCCAGACTCTGGCAAGATGAGCATTTGCCCAGTGGATTCTGGCCGCTCCATGAGGGCAGACAGGGGATGGCTGCGGTGGCCGCCAGCCCCTTCCCACTCCATCTCAGATACAGAACACATTTGCTCTGCCACTCCTTGGCTCTGGCGCCACCTACTGTTGGCCTCCTTGCCTTCCACCCTCCCAGTCCCAATGAGCACCATCCACCCCTGGTCCAGAGGCGCAGAGCAGTAGTTAGGTGATCTTGCGCCCCGGCAGAACCGTCCAGATTGCGCCCCCAGCCAGGGACAAGTTAGCTCTTCTTTCTGCCTCTCCTCCACCCCACCCCCCAACCATTCAATTCACCCTGGAAGTACAAGTATCGAAAAGTACAATGTTAGAGATTTCCCCCCACCCCATAGCAATATAATTGGATTCAGCTAGCTGGTCAGTCTACTTTCGGTTTCACTCCTGGCTCCTTGTTAAATTAATACTGCATCAGAAACTTCCCAAGCAGATATCCAAAGTTCTTTGGCATTTCTCCAGTTGTTAATGAGATGTCTCTTCTAGTCCAGGGGAGTCTTTTCATCTTCTTCCAGGAAACCAAGAGTCGAAAGCCTTGATTTTCCTTTTTTTTCTTTTTCCAGTCATTTCCACAGAGTTAGTCATTATTAGAGTTATTAAAACCTTATTATATTAACAAATGCATTTTTTTTAGTCTCCCTTGCTTTCCTGGTGACCTTCAGCTTAAACACAAACTGCTCTGGAGTGAGAAAAACCCTTCACACTCAAAAAGCCCAGCTGGAGGGACCTGGAAGTGTGCGGGGAAGAGCAGTTTTGTAGTGGGTTTGTTGCACAGGAGCACCAAGTTCACTAACTGGCTGATTCAGATTTAATCCCATTCAAAAAGAGTGCAATGGTGTGTGTTTCAGCCAGCCATCCGGCTGCTGCAACTATTCCCTGGGTGCCACCACACTGTCCTGTCTGTGTGTTTGGAAGGGAATGGGAGCTATGCTCCCCCCAGAGACACTCCACTCCTTCTTCCTTAGCTGTGTTGCTCAACAGTTGAGGCAACCTTCACAGTTCTGGGATGTCGATGAAGCGAACCAATAGTCACGTTCATCTGTACTGGCTCAGTATGCCCTATTCTGACAGGTGCTGCCTTTCATATTCACGCCCAAGAGCCTTTCCGCTCCAGAGATCTGGGGCCGAACCCGGGATCTGCACGCCAAGGCTGGAGTAAGAAAGAGCCCCAGTTGACGCGCCGGGCATCCCTGGTTCCCCCTCGGCAGTGGCAGCGGTAGCGGCAGTCTCAGCAGCCCGGAGCCAGCCTGGTAGTGCACTTGGCTCTGGCTGGCTTCAGGAGGTGCTCATTGCCGTGGCACCCGCCATTTTGCCTCGCCGGAAGTCCCCATATGATGTGTCTTGTGCCGTTGAACCAATCACGCAACATTCCTTCCCTACTAATAAATCTACAACACTTAAAATATGAATCTGGGGGCCTTAAATGAAATCCAGGGACATTCCGGGGACTGATTTTGTTGGGGACAGATTTTTAAATCCGGGGACTGTCCCCGGGAGACGGGGACATCTGGCAATCATTCCGTAATAGGGCTTCTCCTGCCTTTGCCAGTATGTCAGCCTTCTCCGCCTCCTTAAAGAGGGTGTTCAGAAGCACTTGTACATCTGGCCATATGGGATTGTGAGTGGAGAAGGTGGCGCAGTCTGGATGAGTCCCTCTGTCTTGCTCTTTGGTCACTGTGGCCGAGCACCATTTTGGGCCGATCAGGATCTATGGGGAAGGGGATCCACCCAGAAGTTGTGGAGGGAACGGGAAGAGAAGCTTGGTCAAGAGACTGGCTCATGTCAGAAGGAGGCCTGACTGCATCCTTGGCGAAGCCCAGGGCAGGGCAGGAAGGCAGCATTGCCCAGCGGGAAGGCATTTGGAGGCAAATCATCAGCAAGGAGCAGAAAATCCCCTCCCCTTCCCTCAAGAAGACTGAAGAATCTCTAGTCGGCCTTCAGGTGAGTTCAGCATCCCAGGTCTCTGGGGTGTTCCTGTCCATTACAAAGCTGACTCGAGGCTCCGTCAACTGAGCCCCTGCACTCCTTGCGTACATGAAAGGGGCACAGAAAGGATGGGAGGCAGCCTTTTCCTGGAGCCGTCTTACCTGCAGCAGTTCACTCGCTGGCTGCTGACCCTTTTCCTCCATCACCTGGATGATCCTCTCAAGAGAGGAGAGTTTCCTGCAGAGTCTGGCCAGCTGCTCATCCCTTCTCCCTGCAATCTCCTTCTCCACCTCTTCCACATGATTCAGCAGACGCTTTTCTTCTTCTTCTTCCAGGAACTGGCGCAGTTGTCTCAACTTCTGCACAATCTTCAGCCTCTCCGTTTCTGAGGAGGTCTGAGTGAGGAAGAGGATCAGCTTTCAAAACATCAGCAAGAGAATTAGGATTTGAATTGAACTGCTTCCACCCTCTCAGCTCACAAGTCCTCAAGCTTCTCCTTGACTGCTTTCACATAATAAACAACAATGGGAAATAAACTCCATTTAGCTGCATTCAAAGGTGAACTTACCTAATTCGCAATTCTTGGGAAAATATGGAGACCCAAACAGCTATCTTTTGAAATTCACACCTCTGAATTTCTCAAGGTTGACCCAGCCAGGTAATGTTCACAAAAAATGTATTTATGAGGGTAAAGCGGGTATCAACATATTTATACGAGAAGGTAGCCACCCTAGCATTTGTTTTTTTTTAAAAAATAATATTTATTACTTTTAAAGATTACAAAAAAGGAAAAGAAAAGAAAAAAAGACAAAAGAGAAAAAACAAAGGAGAAAAAAACAATACAATTCAATATTCTGGATTCTGCCAGTCCTTTCCGTCAACTCCATATAGTCCATCAACCTGGAGATCTTATGTCCGAGGCTCTTAACTCTTTTCCAGGTCCCTTCTGCAGGTCTTCTTCATATTCTTTAATGCTAAAGAGCAAATCTCGGGAAAACTCCAACCTAACAATACTTTTATTCCTTCTCGACAGGTCAGCCAAATTTCCATAGTTGAAGCTAAGATCCATAAAGTGTTTCAGAACATGTTTCAGGATTCCTCCAAATCCAAAGGCCCCCAGAACTTCAATCTCCTCCAGACCCAAGTCCATGTCCCAGAAGTCAGTTAATTCCCTGCATAGAGGGATCTTTCCAACTTTCCTTCTTCTGTCCAAGCCGGGATCCGATCCTCAAAATCTGACTTTTTCTAGATTCAATCATAAAAGGCCTCAATTTGTAGTCCTCAATTTGCTTCTGTAAGACTAAGGATCCCGCTTGTATTACTTTAGGTTCAACAACAACAGCTTGCTCCTTCTCCTCCACAATTTGTCCTGCCCAAGTAGATTCCTGTACCAAGTCCTGAATTACTTCTGTGTTGATGCTCACTTTTTGTCTCAAATTAATCACTTTCTGTTCCAAGTTATCAATTTTAAAAGTCATGTCATCCGTCTTCTTATGAAGCTGTTCCAGCGAATAGCTTATCTTACATAATACAGTCACTATGGCTTCTCCTGTCAACATTTTAAAATGGTCCAAGGTCAATCTCTGGTTCTCACAATTCCTTATCTTGCAGCTGGCGATTCCCCAGTTACACTCCTGTAACAGTTTCAAAAGCTCCCTCTAGAGGGAAACAGTCTCCACTTGTATCAATCCTTTCAAACACAACTCAAACCATAAAAATAGTTTCCATTTTCAGTTACTTTTCCTCCTTTTTAAGAGCAGAAGAGGGCAATGGAAACAGTATCTTTCTCTTATTTAGCTAGCTGTCAAATATGGTCTGTTCGCAGTTAATGAACTCTTTTCTTTCCAGGTTCAGAGCAGTGGTAATTTGATTTTTCACTCTCTCCTGCAGGCTCGCTAGGTCCAAAATTTCCCCCCTCTTCTCCTGCTTCCAAGGGGGGTTTTGTAATTTTAACCGATGGAAATTTAATCCTTTGCCAAAAGCTTTCAAAGACTTTAGCTTGTAACGTCTTTGCTTCAATGTATTTACAAAAGCGGAAGGCGGACTTCCTGTTTAAGACCTTCCCGCTTTGGTGCCAAATTAAGGTATTTAAAGATCCAATTTTCCGTTCTACTCACGGGTAGTTGTTTAAAGTCCAATTGTCCACAGGAAAAAGTCAGCGCTCTCCGGCAACAGCAATGCGGCTTCACTCCGTGAAAGAAGCAGTCAATTCGAAGCACCGCGCCACTCACCCCACGTCACTCTGGATCCCCAAAACAGGGTTTCCCCGCGAGTAGGGGAGGCGCAAAGGGTGCCAGCCGAATCCCAGGTTCACAAGCTTCTCCCGCTTGTGATTTCAGTGGGTCTCCGCCTTCGCCGTGGTGGTCAGACCCTGCTTTCCATGGAGCAAGTTCCTCCTGATCGGAGGAGCTCCGCCATTGCCGGAGGCGGGTAGCCACCCTAGCATTTGATTCATTTTCAGAATAATAAATAAATAGCAAACCGATATGGGAAAAGGAGAAATGGGGAGAAGTTGAAATGAGAAGTCAGTCCGGACTTGCTTCTTGAAGTGCTTGTTCCCTCACTAGTAACAAGAGGGACACTTCCAAGGAGGTCTTTGCTTTCCTTGTCCAGGTCTGCTTGATAGGCCAGAATTTCCCCTCTCTCTTTCCTCCGAATCTCCAGGCGGCGACAGATCTCTCCCTGACAAGAAAAGGGAAAACTCAGCTTTGATTGAGACACAAAAAGAGGAGATGAATATTATACTGGCTTCTTGGGTCCAGTGGCCTTGCTATATATATATATTTTAAATAATATTTATTAAAGTTTCAAAAAAGTTACAAAAATGAGAAAAGAAAAGAAAGAAAAAAAATAAAAAGAGAGCACAAAATACAAAATACAGCAAAATAAAAACAATTAAAAACATTTCCTTCTTTCCATGTCTTGTCTTTCATTTACTTGTTTCCCTGACCTCCTCACACCTCCCTTTTTTGTATTCTAGTTCAATTAAATATTTCAGCAAATCCTTTCCAGCTTGGTTTTTATCCTAATAATTTATCTTAGTGTACTATAATTTTACATTCTCATTTCACCAATTAAAAAATCAATTTTTACCTAATCTTTTATATCGTTTCTGCTAAAACCACATTACTTCATTCCAACATCCTTCTAACATTCCTGGATCTTACAATGTTTCTGTAAATAAATTTTAATTTTTTTCCAGTCTTCTTCCACCAACTCTTCACCTTGGTCTCGGATTCTGCCAGTCATCTCCGCCAGTTCCATATAGTCCATCACTTTCATCTGCCATTCTTCCCGGGTGGGTAAATCTTGTGTCTTCCAGTATTTTGCGATGAGTATTCTTGCTGCTGTTGTTGCATACATAAAAAAAAGTTCTATCCTTCTTTGGCACCAATTGGCCGACCATGCCCAGGAGAAAGGCCTCTGGTTTCTTCTGAAAGGTATTGTGCTGGTCCCGGGGGTAAGGTACCGTGGGTGTAAGCAGAGTCCACATGAAGAGGGGCGAGGTCCGAGGCAGAGAGCCGGGCGGGGAACAGGAACGCTGGAACAGGAGGCTGAGCAGGGAACAGGAACACCGGATGAACAGGAACAGGAGGCCGAGCAGGGAACAGGAACACAGGAAGGTACGAAGCCAACAACGACATTGCTCCCGCAACCTGGGGCCAGGCTGACTGGGCTTTTATCCTCTTCTAAGGCCGGGGGCGGTCCCGGCCCCCAGGAGCCCCGCCTCCTCTGGCCTTAAGGCGAGCACTCCTCCTGGGGGCAACCAGTTCCCTTCGCCTCTCTGCCCTAAGCCTCTGCAGATCAGGAGAGGCTGAAGGGTTACTGGGCCCTGGAGGAGGCTCACCTGTGGCCACTGAGTCGTCAAGCCCCTCTGGGGCCAGAAGGGCTTCACCTGGGGCCAGCTCCTGAAGCTCTGTCACAGGTGCAGGCTCTTCAGCATCTAGGCCTTGCCCCAGTTCAGCCGGCCCTGGAGGCGGGGACTCCAGTGCAGGCTGGGATTCCTCTGGTTCATCCTCTGAATCGGAATCCCAGGCCATCACACCATCCCCCCTCCCAGGCCCCCCCCTCAACCGAGGGTCCGGACCCGGCTTGCTGGGGTATGTCGCATGGAACTCTCGGAGGCAGGCAGGTGCGTGGACATTGGCCGTTGGTTCCCAGGAACGGTCCTCCGGTCCGTACCCCTTCCAGTCAATGAGATACTGCAGCTTTCCCCTGCGGTATCGGGAGTCCAGGATGCGTTCCACCTCGTACTCAGGCTCTCCCTGAACCAACACTGGCTGCGGTCGGGGACGGTTCGGGTGGAACTCGTCGGGTGGGGCCACCGGACTCAGAAGGGACCTGTGGAAGACCGGGTGAACCTTCAGGGTTGCGGGTAACCGGAGGCGGAATGCCACAGGAGAGACTTGGTCCACGATAGGGAACGGGCCGGTGAAGCGGGCGTCCAACTTCCGCGAAGGTCGAGAGGGGTGGAGGTGGCGAGTGGAGAGCCAAACTAGGTCACCGACGCGAAGCTCCGGCCCCACCTGGCGGTGGCGGTCAGCCTGGGCTTTGTACGCTTCCTTGGCCTGGTGCAGTTGCTCCACCAAAAGCTGTTGCTGGGACATGAGCTCTTGAAGCCACTCCGTCACCGCCGGGACCGCGGATGCCGGCAGCACATCTGGAAACAGCCGTGGATGGTAACCGTAACTGGCCTGGAACGGGGTCTGCTGGGTGGACGCATTCACCGCGTTGTTGTAGGCGAACTCCGCCAATGCCAGGTGGTCGACCCAGTCATCCTGCTGGTAGCTGCAGTAACACCGGAGGTACTGCTCCAGCACCGCGTTCGCCCGTTCCGTCTGGCCATCGGTCTGTGGGTGGTAGGCTGACGAGAGGCAGACCTCTGTCCCGAGGGTCTGGTGCAATGCTCGCCAGAACCGGGATGTGAACTGAACGCCCCGGTCGGACACCACGCGCTCAGGTAGGCCATGCAGGCGGAAGACATGCTGAAGGTACAGCTGAGCGGTTTCCTTGGCTGTGGGTACAGATGGGCAGGGGGTGCAGTGCACCATCTTGGTGAAATGGTCGGAGAAAACTAGAAGGCAGGTACAGCCACGAGACGGGGGTAAGTCCACTACAAAGTCCAACGAAACCGTGTGCCAAGGGCGCGGTGGAACTGGCAATGGCTGAAGTAGGCCGGGGGGTCGCCCGGTAGGGCCCTTGGCGCGCCGGCAGACTTCACAACCAGCAACGTAGCGAGCCACGTCAGCCTTCAGGCGGGGCCACCAAAACTCACGACTGACCAGATGGGTGGTCCGATACTGTCCAAAGTGCCCCGCTGCTGGGGCATCATGGGCCATCCGGAGAACCTCCAGCCGCAGTGGCCCTGGCGGGATGTACAGACGGCCGTGGTGCAGCAGAAGGCCCTGATGCAGGACCAGCCCCGGATACTGTGGGCTGGACCCTTCAGCCAGCTCCCGGAGTCGTTCCTGGGCCCAAGCGTCGATCTGCTGCTGTTCCCGCACCCGAGCCTGCAGTGGCTCCGCCTCCTGGGTGGCCAGGAATGCAGCTGGAGGTAGGATCGTGGTGGGTTCTGCTTGCTGTACCGTGTCTGCGTTGTCTTCAGGTTTCCGGGACAGGGCATCCGCCTTCTGGTTCTGAGAGCTAGGAATGTAGCGTATCCGGAACTGGAACCGGGAAAAGAACAACGCCCACCGGATCTGTCTTTGGTTCAGCTTGCGGGTGGTCTGAAGGTACTCCAGGTTCCGGTGGTCGGTTCTCACCTCCACCGGATGTCGTGCCCCCTCAAGATGGTGGCGCCAGACCTCAAAGGCCACCTTGATGGCCAGTAGTTTCCGCTCCCACACAGTATAGTTACGCTCCGCTGGTAGGAGCTGGCGGGAATAGAAGGCACAGGGTAAGAGTGGCGCTTCAGGTCCATTCTGTTGAGACAAGACGGCACCGAGAGCCGTACTGGAGGCGTCAGTCTCCACCACAAAGGGTAGAGAGGGGTCAGGATGTTGTAAGATCGGCGCCCTCTGGAAACAGGCCTTCAACCCCTGAAACGCCTCCTCTGCCTCCTTGTCCCAGGAAAACGGCGTCTTTGGGCGCAGTAGCCGGGTCAACGGGGTGGTGCGATGAGCATAATCTGCGATGAAGGTCCGATAGTAGTTGGCGAACCCCAGGAAACGCTGTAGGTCCTTGCGGTTCCGGGGTGCCGCCCATTCTCGAACCGCTGCCACCTTCCCAGGGTCCATCTGCACCCCATCTGGAGAGAGCCGGTGACCAAGGAAGTCCACAGTCCGCTGATGGAACTCGCACTTGCTGAGCTTGGCGTACAAACGGTGCTCACGCAAGCGCTGCAGCACGGTCCGGACATGTCCCTCATGGCGAGCCGGGTCATGGGAGTAAACCAGTATGTCGTCCAAGTACACCACCATGTACTTGTCTAACAAATCCTGGAACACGTGGTTGATGTAGCGTTGGAACACAGCAGGCGCGTTGCACAAACCGAAGGGCATAACCAAGTATTCGAACTGCCCGTACCGGGTCCCAAACGCTGTCTTCCACTCATCCCCGGCTCGGATCCGAATCAAGTTGTAGGCCCCCCGGAGGTCCAGCTTGGTGAACACCTGTGCCCCTTGCACCCGCTCCAGCAACTCTGAAATAAGGGGCAAGGGGTACCGGTCTGGGATGGTAATTTTGTTCAGGGCTCGGTAATCATGGCAAGGGCGGAGTTCCCCACATTTCTTCTTAACAAAGAGCACTGGTGCCGCGGTAGGCGAGGTGGAAGGCCTAATGAACCCACGCTCCAGGTTCTTGCGCAAGAAGTCCTGCAAAGCCTCGCGCTCTGGCTCTGTTAGAGAATATAAGCGACTCACTGGTAAAGGCGCTCCGGGTTGGAGGTCTATGCCGCAGTCAAAAGGCCGATGCGGCGGCAGCTGGTCCGCCCCCCGTTCCTCAAACACGTCCTGGTAGTCCTGGTACACGGCTGGGAGCGTGGGTGCTGCCTGCTCCGTGGGCGCGGCCGCCAGCGTCTCGGATTGAGCATGGGAACATGGGTCTGGGAAGTGCACAGTCCGTTTGACCCAGTCAATCTGAACGTTGTGACCTTCCAACCAGTCCATCCCGAGCACGAGGGGGAACCGGGGCATAGAGGCAATGTCCAAAGTTCGCAACTCCCGGTGCTGCTGGAGACACAGGACCAGGGGCTGGGTCTCCTGAGTAACGGCTCCCGAACGTAGAAGCCGTCCGTCAATTGCTTCCACCTGGACCGGTTCTGGCTTGTTCCGAAGTGGCACCTGATGATGGGCAGCAAAAGCAGCGTCCATATAAGAACGGGTTGCTCCTGAATCCACCAAAGCATGGGTAAGAATCCAGGGCCCACCTGGAGGGTATAAACGTACCGGAACCATAAGATGTTGCAAGTCTATTGGTGCGGGCCCATTCTGCGCTGTTTGGGACCCCCGGTAGCTAGGGCCATCAGCTACTGGGGGTTGGCGGTTTCCCTGCGGCCGGCGTTTCTCAGGGCAGGACCGAGCGTAGTGTCCACTTCCGCCACAGTAGAGACATAGATTCCCCTCCCGACGCCGCTCCTTCTCTACGGGGGAAAGGCGTGGCCGCACTGCCCCGAGCCGCATAGGCTCCTCCGATAACTTAGTTGTGACCGAGGGGCTGCCGGAAGAAACTGGTGCCGAGAACTGGAGGTGTCGTCGGCCCCGGGCCTGGCGACGATCCTCCAGCCGGTCGTCTATCTGTAGACTCCGTTGAATGAGAGTGTCTAGCGTGGTGGGGTGTTCCATCGTGGCCAGCTGGTCCAGTATCTCGTCCGAAAGCCCTTCGAGATACTGGTCCCGCAGTGCCGAGTCGTTCCAGGTCAAATCCTGTGCCAACAGCCGAAACTCCGTGGTATATGCGGCTACCGTGGACTTGCCCTGTTCCAACCGCCGAATCGCCCGGTTGGCTTGACTCCCTTTCAGGGGGTTGCCGAACGCGGCCTCCAGGAGATTGCAAAACCCCGTATAGTCTGCCAGCAAGGGGGAGTCTTGCCTGAGTAGCGGCAACGCCCACTTGGCCGCCTGGTCCTTTAACAAACTAATCAAAAAGTGCACCTTGGTGCGGTCGTCAGGGAAGTTCCGGGCTCGCCCCTGAATATACAGCTTGGCTTGGGCGAGGAACATGGGAAAGCTGGCCGGGGCCCCATCAAATTTCTCGGGCAAAGCCACTGGGTACTTGCCAGGAGCCGGTGGGGCTTCCAAGCGCTGCTGAAGAGCCGTCACAGCGTCGCTGAGCTGCTGCACGGTGTGGGTCAAGGCCTGGTTCTCCTGGGCCAAAGCCTTCAGCGCAGCCGCCTGGTCAGCCATGGCCTCTGGCTCTTCCCGAACGCACCCCAACGAAGGGGGAGTGCGGGTGTGGCGGGAGCAAACTGTGCTGGTCCCGGGGGTAAGGTACCGTGGGTGTAAGCAGAGTCCACACGAAGAGGGGCGAGGTCCGAGGCAGAGAGCCGGGCGGGGAACAGGAACGCTGGAACAGGAGGCTGAGCAGGGAACAGGAACACCGGATGAACAGGAACAGGAGGCCGAGCAGGGAACAGGAGCACCGGATGATCAGGAACAGGAGGCCGAGCAGGGAACAGGAACACAGGAAGGTACGAAGCCAACAACGACGTTGCTCCCGCAACCTGGGGCCAGGCTGACTGGGCTTTTATCCTCTTCTAAGGCCGGGGGCGGTCCCGGCCCCCAGGAGCCCCGCCTCCTCTGGCCTTAAGGCGAGCACTCCTCCTGGGGGCAACCAGTTCCCTTCGCCTCTCTGCCCTAAGCCTCTGCAGATCAGGAGAGGCCGAAGGGTTACTGGGCCCTGGAGGAGGCTCACCTGTGGCCACTGAGTCGTCAAGCCCCTCTGGGGCCAGAAGGGCTTCACCTGGGGCCAGCTCCTGAAGCTCTGTCACAGGTGCAGGCTCTTCAGCATCTAGGCCTTGCCCCAGTTCAGCCAGCCCTGGAGGCGGGGACTCCAGTGCAGGCTGGGATTCCTCTGGTTCATCCTCTGAATCGGAATCCCAGGCCATCACAGGTATATTTAAGTACCTTTTTCATTTCATTATAGATCATCTCCCAGAAGGTCTTAATCCTTGGGCACGTCCACCAAAGGTAAAAGAATGTACCTTCAATCTCTTTACATTTCCAACATCTATTATCGGGCAAATGATAGATTTTTGCAAGCTTGACTGGTGTTATGTACCACCTATATATAATTTTCATTATATTCTCTCTTAAGGCATTGCATGCCGTAAACTTAATACCTGTGGTCCATAACTGTTCCCGGTCAGCCATCATAATGTTATGTCCAACATCTTGAGCCCATTTAATCATAGCTGATTTCACCGTTTCATCCTGAGTGTTCCATTTCAACAGCAAGTTATACATTCTTGACAGATTCTTAGTTTTAGGATCTAACAATTCTGTTTCCAATTTTGATTTCTCCACCTGAAACCCAATTTTCTTATCCAAATTATAAACCTCCATTATTTGATAGTAATGAAGCCAATCCCTTACTTTGTTTTTTAGTTTTTCAAAACTCTGCAGCTTTCAGCTGTCTCCTTCTTGTTCCAATATCTCCCAATATTTTGGCCAGTTGGCCTCCATATTGAGCTTTTTCAGAGCCTTAGCTTCCATTAATGACAACCACCTAGGAGTTTTATTTTCAAGCAGATCCTTGTATCTTATCCAAACGTTAAACAAAGCTGAGCATTTGCAGATGATCTGGTACTTACATTACAAGAGCCAGAATCTAGTACTAAAAGGGTATTAGAATTAATTCAAGAGTTTGGTCAAGTAGCAGGATTTAAATTGAACAAGTCAAAAACTAAGGTATTAGAGAAAAACTTTTGCTATTGAAAAAGAGAGGTTTCAGAATGAGACAGGCTTAACTGTGGTTAAGAAAGTGAGATATTTGGGGATTAATATGACAGCTAAAAATGTGAATTTTTAAAAAGATAACTATGAGAAATGTTGGACAGAAGTGAAAAAAGATTTAGAAATCTGGTCAAATTTGAAGCTTTCCTTGTCTGGTCGAATTGCGGTTATAAAGATGAATGTATTGCCTAGAATGTTGTTTTTGTTCCAAACATTGCAAATTGTGGACAAGATGGACTGTTTCAAGAAATGGCAGAAAGACATTTCTAAATTTGTCTGGCAGGGCAAGAAACCCAGAATAAAATTTAAGATATTAACTGATGCAAAGGAAAGGGGGGGATTTGCCCTGCCAGACTTTTAACTATACTATGAATCAGCAGCTTTCTGCTGGTTGAAAGACTGGCTGCTTCTTGAGAACACAGACATTTTGGATTTAGAAGGTTTTAACAATATTTTTGGGTGGCATGCATATTTGTGGTATGACAAGGTTAAAGCTCATAAAGCTTTTAAAAATCATATTGTCAGGAAAGCATTATATAATGTCTGGATTAGATATAAAGACTTGCTGGAAAACAAAACTCCAAGGTGGTTGTCGCCAATGGAGGCAAAGGCTGTGAAAAAGCTCAATATGGAGTCCAAATGGCCAAAATATTGGGAAATTTTGGAACAACAAGGGGACAAACTGAAATTGCAGAGTTTTGAGAAATTAAAAGATAAAGTGCGAGACTGGCTTCAGTATTATCAAATAATGGAGGTGTACAAGTTGGACAGGAAAATTGGCTTCCAGGTGGAAAAATCAAAATTGGAAACAGAATTGTTAGAACCTGTCAGGGAACTGCCATCTAAAGCGCCGGGGGCGCAAAGGCTCACTGAGGTTGAGAGAGGAGTAGCAGCGGAAGAGGGAACCAGTAGAGGGCGAGCAAGAACTCCAAGGGAAAGTGAGTCGGAGGGATGGCTCAGAGACGCTTCCAGCGAAAACAGTGGGGAGGTCTCAGGACCTCCTATAGGGACACCCACACCTCGCCGGAAACTGTCACGCCGAGAGGCCAGACGACGTGTTTCCGTTAAAGAGCTTTTATGTTGGAAACGATTCCGAAAGCAGCCACTTTCGGATTCTACTAGTGATTGACGCAGCCATGCTGGAGGGGCTCCGTCACAGGCAGAGGTTTGAAAACCTGATCAAACTCTGAGGGACTTGCATTTTACGCACAAGCAGCTCATCGTCCCATCACAGCAATCCGAAAGTCACCGAAAGCCAGCTTGTGCAGGGAGAAGCATCATGAGCAACCCAGCCGGAACCGGAGGAGCAGGAGCAGCTGGAGGGGGTCCAAGCCTGGAAGAAAGGTACAGGGCGTTGGAGATCCAGTTGGCGCTGCAAACGGCGAGGCTTGAGGAGAGGAGGGCTCAGGATGCAGAAAAGGGAAAGGAGAAAACCACCCCGCTCGCCAGAAAGGTGCCAGGATTGGTGCAGAAATTCGGGGGGGATCCCAGGAACTATCATGCCTTTAGAACAGAGATGCAATACGCTCTAAACTTGCAGTTTGATGACTTCCCCGACGAGGAATCGCGAGTGGCTTTTGTGATTGGCCATCTCGAATCCGGGGCGAAAGATTGGGTTAGACCCCTGATGGCAGCGAATAATGAGATCCTAAAGGACACGAGGAAGTTTTTTCGTGCCATGGACCTGATGTTTTCCAGCGATATTGAGCAGGGGGTGGTGCGAAGGCAGTTAATGGCTTGCCAGCAAGGAAGCAGATCTGTCCGTGAGTACTGGACTGAGTTTACTATGCTGATTCATAAATTGGGGTGGGACCTATCGGCGGAGCCCATCCAAATGCTTTTCGAAGAGGGGCTTTCTTCAACCGTCAAAGATGAGCTTTCCCGGGGGCCCAGGGCGGAGTCTATGGATCAGTTAACCAAATCTGCGCTGTGCATAGGAGCGCGCCAGGAGGCGAGGGCTTTGGAAAAGCGGGAAGGGAAAGGAGACCGTTGGAGGGAGTTCCGCATTCCAGACATTCCAGAGCCACCTTTCCCGCCGGCAGAGCCGATGGAAGTTGGAACAGCGCGGGCGCGCGCAGTTTCAAATCCCAGTGAAGGGCGGAAGAAGGAGGGAAGGAGCGCCAAGAGATGTTATCTCTGCCAACAGCCAGGGCACTTTGCCAGAGTCTGCCCACAAAGAAAGGAATGGCAAGGGATGGCAGGAGCTGTTGGGGGAAAGGAAGAGGAAGGCAAGGAGCAAGTAAAAGCCAACGCCTGGCTGCCACCGTCGGGGCACAGCAGCCAGGCCAAAGAGCAGTGAAAGTGCCCATGCCGGAACCTCCCAGACCCGCTTTAGTGATAGAGGTGTTACTAGAACTGCCAAACGGACACCCACTAAAGATCAAGGCGCTTTTGGATTCAGGCAGCTCCTGTAATTTCATGAGTAAGGAGTTTGCAGCTGAGCACCAGATACAGACCATCCCTTTAAGTAACCCCTTGCAGGTGACTACGATTGACGGCAGAGAGCTGTTGGGGGGAGAAGTTAGCCAACAGACTGTCCCGATGATAATGAGGGTGGCAAGGCACACCGAACAGATAGCGTTTAATGTGGCCATCCTGGGAGGAGCGCCCATCATTTTGGGGATGAGCTGGCTGGCGCTACACGATCCGCTAGTGGGCTGGCATCAGAGGGTGGTCTCCTTTGGGTCAGCGCATTGCCTAGAACACTGCAAGGAGGGGAAGGTTTCGGGAGGAGACAGAGTCACCCTAGCCGGGATGGAAGTAATGGACAAAGGGAAGGTGCCCCCGCAATACGCAGATCTGAGCAACGTATTCAGCGAAAGGGAAGCAGACAAACTGCCACCGCATAGACCCTTTGACTGTCAAATCAACCTACTCCCTGGGGCCCAACTCCCAGTAGGCAAGCTGTACGCCATGTCAGACAGGGAGATGCAGGAGCTGAGGGAGTTCATTGACAAGAACCTGAAGCGAGGTTTCATCAGAGAGTCCCGAGCGGTGGGGGGCAGCCCAGTGTTTTTTGTGGACAAAAAGAACACAGACAAACCGAGACTGGTGTGTGACTTTAGGGCCCTCAATGCAGTGTCGGAGCCCCTGGCTTTCCCTATGCCCCGAATTGATGACATTTTGACCAGAGTAAGGAAGGGAAAGATTTTTACAAAGCTGGACCTGCGGGGGGCGTACAATCTGATACGCATAAGGAAGGGAGATGAATGGAAGACCACCATGTTTACCCCTTTGGGAGCCTTTGAATACCTCGTTATGCCCTTCGGTCTACAAGGGGGCTCCGCGTGTTTTCAAGCTTTTATAAACCACGTTCTGGGACCTTTGCTCTACAAGAATTGTGTGGCCTTTTTAGACGACGTGTTGGTGTATTCGGAAGATGAGGAACAGCATGTGAGGGACGTTCGAGAAGTGTTGGGCAGGCTGCAAGCCAACCAGCTGTGGGTGAAACTGGAGAAGTGCCAGTTTCATACCAAGGAGGTGGAATTCCTGGGGTACCGCTTGTCAGACAAGGGATTGGCCATGGATCCAGGCAAGGTCCAAGCGGTACTGGAATGGAAGACACCGAAGACCAAGAAGGACGTGCAAAGATTCTTGGGGTTTGGGAACTTTTATCGGAAGTTCATCAAGAACTTTGCCCACTTGACGGCGCCCATCACCGACTGCCTCAGCAGCAAGAAGAAATTTGTTTGGACGGTAGAGGCGGATCGAGCCTTTGAAGAACTGAAAAGGGCTTTCGCCTCGGAAGAACAACTTCTGCATGTGGATTTACGAAAACCCATGAGAGTGGAAACCGATGCATCCGACCGGGCGGTAGGGGCGGTCCTTCTTCAACCGGGGAGGAGTGCGTCGGAGTGGAGACCGTGTGCCTTCTTCTCGCGGAAGCTGAATAAATCCGAGAGGAATTACACGGTGTATGACAGGGAACTACTTGCCATTCACGAAGCATTCCGGAGGTGGAGACATTTATTAATTGGGGCACAACACAAGGTGCAAGTGTGCACCGACCACAAGAATTTAGAGTATTGGAGAACAGCTCGAGTGCTCAACCAACGACAAGTGAGATGGGCACAGGAATTCTCCAAATTCAACTTTGAAATTTGTTATGTGCCAGGCCCAGAAAACGTCAGGGCGGACGCGCTCTCACGCAAACCAGAGTATTGGGAAGGGGAGGGGGTGATCGAAGAGAGACATGTCATCCCTGAGGACCGCTGGGTGTGTGGGGCGGCGCTGGTGGGGCAACGAGAACTGGTAGAGGAAACGGAAAATGATGAATATGCCCAGGATAAGCTCAGAGGTCTCAGGGGGGAGGGCGAGAGCCCCGGAGGTTTTGAGGAAAGAAATGGGGCATTGTATTACAAAGGGGCACTGTATATACCCGAAGGTGAATTGAGGGGGAGAGTACTCAAGCAGTTGCATGATAGCCCCACGGCGGGACATTTTGGACAACACAAGACCATGTGGTTGGTTACCAGGGAATTTTGGTGGCCTAAGGTGAGGGAAGATGTAAGGGAGTATGTAAGAGGGTGTGACCAATGTCAGCGAGCCAAAGGGGAAAGAAGGGCGCCGGCAGGGTTATTAGAACCATTACCCACACCAGAACGGCCTTGGGAAGCGATATCAATAGATTTTATGACGGATCTGCCAAAGTCCAAGGGGAAAACAGCCATCATGGTAGTAGTAGACCTGTTAACTAAGATGTGCCACTTTGTAGCATGCTCACATGCAGTCACAGCGGAAGAAACAGCGAAGTTGTTTGTAGAACACATCTTTAGGTTGCACGGGGCTCCCTTGAGGGTGATCTCAGATCGCGGCAAACAATTTACTTCCAGGTTCTGGAGGAAGCTCATGAGCTTGCTGCACGTGGAAGTCAATTTTTCAACTGCCCGGCACCCTGAAACCAACGGGCAGGCGGAAAGAGCAAATGGCATTCTTCAACAATATCTGAGGTGTTATGTCAATGACAGAGAGAACGATTGGGTCGAAAAGTTGGCGTTGGCAGAATTTGCCTACAATAATGCGGAGAATGTGTCCACAGGGATGAGTCCCTTTTTGGCAAATTACGGGTGTCACCCCAGGGCATTTCCAGGGGAAGGAGGGGAGAGATGGAGCGTCCCAGCGGCTGAACATTTTGTAGAAGAGATGGAAGCGATCCATCATCAGCTCCAGCTCAACTTAGAAAGGGCTAAGGCACAATATAAGAAGCAGGCAGACAAGAACAGAAGGGAAGGTGAAACCATAAGGGTGGGGGATCAAGTGTGGTTGTCAACCCAAGGGTTGCCGTTCAAAGGGGGTTGTAAGAAATTGAGGCCCAGAAGATTGGGACCCTTTGAGGTCATTCAGCAGGTCAACCCGGTAGCTTTCAAACTCCGATTACCCAACCACATGAAATTGCACCCAGTGTTCCACAGGTCGTTACTGTCACCATACAGGGGGGGACGTGAAGGGGAGTACGTCAGGGGACCAGCCTTGGAAGAGAGGGAACGCCGCAACCATGTAGCGGAAATCCTCGATTCCAGGTGGAAGGGAAATCAGGTGGAGTATTTGGTGGCGTGGGAAGGGGAACCGGAGTCAGAAAACACCTGGGTGAATGCAGAGGAAGTCAATGACGAGGTTTTAACAGAAACGTTCCACCAAAGGTTCCCGAGGAAACCTCAGCCGATAGCAAGGTTTAGGAGGGAGTATTTCGGCACCACCGATGAGGAAGAGGAAATGGAAGGGTTCGCGGAGTCGGAGTTGGAAGAGGGAGTGGACTCCGATGACGAAGATTACCGAGAGAGTAGGAACAGCAACAAGTGGAGGGAAGTGTTCGCGACGTCGGAAGACGAAGGAGGTTCTTTCAGGGGTTTTACCTCCTCACCGCCAGTAGGGGAGGAGACGGGAGGGGGCCCTGGAGGGGAGGTGGATGTCAGGGAACTGCCATCTAAAGCGCCGGGGGCGCAAAGGCTCACTGAGGTTGAGAGAGGAGTAGCAGCGGAAGAGGGAACCAGTAGAGGGCGAGCAAGAACTCCAAGGGAAAGTGAGTCGGAGGGATGGCTCAGAGACGCTTCCAGCGAAAACAGTGGGGAGGTCTCAGGACCTCCTATAGGGACACCCACACCTCGCCGGAAACTGTCACGCCGAGAGGCCAGACGACGTGTTTCCGTTAAAGAGCTTTTATGTTGGAAACGATTCCGAAAGCAGCCACTTTCGGATTCTACTAGTGATTGACGCAGCCATGCTGGAGGGGCTCCGTCACAGGCAGAGGTTTGAAAACCTGATCAAACTCTGAGGGACTTGCATTTTACGCACAAGCAGCTCATCGTCCCATCACAGAACCCAATACTAAGAATTTGTCAAAAATGTATAACTTGCTGTTGAAATGGAATACGCAGGATGAAACGGTGAAATCAGCCATGATTAAGTGGGCACAAGATATTGGTCATAACATTATGTTTGCTGACTGGGAAATGTTGTGGACCACCGGTATGAAATTTACGGCATGTAATGCCTTAAGCGAGAATATTATGAAGATGATTTATAGGTGGTACATGACCCCAGTCAAGCTTGCAAAAATTTACCACTTACCTGATAATAAATGTTGGAAATGCAAAGAAAATGAAGGTACATTCTTTCACCTTTGGTGGACATGCCCAAGGATTAAGGCTTTCTGGGAAATGATATATAATGAAATGAAAAAGGTATTTAAATATACCTTCTTGAAGAAACCAGAGGCCTTTCTCCTGGGTATGGTCGGCCAATTGGTGCCAAAGAAGGATAGAACATTCTTTATGTATGCCACAACAGCAGCAAGAATACTCATCACAAAGTATTGGAAGACACAAGATCTACCCACCTTGGAAGAATGGCAGATGAAGGTGATAGATTAAATGGGACTGGCAGAAATGACTGGCAGAATCCGAGACCAGGGAAGAGAGACAGCGGAAGAAGATTGGAAGAAATTTAAGGACTATCTTAGGAAACATTGCAAAATTAATGAATGTTAGAATGACGTTGGTTTAGTAATTATGTGGTTAACAGCTGTAATGGTTAAGTAAAAAGAAAAGAAAGGCTAAAAATTAAATGGAAAATAAGGGAGAGGATTTGCTGAATTAATAATTGGAAATTGGAATACAGAAAGGGGAGGTATGAGGAAGTCGGGGAAGTAAGTTGCAAGAAAATAAGGGATTGAAACTATACTTGTTTTTATTTTTGTTTGTTTGTATTGTTGTTTTGTTTTGTTTTTATATAATCTTTGAAACTTTAATAAATATCTTAAAACAAAACAAAACGTTAAACAAAGCTTTCTTGACAATATGGTTTTTAAATGCTTTATGTGCTTTGACCTTATCATACCACAAATATGCATGCCACCCAAATACATTGTTAAAACCTTCTAAATCCAAAATGTCTGTGTTCTCAAGAAGCAGCCATTCTTTCAGCCAGCAAAATGCGGCTGATTCATAGTAAAGTTTGAGGTCTGACAGGGCAAATCCACCTCTTTCTTTTGCATCAGTTAATGTTTTAAATTTTATTCGGGGCTTCTTGCCCTGCCAGATAAATCTAGAAATATCTTTCTGCCACTTCTTGAAACAGTCCATTTTGTCCAAAATTTGCAATGTTTGAAACAAAAACAACATCCTTGGCAATACATTCATTTTTATCGCTGCAATTCGGCCTAGCAATGAAAGCTTCAAATTTGACCATATTTCTAAGTCCTTTTTCACTTCCGTCCAACATTTTTCATAATTATCTTTAAATAGGTTCACATTCTTAGCAGTCATGTTAACCCCAAGGTATTTCACTTTCTTAACCAATGTTAATCCTGTCTCTTTCTGAAACCTCTCTCTCTCAATCGGTGTTAGATTTTTCTCTAAAACCTTAGTTTTCAACTTATTCAACTTGAAACCTGCTACCTGACCAAATTCTTGAATCAATTCCAATACTCTTTTAGTACTAGATTCTGGCTCCTGTAATGTCAATACCAAATCATCCGCAAATGCTTTCAATTTGTACTGTTTAGCTCCGACTTGTAAATTTTTCTTCATAAAACTCCAAGAAATATTGTCAAAGGCTTTCTCCGCGTCCACAAATATCAAAACTGCTTTTGTGTTGATCTTCACTTGTAATTTTTCTAAAATGTTAATTATATTCCTCGTATTGTCAGACAAGTGTCTCCCCGGGAGAAAGCCAGCTTGATCTTTATGGATTTCTTCTACCAGTATCTTTCTTAACCTTTTAGCCATAATATCAGCAATAATATAATAGCAAAGTAATTTACTGGAGGAAAGAAAAGTACAGAACACATACATAAATACCGTAAGTAGTTCTCATCACAAAAGAATATGCAGGTAAACCCATGAACAGCCAGGTAAACCCATCAACAGGTTTTCTGCCAGACAGGAGTCTGTTGTAGGCCGCCCCTTCTGTGATGTATGTATGATGTATGGAGGGGTGGTCTTGGGCTCCAGGGTGGCCAATTTCAAATGTCTATATAAGGACTTGGTTCGGGGTCTCCTCCTCCCTCCTGCGTGGGGGGGGGGGTGAGCACCCTGTTGCAACAGGTAATAAAGATCTGGCTTACTAGCTGCTTTGCTTCTCAATATTCTCTGGTTGGCCTCTGTTATTTTCTCCTACTGATAGAGATGCTACCAAAGGACTCTATATGGGCTTTGAGGTACCCCAGAAGGGAAAAGGTGCCGTTTTTTCCTTATAACACTGGCCCCCAGTCCCCACCCCCTTGCAGCTGAGCCCTTGCTGCTCTCTGCTTGGCAGGGTATTGAGGAGGCATCCTGCTAGCCAAAGGAGACATGTGCAATTCACATTTGTAGTGTTCTAAATGTGTACAAAGCAAGCTTGCTGGTGGATGTGGATGAGGTTAACCCTTTCTCCCCCTGCCATGGTCCCAACCCAAATCTTTGAAGCTGCTGTATTTCAAGGGAAGATCCCTTGGCCCCCCTGGCAGAGAGAAAGACTTTGACTCCCTCCTCCCAGCCATCCCAGCAGCCCTCAGGCTTCCCCTTGGCTGCTTCTAAGGTAATAAACAACCACCAAGGAATACCATGCCTACTCTGGATCTGAGAATTAAGAAGATCACCTGCCAAGAAGAATACACAGCTATTTCTCCCCCTCAAGGTACCTTGTATTCCTCGACAGCCTCTTCCAGAGGAATCACCTCGTGGTGTTGGTGCTTCTTGGATCTGCCCCAAACCACACAGAGAAGGACCCTACCAATATCAAATAGATCGTATTCTGCCTTCACACCCTACAAGAAGGTCAACGGTGCCTTGGGGAATGGATCCTTTTTCGCTGTATCGTTCTCATTGACTTTAAGAATGGATCTGAATGTATTTTTCGAATCAAATGTATTTTTCCTCAAAATGCTGTCCTTTTCTATATGTATCCAAATGTATCCGAATGGGTTTTTGTATTTCCCCCCAATCTCATCGCCTAGAGAATGTTCCTTAAATGTAACAATCACTTGTTCCAAATGTATTTGATTCAAATGTATTCGAGTGTATACTTTTATGGGAAAACGTAGCTAGGACAATGTGGAGATATATATATCTTGCTTATAGTGCCTTTGAACGGTCAACGTTCCACCCTCTATCCTTTCAGGCGCTGCCAAAAACACTCTCCACACCACACTGCCATCTACTGGGTCTACAAATGATACCATGAATACACACAAATACAAGCTCTAAAATAAATTAGTTGTATTTCCCCATAAGTATGCAAACATAAGACTATCACACCCGAATTGATAACTATGCAGAACAGGATTCCCCCCCCTCCCTCCATCGGATAGCTGCCTGCGCAGCTGTCTTTGAGGGGGGTGGAGGGAGGAACGGGCGGGATCGACATCCGATAGCTGCCTGCCTGCCTGAAGATGCCGTGCCCCCGGGGGGCGCTGCGACCGGCGCCCATTGGGAAGGAACAAGACAGGAAAAGGAAGGAAATGGGAGAGGTATTTGTAAGGCCCCACTTTTCCCATGGTGTCCTCTTGTGTGGTCGGAAAGTACTCTTTATTGTTTGATTTGGGTTAATGTCAGAATAAAAGCGAGTTCCTTCAAAACAACACATTCCTTTTTATCTTACCAATTTCTCACATTGTAAGAAGCGGAAGAAGAAACCATAGAGAGCATTCATATTTTCCTTCTGATCAATGAAGTCAAACGTTACAATTATCCATTTGAGAATGAGCACCTATAGGGAGAAGACAGATCTCAGTAAGCCAAAGCAAGGCCAAGACAACCAACCCCTTCTGGAATATGGTCAGCGTGTACAACATCTAGCTGAATCATCACCAGGATAACTAAGTCAGACTGGGGGAAATATCATTCTTCAGAACCAAGACATCATTACCATGCTTTCCAAGTTACCTGAAAGTCACTACAACACTTTCGAGCACAGAGCCAAGACGCAGCTGAAAGAAGAGAATCCTACAAACTTCGGGGTTTGTAGATGGTTGTAAAGGTTGCTGAAAGGTTTCTAGTTCACTAGATGGAAACGGCTTCCAGGCTAGGCAGGACCAAGGTTGCTTTGTAACTGTTCCTGTCTGCCTGCTTGCCATCGTGCATATTTGTAAACCATTTCTGCCAAAATATCTACATCTGCAATAGTAGTTTCTGGAAGCAGACCCTGCAAGAGTGCACACTCCATGAAGTCCATATGAAGAGTGTTACGGAATGGAGGGGGGGCATATGAACAAAGTCTTACTCCCGAGTAAGAGACGTAGAGCCCGAGGTGATGACCTCAAGGGAACCCTGCCACACTAGGGCTCCCCTCGCCCCGTCCCAACGTTGCACCAAGCACCGCACAAAAGTCCAAAACCCCGAGAAGAAAGCGCCATTTCTGACCCCGTATCCCGATGCTATACACGATCGATGTATTTTATGAATGAACAATTTATTTGCATGAGGATGCGCTCTAGCCAATCAGATGGCGTTGAATGTAACCCTTCAGCCAATCGCAGCAATGCCATGGCTGTGCAGAGGCAGCTCAGGTCCAGTTGTTTTGCACGGTCCACTGAGCACTGACAAGGTGATGACAGCTCCGGCTGCGAGAACAACGGACTGAGTCAATCGAAACCTCATTACCCTGTTAATCCAATCAAAACTAGATGTTGTTTAGTCGTTTAGTCGTGTCCGACTCTGCGTGACCCCCTGGACCAGAGCACGCCAGGCCCTCCTGTCTTCCACTGCCTCCCGCAGTTTGGTCAAACTCATGCTGGTAGCTTCGAGAACACTGTCCAACCATCTCGTCCTCTGTCGTCCCCTTCTCCTTGCGCCCTCCATCTTTCCCAACATCAGGGTCTTTTCCAGGGAGTCTTCTCTTCTCATGAGGTGGCCAAAATATTGAAGCCTCAGCTTCAGGATCTGTCCTTCCAGTGAACACTCAGGGCTGATTTCCTTAAGAATGGAGAGGTTTGATCTTCTTGCAGTCCGTGGGACTCTCAAGAGTCTCCTCCAGCACCAGAATTCAAAAGCATCCACGGAATACCCTTAAGCATGGAGGGGCAGGTGGTGGCCACACCTCCCCTCCCCCACACAAGGTCAAACAATGCCTAACCGCAACCCTAACAAAGTTGTGGCGATTGCTACGAGGTAGGCGAAAACTGTGGGATGTAAACACAGGAGCAGTCAATGACAACATTCCTAGAGTGTACATGTTAGAACATGGGGAGGGATGTCTGTCTAGCAAGCAGGTAAACTTCCTGGGTACGGACTTCCTCCGCATGTGACCAGAGGTGGGTGTGGCCTCACCTGTGCACCTGATAAAGGCACAGGGCAGGCAGCCATCTCTCTCTCTCTGCCATCTTCCTTCGATGAGGAAACATCTAAGGATGCTCTCTTGGCTCCCAGCCAAGAGAGGAGATAAGGACTATCTTGCTACAAGATAGATTCTAAATGTATTTTACCTTTTAAGCTGTGTGCCTTCTGGGATCATATTGTGAACAGAACGTGAGTAAACTCTTTTATACTTTTATAAAGACTGTGTTGTGTCTTGTATTTTAAGAGGGAACAAAGGGGAAATTACCAGAGTAATTATTATAGAGGTTCTAGCGAACCTGTGCAGACGTTACCGTTACCGTTGCGAACTACCGTCTTGGAACTTTGAAGTGTCAGGCATAGCTCTAATGGCTTTAGCCCAAACGTAGCAGAGTTTTCCTGCACAGCGAGGAAGCTAGTTGAGGTGGAATGACTAGTCAGCTAGACTCAGAATAACTATTTACAGGATTTATTAAAAGGAAAAATAAAACCAACAGAGTTTCTGCATACAAAACAAAGCAAAATAAATCCTTTCTTTCTCTCTCTCTCTCTTAACCAAACACAGCACTTCTACTCCTAACACACCCACCTAACACAAACTGTGCTAGCATTCCTAGATAACAGAGTTGAGTGCTGGTCGTTAACCAATCAGAGTAAGTAGTTTCTAGGTCAAGCAGACCTTGGCTTTCTGCCAAGAGTTAATTGACACTGTCTTGAGTTAATTGTGTGAAGCCAGAATCTGTAAGTTTTCATGAGAACCAATTAACAAAAACTGAACACCCCCTCATAGATTCTGCTGGACAATTAACATCAAATAACACCTATGTAGGAGATTATTTTTCCAGCAAACCTAAACCCTTGCACATTTGCTTGTTCTTTATCTTTGCCAATGGTTTAGTTAATACATCTGCTACATTTTCTTCATTCGATACATAAGTACATGTGATTACATTGTCTTGTACACAGCAACGTACATTTTGGTATTTTACAGAGATATGTTTGGAACGTGATTTGAAACCCTCTGTTTTTCTTAAGGTTATACAAGCCTGATTATCAATGTAAACTCATACTGGTTCTCCACAATTTACATTTAAATCTGCTAACAAATGCTTGAAATAAATCACCTCATTGCACAATTCACACAATGCGGCGTACTCGGATTCCGTTGATGACACACTTACAACGTCTTGCTTGCGTGACCGCCAGCTGATTAAAGCTCCACCGACCATTATGACTAGTCCTGTGACAGATTTTCTATCTGGCAAATTTCCCCAGTCACTATCACAGTAGGAACTCAACGTTTCATCCTCTGAAGAATTTAATTGTAACATATAGCCAATTGTCTGTTTGAGGTATCTCAGAACTTGTTTTACCCCTTTCCAGGCATTTAGTGTGGGTTTTGAGACCAATCTACTTAATATGCCTACTGCGTAGCTAATATCAGGTCTGGACCACTCTGCTAGATACAATAAACTTCCAATTACAGAATGATATACATCAGGATGTTCAAATTCAGGACTCTCATCTATATGAAGTGTTTTTATGAAACCTGGATCCATAGGCACCACTGCCCCTTTGCAATCCTGCATCCTGTATGTAGTCAGTAGTTGTTTAACTTTGTTCTGCTGACTAATTAGGCAGCTGCCATCTTGGGCCCAGCACACTTCCAACCCTAGATATGTCCTAACCGGGCCTAAGTCTTTCACTTTGAACTTACTGGACAATTGCTTGGCAAACCTTTTAGTTTGTTTATCTGTTTTGCAAGCATACAATACATCATCTACATAAATCAGACAAAACTCTTGATCACTGCCTGTACCACGTACATAAACACAATTGTCAGCTGTACTCTGCTTGAAACCAAATGACACTAAGGCCTCATGGAAACATTTGTTCCAAGATCTTGCAGCCTGTTTGAGACCATATAGAGCTTTGTTTAATTTCAACACTCTATTGGAACCTGTCTCATAACCAGGCGGTTCGGCTAGATACAAGTCTTCTGATATTGATGCATGTAAATATGCAGTCTGGATATCAAAATGGTTTAACAGGAGTTTTCTCTTTGCTCCAAGCGTTAGAATCAGCCTTACACTGTCCCCCTTAACAGTAGGGGAAAAAATCTCGTCATAATCTTTTCCAGGCCTCTGAGAGTATCCTTGAGCCACTAAACGAGCTTTGTATTTGTACTTTCCTGTCACCAGAGGTTTAAGTTTGTACACCCACCTGCAGCCTACAATCTTTGCCCCCTCAGGCGCTGCTACTGGTGTAAAGACCTTGTGCTCATTCAGAGAGGACATCTCTTCCTCCATTGCCTGTTTCCAGAGCTCTGCCTCCTCTTTTGGTAACTTTAACACCTCCTGAAAACTCTTGGGCTCTGCAATTACACCAAACACATTTGCAGTATCTGGAGAAAAATGCACCGGAGGCACTCCTTTGTTTTGTCTTTTAGATCTTCTGGGAGAAAATTTTTCTTCTGACCCACTTTCCTCCTCAGAACTACGACCTCTCTTTTGTTGCTTAGCAACTGGTCTCTGGCTAATTCCACTTTCTTGAGAGCTCTTATCTGAACTTTCCTCCCCCTCAGACTCTGATTCTCTATGTTTACCTTCAGAGTCATGAAGCTCCTGGGAAGGTTCAAACCAAACCTCAGTATTGGCATGTAGTCTCTCCCAGCCACTATGTTCACAAAAACTGGCATTCCTGGATATCACAATGCCATTTGTCCCTTCAGCAAAGCGGAAACCTTTTCCCAGCTCCTGGTAGCCCACAAACACTAACTGTTTGGTCTTAGGATCTCCCTTCTTTCTCATTTGTTTTGGAATTAATACCCAGGCTTTTGATCCAAACACATGCAAATGGACAATTTTGGGTTTTTTCTGAAACAATTTAAAGTACGGAGTTGTACCTATTGTTTGATGAAAGAGCCTATTTTGGAGATAACACGCGGTGAGCATGCTCTCCCCCCAATAAGACATGGGCAAATCAGCATCATCAAGCATGGCAAACATCATATTTTGTAAAGATCTGTGTTTTCACTCTGCAACGCCATTCTCCTCTGGGGAAAAAGCGTTCGTTTTTCTATGCCCAATGCCACGCTTTTGTAACCAATCTCTAAAAGCATTTGACATAAATTCGCCACCTCTGTCCGTCTGAATCCTTCTGAGTTTAATGGACAGAAATCTTTCCACAGATGCCACCCAGCCTTTAAACTTAGTGAACACGTCACCCTTATTCTTCATGGGGAAAACCCAAGAGTAATGTGTGGCGTCATCCACAATTGTTAATGAAAAACGCGATCCACCCCTGCTTACAGCAAATGGACCAATTACGTCCATGTGAACCAGCTGTAGCGGTGACTCACTAACTCTGTCACTTATGGGGTAAGAGACTCTGTGGGTTTTAACCTTTTTACAAACATTACAATCAAGGTACTTGTTACAACTCTTTAAATCACCCCCATCAGCCAATTCAGACATTTTTAGTACACTTTTCCAGCCAGCATGCCCCATTTTCCTATGCAATAAGTGCACACAGTTGTCATGTATAGCTTTGTTATTCACTGCAGGCTGAGATTTACTGACTACTGCTGCAACTTGAGATCCTGCTTTAAGCCAAAACAAGCCTCCCTCTGACCTAGCAGTGCCTAAAATCTCACCAGCCTTCCTAATAATGCAACTGTCTCCTTCAAAATACACTTTGAACCCAGCTTTTAGCAAACAATCTACAGACATCAGATTGCTCCTTAATGAAGGCACACAAAGTACATTTTGCAGGCATTCACGAAGACAAGGAACAAAAACTGCACCCCCCGAAATCACTTCGGAAGTACTTCCGTCTGCTAGAGCCACCGGGCTGCGCTGTGCTGAGTTCTTGGAAGCAAACAATTCATCTGAATTTACGATGTGCCAAGACGCTCCCGAATCGACCACCCAGACAGCTTGTTTCTCATCAGCAATCTTGACCTCGGCGGTCACCAGCTGAGCCGACTGTTTTCGTTTGAAGAATTTCTTTTTCCGCTGCTGCTGCTGCTGCTGATCTCGTCTCTGCTCCTGCACTGGCCACTGAGACTTGACCAACTCCGGACATTGTCGTTTTAGATGCGCTGAAAACCCACTTCGGAAACAACGCCTAACAGCAAACACTGACTCCGCACAGCCTGACTCCCTCCCTCGGCAATCTTCGTGGAGCTCTGGCACAATGGTTGCCAGTGGCCTGATTTGAATCAATTTTATAATGAATGATTTTAGAGTGTTGTTTGTACTGTACTTTTGTACTGTTTTATTTTTGTTAGCCGCCCTGAGCCCGGCTTTGGCTGGGGAGGGCGGGATATAAATAAAATTTATTATTATTATTATTATTTTGCTTCACCTCTGGCACGGCATGAGAACCCCTTCCAAACCGCCCGCCTGTAGAAGTCTCTGCAGCAAACGACCTTTCTTGCCTCTACTGCCATTCTTCAATCAAACGCCCAGTAACATAACTAACTGATAAATCACGCTCCTGTATGCCTTCTAGAGACAAAACTAAATTATCCCAGCTTTCCGGGAGAGAACTCAAAATAATAGCCACCTTCTCCTGCTGGTCTAACGCACAGTCTCTTTCCTGTAGCGCAGCAAACTTTAACTGTAAACTGTGTAGGTGTTCCTGCATTGTAACCCCAGGCTGTAACATTGCCTTGTACAATGCCTTGCGAATGAACAGCTTGGAAACCGCTGTCTCACGCACATGGAGTTCTTTAAGTGCTTGCCACACACCTCTAGCTGTCTTGATTCCCCTCACATATGGCAACTGGGAATCTTCCAGCCCCAAGACAATTGTGGCCCTTGCTCTTTGGTCTTTATCGAGGTCTTCATCATCAGGCTTCGCAGGAAACTTACTCACCACTTGCCAGAGACGATCCCTCTGCAGCACCGCCTGCATGCGTTCCGACCACAGCAAGTAATTGGAGTCATTCAGACGCTCAAAAGCCATCTGAACTGGTTGTGAGGCCATCTTGAGAGCGATGTCCCTGGAACCCGGAACCAGCTACTCACGACCACCGAGAGAGAAAACAGGAACCACAGCACCCAGCACTCACACGCTGCAGCTGTTGTCCTTGTGTCCACTGCGTCACCAGCTCACAACAGTCAGGAACCAGCCAGTGTCCATCTGCTGCACCAACAGGAACAACAACTTCTGGAACTACTGGAACCAACACCGTTGATGCTGACACCACCACAACTCAGGCTGGCAGCACAATACCCATAACCTCTTGGAACTTTGAAGTGTCAGGCATAGCTCTAATGGCTTTAGCCCAAACGTAGCAGAGTTTTCCTGCACAGCGAAGAAGCTAGTTGAGGTGGAAATGACTAGTCAGCTAGACTCAGAATAACTATTTACAGGATTTATTAAAAGGAAAAATAAAACCAACAGAGTTTCTGCATACAAAACAAAGCAAAATAAATCCTTTCTCTCTCTCTCTCTTAACCATACACAGCACTCCTACTCCTAACACACCTAACCCAAACTGTGCTAGCATTCCTAGATAACAGAGTTGAGTGCTGGTCGTTAACCAATCAAAGTAAGTAGTTTCTAGGTCAAGCAGACCTTGGCTTTCTGCCAAGAGTAAATTGACACTGCCTTGAGTTAATTGTGTGAAGCCAGAATCTGTAAGTTTTCATGAGAATCAATTAACAGAAACTGAACAAATAGTCCCACTTCACGGAACACAGGAACACAAACATCTTGTCGCCGTCACTTCCCACTCTGTGGAGTCAAAACATAGACAAGAATCCCATGACTGCAATCATGGAGCTGGAATTCTAACAGTTTCAAGCGCTACCACAGGTTCCGCAGAATATCTGTACTGCATGGTTTAGTGTGGCAGCACCTGCCCTTTGGAACTCCTCGCCTCTTGCAACAAAGCACGTGCCTTTGCTAGACGCTTTTCAGGCACCTGCTAAAAGCATTCTTGTTTAGGCAAGCATACCTAGAAGCTTAGGAAGTTGAAGTAATTTTCATCTCTGGGAACCAGTGTGGTGTAGTGGTTAAGAGCGGTAGTCTCCTAATCTGGGGAACCGGGTTCGCGGCTCCACTCCTCCACATGCAGCTGCTGGGTGACCTTGGGCCAGTCACACTTCTGTGAAGTCTCTCAGCCCCACTCACCTCACAGAGTGTTTGTTGTGGGGGAGGAAGGGAAAGGAGAATGTTAGCCGCTTTGAGACTCCTGAAGGGGAGTGAAAGGCGGGATATCAAATCCAAAACTCTTCTTCTCTTCTTCTTCTTCTCTTTTAATGTTTTAGCTTTTGTATGTTTTAAAGTAGGATTGTTAACTTTTCTTGATTTTACTGCTGTGGTGCTTTTTTGTTTTTTTGTTTTGGTAAACCACTTTGCAGGCTTTTAAAAATAAATTTTATTAAATAAAGAAGCAATAGTAAAGGTAAAGGGACCCCTGACCATTTGGTCCAGTCGTGACCGACTCTGGGGTTGCGGCGCTCATCTCGCTTTACTGGCCGAGGGAGCCGGTGTACAGCTTCCAGGTTATGTTGCTAGCATGACTAAGCCACTTCTGGCGAACCAGAAGAGCAGTGCACGAAAACACCGTTTACCTTCCCGCCGGAGCGGTACCTATTTATCTACTTGCACTTTGACATGCTTTCGAACAAAGAAGCAATACATAGAACCAAGAATAGAAATATATAGGAAAATATATATTCCCCCCCCCCATTTTCTTTATTTTTCCTTCTCTTCCTGCTGCTCCTCCTCCTCCTCCTCGTGTTCCTCACCTGAAGGAAAAGCCAAAGAACCACCATTAACATTGGTGCCTGGTATGTGCAACCATATGCTCTATTTTTATTCTTTTTGGCAAGAAAATGGGCACACAAGGAGGAGGCAGCAAACCTCTGCTACTGGCCTCTGGTCTCCTGCGCATGGGGTGGGGGTGGGGGGGAGGCCACCCCTTCCACACAGCGAAGGCGACCCTGGCATGGCTACCAGCTGCCCACAAAGGCGCACTGAACTGGGCTCCAGACTGTGGTGGGACTCCCCTAAGCCCCAGCCAACATGGCCAGCGCTCATCAGGGATGATGGGACTTGAAACCCAACATCATTGGGAGGGAGGGCCATGTGAAGACAGGATTCTCAAAAATACCTCTGGCTTGCGGCTCCTGGAGTGTTGCTGGCCACGCCTGGAGTTTCTCTTCAAGCTCCTGGAGCTTCACAAGGAATGTTTGAGTTTCCTTAAATACTGTTTCAGCTCCATGCCACACCCCAGCCAAAAGAGCTGTAATCACTGAGAAAAAGAAGGGAGCATCTGTGCATGTCATTCCGGTCAAGTTGCACCAAAGTGGGACTTGTTCATCTGAGCTCCACAGGCTTTTTTTCTAATTGTTTGACTGGGGTTGTTTGTTGGTTTTTCTTTAATTTGGGCAAGGCCTTTTTATGTGCCCTTTCAATCCCCAAGAGCCAGCACTGTAAATCAGTTTTAAGGGAGTCTTACAACCACAGCTGCCGCCACCCCCCAACATCATCAGCAGTTACACATACAGGCTTTTAAAACCTATTTAATATCTTTTTAAAAAAGTTAACCTTGTAATTCCTAAATCATTTTAAACACTTTGAAATACTTTCTAAAATTCTGCTTTTTAACATTTATGTAAATGCTGTAATAAAGGAACCCAAATGGCCAGATATTTCCCTGTTTCAGTTTTATCCCATAATGTATCCATTTTGCTACATGCCAACAATACAGTGTTGTTAGCACAAACATTCTGAGCGTCTGCACATCATTCTGAGCGTCTGCACATGCGCGAGCAGCGAAACCTGGAAGTAACCCGTTCCGTTACTTCCGGGTCGCCGCGGGAGGCAACCCGAAAAGACGTAACCTGAGCCGAGCGGAACAAGAGGAATGACTGTATCTGAGGATTTGCTTCTCTGATAGGAGTACTGGGTCTCATCAGATGACAGCCTCGGCCTTGAAGGCATCAAGATCTGCACAAGCAATTCTTAGCTTTACCAGAACTGAAGGCGGCAATGGGATTGCCCCTGCTCCGAGAAGATATACTGTGGTACCTCGGAAGTCAAACGGAATCCATGCCAGAAGTCCGTTTGACTTCCAAAACATTCAGAAACCAAGGGATTTGACGATAAAAAAAATAATTCACATAGATATTATAGAAAGCAAAAATAAAACAATGTCCAAAATATATGAGTTATTATTAAATTGGTATACTAAAGATGAAGAGGTGAAGGAGGTTAAAGGGAAGTTTTCCTTCTGCACATATGTTTTCCCTCTGCACATAACTGTTGCATTATAGGGAAGCATTGCTTCTTTTCTCTTGCATTCCGGGAACTCTCGCTTATAATCTTTCCTCTGTTTCTGCACACACTGTACGAACCTGTTCCAAACACCAAGACATTCCCTCCTTGCCCAGTTCATCTTAAGATCATGATGACCTGTTCTCAATGCACAGCTGACCACATCTACGGAACTCGATTGTTATATGTTATGATCAATCATTAGTAATTGTTTTATGCTATATTAATCTTTAGTTACAAATTAATTAGGAGGCTTCATGCCTGTCTAGTCCCAACCTTGTTTCCCAGCCTTTAATCTACCGGTGATTAATGTTCACATGTAATTCCCACCCCTCACATGTAATTCCCGCCTTGTATGTATGTTAACCAATCAACATTAAGTTTCTTTGTGTTTGTATCAACCAATCAGCCACAAGCACACCTGTGGCAATGTTTGTAATATTCAATAAAAGAGTTCCCGGGGCTTTCCCGGCAGACGCCTCTCACATGACACCTACTACTCGTCTCCCGTGATTTTCATTCCTACATCTGGTGACCCCGATGTGCCAGATCCCTTACGCAGCCTAGCCCCTGTACTTCACTCGACTGGAAAAGTCTCAGCGCGCTTACTTCATGAGTATGGGGGGCGAACTGACTAAATTGCAGAAAGAACATGCCAGGGAATTGCTTTCTCTAGTTAGACAGCGGGTTGTGGGTGTTCATGTTTCCTTAAAAGAAATCGAACAACTGCTTTGTGAGATCGCTTGCCAATGTCCCTCCTACCCCGAAAGTGGGTCCCTGGAGGTGGGGACTTGGCAAAAGATCGGAAAGACCCTCTTTGCAGAACCGAGGGCTCCAATTCATTGTCTGCTCACCTGGCAGAAGTGTGCAGAGGCCGTTGCTAAATTTGGACCCCAGGTCCCCCAGGTGTCTCCTTCGGCCCCTGCTCTTCTGCCTGTAGCAGACAATCCCCCCCCCTTATCCACAGCTTTTGCCTCCTTCTCCTTCGCAGCCCGGCCAACCCCCCCCTGCTTCTCACCCATCTCAACCTGCTTCCACCCCCCCATCCCCCCTTCCCCCCTCCTTTGCCTGCTCCTACTGGAGCTGTGCGTGCCGCACTTTCTCAGGCGAGACAGAAAGGGCTTTTGTCCTTGGAGGAAGAATCTGCGTGGGCGGGGGAATTGCCATCTGCTTTCCCAATTTCTTATACTGATCCAGGTACTGCTCAGCAACAGGTGCTGTATGAAACCCTTCCCTACTCTGTAATGAGGGAATTAAGGAGGGCCATCGCTGATTCTGGCTTAAAATCCTCCTATGTTACAGGGATGCTGGAGGGGATAGGGACTGGTTACACAATGCTACCCCAAGACTGGAAAGACTTAATGCGCATGTTGCTCTCACCAGCCCAGTATGTCGTTTTTGACAGTGAATTTAGGCTTAGTGCTTCAGCCCTGTCTGATCCGGAGCATTCAGCTAATGAACTTTATGGTGCTGGTCCGTTTGATAATATAACAGCCCAGGCGACGCTGACACCTGTACATTTTAGCCGCACCGCGACTTGTGTACAGCGCGCCTTTCGGAAAGTCCCTGTCTCAGGGCAACCGCTGAGCTCTTTTGTTAATATTAAACAACAGCATTCAGAGCCCTATCATCAATTTATAGATAGATTGAAAGAAGCAGTCACCAGGCAGGTTGATAATACTACAGCCCAGAATGAATTGATGAAAAAATTGGCTTTCGAAAATGCAAACACCGACTGTAAGAAGGCTTTACAGTCAATCATTAACCGTCCTAAATACGATCTGGCACAGATGATTCAAGTCTGTGAGGACATTGGAAGCCAGAGCCATGCCATGTCCTTGCTTGCCGGTGCCATCCAGGCTGGCAATAAGCTAACTGGTAACTGTTTTAATTGCAAGCGCCCTGGTCATTTTGCAAAAGAATGCCGAGCACCGGGCGGTGGGGCGCACAGAAATGGTGATGCCAATAAGGCTAAACCTTCCAAAAAATGCCCAAAATGCGGTAAAGGCTATCATTGGGCAAATCAGTGCAGGAGTTCGGGAAACTCCATGTTGGCCCCGCCCTCGGGCCACGAGAATTAGAGGGCCCATTGCCGTCAGCTCCCACCATTGACGCTTTTCCTAAGGAGACACCTTCTGATTTCACCATTGATTTAATTAATCAGGAATCCAAAGACTCTGTTTTACCTGGTGAAATCGTGCTCATGCCCACCCAACTTGCAGGCCCACTACCTCCCAAGGTCGCAGGTTTGATTTTGCCAAAATTTTCTGCAGCCAAAGAAGGAATCATGGTTATTCCTGCAGCCTTGGACCCTGACTATGGGGGCACAATAATGCTTCAACTTTGGAGCCATATGCCCATGCAGTTAAAAAAGGGTGACTCCTGGGCACACTTGGTAGTGCTTCCTACCCCTCCTACTGCTTCTATTATGGATAATAATTTGCACCAGCTCTGTCCACTTTCTCCACAGCTTTTAGCTGTAATCCAGAGGATCGGTGAACAGAAACTTCTTCGTAAGTATAAAATCAACGGCAGAATTCTGGAAGGCTTGATTGACACGGGCGCAGGCATTTCTGTCATATCCAGTAATTGCTGGGACCCCGCGTGGCCCCTTGAGTCTGCCTCTGCAGTTTGGGGTGTAGGTGGATGTCACGGCCACCCAGGACGGGTCCCAGCTCACAAGAGACCTCACTCCGTTGCAGTTTATTTACAGGAAAAGTTTATTGAAGATTTCTGCTTCTCGTACAGTTCAGCATCGTGGCCGTACGTCTGTCACGTTAGACCGCTGAAGTCCCCTCTGACTCCTCCCCTCTTCCACACCAACTTAATAGCCTGGCTCTAGACCACCTCTTCCTCTCCTTTCTTTTCCGCAGGGTCTTCCTGCCCCCCTGGGTTCCCTCTCTCCGTGACTCGCCTGAGGCTGAATCCTCTGCCGCCTCTTCCCCCCTCCTTCTGGCTTTAGGGCCGGGCTCCTCCCCTGAGCTCTCTCCACTTCCGCGCGCCTCTACGTTTGAACTTGGCGCGCGTACGTTGCTGCTGACCTTTCTTTCGACCGCTACACCACCCCTTGTTCTGCTCTCCACCCTTTCCGGCTGAACACCTTGCTCCAACCCCCTTTCTCTGTTCTCTCCTAATCCTGCTCCCTCCGAGAGGCTGACGACTCCACCCCCTTTTCTCCGTTCCGGCTGAGACGCCTCTTGCTGCGTCTGTCTTCCACTGGGCTCCTCTCCGCTTCTCCCTTCTCCTCCCTTTTGCTTGATTAAGGTAACCCCCTTTTGAGAATCCTCTGACTCGCTGCTCAGACTCGTGGATTCCCTCAGAATTCCGTCATCTTCTTCCTCATCCTTCTGCCCCTCCTCCCACTCGCTCTCCGTCTCCTCTGTCATCTCCTCCTCTCTCCCAGAAACCCTGACATCCATCCCCCCCTCGAAGCCCCCCCTTCCCCCCTCCCGCTCGCCGGGTGCAGGTTGAGGAAAACGTGGTACTTCCGGGGTCGGTTCAGGATACAAGTCGTCCACTTCAACGTTCTCCTCTGTCATCTCCGTATATGTGTGTTCGAACTCGGGTTCCCCACCCACAGACCTCACAGTCTCTTCCTCCATCACTGCTTCTCCTGGCGCTGCCTGCCAAGGACCTACCATCCATCTCTGACTCCATGCCTCCCTTGGCTGATCCACCCACCAACAAGGGCCTGTCTCCTCCCCCCCCAGTCTCGGATCCCTGGTCGGGCTTGTTTCGGGCGTATGGCCCTCGGGTGAGGAGAAACCCTCGAACGTGCTGTCTGACAAAGTGGGCGTGAAAAGCCAATCATCAAAATACTCCTCGGGCATGGGCTTGTGCGGAAAAAGTGCATGGAACTCCTCCTTCAACAGGGGTTCGTCCAACGCGTAACCCGGCACCCAGCTATTGGCAGAGGCCGGAGTGCCTTCCCTGGCTAGAAAATATTCAACTCCCTCCTCCCCCCATCTCGAGTCCAGTATCTCTGTGACCTCGTTAAGAGGTTCTGGTCTTGGCGATTCCCCCCCCTCAGGCGCCCTCCTACGTGGCTCTGGGAGTGCTCCTGACTCTTGAAACCTGTGTGGGGTTTTGTAGGGAGTGAGCACCGACCTATGAAAGACCGGGTGCACCCTGGAACCCTCCGGAAGGGCTAGACGAAAAGCCACCGGATTGATCTTAGCCTCAACTTGATATGGCCCTAGCTGCCTGTGTCCTAACTTCTTCTTGGCCAATGACCTGGCCGGCATCGCGTGGGCTGCTAACCACACCCAGTCCCCAATCTGGATGTCCTCTCCCGCCCTCCTGTGCTTATCGGCCTGCACCTTATACGCCTGTTTTGCCAGCTCCAAATGTCTCCGCAGCTCCTCGTGCACCTCTTGCAACTCCGCTGCAAACTGGTCGGCATCTTGAGGCCCCCCCCCTCCTGGTGCCGCAAATCTCGGGAAGGTTCTGGGATGACGGCCATTGTTCGCGAAGAAAGGCGTCACCCCGGTGGATGCGTGTTTCGTGTTGTTGTAGGCGAATTCAGCCATCGGCAGATAGTCCACCCACGCCGCAGGTCGCTGGTTGGCGTAGCACCGCAGGTACTGCTGCATGATCGCGTTGACCCTCTCCGCTTGACCGTTGGTTTGTGGATGTCTCGCCGATGTCAGGTTGATTTTGACGTGCAATATGCCCAGAAGCTTTCGCCAGAAAGTGGAAACAAACTGGCGCCCCCTGTCGGACAAGACGGACTGCGGAAGTCCATGCACTCTGAAGACGTGATCGATGAAGAGCTTTGCGGTCTGTTCTGCCGTCGCCACCTTGGCACAAGGGATGAAATGCGCCATCTTGGTGAACAAGTCCACCACCACTAACACCGCCGTCTTACCTCTGGAGCTGGGCAGGTCCGTAACAAAGTCCAACGCTACCCTCTCCCACGGTTGCTGCGGTGTCTCCAGCGGTTCTAGCAATCCCGCCTGCTTCTGGTGCACTGGTTTGGACCTCTGGCAGATATCACACCTGGCGACGTAGTCCGCCACCTCTCCTCTCATCTGGGGCCACCAAAAGTCTCTAGCCACCAATTCCATCGTCTTCTCTTTGCCGAAATGGCCTGCACTAGGGGCGTCATGCAATTGTTGCAGAACCTTGGCTCGAAGATCGTCGGTGGGCACGTAAAGGGCACCCTTACGAGTCAAAAGTCCATCTTGCAATTGGAACTCATCGTTGTCTCGCGACCCTCCGCGTAGCTCCTCCATCTTGGACTGTGCAAACTGATCCCTTTGCAACGCGCGTCGCACCGCGTCCAGGTCGACTGCGATGGTAGCGCACGTCCACGCCTGCGGTGCGAAAATGTGCTTTGCTGCGATTGGAGCTGCTTCCTCCAAGTATTGCGGCTTTCGGGACAGCGCGTCTGCAATAACATTGGAGTCTCCTGGGATGTATTCTATTTTGAAGTCGAAATCCGCAAAGAACTCCGCCCAGCGCATGTGTCGCTGGGTCTGTAACTTAGCCGTCCGCCAATACTCTAAGTTCTTGTGATCCGTGCGGACTTGCACCGTGTGCTTGGCTCCTATTAAGAAGTGTCGCCACGCTTTGAAAGCTGCATGAATGGCCAACAACTCCCTGTCCCATATGGTATAATTGCGCTCCGTCTTGCTGAGCTTCCGGGAGTAGAACGCACCCGGTCTCCAGTTGCCTTGCGAATCCTCTTGCAAAAGAACGGCCCCAACCGCTCTGTCTGACGCATCGGTCTCTACCCGCATGGGTCTGCCGGGATTCACGTGGAGCAGCTGCTCTTCGGAGGCGAAAAGACCTTTAAGCGTCCGGAAGGACCGCTCCGCTTGTTCGGTCCAGACGAACTTCTTCTTCTTGGAACTGAGGGTGTCAGTGATAGCCGCCGTCGCGTTCGCAAAACCTTTAATAAACTTGCGGTAAAAATTGGCAAAGCCGATGAACCTCTGGACCTCTTTCCGATTTCGAGGGCTTTTCCAGTCCAACAGCGCTTGAACCTTAGCCCTGTCCATGGCCAGTCCCTCGTCGGACAACTTGTAGCCAAGGAAATCAACCTCTCTGACATCAAACTGGCATTTTTCCAACTTGGCGTACAGCCTGTGGTCCTTCAGCCTCTGCAGGACCTCCCTCACGTCCTTATCGTGATCCTCCGACGATTCCGAGAAAATCAGGATATCGTCGAGAAAGCAGACACACTTCTTGTAGAGGAGACCTGCTAGCACGTGGTGCATAAATGCTTGAAAAACGTGGCTGCCATTTTGGAGACCGAAAGGCATGACTCTGTATTCGTATGTGCCCAGAGGGGTGAACATGGCGGTCTTCCACTCATCTCCTTTCCGGATGCGGATGAGATTGTAAGCTCCACGTAGGTCCAGCTTGGTGAAAATCTTGCCCCTCCTGACGGTCGCTAAAAGGTCGTCAATCTTGGGCATGGGGAAAGCTTTGGGCTTAGTCAAGCTGTTTATGAACCTGTAATCCACTATAAGCCTTTTTTGGGGCGTGTTTTTCTTCTTCACAAAGAACACAGGGCTGCCACCCGCTGCTTTAGATTCCTGGATGAAACCTCGCTTGAGGTTATGGTCTATGAACTCCCGAAGCTCTTGCATCTTGTCTTCCGACATGGAGTACAGCTTGGCAGCAGGCAGTTGCGCCCCTGGCACTAAATCAATCGCGCAGTCGTAAGGTCTGTGAGGCGGCAACTTGTCAGCTTCCTTCTCACAGAAAACCTCCAAGAAGTCCTGGTACTTGTGAGGCACCGTTTGCACCATACCCAGATGCAACTGCTGCTCGGCTTCTCCTCCCTGATCGGTCTGAAAGCAATGCTGAGCACAATACGATGAACAAAAGGTGATCTGCCGCTGGTACCACGCAACCGCGGGACTGTGCCTCTCCAGCCAACTCATGCCTAACACGATGGGTGTGTCCGATAAGTGGGTGACATTGAAACTAATAAGTTCTCGATGGTTGCCAATCTGCATCATCATGGGAGGGGTTTGCTGCACCACTTGCCCCCCCAGCAACTTCCTGCCGTCTACCGTGACCACGTTTAGAGGCGTCGTTGCAGGCAGGAGCGCCATGTTGTGCTGCTTAACGAACTGCAGTCCCACGAAGTCGGCGTTGCTTCCCGAATCGATCGTTATTGGAACCTCGAGGAGTCTCCCATCAGGCAACTGGAGTGTTGCTGTGAGCAGAACTGCCGGTCTGGGAGGCAAAGGGTCCACGCTCTGCAGTGATGCTGGGGGCTTGTCTACAGATCCGCCTGGCTGAGCCCCAGTAGCTCTGCTTCCAGCCAGGCACTGTCGTTTCCCTGAAGCTGCTCCCCTGGTTGCACCTCTGCTGTTACAGTTGCCAGTGCTGCAGTGTGCTTCTGGAGCCTCTGGGGGCACTCTTTCGCCTTATGGTGCGCACTGTCACAGATGTAACACTTCCTGGTTCCTCTAGGAGGCTTCGCTTTGGCTGCACCAGGGACAGGGCTCTGGGATGGCTTCTGAGCCCTAGCACCACCAATCTCCATTGGCTCCTCGCTGTCCTTCCCCATTGGCGAGGGGTGCGCACGGCTGAAATCCCTGTGCACAAAAGGGAGAGTCCTCGCTTGCGCACGCGCTTGGGACCCGTCCTCCTCGTGCCACGGACGTCCCTCATGTCGAATTCCAATAGCTAAAGCCCGGTGCACCACGTCTTCTAGGGTCTGGGGTCTGTCCCCCCTAGCGATCTCATCCTTGATGGGGGGGCTCAATCCCTCCCAAAAAAGATCTCTGACCGGCTTACTGTCCTTTGGCCAATCTAAGGCGGTGAGCAATGCAAAAAAATTAGAGTGGTATTGGCGCACAGTCGCTTTCCCCTGCCTCAGCCCGTGCATTTGACGGCGCGCAATGTCCACATCCACAGAGGATTGAAAACAAGAATCCATCGCTTTGATGAACGCAGTTGAATTGCGACGGGCCGGTCCATCTTCGCGCCACAGATTGCGTAGCCAAGCCCTGGCCTCCCCATGCAGGTGCGAAACAATGAACCCCACTTTCTCCTCCTCATCTTTAAAATCGTGACGGAGTAAATGCAGTGCATATACGACGTCCGCTCTGAAATTGGGATAGTCTTGCAAGTTGCCATTAAAATGCGGAACCAGGGCACCCCCCCTCCGACCAAGCGCAATGCCCTCCGCTCTGGAACCTGGGGCCCCCGCCCTGTCCGCGTGTTCCCACCTTGCCTGCAAATCCTGGCACGTCTTCTCCAAGTCGTCATTCTTCTTCTGCGAAGCAATGACTGCCGATGTGAGAGCGGTAACCTGATCCCGCAGTGCAACCAGCTGCTCCTCAGCGCTCATGGCTGCTCCCGTTCGTGAGCTTCGCAAAAAAAAATTTTTGCTTTCTGAGAGGGGACTTACTGTCACGGCCACCCAGGACGGGTCCCAGCTCACAAGAGACCTCACTCCGTTGCAGTTTATTTACAGGAAAAGTTTATTGAAGATTTCTGCTTCTCGTACAGTTCAGCATCGTGGCCGTACGTCTGTCACGTTAGACCGCTGAAGTCCCCTCTGACTCCTCCCCTCTTCCACACCAACTTAATAGCCTGGCTCTAGACCACCTCTTCCTCTCCTTTCTTTTCCGCAGGGTCTTCCTGCCCCCCTGGGTTCCCTCTCTCCGTGACTCGCCTGAGGCTGAATCCTCTGCCGCCTCTTCCCCCCTCCTTCTGGCTTTAGGGCCGGGCTCCTCCCCTGAGCTCTCTCCACTTCCGCGCGCCTCTACGTTTGAACTTGGCGCGCGTACGTTGCTGCTGACCTTTCTTTCGACCGCTACACCACCCCTTGTTCTGCTCTCCACCCTTTCCGGCTGAACACCTTGCTCCAACCCCCTTTCTCTGTTCTCTCCTAATCCTGCTCCCTCCGAGAGGCTGACGACTCCACCCCCTTTTCTCCGTTCCGGCTGAGACGCCTCTTGCTGCGTCTGTCTTCCACTGGGCTCCTCTCCGCTTCTCCCTTCTCCTCCCTTTTGCTTGATTAAGGTAACCCCCTTTTGAGAATCCTCTGACTCGCTGCTCAGACTCGTGGATTCCCTCAGAATTCCGTCATCTTCTTCCTCATCCTTCTGCCCCTCCTCCCACTCGCTCTCCGTCTCCTCTGTCATCTCCTCCTCTCTCCCAGAAACCCTGACAGTGGACCTCAAACCTCTTCCAAAAGCATACAATGGCTGCCTGTTTCTCTGCCTGATAGCTCTGAAACCATTGCATATATTCAGCCCTGTGTGCTAAAAATCCACCTCAATCTGTGGGGCAGAGACCTACTACAACAATTACAAGCTACCATTCAATTTAATGAGTAAGCTTGCACTCCCCCTCAACTGGAAATCCACCACCCCTTTATGGGTGGAATAATGGACCAGTGATGTGGGGCCAAATAAAATCACTCTCCTTTCAAGCTGAACAGCTTATAAAGGAACCTTAATATAAATTCCATGATAGTGTTTATTTTCAGCGTTTTGTTTTTGACTAATGATTGTGACGATTCCGTTTTTCTCCCTAGCAGATCTGAATATATTTTTTTAGCTGTCTCTCTTTTAGGAGTCCCTGGACTGGCTGTACGGAATAGCAGGAATATTAACTCTTTAGCTTGCTCTGCAGCAAAAGCCTTGAATTCTACTTCACAAGCTCTTCACCTTTTGAATAAAGAACAGAGTGAATTGCATCACGGACTCATAGAATTGCGCTGCTATCGATTATCTATTGATGCTCCATCATTACGGATGCGAACAAGTGGAAAACATGTGCTGCTTTAATATCACTGACAATTCTAAGGCTATTCAAAAACAAATCTCTCATTTGCAAAATCTCACACATCGCATCAAACAGGATGTTGGTTTTCCTGCTTTCTGGGATTCTTTCACCCAGTGGCTTACCGCTTGGCTGCCAAACCTTACTTGGCTTCGTAATCTCTTTCAATATGCTATTGTCATAATTTGCATGTTGATCTTACTATGCTGCTTCCTCCAATGCATTCCTGGCCTCATAAGCCTTTTCTCCCGGTTTCTCTCTCCCCCTCAGCCACCCAATAAAATCCTTGCTGCTTATTTTGCAAAATGGCAACACCAACAGTAAACCAAAGGGGAGATATGGGCAGATTTATTTTGAGCATGCGTTGGCAAACCACGTATCTCGTAGTATTTTTTGTCCCATCCTCCCTGGCGAACTTATTTTGGGCATTTGCTGACACACCACTAATCCCGAAATATTTTTGCCTTATTTACCCAGAATGCCTCGCAAAAAAGAAAGGAAAGGGGGAGATAAAGGGAAGTTTTCCTTCTGCACATATGTTTTCCCTCTGCACATAACTGTTGCATTACAGGGAAGCATTGCTTCTTTTCTCTTGCATTCCGGGAACTCTCGCTTATAATCTTTCCTCTGTTTCTGCACACACTGTACGAACCTGTTCCAAACACCAAGACATTCCCTCCTTGCCCAGTTCATCTTAAGATCATGATGACCTGTTCTCAATGCATAGCTGACCACATCTACGGAACTCGATTGTTATATGTTATGATCAATCATTAGTAATTGTTTTATGCTATATTAATCTTTAGTTACAAATTAATTAGGAGGCTTCATGCCTGTCTAGTCCCAACCTTGTTTCCCAGCCTTTAATCTACCGGTGATTAATGTTCACATGTAATTCCCACCCCTCACATGTAATTCCCGCCTTGTATGTATGTTAACCAATCAACATTAAGTTTCTTTGTGTTTGTATCAACCAATCAGCCACAAGCACACCTGTGGCAATGTTTGTAATATTCAATAAAAGAGAGTTCCCGGGGCTTTCCCGGCAGACGCCTCTCACATGACACCTACTACTCGTCTCCCGTGATTTTCATTCCTACAGGAGGTTATGATTAAATGGGCCATAGACTTTGGTTATAATATAGAATTAGAAGCCTGGAAGAATTATGGAATGTGAACTTAAAATTTACGGCTTGTACGGCATTACAGGAAAATGTATGGGAAATGATATACAGGTGGTACCTCACGCTGGTAAAACTGGCAAAGATGTACAAAACGAAAAATAACAAATGCTGGAAATGTGGAGAGGTAGAAGGAGATCTTTTTCCATATGTGGTGGAATTGCAGTAAAGTGAAAGGCTTCTGGGAATTAATTTACAATGAGCTTAAAAAAAGGTTTAAGTATACTTTTTTTAAAAAAAAACCCCGAAGCCTTTCTACTGGGACTAGTTGGAAAAGATGTTAAAAAGAAAGATAAAAACTTATTCCCGTATGGCACAACAACAGCAAGGACTATGCTAGCCCAGAATTGGAAAACAGAAGTAATACCAACTATTACTGAATGGCAGGTCAAAATGATTAATTATGCGGAACTGGCTAGAATATCGGGGAGAATAAAAGATCAGGATGAACAAAAGTTTTATGAAAATTGGAGTAAATACTTGGATTATATAAGAGATAGCTGTAAATCTGTAAAGACACTGGCAGGATTTGACTAACTTCAACAGCTTATGGTCAAATAGATAAATGTATAAAATACGTGACATAATGAAAATATATGATACTTACCAAAGGGGAGGAAGGAAGTCCAAAGCTCAATAGAGCTAATGTTATGTATGAGATGTATTAATACAATGAATGTATTGGAATGTATGTTTGATGAAAACTAATAAAAATTTAAGTTGGGGGGGGGGGGAACCTTCAGAAACCAAGGCACGGCTTCCGATTGGCTGCAGGAGCTTCCTGCACTCAATCCGAAGCCGCGGAAGCCCCGTCGGACATTTGGGCTCCAAAGAACATTCACAAACTGGAACACTCACTTCCGGGTTTGTGGCGTCCGGGAGCCAAAACATTCGAGTCGCAAGGCATTTGGGATCCAAGGTACGACTGTATTGGTAAGGCGCCCCCACAGGTAACATGGGGGGGGGGGAGAACGATAGGAGGGGATCGGGAGAGACAGGGAAGCCCGGAGGGAACGCCCCAGCTAGCCCAGCTCCGACCCCAAGCCAATATCACCAGCGGCTGGAGCAAAAGAGCAGAGGAACCGCACACCGGGGACCGGCTGGGGGCTAGAAGAACGCGGCGTGGACCCTCCCCTGGCAGTGCAGGGGGGCACAGCAAAAACCATGCTTTATGTTATTGAGTTGATTTTCAGTCCATTTCTTATCAGTATTTTAAAACCCTATGAACCCAGGTAGGCGGCCTGAACCATTGGAGCCCATTTCCTGGAACGGCCGCCTCAGCCCTGATCTAGGGACCCGACACCAAGCCCTGGGGGTCCCACAGGAGAATTAAAACTGCCCTTCTCTCTCTCTCTCTCTCTCTCTCTCTCTCTCTCTCTCTCTCTCTCTCTCTCTCTCTCTCTCTCTCTCTCTCTTTCTCTCTCTCTCCTCCTCCTCCTCCTTTAGTTATACACACATTCATCCATTCTATTCACTTCTTACTCATTTTCATTATTATTACTCATTTTTTCTAAAAAAAGTTTTTTAAAAATTTCTCATTAATGAATTCTATATATACCGTATTTTTCGCTCTATAGGACGCACCGGACCATAGGAGGGGGAGAACAAGGGGAAAAAAATTCTCCCCCTCTCTGCTAAGCGTCCCTTCAGCGAAGCAGCAGGAGAAACGGAGCCCCTTCCATTTCTGCTCCCGCTTTGCTGAAGGGGCGCTGCACAGAGAGGCGTAGCCTCGAGAGCAAGAGGGATCGGTGTGCACTGACCCCTCTCACTCTCCAGGCTTCAGACGGCAATCCGCAAGCCTTCGGAGCACAGAATTCCATTAGCCTTTACATTTTTAACTTTGGACTCTTATCTGCAAACTCCCAACCCCACCTCCCCACCTTAACACTGGGAGGGCCATGTCCCCGGAATTTGTGAAGACAGGATTCTCAAAAATACCTCTTCCTTGCGGATCCTGGAGTATTTTTGGCAACGCCTGGAGTTTTTCTTCAAGCTCCTGGACCTTCATACGCAATGCTTGATCATCCTTAAGTACTGTTTCCGCCCCTGTCTTAGGGCTATTGGGCGCCTTCTTCAGTATTTCAACATCCTGGAGAGGACAGACACTTTCTGCTAGACATTTACTCCAGACATTTACAGAAGGCACAGAGGCACTGGTTGAAGAAGTTGGGAATGAGCAGGCAGTGCTATTGCTGAGAAGGAGCTCCACCCCAGGGTGCTAAAGAGCTCTTTCCCTAGCCTGCAGGTGCCAGAAGGCCAAGCGCTGGTGTTGCAGTGGTGGTACTTCAGAGGTGTATGAGAAAAGGCTGCTCTGGATTCTGGGTATATAAATGGCCTTGCCTGAAGCTGTGGATTGTGCTCTGCATTAGCAGAGAGGCTCTACTTAGTTGCAAATGAAGCACATTTCAGTCATGATAGAAACCGGTGCTTCCATGCATGCTTGTTCAGGAACTCTGTGAACTAGTCAGCCGCTGTTTTAAACTGGCCCTTTTTCTGGCAGGTTAAACGATTAAAGTTGACTTGATTCACTTCATCCGCCAACTACCCTTCTAAGCAACCAGGGCAATTACAAATAAAAGGCTCTCCAACCGTGCGCTATCCCTATCTGCAAGCAAGCTCTCCCACAAAGTGTTCTATGAGACACATGAGCCAAATAGCCGAGGAGACAGTTTTTTAGCTGCCTGTCATTCATACACTTTATACTGAAAGGATTTCAGGGGCAGATGCTCTTTTTCTGCATGGAGGGTGGGGGTTTCCAAAGGAGCACTATTCAGACCTGCATTCATGGCTTATGAGTCGTAGCCGTGTGACAACTGCACATCATGCTGATGTGTTGAAGGGCTGATGTTGCACTTCCAGGTAGAAGAGCTCGTTGGCATTATTTTAGGCTCTGTGTCAATTGACTTTGTGACATGATGGGGGGGGGGGGAGTTCTTATTTTTTGAGTATTTACCTGCAACCTATTATGTGGGAATCTCAAGGTACTTTACAACTAGGTCCGAAAATAGGCAAACATTGAAATGCAGCAGAATAAACAGGCCTACAGTAAAAAAATATCCTTCAAAGCCCATATTGGCTGGCAGCAGCATCCCCCCAAGTCCATGATGGATAAACACTTTCCCCCCATGGAGCAGAATTGCACCCATGTTGGCAAAGGCCTCCTTTCTAGAAGGGGGAGCAGAGGCTGCCCCCACCCACTGCTCTCTTCTCCCAGGCATCTGAAGAGACAAACGGCTCCCCTTCTCTACCTGTGTGCCACAAGCCTGAATTGCAAGACAGTTCCCACTTTGGGGCAACAGGGAACAAACATGCAGAGGACGAGTTCTGAGGCTCCCCCAACAAAGCCATTTCCCTGGGCCCACCTGCCAGCCTGCTGCTGGCTGGCTGCCCACCCACAGGAAAGTGGCACGATCCTCCCCACCAACAGGACATAACAAGAAGATGGGGACGATAACATAGGACTTCCTAACTTGTGAGTTCTGATGAGCCGCTGCTGCTTCCCCAGTTTAAAGGATGGCGGCTCAGGTGAGCCATTAAGCTAGAAGGAGGAAAAGGACCGACCCCGGGATGGGCTGTCTGCCTTCCTTTTGCCTTCCACCTCACGACATCCTTCCCCAGCCTGGTGCACTCCAGGTGTTCTGGGGCTCCATCTCTCACCAGGCCCAGGCGGTATGGCCAGGGGTCAGGGATGGGGGCAGTTGTCCAAAGCAGCTGGAGAGACTCAAGGAGGGCATTACAGCCTCAAAGCCCTTTCCCTACCTCTCAATCTGGACTTACCTGGCCTTGCCCCTGGCCGCCTTTAGCCAGATCAGCTGTGCTCGGAGCTGGGACAGACCCCTCTGGAGACTTAGAGGCAGAGGAAACAGCCTGGGTCCCCTGGAGAGCACTCTCAAAGGAGATGCCCGCAAAGCAGATCACACTTTTCCTACTCCCAGACTGCAGGCTAGAGAACGTCGCTGCACGCTGGTGACCCATTCCCTGGGTGGTGCACTGGGAAGAAGAAACCTCACCCAGAGATGGGAGGGAAGCACTTTGGCCAGTGCCATGGGGCCTTTCTTCGGCAAGCTGCTCGGGGACCTGCAATGGAGCACTGCCCAAGGAGGAGGAAATGTGGGAGGCCTGCTGGGAAGGCTGCTGGGACCCCGACTCTTCCTGGCTAAGGGAAGCAGCTCTTCCAGTGGTTTCTCTGGGAACAGAGGGCATTGAGGTGAGCTGGCAATGAGAAGGCTCAGCCAGGTGGGAGCCGGAGGTCTCTGGGGTCGCACCCATGGATTCGTTGGGCGAACTTTTCTTCTCCATTCTGTGGACATGAAGGCAAGTCTTCTGACCAGTGTACCAGCTGGTTTCAAAGGCTATTTTTTATGAAAGCTTGAAAAACAAAGAAAACACAATATACAGAAATCAGTGTCAGATATCAAGCATTTTGAAAACATAAAAATGAAAAGAAACAGAAGACGAAAAGACTTCTGATTCCTTGCCTATCAGCTTAAAAACCTTATGCGAAACTCTTACTTCCCAACTGGGATGAGCTGCTTGGTGCACTAGACTGAGCCGCTGGAGAAAGACTGGGGTGGGCGGCAAGTGGGAGGGGGAAGTCGTGCGCTTCTGTCCCTTGGGGAAAAAAATGCTGATCGTCCCAGGAGGCAGCCTGCTTGCAGACAAGGGGGCTGGGCTGCCTCAGAGCCCATCAAGGCCACAGGCTGCTAGCATGACTCATCCCGGCTTTCTCATCTGAGGGGAAAGGGTGCACAGTCTTAAATGCTTAAATGCCTTGGCAACTTGGCTGAGCTACCTTGGGCCAGTCCTTGGGCAAGTCCTTGGGCCAGCTTAGCCTCCCTCACAGAGGGTTGTTCTGAAGATACACTCAGGCGGAGGAGGACGTCGGGTTGGGTGGGGGTTGCCAGGAGCAGCACGATGTCCCTCCAACCCCCGGCTTCCACTCTCCAGGCAGGCGCCCAACGTGGCCAGCTGGCAAGGGCTCTTTCTTACTCCAGCCTTGGCGTGCAGATCCCGGGTTCAGCCCCAGATCTCTGGAGCGGAAAGGCTCTTGGGCGTGAATATGAAAGGCAGCATCTGTCAGAATAGGGCATACTGAGCCAGTACAGATGAACGTGACTATTGGTTCGCTTCCTCTGCTATCTGCCTTTTCGGGCACCTCAGAGGTGGCAGAGAGAGGCAGGGGGGAGACTCTGGCCTCTACAGAAGGCTGCACCCCTTTCCTCCATGTCCCCACCCCAACTCTTAGGACCAGAAGCAAGAGACAGCTTTCCTGAGCACGTGCCCCTTCCCAGGGAGATGCCACTCTGCACTACTTTTCCCTGAACTGCTCGCGAAGCAGCCATACTCCAGGCTCTTATTGTCACAGCCCTGCAGGATCAGACCAAGGCCCATCTAGTCCAGCTCTCAGCAGCCCAGCAGATGTCCAAGGGAAGCCCCAAGCAGACTCCAAATGCAGCTCCACTCTCCCCACTGGGGACGCCCGCAACGGGTAGGCAGAGGTAGACTGCCTCTGCGGCTGGAGGTGCAACATGGTCTAACCCTCCATGAATTTGACGAATCCTCTCTTAAAGCCATCCCCCGTCAGTGCCTCTGGAAGGAGGAAATTTCAGTGTCACTAGGCACTGTGTCTGGCCTGAATCTGCCAACATTCCTCTTTCTTAAAGAGATCCAGGTTCTGATATTATGAGGAGGAAACATCGCTCTGCACCTTTCCCACATCATGCATACTTCTATGATGTCCCCACTTTCCCCCCTCTCGCAAAGCCCCAAAGCCTCCTACATTGTAAGCCTTCCTTACAGGGGAATCATCAGAACCACCTGTGCTGCAGAGCTTCTGGCTGAAAGGCGACTCATGGAGATTTGCAATGACTGCTGCAATGCACCCCTAATGATTCAGATTGTATCAATATAGCCTTATTGTGTTTATTTGTTGTTGATATAATAAAATTTGTATAACCTTAGAAGTGGTGTGGCTGTGAGTACCATGAAGGGAGCCTGCACTTTGTGATTTGCCAGGGCACTACTGCAGGTTAGGAAGGAGGAAGAGGCAAAGATCCTTTCTCCACTAAAACATGTTTACACCCAAGGTGTTTCCAGACTGTCAGTATTTTGTGGGAGGGATTCAGGTCCAGCCCAGAACTTCAGCTTTTCCAATGAGAATGGATTAAAGCACTCTGACCATGCCCTTAGTAGTGTCTAACCACTGTGTTAAGTTTGGGGCAAGCAAGACATGAACGCAAAACAAACAAGTGGTCGTCTCCTCCGGAGGAACCCCTGCATTGTAAATATATCGACAGCACACTTACAGGTCTTTGGCATTGGCATCCCAGAACTGTGAAGGTTGCCTCAACTGTTGAGCAACACAGCTAAGGAAGAAGGAGTGGAGTGTCTCTGGGGGGAGCATAGCTCCCATTCCCTTCCAAACACACAGACAGGACAGTGTGGTGGCACCCAGGGAATAGTTGAAGCAGCCGGATGGCTGGCTGAAACACACACCATTGCACTCTTTTTGAATGGGATTCAATCTGAATCAGCCAGTTAGTGAACTTGGTGCTCCTGTGCACAAACCCACTACAAAATTGCTCTTCCCCGCACACTTCCAGGTCCCTCCAGCTGGGCTTTTGGAGTGTGATAGGTTTTTCTCACTCCAGAGCAGTTTGTGTTTAAGCTGAAGGTCACCAAGAAAGCAAGGGAGGCTAAAAAATTGCATTTGTTAATATAGTAAGTTTTACTAACTCTAATAATGACTAACTGTGTGGAAATGACTGGAAAAAGAAAAAAAGGAAAATCAATGCTTTCGACTCTTGGTTTCCTGGAAGAAGATGAAAAGACTCCCCTGGACTAGAAGAGACATCTCATTAACAGCTAGAGAAATGCCAAAGAACTTTGGATATCTGCTTGGGGGGTTTCTGATACAGTATTAATTTAACAAGGAGCCAGGACTGAAACCAAAAGTAGACTGACCAGCTAGCTGAATCAAATATATTGCTATGGGGTGGGGGGGAAACCTCTAACATTTTACTTTTTGATACTTGTACTTCCAGGGTGAATTGAATGGTTGGGGGGTGGGGTGGAGGAGAGGCAGAAAGAAGAGCTAACTTGTCCCTGGCTGGGGGCGCAATCTGGACGGTTCTGCCGGGGCGCAAGATCACCTAACTACTGCTCTGCGCCTCTGGACCAGGGGTGGATGGTGCTCATTGGGACTGGGAGGGTGGAAGGCAAGGAGGCCAACAGTAGGTGGCGCCAGAGCCAAGGAGTGGCAGAGCAAATGTGTTCTGTATCTGAGAAGGAGTGGGAAGGGGCTGGCGGCCACCGCAGCCATCTCCTGTCTGCCCTCATGGAGCGGCCAGAATCCACTGGGCAAATGCTCATCTTGCCAGAGTCTGGGTCTTCTGCTGTTGCTCTCTCAGAAACCGTGCCCAGGTGGGATGCTTCGTTTTTCGTAGCTGCTTCATCCCTGAGGAAGTTGGAGGTGACGCAACTCCTGCATCTCTGACGTGAGAAGTTTGGGAGGTATTTCAAATTCCCCCCTTCTCCCTTGGCTCCCTGGAAAGAAGGCATCTTTACATTTTGAGCGCATTTCACAGGCCAGGAGCCAAGCACCCCTTCCTGAGGGGGAGAAGAGGCCCAGGAAAGATGAGCCCTTCCCAGCCCAAAGGCGTTCCCCTGAGATTCAGCTTCCGGGCTATGGCTAACCAGGTTAGGAGCAGGAATATTGGGAGCGGGAAGGAACTGATGTCATCTGCCAGAGCAGCTGGCTAATTGAAGGGAATGAGGTGATAACAAGGCTTTCAAATCTGAACTCTTGTTTGCGGCTGATTAGGATAGAGGGAGGTGGAGAACAAGGGCAATCGGTAGCAGACTCTGGGTAGTTGGTTCCTTCTCTTTGTTCGGGTTCCTACGTCACACCAGCAGTTTAAATGGCAACACTCCTGTGCAAGATTGTCCGCCTTTAAATTATTTGTTATGGAAAATCAATAAAATGATAAGTTGCCCCTGCCAAAGGGTTGCATGACATCTGGCTGAAGACTTTTGGTGCTAAACGTTGAAGCTATGCTGGGGTGTGTGTGTGTGTGTTGCAGAATGGTTTAATTAGCTCATTCTCCTCCTAGCACATCGTCTTCATTCAACTCTGGCTGTTGAATGAATGCTTTCTTATAATCATTCTGATGTTTAAGTGGGCTTTGGCCTTCTTCCAGACAGCAGCTTGAAAGGGAAGCAGAGGAAAGCTCAAATGATGACAGAAGGCAGGGGCATCCCACAACCAAGAGTTTTGGTTTGGATGTGACACTTTTAGACTTCCCCAAGCCATCCCGAAGCCCCCATTTCACTCTGGTCCATCTGAGTATCTCCTTTCCACCCATGCCTCCCCTCCCCCCCAAATATTCACAATTAAGAAATCAGAAAACTACCCCCACCTCTCTTTCGACAGAACTAGATGGAATGATCAGGCATAGCAACTCCTGCAGAGAGGATAAAACCAAAATGTTTCCAAGGGACACATTTATCAAACAAGATATCTGCCCATAGCTCAGTCAGTAGAGTGTGAGACTCTGCATCTCAGGGTCGTGGGTTTGAGCCCCACGTTGGGCAAAATATTCCTGCATTGCAGGGGGTGGACTAGATGACTCTTGTGGTCCCTTCCAACTCTACAATTCCATGATATCCTGTGAGGAGTAGTCAACTGAGTTTTACTGAGAAGAGATGCGTCAAAATCAACACAGCCACGTAATTTGTGCCCATCAATTTAAATAGGTCTGCTGTGGAAAGGACTGATGTTGACTACAACCCTGATGTTTTCTGATTATTTTACAGAGCGTTTCCCTCAATATCAAAAAATGGAGGCAGAGACAATTTACTGAATTTCAAAACCACCGAAGCTTTATTGAATGAATGAACGAATCAGTTTATTACAGCCACAAACCAGAATATGGACTTCTACAGAGATAGAGAACATGTTGTAGAAGAAGAAGAAGAAGCGTTTGGATTTGATATCCCGCTTTATCACTACCCTAAGGAGTCTCAAAGCGGCTTACATTCTCCTTTCCCTTCCTCCCCCACAACAAACACTCTGTGAGGTGAGTGGGGCTGAGAGACTTTAGAGAAGTGTGACTGGCCCAAGGTCACCCAGCAGCTGCATGTGGAGGAGTGGAGACGCGAAGCCGGTTCCCCAGATTAGGAGATTACCGCTCTTAACCACTACACCACACTGGCTCTCATATATATGTAGGTTAAAATCAAAATCTATAAGCTAGAACACAGTAAAGAATACAGATGTGAAACTATTAAAATGTGTAGTTTAAGACCTTAACCGCTAATTTAAAATATGCATGTCAATGCTTTATTATAATTAAGGCAGGTAAAATAATTATTACTCTTAATAGTAGTCATTGCTATGAGGCTTCTTGAAGCAATTCAGAATACAATCAACATTAGCAGAACACTTTCCTTTACAAGGACAACTTAAAAAGCAACAATTTAAAAGCAATAAAAAAGTAATATTGCATAGGAAAGAATTCTAAAACAACAGCAACAAGACACAATGAAACAGCAAGCAACAATTGCCACTCCATCATCGCTGAGCCTTGAAACTTGTGTCTTCTCCCCATAATCGAAACTGACATCAAGTCTTATGTCATCTGGAAGAGAATGAAGGAGAAGAGAGATGAATTTCTGCCACCTTTACTGATTCACCAAATTGACCTGGCCCCCATTTACAAGGAGGCTTCCAGGGCTGGGGTTCTATTTATGGATCCTGCCTTTGGTGGCAACGACTCCTTCCAAGCCTGCAGTTTGGCCATCTTTGTGCTGTGGCAGGATTGCACAGCCACATGACCCAGGAGGTCTGCATCAAGCAAGGATGCTGCAGCTACTGAGTGGGCTCTCCTTAGTCTGGAAAGTGTGTCCCATGTCCCCAGGCTGTGGGGTGTTACCTTCTTTGGGGCAGAAGTGAGCCAGCTCCAGAGGGACGAGAGCATGCTGTAGAGAAAAGAAAAGACCGTACTGGGTCAGATGACTGATCTGATCCTAAACCCTCCCCCCCCCCCAAAAAAAAAAAATAATGGGTGCAAGAGAACATGGAAGCAGACCCAAGCCAGGGAAGACTTGCTTCCATCATGGGATGAGTGAGTTCTATTGCCTGGCCCCAAGGTGGAAGTGTAAGATCAAGGAAGAGGGCAGGAAATGTCTCCAGCCTTGTCCGGCATCCCAGGGACACACATTGTGCTGTGCGCCTGATACCAGACTGTGATTCCTCCTGTGGGAATCCTTTCACAAGCCACTCTGGGAGCCTCTTGGGGCTGTGAAGGTGCCAAAGGTGAGAGACTTACCTTCAGGCAACTGAGCCTTCTTGCACAGGACATCAGCCAGCTAATGCCACTGGCTGCCAGTTGCCTCTCCGCTGCAATCACACTTGTTGTGTAACCTCTCAGTTCCTGTGGGAGGAAAGGGGACCTCAGAATCAGGAGGCTGGTCTGGGGGAAAGAGGCAGACCACTGTGAAGCCCTTTACACTCTCAGAGAGAGATCCGTTTCTGTTCTAAAATGGCAATGTCCTCCAGCCCCAAATTGTAGCTCTGCATCCAAGGCCCTCCTTTGGCTGTCTGGGCAAGTGGGCCTTTGCTGGCTGGTCCATGTGGCCAGCTTGCCTTACAAGAGGGGAAGGGCCCAAGAGGTGCACTGCTAGGTGGCGGCTTCTCCATGAAAGCTTTCTAGGTCCAACAGCCACTGAGGCCATCAAGATACTTACATTCATCAGCAAGTTCAGGGTCTTAGTGCTTGGGGCCTCCCAGAGGAGGCCTCCCAGCATCAGAGTATAACGTTCCTCTAACTCCTGCAGGCAATGGCAATGAGGGAGAGGATGCGCCAAGCAGGGGAAAGAGAGATCAGATGTTGAGCAATGCTTAAAGCGTGTGAAGAAGAAACAACAACTACAGAAGTCAAATTTCAAGGCTAACAACTTACCTGCTTGTCGGGCTCAGTTTTGAACTCAATGACCGCCGCAAAGGCTGCATGCACAATCAGGCTGTGGAGCTTCAGTGGTAATTTGGGCTTCATGAGGCTGGAGAGAAGGAGGGAAACCTTTTTAGACTCTGTCTCATATGGGGGGGGGAGCATCAAATACATGCCATTCTCTTGAAGTTCTAGTGAATTCCTGTGTTAGCTTAAACCACTTTTTACAATCAAGCAGCGTATCAATTTTACAGGGTAAAAATGAATAAAGGTAAAATTAAAATAAACACACGAGGGCACTGTTTATGTGGCAGTCTACCTGGCACTTGGTTGCAAGCCTCTAGGTCTTAGTTAATCCCACCCCTAAAAGCCGAGTCATTTCGCAGTCATCTCTAGACAATATATCTTCTATTTTCTCTCTCACATCTCCACTCATCCTGTAAATAGTTGCTGCATAAAGAAAGCTCTTTGAACGCAAGAAACCCAAGAAATTGTAAGCAATTCTTCCAATCGAATTCACTGCAGTGGCAAGGTCTGGTAACACCTTTCCACATTCTGCTCCCCTCCCCTCCCCCGCCCCCGCCAGCTCCTCGTCAAGCTCAAAAAACCCGGTATACCTCAGTTGGTAAAGGGCTTCCAGCGCCATAGCAAGGGCCAATTCAGGCTGCGTAAAGCACACAACCCGTCCCATGAGATCCTGATAGAGAACAGAGGGCGGAGGGGGGAAACGTCAGTTCCCTACGGACATCAGGTGGATTCCTCCAACCCCAAACTCAGTGCAGGAATTGGCAATGTAATGCCAAATGCCTGCACAACCCTTCTCTTGGCCAGACCCCGCCAGGCCTTCCTTCTGCCCAGCATCCCCCCAATCCCATCCCCAGCTCTCCTGCCCACCTCACCCCTGGATACCTCATGCAACCTCTCACTCACCGCAATTGCCTTGACGGCCATCTTCTTGGAATACCTCAACCTGTCCTTTTCTCTCGCGCGGGCCTCCGAGCAAGTGGCCAGCACGCAGCAGAGCAACATCTCATCCTTCTCCAGTTGCTGGAATGGCAAGAGTCAGGCTGTCAGTTCATGGCAGGAGGGCTTCTCTGCATCTGAGACCGCCAAAATGGGGGTACAAACAGCACTGGTGGATGGGGGGGTGGGGGTGAGGGATTTCGTATGTACTGTGCTGTTTTCTCAAATACTAACCACAGGCGATGCCCAGACCCTGCCAGTCTCTGAACCATCTGCAACAAGAGAAGCAGGAAAGGACATGGGGGCAGGTTAGTTCCTTTCTACTTATTTTCCACAGTTGAGGATTAGAGCATTAAGGCCACCCCTCCTTACGCTCCAAAATGAAAAGGAAGCATTTGCTCACGTGGGCCCCCAGCAACCCTGGACTTCTGGGGGACTTTGCGGGTCCCCTTCTTCTTGCGGGCTGCCATGTCCCTCAGTCGCCTGAACCTAGAAGAGAAGGAGAGGGGCAGACCTTCTTCTTGTTGTTGTTATACCGCCCTATACCCACAGGACTCAGTTACAACCAGTGCTTTTTTCTGGGGGGATGCAGGGGTGCGCACACCCCAAAACATTTTGTGAATCTTTGCGCTTTTGTCCATTTACTGTACTGCATTTATTTCCCCGATTTGAACTATAAAATGGTGATTTTCTTGAGTCAAAATGAGAGTACCCCAAACATTTTTTTAATAGAAAAAAGCACTGGTTCCAACATAAAAATCGCAATATAGAAACACAAAATGCATAATAAAGGTGAAAAACAACCCAGTAAAGCCCCCTCCCCAACACATTTCAAAACCTGAGACAGAAGCCTACAACCAAAATGGTGTGTGTGTGTGTGTAAGAGAAGGCAGGGAGTCTTTGCAGCATAGCCATAACACAAATACGGGTGGCCTAACAGTTGCAGGCAGACCCATATCATTTCACACACTACTTTGGCTGCGGGACATCGTATCAACAAGGAAAGGAGCACTTGGTGTTGTTGCATCTCCTCGGGTATTTGTTGATTTGTCGCCACGAGGGGTTGTAGTTGTGGAGGTATAGTTTGATGAGGTTTCTGGTTATTTGTACCCTAGGTGCCCATTCACACACAAAAACAAATCTCCCTGCAGCCAACCAAAGACCACCAACCACACCCTAGGTCACCCCCAACCTCTCTCACCACCAAGGAAATGCAACAAGGGAATAGTAAGTGAACCCACACAAGTGATGCTGACACAAAACCCCACACATACAGGGGAAACTCGGGAAATTAGAATATCGTGGAAAAGTTCATTTATTTCAGTAATTCAACTTAAAAGGTGAAACGTCTACTTCTCAGAGGTCAAATATTGCTCTGTTTGCAATCCTTGTTTTGCTGATTTCATTTCATATTCTAATTTTCTGAGATTGTTAATTTGGGGTTTTCATCAGCTGTACGCCATAATATCACAATCACAACAAATAAAGGCTTGACATATCTCGCTTTGCATGTCATGAGTCTATCTCATATATTAGTTTCACCTTTTAGGTTGAATTACTGAAATAAATGAACCTTTCCACGATATTCTAATTTTCCGAGTTTCCCCTGTACACTAAGTAGAAGAGAAGCATTGCCACCCGGCCCCACCCTCCCCCTCTTTCCCCCTCTGTTCTTCCTAACCCAACACTGCATGCAACACTAATGTCTCACAACAAATGAAACTGATCTGTAGAAAACACAACTTGACAAAAGAGACAAGGCACGTTTTTTTTGTAAACTAAGAAATCTTCAAGCATTTGTTTATTTATTTATTTTAAAAAAAAAAAAAAACAAGGAAAGGAGCAGGAAGGAGTTATCCGAGATGATCGTGGTCTTGGAGAGAAAGCAGATGGAGGGAGAGCTTTGAATCGACTAATTTGAGTATGTTGGTGGGAACTTCTTCACATCATGTTTACTCCGTTGCTGAAATTTGCAGGCAGCCGATGCTACAAGGACAAGTAGCCTGCAGGGCTGGGAAGCAGATTACACGAATTGTTGGAGGAGAACAACAGCATCTCTTACTATTACTCAGCATAGCAATATAGAGCTTCCAGGAACAGAGGCACTCTACCTCTGAAGCCAACAGCTAGAGGAGAAGCAGCAGGAGTGGGCTACTGCTTGTGAGTTTGGACTAGATGGGCTTTTCCTCTGATCCAGCAAAGCCACTTCCGCCTACAAAGGAGGTGGAGTTGCGGGCGACTGAGGGAATCCCCGGCCGCGTCAGCCCCTGGACAGCCAATCGGCTGGCTCAGGGGGCGTGACCAGCCCTATTTATCGCCGCCTACCTCGTAGCAAATCGTCACAACTTTCTGGGTATTGGCGGTTAGGCATTGGTATTGGTATTGTTCTGTAGATGGAAGAGGGGAGGAAGCGCCATCACCTGCCCCGCATATTGAAGGGTAGTCCGATAAAGGATTCCGGGGGCGTGGCCCTGTCCGAAGCCTATGGAGGTGAGGGCCTAAGGCACGCCCCTGAGTGGTGACCCCGGGGAGGGGGGTGCGAGTTGACGTGCATCAGCAGGACTCCCCCTACTGGTGGTTAACCCTTCCCGGACCTCAAGCGGACGGGCTGAAGCCGGATAGTCGGTTAGGACCAATGCCTAAGCCAATGCCACTCATCACCTGTAACCAATAAAGTTGTGGCCATATTTAGCCCATTAACCTGAAATAATTGTGTCGTGTGTCTTTATTTCCTCTTGGGGGGGCGGGAACTCGCCACGCAATAGGGCTCTTTTTGTTTTTTTATGCACCCACAGACCCCAAACGGCTCTCCACAGGAACACAGTGGTGCATCTCATGTATTGGGGGGGGGGATTCCAACACTCCCCCCACCCCCATCCCCAGCAAAGATAAGGGAAGCATTTCCAGCATTTAAAAGAGCCCTCAGCACAATGCTTTTAGGACAGTAGCCCTGCCTGGAGAGCGAAGGGGGCTGCTAGGAAGGTCGTCAAAGCATCAAGGCATAGATGAGCCAAAGAATGCAATGAAAACTCTCTTAGAGTCAGAGAGACTGACAGGAAGACTGACAGAACCCCTGTCTGTTGCAGTTGATGGCTGAAGAGTTGAGAAACGGAGAAGGGGTAGAGAGAGGGGGGTGTATAGTGGCTAGAATTCTGGACTAGGAGGACCTGGGAGATCCGAGCGCAAATCCCCACTCAGTCATGAAGTGCACTGTTTGATGTTGGGTCCAGTCACTCTCATCCTAGCCTGCCTAACAGGTTTGTTGTGAGGGGAGAAACAGGGGGAAAGGCAAGCCATCAATGCCACCTTGAACTGCTTGGATGAAAAGTGGGCTACGAATGTAATAAAAAGCATCCCCAAATAATGATCATGGAAGGTCTAGTCCAACCCCCTGCAATGCAGGAATCTGCAGCTGTACCTTCTGGGAATCGGGCCTGCAACCTTGGTGCTATCTGCAGCTCCCTCTAACCAGCTGAGCTGCAATGAGATTGGAGGGAGAATGGGAAGGCGGGTGGGAAGAGAAGTTAAGCTGTTCAGGAAGGGGTTAAATTCCATGGGGATGCTGGCCGTGTGGGGGACCCCAAGCCCTCGCCCCAGAAGATTAAAAGAAAGAAGCAGAAGACATCCTACTTACAGATTCACGATGCTGGCCATCTCTTCAGCTGAAATCCCCTCCTGTTTAAACTCAACTGCTTTAAAATGCTCACACAACACTAACTCTGAACCTTGCCTCCAACCCTATTGCTACTCCTCTCTGTCTAAAGTATACAGGAAAATAGGTGCACAAAATATACAGAGGAAAATGAAATGATAAAGTGAAAGCAAAGCAAAGTCTACACCTATCTCCCCTGTTGGTCCCTCGCTCGCTTGCTTGCTTCTCCGTCCCAATTCTGTCTCAGCCAACTCCTCCCAACTATCCCACGACAGGGATGTGTAGCCTCTGTCTTTTCTACAAGCAGCACGAGATGTCACAAAGATGGGCAGGACACTGTTTCCTTGACAACCCATCCAGCTTGACCCTGAACTAATCTCCCCCCTCTTTCGTTGCCATGTTTTCTCCCTAACCTTGGGACACCTGCTGTTTGCAGCTTTACGAATCACTTTTTATCACAAACAGGTTCATACATTTTCTGGCAACGTTTCTCAAGAGAGGCCACCCAAGCAATTCACCACCCACAATTTGCGGACACCGCTATGCCATCATATTGGCATCAGGTGTTTTCCAGGCCAGTGAAAGTCAGCAACCCCTTCTTCTAAAGCGGCTTCCCCAGTTTCATCCAAAATAGAAAGAAATGCCATTTGGTAGCCCAGTGAGAAGCTTTGGGAAGTAATGAAATACATTTCTGAAAGTTATTTATGGATGCACAAGGTCACCACATCTTTGCTTAAGGTGAATGGAAAGGAACATTTCCCCAGGCGGCACACCACTGTCCCCGAATCTCGTCCACTGCCTGGTCATTTCAACAGATTGTGTGTCTTAGTAAGATTTTGTACATTTCAGAAAGCTTCCCCTTGCCTACAAATGAAGTGCATGATTTTTCAAAAACTTATTAATGCCCCGTGCTTTTACTTCTGGTGTGGTAAAAAATGGCAGAATCTGGCTATCATTTAAAGCAGTGTAAGACGCTGGTTTACGTTTCCCCTCACATTTGGTGACTAGGTAGGGATATGCAGTTTTGTGTTTTGTTTTTTGAAGAGTTGCTAAGGAGTCCTGCTGCTTCCGAGTTTTATTTTGGGGGTTGTTGTTGTTTTTGTTTACAAAAAGGTAGTCCAGTTGTAACCCTTTTCTAGGTACAATTCTGTACATTCTGGTACTACCTGTTCACTCATGGTCCCTCCAAATCCCTTTGTTTCTTTTAGCAATGTGTCCTTGTGTATCTGCATAAGCTTTTCAAAGCCTGCTACCTTTGCTTACAGAATTTCTCCTTGGTCTGACTCTGTGGAAGGCACCATGCTATTCCCCTTTAAATTAGCCATTTCAACAGAAAACACGAGAACTGGAATTTTGCTCTTGAATGGATTTTTGGATCGCCTGCATGCCAAGCACATACTTCTCCCACTGGGCCAGCACCCTTCCTCAGTGACTGAGCTCTCATTGCACACAGCCATCCAGCAAGCAAAAAAATGTTCTTGTTAGAAGGGCAGAGTGGGGAGCAAGAGATTCAGGGGCCGGTTTTAGACCCACAGTGCTCGGGTTTATTCTGCTGCCTGCTTGACATTGTGCCTCCTTTCCTCCTACCTTTTATTCCTATGAAAGTTTCACAGTGTCGCTGCTTGGGATTCTGGATAATTTATGGTGTTTTTCTTTTCAGTCTTTTAAATTAATTTTCCAAATTTTGTTTTTTAATTTTTTTATTCAAAGTTATAACAAAGCATATTTTCCAAAAACATATCCTTATTCCCTCCCCATTTTTCCTCCCCCCTCCCCCCACAAAACCCACCCCCCACCCCCCGACTTCCCTCAGTTCCAGTCTTTGGTTTCTCCAATAATGCTATTTTCTGCATGTTACAGAGTTGTATAGATCCTCCAACTGTTTAGCTAATTGTTATCAGTAAAAAAAATAAATAATTGTGGATGTTTATTCAAAACCTGCCAAGGAGTCCAGTTCGCTTTGTTGCGTCTTCAAATACTTTGTGAAAGGTTCCCATTCATCCTTAAAGTCACAGTTATCCTTGTCCCGTAGCTTATGAGTCAATTTTGCCAGTTCTGCATAATCCATCAATTTTTCTTGCCATAATTCTTTAGTTGGGGTTTCTTCAGTCTTCCATCCTTGTGCTATCAGAACTCTCGCGGCCGTTGTCGCATACATGAAGATGTTTTTCAACTTTTTTGGCAGGTCTTTCCCTACGATCCCCAACAAAAATGCCTCGGGTTTTTTAACAAATGTTAGATGGAACATTTTCTTCAGTTCATTGTATATCATTTCCCAATTTTTTTTAATTACCTTACAATCCCACCACATATGATGAAATGTTCCCTCCTTTTCCTTACACTTCCAACATATGTTTGAACTAGTTTTGTACATTTTCCCTAACTGCACTGACTGGTGTTGTGTACCATCTGTACATCATCTTCATGTAATTCTCCTTCAATAGGGAACAGTCTGTAAATTTTAAGTCAGTTTTCCATAATTTAACCCAATCCTCCATCATGATGTTGTGACCTACATCTTGTGCCCATTTAATCATAACTGATTTTACCTCTTCATCTTTCGTCTCCCATTCTAATAGTATGCTATATGCGGCCTTCAGTAGTTTCACTTTCCCTTCAATCACTTCCGTTTGAAACCTAGATCTAGTATAACTAAATCCTTTCTGTAAAGGGAATTGGGGTTGCTTGTGCGTAAGTGGCCGCTGCTTTTGGCAACGTTCCCTGGCTAAACTTTTCCCTGGCTGAACAGCACTTTCTCCGTGGCTGTGTCAGTCACTGGCAGAATCCGTCAGTGGGCGTTTCCTGAACTTCTTCCAACACAAAAGCTCTTTGACACCAAGTCGTCGCCTAGCTTCCCTGCGTGGAAGTTTTCTGCGCAGAGTGGGTGTGGCCAGCGGAGGTCCTGGGCTCTCCCCGCTGGTCTCTGTGGAAGAGTCTTGGAGCCATCTCTCCGACGTCCCTTCCGGCTCTCTATTCTTCCTGGTGTCACGCTGATCTCCTTCCTCCGAGGAAGTGTTCCCTCTGTCCCGGCTGGGCCCTTCTCCTGCATCGCTAGGGAGCCTCACCTCCACTCTTGGCTCCGATGGCAGTTCCCTGACACTTTCTTACAGTCTTCTTTATGTTTCATGTAGTTGTCGATAATGCAACCAACTCTGAAAGTGGTCTTTGATCTCATCATAATCTCTTAATTTCAATTTTCCATCATGTTCCTTTAATAAATCAGCATATGTGAGCCATTTTCCTTTCTTTCCAAGTGGTTTGAGCAGTAATGCTTCATGTGGTGAAAGCCACCACAGAGTCTTTTGTTCCAATAAGTCTTTATATCTCTCCCATACTCTCATTAATGATTTCCTGATTATATGGTTGTAAAAGCTTCTATGAATCTTCCCTTTCCCATACCATAAATATGCATGCCAACCAAATCTGTTGTCATGACCTTCTAGTTCTAGTGCCTCTTGCTTGTCCAATCTCATCCAGTCCCTGATCCATACCAAACAAGCAGATACGTAATACAATTTAAGGTCTGGGAGGGCAAACCCGCCTCTATCTTTCACATCTGTAAGTATTTTATGTTTTATCCTTGGCCTTTTGCCCCCCCCCCCCCGATAAATCTTAAAATCTCTTTCTGCCATTTTTTCAAGCATTCTTCTTTCAGGATGACTGGTATTGATTGAAAAAGAAATAGCATTTTTGGTAACACATTCATTTTAATCGCTGATATATATATTTTAAAAAATAATAATATTTATTGAAGTTTCAAAAAAGCTACAAAAAGAAAAAAAGAAAACAAAAAATACAAAGTACAGAAAAATAAAAGCAGTTAAAAACAAATCAATCTTTCCATATCTTATCTTTCATTTACTTGTTTCCCTGACCTCCTCACACCTCCCTTTTTTGTATTCTAGTTCAATTGGTTATTTCAGCAAAACCTTTCCGTTTTTGCTTTTATCTCAATAATTCATCTTAATATATTGTAGCTTTACATTCTCACCTGTTAACAATCCATTTTTACATACCCCTTTGTAACATTACTGCTAAAACCACATAACTTCATTCCAGCATCCTTCTAACATTCATTAATTTTACAATATTTCTGTAGATAGACTTTAAATTTCATCCAATCTTCTTCCACCGACTCTTCTCCCTGGTCTCGGATTCTGCCAGTCATTTCTGCCAGTCCCAATTTTGAGTTTTTTCTGTTACTTTAGGGAGTGAAGTTTTTATTTTTATTTTTTTTATTTTTTTAAAATACATTTTTATTGAAGTTATACACAAAAACAGACATATAAGAAAATACAGAAAAAAAATTACAAAGAAGAGAGGGGGGAAAAAAACCACATCCGAAAAAAGAAAAACACACAATCTGAACTTCCTTCCATCCTTTTGATAAGTATCAAATATCTCCTTCCATTACGTATTTGATTTTCAATCTATAATCTTAAATTCACTCGCTGGTCGTATTGTTCTAACCCCGTCAGTTCACTTTAAACATTTATTCCAATATATTTCCAAAATTTGCTCCAATTTTTCAGAAATTTCTGTTCATCCTGATCTCTTATTTTACCTGTTAATTTGTCAAGCTCAGCATAGTTTACCATTCTAATCTGCCAATCCTTTATGTTGGGGATAGTTTCCACTTTCCAATATTGTGCCAACATAATTCTCGCTGCTGTGGTGGCGTAGAGGAATATCGTCCTATCTTCCTTTTTAATTTCTTTATCCATCATTCCCAACAAGAAGGCTTCAGGCCTTTTGGGAAAAGTATACTTAAATATTTTTTTAAGTTCATTATAAATTGATTCCCAAAAGCCTTTCACCTTTTTACATGTCCACCATAAATGATATAGGTCACCCTCCGCCTCGCCACATTTCCAGCATTTCTTGTCCTTTAATCTATACATTTTGGCCAATTTCACAGGGGTGTGGTACCATCTATATAGCATCTTCCAGATATTTTCTCTCAGTGCCATACATGCTGTAAACTTTATGTTACAATTCCAGACTTCCATCCACCTTTCGAAATCAATATTATAACCAAAGTCAATTGCCCATTTAATCATTGCCTCCTTCACCTCCTCGTCCTTTGTGTACCACTCTAATAGTATATCATAGATTCTGGACAGGGTTTTGTTTTTGCCTTCTATTACTTCTATATTAAATTTTGATTTTTTATCATCAAAACCCACCTTCCTCTTATCCTCTTTTAACAAATCATTCACCTGGTGGTATTGCAGCCAACCAGTGAATAAATTTTTTATTTCTTCATAAGGTCTAAGTTTGGGCCCTTGGTCTGTTTTTCTTAACATTTCTTCATAGGTGGCGTTTATCTCCTCCATATTTATTTTCTTGACCGTTAAAACCTCTATTGGTGAAATCCACCATGGGGTCTTTCTTTCAAGGAGGTTTTTGTTCCTTTCCCATGCTTGGTATAATGGTCCCCTAAAAATATGGTCTAAGAAACTCTTGTGGGCTTTCACTTTCCCATACCAAAGGTACGAATGCCATCCGTACCAATTATTAAAGCCTTCCAGGTCCAGTAGCTCTCTATTCTCCAGTTTTATCCAATCTTTTAACCAAAGTATACAAGCCGCTTCATAGTATAAACTTAGGTCCGGGAGAGAAAAACCCCCTCTTTCTTTTTTGTCTATCAAAATTTTCATTTGTATCCGTGGCCTTTTCCCCTGCCAAATATACTTTGCCAAGGCTCTCTGCCACTCTTTACATTGTTTTAGGCCTTTAAGTATGGGGATGGTTTGGAATAAAAATAACATTCTGGGCAGAATGTTCATTTTAACAACAGCTATCCTCCCCAAAAAGGAGAGTTTCATCCTCCCCCAAATTTCCATGTCTTTCTTTATACTCCTCCAGGTGGCATCGTAATTATCCTTGTATAAATTTATGTTCTTAGCTGTAACCCAGATCCCAAGATATTTCACTTTCTTAGCTACCGCAATTTCGGTCCTTCTTTCTAGATCTATCATTTCTTCCTTTGTTAAATTTTTAACTAACATTTTGGTTTTGGTTTTATTTACCTTAAGTCCTGCCATGTTTCTGGGATTTCGCCTGTGTTCAGTATTTCATTCATGACATCTTTCAATGGGTTCACTAATTGTTCATTTAATATCTTATAATATTTTGCCGTAAAACCATCCGGGCCTGGAGACTTGCCATTTTTAGAGCTTTTTATTGCGTCAAGTATTTCTTGCATTGTTATCTGGGAGTTAAGGATGTTCCTTTGTTCTTCTTTTAAATATGGCATATTGCTATTTCTGATGTACTCTTCTATCTTAAATGTTTTTTCTTTCTTAAATGTTTTTTCTTTCCCTTGTCTGTACAACTCAGAAAAATATTTAAAAAACCCTTCTTGTATTTCCTTCAGCTTGTCTGTGATTCTGCCATTTATGTTAATTTTATTTATGGAGTTCCTTTGTTCAGTTTTATTCAACTGCCAGGCTAACAACTTCCCCGGTTTATTTGCATGCTCAAAATATTTTTGTTTTACTCTTTTTATTTCCCAGCTGATTTCCTCGTTTATAATCATTGAGTACTGGGTTTGTAATGTTTTTTTTTTTTTAAAAAAAAGTTCTTTTTATTAAGTTTCATTTGTCATACACACACAAAGAAAAACAAATACATTTAAAGAAAAAAGAGAAAATACAAATACTCACTAAACGAAATAACAAAGAAAATTTAAAAAGAACACCAAAAAAGGGGGGGGGGAAGACTGATACATATAACAATTAACATACACCGACTGACTTCCTTCCCTACTGATTTCGGGTTTCTGATTTTAATAATTTCATTTTTACAGCTGGTATTGGTTATTAGTTTATACATCAAAAGTTTTATAACAGACCTGCTATAGTTGGTAGGTTTCTGAAATTACCTTCAATATAGACCATAAATTTATTCCAGTCATCATTTAACTTTGTATTTTTTTGGTTTTTAATTCTTTGCGTCATTTTTGCCAATTCGACAAAATCATATAATTTTGTTTGCCAATCCCTCACCGTTGGTATGTTTGTGCTTTTCCAGTTTTGAGCGATTAGCATTCTGGCCGCTGCTGTTGAATATTGAAATAAGGTTTTATCTTCTTTCCTAATTTCTTCTCCAATAATACCTAATAGGAAGGCCTCTGGTTTTTTAGGGAATGTGTATCTAAATATTTTTTTTAACTCATTATATATCTGGTTCCAAATTTTTTTCATTTCCTCACATGCCCACCACATATGTATAAAATTACCTTCTTTTGTTTTGCATTTCCAGCAGGCCTTATTTCCAGTCTTATACATCCTACTTAGTTTTTCTGGTGTTATATACCATCTATATATCATCTTCTCTAAGTTTTCTCTGATTGCAACGCTTGCCGTGAATTTTATTCCCTCATTCCACAATTTTGACCATTTCTCATATTCTATGTTGTGCCCCAGATCTATCGCCCATTTGACCATAACTTCCTTGATTTCCTCGTCTTTTGTATCCCATTCCAGTAATATATTGTACATTTTAGATAATAACTTAGATTTGCTTTCAATTATTTCAATCTGGAATTTGGATTTCTTTTCATTCATTCCATTTTTTTTGTCTTCTGTCCATATTGCGTTGATTTGATGGTACTGTAACCAGCCTGTCAATTTTCCCTTCAGCTCCTCATACGGTCTTAATTTCCAACTGTCTTCAGATCTTATCAATAAATCTTCATACGTCAATCTTTGCTCTTCCATATTTATTTTTTTGATTATTAGGATATCTGTTGGGGACAGCCACCAAGGTGTTTTCCATTCTAGCAGTTTTTTGTTTTTTCCCCAAACTTCGTACAGTGGACCCCTGATGATGTGACTTGAAAACCCTTTATGGACCTTCTCTTTGTTTGACCACAGGTAGGCATGCCAGCCAAACCTGTTGTCTGCCCCTTCTAAATCTAGTAGGTCGGTGTTCTCTAGGGTTATCCAATCTTTAACCCAACAAAGGCAGGCGGCCTCATAATACAGTTTTAAGTTAGGGACTGCAAACCCCCCTCTCTCCTTTCGGTCCGTGAGTAATTTAAATCTGATCCTTGGCCTTCTTCCCTGCCATATGAATCTTGAAAGAGTTTTCTGCCAATCTTTAAATATTTTGGACCCTCTGATTACAGGAATATTTTGGAACAAAAACAACATTTTTGGAAGTGCATTCATTTTTATTGCCTCCATCCTACCCATCCACGAGAGGTTGACTCTATTCCAGACATCCAGGTCTTTTTTAATTTCTTTCCACGTTATCGAATAATTGTCTTCAATTAAGTTTATATTTTTTGATGTAAGCCATATTCCTAAATATTTTATTTTTTTAGCCACCTTGATTCCATATTGTCTCTCTAATTTTTCTTTTTCGTCGTTTCCCAGGTTCTTTATCAACATTTTTGTCTTTAATTTATTCAATTTGAAACCGGATATTTTACCGTATTCCTCTAGTGTCTCCAGCGCTTTGCCAATACTTCCTTGCGGCTCTTCCAGGGATAACATCAGGTTGTCCGCGTAGGCTTTTAATTTATACTCCTTTAATCCTATTCTAATCCCTTGTATCTCTGATATCAATCTTATTTTATTCGCCAATACTTCTAATACCATGATGAATAAGAGCGGGGAGAGAGGGCATCCCTGCCTTGTTCCCTTCTCGATTTTAAATGTGTTTGTAAGATTATTGTTTATTACCAATTTGGCAAATTGGGTTGAGTATATTGCCTGTATTATCGAACGCCTTTTCCGCGTCTATAAAAATCAATGCCACAGGTATATCGTTATTAATCTCCAAATATTCAGTTATATTTATGATGTGTCTCACATTGTCTTTCAAGAACCTGTTTGGGAGGAAACCCGCCTGGTCTTTGTGGATTAAATTTATTAAACACTTTTTCAATCTATTTGCCATAATGTCGGCATATATTTTGTAATCGTTATTTAGTAAAGATATTGGGCTATAGTTCTTGATGTTCAATTTATCTGTGTCTGGTTTAGGGATTAACGTTATAAATGCCTCCCTCCAGGACTCAGGTATTTTCCCTCCTCTTAAAATATTATTCATGGTATCACAGAGCGCTGGTGACAATTGATTTCCCAGAACTTTATAATATTTGGCCGATAAGCCATCCGGTCCTGGTGCCTTTCCCAATTTCATTTTTTTTATCGCATTCTGAATCTCTTCTATTCTTATGGGTCTGTTTAGTTGAAGTCTTTCTTCTTCTGTAACAATCTTCCCTTTGCAATTCTCTAGGTATCTTTCTATTTGGATTGGATCTTCTTCTCCTTTCTTATATAACTCCTCATAAAATTTAAGAAAGTTTTTTTGTATTCTTTTTGGGTCTACTATCAGTTCTTCCTCTACCATTATTTTGTTTATCACATTTTGTTTTTGTCTTTTTCTCAGTTGCCAAGCTGATAATTTTCCCGTTTTGTTTGCTGATTCAAAATATCTTTGCCTCATTAGCTTAATTTTCCATTCAATTTCTTGGTTCGTTAACATCGAATATTGTGTTTGTAATATTTTTATTGTTTGTATACTTTGTTCATCTTTCGGGTGTTCTATTAATTTTTTCTCATACTCCCTTAGCTGTCTGAGAATTTCTTCCTTCTTTTGCTGTCTTATTTTCTTCTTGTGATTATTTTGTTGAATGAAGAGACCTCTTAGAACCGCCTTACTGGCGTCCCATAGCACTTCTATATTTGTTCCTGTGTTAAGGTTCAGGTCAAAATACTCTTTTAGGGTGGCTTTGGCTTTTTCAATAACCTCATCATTGTCTAATAAATATTCGTTCAACCTCCATCTAAAACCCCCCTGCGTTGCACCTTTTATTTCCAGTGTTATTGAATTATGGTCAGAGAGGGTTCTCGGTTGGACCTCACATTTTATGGCTCTTAAGGTAAGTTCCCTCGAAGTCCAAATTTGATCTATTCTGCCCCAACTTTTATGTACCTCTGAGAAAAAGGTAAACTGCTTTTCTGTTGGGTGCTTGTGTCTCCATATATCTATTAGGTCCATATTTTCTTCCAGATCCTGAAATGATTTTGGTAGCTTTCCTTGGTTTCGTTTTTTCTTTTCTGTTTGTCTGTCAATTTCTGGTGTCGGCACTGCATTGAAATCTCCCAATAATATCGTCCTGTTACTTTCTAATTTTAATAAAACTTGTTCTAATTTCTTGAAAAACTCTGGCTTATTTGAATTTGGGGCATATATGTTTACCACGTTAATCTTTTCCCCCTGGAAGCTGATTTGTACCCCCAGTATCCTTCCTCCTTCATCCTTGTAGATCAGTTTAGGTTCCCATTTTTCATTGACATATGTTACTACTCCTTTTTTTTCCTCTGCCGTGGAGCTTATAAATTCTGTTCCTAAATTCTTGTTTAACAAAACATGTTTATGCTTTTTGGCTACATGAGTCTCTTGTATACAGATTACATCCAGTTTTTTCTTTTTCAAAACATTTACAATTTTATTCCTTTTAGTTTTTTCGTTCAAACCGTTTACATTCCATGTTAAAATTTTAAGATTCATTATTGCTTTTATCTACTGATAAGTCAGTAATTTACCAATTTGAGTTTTTACCAATTTAAATTCGGGTGGTTTTGCTCTCTGTTTCTTCTTCTTCCTCTCCCACCTCTTCTTCCCCTACCTCTCCCCCCTCCTCCTCTTCCCCCCCTCTCCCTCCGCTCCCCTCCTGCCCTCCCCCCTCCCCCCAGTCCTGTACCACCCCTCTCCTCCCTTTCTCCACTCCTCCCTCCGTATCTCTCCTCCATCCTTCCAAGGTCTTTCTCATATCTACGCAGGAATTTACTGACTTCCTGGCTTTCAGTAATCTTAAATCTTTTTTCCTTGTAAAAAAAGGAAATCCCTTCTGGGAATTCCCATCTATGTTGTATGCCATTATTTTTTAAAATATTGACTAGCTGTTTGTAACCCTCTCTCTTGCGAAGGAGTCTGGTTGGTATTTCTTTGAAGATGATAATTGGTCTTCCATCAATTACCAGTTTCTTCTGGTAGCTTTCTCTCAGGATTATGTTTCTCATCTCTATCGATTTGAAAATCACTAAGCAGTCTCCTGGAACCTTTTTCAGTTTGTTTTGTTTGGGTCTTATTTTTATTCTAAAGGCATTTTCTATCGTTTGCGCGACTTCTTCTTCCTTCAAAACTAACCACCTCGCCAATTCTTTAGTCATTTTTCCTTTAATATCTTCGTTGATTTCTTCCCCTACTCCTCTGAAATTTAACTGTTTTTGTTTCATTTCCATCAGTGCTAAATTGTCTAGACCTTGGTCTTGGCTCCTGCTCAATTCTCCAAAATTCTCCTTTATTTTCTCAGCTTCTTTTCTCTGATCTTTCATCTCTCTTTGTATTTTTTTCTTTGAGTCTTCTAAGGACTTTGTTCGAATCATTAGTTCTTTTATCTTATTTGACAATTCCCCTACCGCACCCTCTATCTTCTTATCAATAGATTCCTGCATCTCTCCTAGCTTTTTCTCCATGTGAATTTCGTTCTGTTTAAATTCTTCCTTTATTTTCAACCATAGTACATCTAAGTCTCTAATTTCCTCTTGTCGTGAGGTTTTCCTCTCTAATGGTGTTCCTACTGACTTCCTCCCGTCCTTTCCCGCCATCTCCCCGGTCTTCACCCTCCCTCACCCCCTATCTTTAGTTATGGACAGAATTTAATTTCTTATAACTCTCCCCTAGAGGGCGCACAATCTTAAATAGTTTTAGTTATCTCAGCAGGGGATGCACTGGTCTGCCCTTAGATCAGGTCAAGACACTGTTGTTAAGTTCCACCGTCAGGGGTTCTATCCCTTCAAATACTATATTTAGTCTGTCCTCTTGAATCAAAGTGGGGCTACCTTATCTAAGTCAACAATCAAATGTCTCCCACGTTATAAATATTATCTTAAGCTATCCAACTATTTCATGCTCCCTTTTTATGGTCTCATCTACTACTCATCGATAATCAGGCAAAATCACGACTTATTAACAATTTAGAGATATGGTAATGCGCTACCACCAACTTGGAGAGTTGTTACACTTAAATATTGGGGAGACTATAGTTAAAAAAAAAAAGAAAAAAGCGGGAAAAAAGAGAGAGGAGAAAGAGAAAGAAGGCGAGAGAACAAGCGGGAAGACGAAAGCGACGGAGAAAGGTAGAAAGGCGGAATAGTAAGGGTAAAGATAGGGGATTGTAAATATACTCAATGTCTGAGTTTTGTTATGTTTGTTCTGTTTGTCCTATTTCCAGTTAGGACAGTTTATTTCTCCTTCTTTTGATCGGTTTTTCAGCCACTTGTTTGGCTTAATCCATTTCTGCGTGGTGAAGACAGTGTTTAGGCAACTATCTGGTTGATGTTCCTGTAGAAAATGTTGGAGCTAAGAAAGAGGGGGGAGGGGGGAGCGAAGGGGAAGGGGGAGGGGGAGGGGGGAGAGGGGGACAGGAGAGAGGAACAGGAGGAACAGGAGGGGTAGGAGGTTCAGAAGATTTCAGGGTCTCTCTGCAAGGCAAAAATATTCCGCAGAGGGGGAAGAGGAATCTAGGTTGAGTTCCAGCTTCTTAACTTTATGCTTCCCTACTGGAACTTTCCGATCGTGGTTGTCTTTCGTTTGTCCGACGAAAATGGGGTGGGGGGTGGGGCTTCTGCTTCCCCCGGGAGAAATGTTCCGCTCACAAGTAGATCAGGTCCAGAAGATACAGCAGCCTTCGTCGCACGGGTTATTTCCAAAAATGTAATTGAGTCCTTTATAAACCGGCAAGGTATCTAAGGTCCAGCTGGGTTGCTACAAAGAGGAGATAAATGCTGGTGTGCCGTATGGACACGGGTCTTGCACGGGGTTTCCCTCCCGCTATTAATAAAATGTAAAGGAGGGCAAAGTCCGAAAAATTAGAAAGAGGGGGATCGAAATTCCGAGGTTATTTTTTTGACCGCCGTCAGGGCTGGTGAGGAGGGGAAACGTTTACTTCTTCAGTGCCGTATACGTTCCTTCTATTCGGCTCTCCCCTCTCCCCCTCTTGCTTTTTCCGCTTCTAGTTAAAGCCTCCGTTAGGTCTTCTCAGTATACCCTTTAAATCCTCCTCTTACTCTTTCGTGTTCAGCCAATACGATACAAAGTCTCTAAGGTTTTCTTTCTATTTAGCTACTTTCTTCTAATTTCCCTTGCCCCGCTAAACTACCGACGGGGACTTTCACTTCTACGTTTCTACAGCGGGTGAGTAAAGGTTTCTTTGTTTCACTCTTACGATTATAGTTCCAGCGCCATCTTAGATCCGAAATACAGGTCGGGCTCCTTAACTTAATCTATTAACATCCATCGCTCCTTAGTCTCTATCTTTCAATTTTCAATTCCAACATTTATCGCTCAGCACCAAGGGCGTCTGTTCTTAAGATTACGGAGATTTGTCGCCTTTTTCAGTGGGAGCTAGAGGCATTACCGCACGGGGTCCGCAGAGCTTACCGAAACGCGTTTCTCGGTCCCATCGCTCCCGAGTCTTCCCCCAAAATAGAAAAAAACCAAAGGAACTTCGGGACCCTTCCAACGCTGCTGGTTGCGCTTCCCTCAAGGGGGCCCCCCTTGAGATTTTGGGGTCGCAGTGCCTTTGCGTTGCCCCTCAAAACCCCGTGCAGTTCGGAGAAGCCCTTCAGCGGCTTCACCGCGCTCCCTTGCTGCTTGCGATCCAAACCGGAAGTCAAAATATTCCTTATATTCTCCTTCATTTGTCTTCCTGGTAGGAACCCGACTTGATCTTGAGGTATATATTCCTTTAATTTTTTTTTAATCTGTTAGCTAGGATATTTGCAAACAATTTGTAATCATTATTTAACAAGGAAATAGGCCTATAGTTTTTAATTTGCAGCAAATCTGCGTCTTGTTTTGGAATTACTGTTATATAGGCCTGTTTCCATGTTTCTGGGATTTCGCCTGTGTTCAGTATTTCATTCATGACATCTTTCAATGGGTTCACTAATTGTTCATTTAATATCTTATAATATTTTGCCGTAAAACCATCCGGGCCTGGAGACTTGCCATTTTTAGAGCTTTTTATTGCGTCAAGTATTTCTTGCATTGTTATCTGGGAGTTAAGGATGTTCCTTTGTTCTTCTTTTAAATATGGCATATTGCTATTTCTGATGTACTCTTCTATCTTAAATGTTTTTTCTTTCCCTTGTCTGTACAACTCAGAAAAATATTTAACAAACCCTTCTTGTATTTCCTTCAGCTTGTCTGTGATTCTGCCATTTATGTTAATTTTATTTATGGAGTTCCTTTGTTCAGTTTTATTCAACTGCCAGGCTAACAACTTCCCCGGTTTATTTGCATGCTCAAAATATTTTTGTTTTACTCTTTTTATTTCCCAGCGGATTTCCTCGTTTATAATCATTGAGTACTGGGTTTGTAATGTTTTGATTGCCTGTTTTACTGCCTCTTTGGTTGCTTTGTTTGGCAGCTGTTTCTCCTTTTTCATAATTTCCTCTAATATTTCTTTTTTCTTTTTCTCTCTCAATTTCCTTTTAAATGAATTTTGTTGTATAAAGAGTCCTCTCATTACAGCCTTACTTGCATCCCAGACCGTCTGTAACTTTGTTAGCCCTTGACTATTTATTTCAAAATAATCCATCAAGGTCTTTTTTGCTTTTTCAACAAATTTGTGATCATCTAATAACTCATCATTTAATCTCCATCTAAAAGAGATTTGACTTTCTTTTTGTAATTCCATAGTCAGGGAATTATGGTCTGAAAAGGTTTTGGGATTGATTTCAATTATTTTGACTCTTGTTTCTAATTCTTTGGAGATCCATATAGAGTCAATTCTCGAACTGCTGTCATGTACATGGCTGTAAAAAGTATACTCTCTATCAAACATGTGTCTCACTCGCCAGATATCTATCAGCTTTAGATTTTGAGTCATGTCAAAAAAAGTTTTTGGCAGTTTACCTTCTTTGGTCTCTTTTTTCCTGGCTGATCTGTCTTTGTCTAAAGTTGGAACTCCATTTAAGTCTCCCATTAAAAAAATCTTTTGATCTGCAAATTCAAGTAGTTCTGTTTCTAGTTTCCTGAAAAAAGTTGCTTTTTTATCATTAGGGGCATAAATACCAACCAATTTCACTTTCTCTCCCTGGATTTTAATTTGTATTATTAAAATTCTGCCTTTTTCGTCCTTCTGAATCAATTTGGGTTCAAGTGCAGGATTAATATAAAAAACAACTCCTCTCTTTTTTGTTTTATCTGATGAGATGAAGTCCATACCTAATTTTTTGTTAATTAAGACCCTTTTATGCTTTTTTGCAATATGTGTCTCTTGGAGACAGATGATATCCAATTTCTGTTTTGCTATTACATGTTCAATCCGATATAGTCTGGCTCCAGAGTTCAAACCATTAACATTCCAGCTCAGTAATTTAAGATTGGCCATTTCCAGAGTCAGTTACAATATCTGTTTTCCCTGAAGCCGCCTCTTCCAAAAATTTTCCAAATTTTTTGAAGACAAACAAACAAACAAACATACATCCTAATTGCAATTTAACCAATCTTGATAACATTGTTAAGTGACTTCCTCAAATCCCCCTGGTTGAATTTCATTGTATTTCATTTTAACAGTTTTCTAAAAATCAATCTTCTCAAAAGATTGCTCTGTTGCTCTCAGAGTATTTCAGCAGCTCCCGCAGGAAAGCCACCAGGAAGCGGAACACGTTCTGGTGCGGATCTGGCAGATCACCTGCAAGACAGGGAGGGGCGGTTTGGAGTTTCAGTGCAGAGCTTTGCTAGAGGAGGGGCATGGATCACTAGCACGGTGTGCTTGTTATGTTTGCAGGTTTAGACCTGGCATAAAAAAAAGAATGTTTAAAATGGTAACCGGACTAGAACTCTGCTGGGAACTTTGGGGAATAATACAACTGTAGAGTCGGAAGGGACCACGAGGGTTAACTAATCGAACCCCCTGCAATGCCTAAGGTGGGGCTCGAACTCAGGACACTGAGATGAAGAGTCTTATGCTCTACCGAGATATCTTGGGGGAAGGGCCATAGCTCTGCAGTAAACCACCTGCTTTTCATGCAGAAAGTCTCAGGCTCCACCCCCAGCATCTCCCAGGAGGGTAGGGAACATCCCTTGTCTGAAATCCTGGAGAGCCACTGCTTGTCAATTTCGACAATACTGAGCTAGATGGCCCAGTATATGGCCGTTTCGAGGTTCACTGAAACAGGTGGGCTATTGTTACAAGTCCTGGTCAGAAAGCAAAAAGGCAACATGTGCGCACCCCACCCCCCTCCACAACCGAGAGGGATGGTTATCAAAGGAGACATCAGCAACCTCTGCAGTTAACAAGGCTTCCCAGACCAGACTAGCCCTCCTGCCAGTGTGCCGGTTTACTGGCTTTCAGGGATGTTTTAGTGGATTTCCTGTTACTTGTGGCAACATTTGGACTAGATGATTTTGGAAATCCCTTCTGATTCTATGCTTCTGTACACACCACAGACCAGCCAGGAAGAGATGGGGCTCTGGGGCCGACCTGGCGACAGAGGTGGCTGTCATGTGAGCACTCAAGGCAGCGCTGATACAGTTCATAGCAAAGGACTGGTTCTGGCACTGCCTCCAGGAAGATGAGCAGAGCTTCGGCCACCGAGTGGTCACTGCCAGCTATTGACAGCCTGGCAAGGGAAGTGTTCTGTCCTGTTACCTGCAGCCTGCCTCCTTCCCAGGCTGGTCCAAAGCAAGAAGCTTGGTCCTTATACATCTGGGCCCACCTTGCAAGTTTCCCCTTTTGGCGCAAAGTGGACCTTGAACCCACAGCCCTGAGATTAAGAGTGTCACGCTCTACCAACTGAGCCACCCCACTGTAATTATCCCACACCTCCCCTCTTGACGAAGCTGCCTGCAAAGCTGGTCTGCCGAGGAAATGTCCTTCTGCAGGCATGGTTTCAATCCAAACAACAAATACTAGTGGTCAACTCCAAAAGTGCGGTCAACAAACCCTGCTTGCCAAAGAACAATTGAACGCACCCTTGAAACTCCTTTGCAGCCATGTCTCCACACCTGACACCACGTATGATGTTAGATGTGGGGCCTGTGGGCCCGTCAAGATTCCCCACCTCTGCTCTATCTAGCCAGGCTGATGTTTTTGTTACGATAATGAAGCAATGCAGCTTCAAAGTCCTAGCTTGAAGTGTAAACATGATGGGAATGTTGGGACTGCTGTGGGAACAGAGGGGCAGTCATTTCACAGTGCGCAGCACCGGAATTACCTCACAGTGTAATATGAGCTGTACAGGATGTACAGGAAGTTTTAGTCACAACACTGCTGGAGTTTGAAGAGAGCAGTCCTGTTTTTTGTAACGCTGCAAAGACAGAAATAAAAGCATGTAAATACGTTTCTGTCTATCTCTTTCCCCTGCCTGGGGGAGGCAGGAAAGAGGGGTGTGTTATTCTCACGTTTGAGAAGAATCGCCGATCGAGACCTTGCCTGCGTCTGCTGGGGAATGCAGCCAGGGAGGTCAACAGGGAATCAAGCCGGGTGCCTGGACTGCTGCCAGCTTATCATGAGAAGGGCTTGAATTTCCAACAGTTTTCAAATGGGGGTTAAAGCTGTGGAGCTGTTTGGATGCATGATGGCTTTCAACACGGTGATATATCACTAGCTAAACATTGCAATACACCAATATATCACGATGTCTGAAATAAGATGGAGCTATGTAGAGGCATTGGCTGGCTTCACGGTTTCCCCCGCATTGTGATTTCGGCTGCCCCCTGCAGGAGGGCAGGGGAAAGCTGAACCGGCAGAGTCCACAGGGGCTGCAGGAATCTAAAGAAGCATTGTCTGGCTTCACAGTTTCCCCCCACATGGTGTTTTTTGCATAGTACACACACACACATCATGATTCGCAATATATTGCCAGGTCAGAAATTATGAAACCAGTCTCACTATCTAGACTTCAAGCTGATTTGAAAATATATCGCCCGGCCCTAGCCACAGCAAGCATCTCAAGTGGGGAAACAAAAAACTAATTGCTCGCACCCCAAATCCAAGCTCCCCCTCCCCCTATTAATATGCAGCTAGTAATCCTCCCACTCCGGATGTGCAGTTCACCCAAAAGCTTACTGAATATGCAGCTGTGGACATGAGGTTTGGCTAACATTTTATTTAAATTGTTGGAACCTGCCCTGGGACCTTAGGGTGAAGGGCAGGAAATAAGTAACAAAAACAGCAACAGAACATGGATGGGCCTTCATAGGTTGATGGGCTGCAGCCCCAGCCAGCATGATGAGATGAGGGGGTCACATGTTCACCACCCCTTGTCTAGAGCACGTTGCAGAGGCAGGGGTAGAAACTGAGCAACAGCTGGAGCCCCAGCCCACGACTTTGTCTGGGCAATGCAGCACACAGCAGCTGGTGAACAATGCCTGGGCAATGCAGCACACAGCAGCTGGTGAACAATGCCTCCGGCCTCCTTCCCATCTTCCTCTCCAGGAATGTTCAGGGTGGTTATTTCTATCTCAAGCTACCACATTCAAGAGAAAGAGAAAGAGAGGAGGGGGGAGCAAGAGAGCTTTAGGAGCACAGCAGTGGCAAGCAGCCCATCACTGAAAGGAGTTGGCAAGAATGGAGAATTTGATCCCCTCATCCCCAGGACAGCTGTTGATTAGGACCCAGTTCATCCCCCCTCCCCCCCCCCCCGCCAATACTCCCCGCCCCTGTCTTGAGAGAGAGAAAAAACAAAAAAAAAATACTTCCAGTAGCACCTTAAAGACCAACTAAGTTAGTTCTTGGTATGAGCTTTCGTGTGCATGCACACTTCTTCAGATGCACAGTGTATCTGAAGTGTATCTTAAGGTGCTACTGGAAGGAATTTTTTTTGTTTTGACTATGGCAGACCAACACGGCTACCTATCTGTAATTGAGAGAGAGAGAGAGAGAAAGAGAGAGAGAGAGAGAGAGAGAGAGAGAGAGAGAGAGAGAGAGAGAGAGAGAGAGAGAGAGAGAGAGAGAGAGAGAGAGGAGAGAGAGTATTGGTGTGGGGAATGACACATGCTGTATCAGAGTCTTAGTGCAAGAGTAGCTGGTGCATGCTAAAGAACACAGGAGCCTTGCTGGGTTAGATCAGCATTCTGTTCCCACAATGGCCAACCACATGCCCTTGGGAGTCCATAGGGACACGGGGACAAGAGCACTCTGTCCATCATGTTCCCCAGAAACTGGTAATCAAAAGCATGTGGTTTGTGATAATAGTGGCAAGAAATAGCCCTGACCGGAGGATCAACATATCCTCCATGATTCTAAATGTCTACAGCTGTCCAAATTGACAGTCACCACGGTCTCCTTGTGGCTAGGATAATACACCCAAGTCGATCTGATTTCGAGAGGAGTGACGTTTCCCTGAGCCACCCCAAAGCAGCCACTACCGCTTCCCAAATGCCAGTGCTCAGGTGGTGAGAGTAAGCCAGAGTGGCACAGCCTGTGCAGCAGTTGCTGAGCACAGAGACAAGGAGAAAACTGGCTCTTGGGGCCAGAGGGGGCTGGCGCCTGCATCATGAGACTGGGCTTTCTGCCTCCCGTGCTGCCAATCGCAAGCGGACCCAGAGTCAAGCAGCGATGGCAAATTCTGGTTTCGTCTCCGTTCTCCTCTGCCGAGTTCTACAAGGGCCACGTTGAGACTAGGGGAGAGACCAAAGCAGAGAGCTAGAGCCACCATCTGGACTGGATTTGAGTCAGAAGGCAGGCAGGTGCGGGTACCTGAGAGGAAAGTCCGGTTGGTGGGGTAGTGCCTGGTTTGCCCTAAGGGACCAGCTGCCACTGCATGGAGCAGCTGCTGATCGTTGACAAGGGCAACTCCATTTACGTGCCTTCGAGGCACATGCACACTGCCGCAGAGCTGGAAGGGGCACTGGAAGGGGCAAAAATGTCCCCCCCAAGAGCACAAGAGTACCTCGGAACGCAACCCCCGTGTAAACCTGCTTTGAGCCCGCTACAAGAACATCTAGAGGATAGCAAACCAACTGTTACCTTTTCTAGGAAGCCGTCTTCTCCCTGAGATCAGAGGAGGAAGGCAAGAGCAACAGACAACCAAGGGTGTTAATGGCACAGGCCCTGAGAAGAGAAAGAAACAGCCCGTTGGCTGAACAGAATCTGGGCAGATGGCAGGGAAATGCACACGGTTCAGTGGCCCTGCGAAAGGGCAGGTGGGAGGACCAGAACCTGGGATGACTCAGTCAAGGCAAACAAAGGGCATGAACAGCACACAGGAAGCGGATGCAGAGCTACAGAAGCTGAAGCTGAATGCAGCGGAGGACCCCCAGCCCCCACATTGCTGAGTGGAAGAGCAGCTGTTTTCCAAGCAGGCAAGCAGAGTGGGAAGGGTAGACATCCAGCACATGAACCTGCCAGGTAAATCAACCCCTTTCCCTACCAGGTCAATAAGTCTGGTGACGGGAACTCCGCCAAGCGGCTGCCTCATCCAGCACAAGGCTTCCAAGGAGGTCCCGAAGCAGCTTGGTAGGTAGCTCCCACCGATGGTGAGGAAATAGTCCTTGCCAGGGTCAAGGTGAAGGACAAAGATAGCCTCAATCTTCTCTTCCTTGCTGACGTACACATCCAGGGAAATGTCCACCGTCTCACCTAAAACGGGAGGAGGTCAGGTAGATACACTCTTGGGCACAGCCAAGTTGGCTTGTCTGTAAATTAAAAGTGAAGACGGTGAAGAATTGAACAGAAGGACACAATAGGAGGCTGCTGGATCAGGCCAACGGCCCATCTAGTACAGCATCCTGTTCTCACAGGTGTATGGGGCAAACCTTAACTTCAAGAATTAGGAGAAGAAGCGACTCAGTTCCCACCCCCACCCCACTTTCCTCTCTAGTCCTCCAAAGCAGCAGCTGCACAGAAGATGGTGACAGGATACTGGGGGGTGAGAGAAAGTGATCCTAACAAAAGAATATCAAAAGGGAAAGGATTTTTGCGCCCCCAATGTAACTTTCTTTTTTAGTTTACATTTCATTGAGTTTTTAAAAGTTTGGCTAGTTCTATATGTTCCCCAAGATATTTTTGTGCCTCCACAACATAAAAATACGATTATTTTTTTAAAAAAGTAATTTTTGGACGGACTGCTCTCACTGGTTCCCTGCGATGCCAAAAGGTGTTTGGGGACCCTCCAGCATTGCTTGGCTTCAATTCATTTGTGTGTGTGTCTTTGTTTAAAGCTGGTCACACACACTTTTACACTTTGGGCTCAGCTGCTTTGACGTGTGGCCCTTGGAGGCTTGAGCATGGGGCAATGCAGCCCACAAATGTTAAGCCTCCCCTGCTCTACCAAACTCCCAAGGTTTGAGGGAGGAGGGTTGGGAAGAGGAGGGGAAAAGGAAGGCCTTCCCTAGATGAGCCTTGGGGTCCCTTTCCAACTCTACAGTTCTCTGATTCCAGAGAGAGACGCGCTGGGCTCCAAGTATCCCTCGCAGGGCTCAGCACGAAGCCATGCCTTCCAATACTGGCTGTCACTGAGCTTGGGGATAAAGGAGAAGTGGAGGGTGACCTGCCCGTTGTTTGTGATCTGGAACCTCTCCTTCTGCAGCTGCCGGAACTTCACATTCTCAAACGGAAACTGCAGAGCAAAAGGGGGGGGGGGAGTGCTTGCCTTTAGCAGAGGCAAGGAAACGTGCTCCAGGGGGAAGTTTGTCCTTGGCCCCGGCCTCTCATTTAGGGGACTGCACATGCCACAGGTCCACGTGGGGCTCTCCAGATATTGCTGCACTTGCCACTGGCCACGTTGGCTGGGGATGATGGGAGTTGTAGTCCAGCATCTGGAGGGCACCACGCTGGCGACCCCTGGAGTCTTTGCCTGCAAGGAAGAGGAAGAGGCTGCCGCTCAGTGGAAGGGCATCTGCCTTGCATGCAAAGGTCCCAGGTTCTATCCCCAGCATCTTCAGGTAGGGCTGGGAGAGATCCCCCGGAAATCCTGGGGAACCGCTCAAGACTGAGCTAGATGGGCCAAGGCCTTCTTTCCCCCCTGGTCTTTTTGCAGCAAACCCTCTTTAAGGGGTTGGAGAGGATCCTATTCGTCCTTACCTCCCTCCAGGGAGGGAAGGAATTCGTTCTCCATCCTGTCCATCAACTGAACAATATCCTCAATCACTTTCCGGTACCGTCGGTCATCCACAACCTTCACCTATGGGGGGGGCAGAGCACATTTGTTGGGGCTATGGACTAAAAAGGGGGGGCATGAGTTAAGAGCAGAAAGGCCTGATGCACCCCCTGTTCCCAGCCCTGAAAGAGGCAAGTACTGTAACTCTGAGAGCTTCCCCAGGATGGCAGCGGCTGTGACTTCCAGAGCCAATGGGCTGAAGCCCAATGCTCCAAGCCAAGTACCACAGAAGCTCCATTGCATGAATGGAGCCAACGGTTAAGGTATACAGTTCAGCCCATGTGGTCTGCCATGCCTGCAGGAGCAGCGTGTACTCAGAACAGTGGAGAATGGAAGCCTAGGGATTTAACAGAGCCAAAACCTGCCCACTCCTTGCACCGGAAGTCATTGGCCAAGGAGGAGCTCTGTGGAAAGGGGCCTGGTTGTTGGTCAGGGCCTGCCCAGATTCGAGGAGGTGCCACATAGCAGGCAACTAAAAAGCCTGAATAGACGATAGCCCTGGCCAGGGCAGGTGTTACCCTGTGAGGAAGAGGGAGCTGGCGGGCTTGTGGTCGCTCCTTTTCAATTCCATGTGGCTTCGGTAGCTGAGCTGATTCACGCTGCCTCCTCGCCAGAGGATTGGCTCACACCATGCTGGCACACGGCACTTCCCACTGCAAGGAGACAGTTGGACTGGCTGAGGCAACACACAAGGCTCACACAGTCAAACTTTGGCTCCACACACGGCCTGTGATCTTGACCACGGTCAAGAGCTGGAGATGATGGGGCTTGGGAGTCCAACTTCTGAAGGGGCGGACCTTGCAGGTGTGCAGGCATTTTGCCTCATGGAGAGAGTTGTCAGGAAATCAAAAGCTGCCTTCTACCAGGTCAGAATGATTTTCTGACCTCCCCCAGTTTGGATTCCTACATTGCAGGGGGTTGGACGAGATGACCCTCGTGATCCCTTCCAACCCCACAATTCATTAATTAAGTCTCCTCTGGCTGGCAGCAGCTCTCTGTGGCCCAATCCTTTTTCAGGTGGAGGTGCCTTTCAACTTGAGACTCTGCATACAAAGCATATGGCACACCACCAAATGATGATCCTTCCCCAAAGCAAGGGGCCCCGTTATTCTTGTTCAGACACTATTTTTTCAGTGATCCAAAAGACCCTTTCTGGCACCTGAAATGCTGCCCAAAGGAGCCTGCCGTTTTCCGGCTTCGTCACTACATGTTCCGCCTGTCCTTTTGATTTCCCCATTACCACAGCAAGAGCAATGAAACTAGCAGGCCTAGGTGGCTTCTGACAGTTGTCAAGAACCACAAGAATATGCCACATCCTGGATGGTGAGGCTCAATGGCTACTAGCCATAATGGCCAGAGAACATACTCCACCAAGAGAAGCAGTATGGCTTGGAGGAGGGGAGCGTGCTGTTGCACCCAGGTCCTGTTTGTGGGCTCCCCGAGAGGCATCTCATTGGCCAATGTGAGAACAGGATGCTGGGCCAGATGGACCAATGGCCTGATCCAGCAGGGCTGCTCTCATGCTCTTATGCCCTGGCAGACTCATCTTGAGAGAGCACCAAGTCTCATTCCCAGACTTCCTTGACACAAACAGGATTCTCTGCTTAAACACGCCATGAAACAGGATGCTGATTATCAGGACAAATGTGGGGGAAAGGCTGCTTGTGGAAAAGGAGCCAAAGCATTTCCAGAGACTTTGAGCAGGGATGGCTTGAGGAAGACAACATATCACAGCCTTGCATTTCACAACTCGCCTAGCAGCCTTTGGCAACCGGGAATTCCATGCAAGCAAAGTGAGCAGGTGAAGGAGAGCTGGATCTCTCTCTTCCTCCGTGGCTTGGTGTCCATTCTGGCTGCAGAGGAAAGGAAGTCCGTCCAGCCCTCAACTCTAGCCCTCCTCCAACAGCTTGCTTAGCAGAAAGCCATGTTTAAAATATATGTTTTACTAGCCTGCTCAGGAGGATGGAAAGGCAGGACACTACTAGCATCTCAGCAGACTAGGAAAAACAAACAAGCCTTGCAGAAGAATGATTGAGAGGACTTACTTACAAAGGCTCAACTATCAAGCAGGATCTGTTTTAGAGTCGAATTTGTACGTCGGGATGAACTTGATCTCTCCCTCTGTGAAATCAGCAAAAGCTGTCTTTTGGGTACGCTGAATGTTTAGCTAAAGCCAAAAAGAAATTGCTTATCAGCAGAGAAGCAGAAGACCCCCTGTTGCCTGACAATGGAGTCTATTAACAGCCACTGTTGTGCTGGAAGACCAAGGTGAAGTACTAGTAGGTTAAAGGTAAAGGTAAAGGGACCCCTGACCATTAGGTCCAGTCGTGACCGACTCTGGGGTTGCGGCGCTCATCTCGCGTTATTGGCCGAGGGAGCCGGCGTACAGCTTCCGGGTCATGTGGCCAGCATGACTAAGCCGCTTCTGGTGAACCAGAACAGCACACAGAAACAGCGTTTACCTTCCCGCCAGAGCAGTACCTATTGATCTACTTGCACTTGGACGTGCTTTTGAACTGCTAGGTTGGCAGGAGCAGGGACAGAGCAAGGGGAGCTCACCCCATCACGGGGATTCGAACCGCCGACCTTCTGATCGGCGAGTCCTAGGCTCTGTGGTTTAACCCACAGCGCCACTCGCGTCCCTACTAGTAGGTTAGCCAAGTGCAAAAAAGGGGTATGCCTGCTGAAATCCTATCTTATACCCAATTCTTAAAGGTACAGGATGCTTGTGCATTTTTGCCCCGTGTCATCTTAAATTACTTTGCTGCATCACACGACAGGAAAATCCTCTAACTCAGGAGTAGCAGACACGTGGCCCTCACAATGCTGCAGAACTACAATTCCCATCATCCCTGATTACTGGCCATGATGGCTGGAGCCAACAGGAACTGCAGCTCAGTAACATCCGGCAGACCACAGGTTAGCCATACCTCCAATAGACAATCTTATATGTACCAATAATCCATACAAACTGTTAACAACCACCAGAATACACCCCCGACACTATGAGCAACTGCAAAACCACCCTTTTGCATCCTACGTTGGCTCCCAGGACGTTTCTGAGCACAATTCTCAGTGTTGGCGCCAACCTTTAAAGCCCTAAATGGCCTCAGCCCTGAAAGAGTGTCTCCATCCCCATTGTTCAGCCCAGGCATCAGGGTCCAGCACCGAGGGCCTTCTGGCCTTTTCCTCACTGTGAGAAGCGAAGTTACAGGGAACCAGGCAGAGGGCCTTCTGAGTAGTGGCACCTGCCCTGTGGGACACCCTCCCGTCAGATGTCAAGGAGATAAGTAACTATACAGCCTTTAGGGAAGTTTTTAATGTTTTATGATGGTTTTGCATATGTTGGAAGTCCCCCCCTTGCCTTCCTTGCAGCATCCTTCTCAAAGGGCTAAGGCACGACTACGCTCACAGAGTTTAAATCCACCGTAAGGTGCAGCAATCAGGCCTGTTTCAACACAAAATACCAATGCTCCTTATGCCAAGTGGGAGAAAGGTCGTCAACATGATGAACACACAAACCTTGGAGAGAAAAATGTAAAACAAAAAGCACCAGCAATTTAATTGGACTTAATGGAAGTCTCTGCTGATAAGAACATGTGAGCAACGCAGATTTTCCAGACAGATGCAAAACCTAGAGCAGGAAACCTTAGACCTTTCGATATTGCTGGACAGCAGCTATGCTGGGGCTGATGGGAGTCCAACAACATCTGGAGCGTGTGCTGAGCTAGGAAAGCCCTCTAACTGGGAAACGGCAGAGCAGTCCTACTTATTCCAAGGCAACCCTCCAACTTAATTGGGACTTGCTTCTAATTCAGGTTGCACAAACCGGCAACCTTAAAAAGCATTTGTAGAAGTCGCAGTCATCCTATGTTATAGCTACACTTTGCTCCTAACTGCCTGAAAGTGGTTTCTCTAGCCTAGGCTGGGGTATCCCAGACAAAGGAAATAAACAGGGCAATATCCTAAACCACCACATATAACACAAAGATGTCTCTCACCTGGTCGTAGGTCAGAAGTCTCTGAAGCTCATTTTTAGTGATCAGATGACAATGCTGGAAAAAAGCAAAGCAACCACAGCTACAGGCTAGCTCACGGGGTCGGGGGTCGGGAGGCAGCCTGCTGCCACTTCCTGCAATATGTAGTAAGACTGATAACTAGGATTGGGCAGTATGATCATATTAGGCTAGTGCTCTGTGAACTAGACTGGCTCTTGAACTGCTTCCAGGCCCAATTCAGAGCATCCCATTTGGCCTTTCAAGTGTTTCAAGGTTTGGGGAAAGGGTACCAGAAGAAGGCCCACTTATGTTTGCACTGCCTCTCCACTGACTAGAATCCCTTTCCCAGGGAACTCCTGCTCTTTCAAGCATGGCAGGGCCTTTTCAGTCATGGCACCCGACCTTTCAGAATAATCTCCCAAAGAGGTTCACCTGGCCCCTGCTTTGATGTCCTTTCAGCAAAGACTTTTAGAATTTCCCCTGGTTCTTGAATTCATGGGCAGGGCGCTTGTGGCCCTCCAAACCCTGCTGTAGTACACAGGAACATGGGAAGCGACCTTATATTGAGGCAGACCATTGACCCATCAAGCTCAGGACGGACTACATGGACTGGCAGCAGCTTTCAGGCAGAGATCATGCCCAGCCCTAGCTGCACACACTGGTGACTGAGCCGGGAACCTTCTCCATGCAAAATGGCCGCTCTGCTTTCGCGTTACTGCCCTTAACAAACTGCAGCTCCCACCCCGATCACTGGAGAAGTTGCCCACATTTGCTATAATCTCATCTAATACATCTCTGCCACTCGGTTTATGTTGCTCTCTCCTGGCTGCTCTAGTAGAAACCTTAGTGGTGCAGCTGCAGCAGCAGGGATCGCCGACACTGCACCCTCCTGGTGTTGCTGAAGTGGAACTCTCATGAGCCCGTCAGCAAGGCCAATTCTTAGCAATTATGGGAATTTTGGTCAATCAACATTTGGAGAGCACAATGCTGCCTGCCATAAAGAAGGCTGATCACCGAAGAATTGATGCTTTTGAATTCTGGTGCCGGAGGAGACTCTTGAGAGTCCCAAGGACTGCAAGAAGATCAAACCTCTCCATTCTGAAGGAAATCAGCCCTGAGTGCTCACTGGAAGGACAGATCCTGAAGCTGAGGCTCCAAGACTTTGGCCACCTCATGAGTGGCCAATGGATCCAAACTACAAGAAAGAAGATTCCACCTAAACATTAGGAAGAACTTCCTGACAGTAAGAGCTGTTCGACAGTGGAATTTGCTGCCAAGGAGTGTGGTGGAGTCTCCTTCTTTGGAGGTCTTTAAGCAGAGGCTTGACAACCATATGTCAGGAGTGCTCTGATGGTCTTTCCTGCTTGGCAGGGGGTTGGACTCGATGGCCCTTGTGGTCTCTTCCAACTCTATGATTCTATGAGAAGAGAAGACTCCCTGGAAAAGACTCTGATGGATGAATGTATTGCCAAAAATGTTATTTTTGTTTCAGTCATTGCAAATTCTGGACAAAATGGACTGTTTCAAGAAGTGGCAGAAAGACATTTCTAGATTTGTCTGGCAGGGCAAGAAGCCCAGAATAAAATTTAAAATACTAACTGACGCAAAGGAAAGAGGTGGATTTGCCCTGCCAGACCTTAAACTTTACTATGAATCAGCAGCATTCTGCTGGTTGAGAGATTGGCTGCTTCTTGAGAACACAGACATTTTGGACTTAGAAGGTTTCAACAATGTTTTTGGGTGGCATGCATATTTGTGGTACGACAAGGTTAAAGCACATAAAGCATTTAAAAACCATATTGTCAGGAAAGCATTGTTTAATGTCTGGATAAGATACAAAGACTTACTGGAAAATAAAACCCCAAGGTGGTTGTCACCAATGGAAGCAAAGGCTCAGAAAAAACTCAATATGGAGGCCAAATGGCCGCAATATTGGGAAATATTGGAACAAGAAGGAGACAAATTGAAATTGCAGAGTTTTGAGAAATTAAAAGATAAAGTGCGAGACTGGCTTCATTATTACCAAATAAGAGAGGCCTATAATTTGGACAAAAAAAATGGCTTCCAGGTGGAAAAATCAAAATTGGAAACAGAACTGTTAGATCCCAAAACTAAGATACTTTCAAGAATGTATAACTTGCTGTTAAAATGGAATACGCAGGATGAAATGGTTAAATCTGCTATGATTAAATGGGCACAAGACATTGGTCATAACATTATGTTTGCTGACTGGGAACAATTGTGGACCACCGGTATGAAATTTATGGCATGGCATGTAATGCATTGAGAGAGAATATTATGAAAATGATATACAGGTGGTACATGACACCAGTCAAGCTTGCAAAAATATATCATTTGCCCGACAATAAATGTTGGAAATGTAAAGAAAATGAAGGTACATTCTTTCACCTTTGGTGGACGTGCCCAAAGATTAAGGCCTTCTGGGAGATGATCTATAATGAAATGAAAAAGGTATTTAAATATACCTTCCTGAAGAAACCAGAGGCCTTCCTCCTGGGCATAGTCGGCCAATTGGTGCCAAAGAAGGATAGAGCTTTTTTCATGTATGCAACAACAGCAGCAAGAATACTTATTGCAAAGTATTGGAAGACACAAGATTTACCCACCCTGGAAGAGTGGCAGATGAAGGTGATGGACTATATGGAATTGGCGGAAATGACTGGCAGAATCCGAGACCTGGGAGAAGAGTTGGTGGAAGAAGACTGGAAGAAATTTAAAGACTATTTGCAGAAACACTGTAAAATTAACGAATGTTAAAATGATGTTGGATTGAAAATAAGTGGCATTAGCAACAAAGTTATTAAGAATATGCAAAAATGAATTGATAATGGTTGGAAATAAAGAGTTATAATATGTTAAGATATAGAGATAAGACAATGAATGAGGGTAAGGATTTGCTGATTTGATTATGTAAAGGGGATACAAAAAGGGGAGGTGAGAGGAGGTCAAGGAAACAAGCAAATGAGTTTAAAGTTATAAAAAACACATTTGTTTTTATTTTTTTCTTATTTTCTTTTTGTCTTTTGTCTTTTACATGTTGTATTTTTATTTTTATTTTTTCATGTATTTTTGTACTTATGTTTTTGTAAAACTTTAATAAATATTTCTTTTAAAAAGAGAAAAGACTCTGATGTTGGGAAAGATGGAGGGCACAAGGAGAAGGGGACGACAGAGGACGAGATGGTGGGACAGTGTTCTCGAAGCTACCAGCATGAGTTTGACCAAACTGCGGGAGGCAGTGGAAGACAGGAGGGCCTGGCGTGCTCTGGTCCAGGGGGTCACGAAGAGGCGGACACGACTAAACGACTAAACAACAACAAATGCTGCCTACCCTGAGCTACACACAGGCAGGAAAGTTACAGAAACGTGACTCAATTTGCTTCTCCAGATAGCGGAGACCAGCAAGTTACATCAGCCAAGGCTCTCTCCCTCCAAGCCCTTGAAACGCACTCGTGTTTCATGATTGTCAGCTGCGGCAGACCCTGGTCAGGGGGCAGGAAGCTCATCTGGGCACAGATATCCTTGTAATCCTGGTTTCGGCGCTCAAAGTCTTCCACGTGGGCAGCAAGGTGGGAATTGACCATACAGAAGCTGGTATTGTTGCAGACAAGCCTCACGGCCACACACCCCTTGTTACTCTGCAGGGGCGGAGCAAAGATGGCTGTTAGTGAGCAAGCAGGAAAGAGGGGAAACTGGTTGGCAGAGATTAGAAAAACAGACAGACAGACAGAAAGATCGACGTAGGGAATTCCGCTGTCAGGGTCTACTCCCCATCTTCCCCATGATGCCTGTGGCCACTGTCTCCCTCATCACTTCCTTGATGCGGCTGAGCTGGTCCTTCCTGACAAAGATGAGCACCAGCTGCACCTAGAAGATGCAAGGTACTGGGATGTCTACCAGCTCTGTTCATTGCTTGCTGTCCTGGGCCGGCTGGATGCAGATAGGAGTGGCAGGTGGCACCAACTGGGGATCCCCCAAGGGAAGAAGGCTCAGAGCCAGGGAACTGGTGGGGGGTCGTCTGAGGGAGAAGAGGGAGCAGACTGTGAGCAAGAGGAGGTGTTGGAAACTGAAGAGGCAGGAGGGCAGGAAGATTCTGTGGCAAACAGCAGCCCAGAATCCGAGGCAGAAGTGGAGGCTGGAGGCGGGGGTCAAGAGGCAGAGATCAGGCAGGCTGCTGAAGAAGCCAGGGGGTCTCCCCATCCTGCTGCGATCAGCTCCCCTCCCTGCTGGTCTCCCAGAACACAGAGAAATTAAGAGGAGGGAGCAAAGACAGGCAAGGTGTCAGAGTCTCAGGATGCTTGGGAAGGACCAGGGGGAGGAGGAGACTTCAGAGAGTGGTGGGAGGGTAGCAACCTTCAGCCTTCACAACTACCTCACTGGGGCAAGACCTGTTGGGAAAGGTTTCTGTGATCACGAGGCCTGCACGGTTTGGGTTTCTTTGAATAAAGAATGTTGGCTTCTTTTGAATAAAACTCCACTGACACCAGGTGTTTTTTCTTTTTTTTTTTTATCACGTAAATTTTTATTAAGCGTTTCAAAATAGAAAAAGAACAAGAAAAAGAAAACCGAGAACAGTTCACTACAAAGTTAAAACAGAAAAAGAGAACAGAAAAATATACACGAATAACAATACATCAAATAAATATTTTTACATCACTTCTTTCACATAGTTGTTTCTTTCAAGACTTCCTTCAGCTAAATCGCAAGTCATTCGTAGCCAAAATTAATGTCCGCGTTTCTTCGTTTATATTGTCGTTATGTCTACTCTTACTCTCTATTTTCTTTGCACAATAACCTCTAGTCTGTTACAGTACGTCTTTAAATCCCTTGAGCGTTATTTTTCCATCACAAACGTATTCCAAGTAGTCTACATATTTCCCCCAGTCGCTGGTAAATATCTGGTCCTTTAAATATCTAATTCTCCCCGTTAACTTATCAAGCTCAGCATATTCCGATAATTTACCTCTCCACTCCTCCACCGTCGGGATTTCTTGTTGTTTCCACCTTTGCGCTATTACAACCCTTGCTGCCGTAACCGCATAATATACCAGTCTACGATCTTCCTTTTTTATATCTTGTCTTAATATCCCTAATAGGAAAATCTCGGGTTTCTTTATGAACGTGTATTTTAATATCTTTTTTAATTCGATGTAAACCTTCTCCCAAAACTGTTTTACCCTTCCGCACTCCCACCACATGTGGTAGAAGGAGCCCTCTACCTTTTTACACCTCCAACACTTATTGTCCACCTTGTACATTTTAGCAAGTTTCATAGGTGTCAAGTGCCACCTATAAAACATCTTCATAACATTTTCTCTTATCACAGTACACGCCGTAAAGTTTATCCCATCTTTCCATAATTTTTCCCAATCCTCAAATTGAATACTGTGACCTATATCTTTAGCCCAGCGAATCATTACAGATTTAACTTCTTCGTCAGCCAGGTTCCAATCAAGCAACATTCTATATAACTTAGATATATTTTTCTCTTTGTTGTTAATTATCTCCGTCTGGTATTTAGAGTCTTTGTCTGCATAACCTCTTTCTTTGAAGTCCTTGCTGAACATCTGATTCACTTGTTGGTGGTGAAGCCAATCGTAAACATGTTCTTTTATCTGCTCATAGGGTTTAGTTCTCCATTTCCCTTCCACTTTAGTTACTAACTGATTATATGATGCCCAGTTCTTTCTCATGTTAGTAGTTTTTATACTTATAATTTCAAGAGGTGACAGCCAGTGTGGTGTTTTCGGCTCTAGCAAGTTCTTATACCTTTCCCATGCCTCGATTATCGGCCCTCTAAAGATATGGTTACCAAACCCCTTATGTGCCTTCATTTTGTTCTTCCATAAGTAGGCATGCCAGCCAAAGCAGTTGTCGAAGCCCTCCAGATCTAGTAGCTCCGTATTTTCTAGCTTGACCCAGTCCTTTAACCAGCTTAGGCATACAGCCTCATAATATAGTTTTAGGTCTGGCAGGGCGAAGCCCCCCCTTTCCTTTACATCTGTTAAGAGTTTGAATTGTATTCTGGGTCTTCTGCCCTGCCATATAAACCTCGAAATTACCCTCTGCCATTCCTTAAAAATCCTATTCCCTTTTATTATAGGAATAGTCTGAAACAAAAACATTAATCTTGCTAGCACATTCATCTTGATTATGTTGATCCTTCCCCACATTGACAGTTTTAGTCGTCCCCATTTTTCCAGATCCTTCTTTATTCCCCTCCACATCGGCTCATAGTTGTTTTTAAAGAGATCTATATTTCTAGGTGTTAGCCAGATGCCGAGGTATTTAACTTTTTTGACCATCTCTATCTGTGATTGCTGTTGGATTGTTTCTATTGTCTTCGGATCTATATTTTTACATATCATTTTTGTTTTTGTCTTATTTAGTTTAAACCCGGCCACTTCTCCAAATAATTCTGCTTCCTTCAATATCTCTCCCACAGAGGTTTCTGGGTCTTCTGTCATTACTACCAAATCGTCGGCGAAGGCCTTGGTCTTATACACATTCCGTCCTAGCTTTACTCCTCTTATATTCTCATTTTGTCTTATGGCGTTTAAAAGGACTTCTAACACTGTTATAAATAGTAACGGGGAGAGCGGGCATCCTTGTCTTGTTCCCTTCCTTATCTTTATTTCCTCCGTTACCATATTATTTACGATCAGTTTGGCCCTCTGTTCTGTGTATATTGCCCTTACCCCATTAAGGAAGTCTTTGCCTACATTCATGTGTTCCAGGTTTCTCAACATAAAATTCCATAGCACATTATCAAATGCCTTTTCGGCGTCAATAAACATCATTATAACTTGTTTATCAATCCTTACAGACAGGAATTCTAACATATCAATGATATTTCTTGTGTTGTCTCTCATCTGCCGGCCAGGTAAGAAGCCTGCCTGATCTGTGTGTATGATATCTGCTAATACATTCTTTAACCTTCTTGCCAGAATTCCTGCAAATATCTTATAATCTACATTCAGCAGCGAGATTGGTCTATAATTTTTTACTTGGGTCAGGTCTGCGTCCTGTTTGGGGATAAACGTGATGTATGCCTCCTTCCAAGTTTCTGGAATTTCTCCTTTCTTTAAGATGTTGTTCATAGTGTTTTTCAAGGGTCTTACTAGAATAGGTTTCAGTTCTTTATAATAGCTGGCAGTAAATCCATCGGGGCCTGGTGCTTTGCCCCTCTTGAGATCTCTAATTACCTCCTCAATTTCCTCGTTTTCAATTGCTATGTTTAATCTTTGTCTCCCTTCCTCCGGGATTTTTTGTCCCCCTTTATCTTTCATGTATCTTTCTATTTTCCTTAAACCGACTTTTTCCTGGTCCTTATACAGGTTTCTATAATAATTAAGAAACTCACTTCTAATTCCTTTGGGGTCAGTTCTCTCCTCCCCCTCTATTATTATTTTATTAATCGTCCCCTGTTCTTTCCTTTTTTTCGTTTGCCAGGCAAGCCATTTGCCTGGCTTGTTCGCAAATTCAAAGTTTCTTTGCCTAAGTCTTTTAATATTCCACTCTACTTCCTTGTTTATCATTGTAGCAAACTGGGTTTGTAGGATTTTTATTTTTTCTTTTGTTTTAAGACAATTGGGGTTTTGGGCTAGCTCTGATTCGTTTGTCATTATCTGTCCTAGAATTTCCTCTTTATTTTTCTCTCTGTTCCTATTTTTGATTGCGTTTTGTTGAATGAAGTACCCTCTTATTACCGCTTTACTAGCATCCCATACTATATTGTCTTTTGTCCCTTTATCACAATTCTCCTTAAAGTACTCTGACAATTCTTTTTTTGCCTTTTCCACCACCTTCTGATCATCTAACAAGTAATCTTTTAGTCTCCATCTAAATGTTCTTTTCTCTAAGCTTTCTAGTTCCATCTCTACTGGATTATGATCTGATATTACTTTCGGTCTTATCTCTATAGATTTAACTCTTGGACATAATTCCTTTGAGATCCAGATCTGATCCAGTCGTGAGAGTGAGTGGTTAGGTTCCGAATAAAAAGTATATTGTTTCTCAAGAGGGTGTCTGAGACTCCATATATCCACTAAATTGTAATTCTCCACCATAGAGAAGAAGGATTTTGGTAGTTTCCCTTCTTTGCTTCCTCCATCTCTGCGTCTATCCATCTCCAGTGAAATAACCGCATTCATATCCCCCATTATGATTATTTTTTGATCTGCATACTCCATTAGTTTTTCTTCTAATCTTTCGAAAAATTCCGTTTTGCTACCATTCGGGGCGTAGATCCCGACTACCATCATCCTTTCTCCTTGCCAATTGATGTTAACCCCTATCATCCTCCCCTCCTCGTCTTTAAACATTGTTTTGGCTTCTATTTTGCTACTGATATACAATACCACCCCTCTTTTCTTTACCTTATCCAGTGTTTCAAATTCGTTCCCTAGCCGTTTATTAATCAGAACCTTTCTATGCTTTCTGGCCACGTGTGTCTCCTGGAGACAAATAATATCTAGATTTTTCTTTTTCAAACATTGCTCAATTTTATTTCTCTTTTTTTTGTCATTCATCCCATTGATGTTCCAATTCCAAATTTTTAATCCCATAGTGCTTAATTTCTTCTTTTTTAGTCTTTATAATCCTCCTGTTTCTTGTGTATTCCCTAAGTCTCCCTCTTCTTCTTCTACCTCCTCCCCTGATCCACTCCCCTCCTCCTCCTGATCCCCTGTCATTCTTGATTCTCCCGATTGGGCCCTCTCTGCTCTTCCTGTTTCATTTGTGTCTACTTTAAGTTCCTTATATTTCCTGAGGAATTTCCCGGTCTCTTCTTGATTTACCAACTTATGTCTTTTCCCTCTATATATAAATGATATCCCTTCCGGGAATTCCCACCTAAACTCAATCTTGTTCTTCTTCAATGTTTGCGCCAAGGGTTTATAAGAGTCTCTCCGTTTAAGTAGTCTAATTGGGACATCTTTAAAGATAATTATATAATTCCCATCTATGTTTAGTCTCTTTTCTCTGTTCCTCTGGAGGATCAAATCTCTCATTTCTTTGTTTTTGAACGTAATCAAACAATCACCTGTGAGCTTCTTTGCTCTAGTTGCATTGACACGCATTCTAAATGCATTTAGTATGCTGTTGGCCATTTCCTCTATAGGTATACCCATCCAATCCGCTAACTCCTTCGTCAATCTTTCTTTTACATTTTCATTCTGTGTCTCCGGAATGGCCCTCAGCCTCAAATTCACCTCCCTCTGCCTTAATTCGTTCATCGCTATGGTATCCTTCATCTCTTCCTGTGTCTTACTTAGTTCCATCACTTCTAGTTTAATTTTTTCCTTATCTCTCTTTATGTCTCTCAACTCTACTTTAGTCTTTTTTAGTCCTTCCTCTGCGAGCTGCGTCCTCCTAGATATTTCTTTTATTTGGCCCTTTAATTCGTTCACTGTTTCCTCCATTTTTTTATCCAATTTCCCAATTCTGTTATCCACTTGTTCTAATTTATGCTCTACATTAGCTTGGCTTTGTTTTATTTCCGCAAGCATCTTCAGAATCTCTGACTTAAAGTCTCCCTCCTGTTTGGAGCCTCTCCTCTCTCCTGGAGTTCCCCCGTTCGTTCCTTTCTTCCCCGTGAGTGACATCATGTACCCTTGTATCAGTCTTCCTTTTTACTATTCCTTTCTATCCCCAAATTAGTTTTTCTAGTACCTTCTAGTGCTGGTACCTTCCTCTGTTTCTTTGCAATCCTGCCCTCCTTTCCAAAATTCACATTACATTTACATTACATTTACATTTGCATTCACATTAGCATTTACCTTTGTTGTCCCTGGTTACTTCTCAGGAACAATAACCAAAAGTCTTTATAATAGTCAGGGTCTCTTTTAGTCAATAACCCTTATGGCCAATAATCCCTAGTTATCAATGATTCCTGAGTCCAAATGCCCATATCCAATAGTCCACGGGCAGTGTTATTGGTTTGTAATGTACTTGTGTCCATCTACGTCGTAACCCCAATTTCGCTTTATCCACACGTTACTTCCCATAAACGAATATTACTTCCCTTCCCCCCATCTATAGGTCCAGTTATTATTGATCCTATAGTCCAGTTGTTTTTAGTCCTGTGATCCTGTAGTTGGGCAGGGTTGGGTATTCGGTAAGGGAGGAGGGATGTTAAACAGGGGGGTATAGAAACAGATACAGATACAAATACAAGTGGGGGGAGGGGGGGAGGAGGGGAGGAGGGGGGAGCAAGGGAGGGGGTAGTCGACTCACACCTACTCCATCTTGTTTCAGAAAGTCGCCGGGACCGCTCGCGTTCCCGCTGGGTCTTTACGCTGTCTTTAACCTGTCTTTACCCTGTCCTTGGAGCTCTAGGGGGGCTTCGCGTTTCTCGTTTTCGAATCCCCTTTGCCAAGTAGAGAAGTGCCGGCAAAACCCTGTTGTTACGCTGTCAGAATATGTCGTCCTCTCCCCTCTTCACTTCTTCAGACTCCGCGCTTCTACACCAAATGGCGGCGAGGGTTTCCCTTCTCTTCCGGGTCTCTCACTTTCGTGTGTGATGCGAAGAAAAACCGAGGAGGGAGGGAAATATCTCCCCCTCCCCTTTGTAGTCTTTTATGCGCCAGGAATGTTGTTCTCACTTTTCCTTGGGCTCTTTACAAGTCTCTCCACCTCCACCTCCCCCCAAAGCTGCTGTTTTCCCTTCCTGGGGGGGGTGCACTTGAAAGAGGACCGCGTTACCGCCCGGGCAGGTCGCTCACTTTCTTTAGTACTGGATTTTCGCCGCGTCTAGGTTGGCTTCGACTATAGTCTGAACTCTGTTTACCTCTCTAGGTTACTTTGAGACTTCCTTGTTGCTACTCTTCGCCACCAAATTACTAAGTATCAAAGTTCTTTTTTTTGAAAGCGGGCCGCTCTTCCTGCAAGCGCAGGGCTTCGCTATCTGAAGGTAAGAAAATGGTTCCCCTCGACCCTCGGGCTTTCCCCGCTACGCTCTTCGCCTCTTACGAGGTTACCTGGCAGCCGGTTTGTCCTGTTCTTGGTCGTGTCGGGTACTTGACTCCTTGAACACCCTTCAAAGGAGTTTTGGGGGGTCTCCGCGCCCTGGAGTTGCCCCTATCCTTCAGAATAGCCCGGGTTTTTACCGCACGGTAAAACCCTGCTTGCGCTGGAATCGCGGCTCACCGGAAGTGAGAAGGTGTTTTTTCTTGCTGACCTCCTCCTCCTCCTCCTCCTCCTCCTCACTCCAGCTCCTGACAGCTGTCTGGCTGCTGAAGAAATGGGTGGGGTTGGACTTACTTTCTTGTACTTGGATTTGGAACGCAAAGCCTTTTCCACAGCTGTCAGCCACTCTTGCTCCTTTGTCGAGTCCAAGTAGAAGAAAGCCTCTGTGCTCAGGTCCAGCTCCTGGAACCGAATGCCCAAGTGCCAAAGAGAAGGATGTGGAAGTGCAGGAATAGGACTCCAATCGGAACAGACGTGCTGGTCAAATATGCAAAGACAACAGGAGTGTGCAAGGGCAGGCAAGATCAGGACCAAGAACAAACAAGTAATACCAGCCACTTCTTCCTCAGCTTAGCTATTCGGGGCCCCAAAGGAGCTTTGCTAATGAAAGAAAAAAAGCTTTTTCCTTGTATTTTTTAAGATGTGTCAGCCAGCCTGATATCTAAGCACTATCCCAGTAGCCACAGGCAACCAGAAATTCTTGGAAGGCAAGTGAGTTGGTTGATCTCTCCATTCTTCCTTCACCTGGCAACCTGGTTTCCAGGCTGGCTTTCCGGGAGCAGAAAACCACCTCTCAGATCTGTTGTGCCAAGCTTGTTTGCTAGAAGATTACCCTGTAACACCCTTGTCCTCTTTGCAAACCTCCTAAAAGGCTAGCCTTCTGTGTTTCCATGCTGGCCATGAAGGAATGGGCATTCCCGACTCTGAAAACAGCACAGAAATACAGCCTGTCTAGTAAAGGGGTAAAAAGAGCCTCTGTAAAACAGATTGTTTCTATTCATGACAGTAGGAGGGCAATTATATGCAAGACTGTATTCAGTACTGTTCATGCCTGCAAAGCTTTCGGGACAGACATACTCCGACCCTTCCAATCAGTGCCCCCTAACTTCCAGCGGAAACCAGGTACCTTTTTCATACCACAAATGTTCTTCAGTGGTGTACCATGGCATCTCAAATTCCAGGGGAGCCCTGTACGATGCCAAAATTCAGTGCCCCACGCCTCTCAATGTCTATTCAATATCATAGTTGTGGTGTCCCCTGTGGGGCCCGCAAGGCTTCATGCCAGTGTGACCAAACCAGTTCTACTCCCCTAAATCCATCTAAATGTTAGGGGGGGGGATTTGTCCCACTTAAGTTGCACTTTATAGCTCAAGAGGGCCCCTCTGGCTGATAATAATATAGTAGCACAGGGGACGCATCACAGAACAACTTGCAAAGCAAAATGACATGTAGTTGGTCCACCACAATTGCAAGATTATTGCATCCTTCAGGAATGGTGTGTCCAGCTCCATCTGAGTCATCGTCCAGGCACGCTGTGGAGCTGCATGGATGAGAGATGGGCATCTTCGGCCAGTCAGGGCGGAAGAGCTGGCAAGATCCCCTGTACTGAGCAGGAAAGCAAACTCTTTGGCCTCCGAGATCTCTCCCAACTCTCAGCAGCCCTCACTGTGAGCCATACTAGAGGAATGTTGTCCTGCATTTGCTGAGCTACAACACAGGAGCGCACCCCCAGGGGGCCATGATGTGGTAACCCTGGCGAAGCATTGCAGAGCAACTGAGAAAGCAGAATGATGTTTGCGTGGACAGTCCATTAGAAAGCTGCACTATTATTGCATCAATAGCACATTGCAGAATACGGCCCCCCTCCAGGCAAAAACATCCGTCTGGCGGGACAGTAGCTTTCATTTCGGACGGATGGACACACCCACATCCACACACCCCAGCATAGCTTCAGCGTTTAGCACAAAAAGTCTTCAGCCAGATGTCATGCAACCCTTTGGCAGGGGCAACTTATCATTTTATTGATTTTCCATAACAAAGAATTAAAAAGGCGGCCAATCTTGCAAAGGAGTGTTGCCATTTAAACTGCAGGTGTGACGTAGGAACCCGAACAAAGAGAAGGAACCAGCTACCCAGAGTCTGCTTCCGATTGCCCTTGTTCTCCACCTCCCTCTTTCCTAATCAGCCGCAAACAAGAGTTCAGATTTGAAAGCCTTGTTATCACCTCATTCCCTTCAATTAGCCAGCTGCTCTGGCAGATGACATCAGTTCCTTCCCGCTCCCAATATTCCTGCTCCTAACCTGGTTAGCCATAGCCCGGAAGCTGAATCTCAGGGGAACGCCTTTGGGCTGGGAAGGGCTCCTGGCCTGTGAGATGCGCTCAAAATGTAAAGATGCCTTCTTTCCAGGGAGCCAAGGGAGAAGGGGGGAATTTGAAATACCTCCCAAACTTCCCACGTCAGAGATGCAGGAGTTGCGTCACCTCCAACTTCCTCGGGGATGAAGCAGCTACGAAAAACGAAGCATCCCACCTGGGCACGGTTTCTGAGAGAGCAACAGCAGAAGACCCAGACTCTGGCAAGATGAGCATTTGCCCAGTGGATTCTGGCCGCTCCATGAGGGCAGACAGGGGATGGCTGAGGTGGCCGCCAGCCCCTTCCCACTCCATCTCAGATACAGAACACATTTGCTCTGCCACTCCTTGGCTCTGGCGCCACCTACTGTTGGCCTCCTTGCCTTCCACCCTCCCAGTCCCAATGAGCACCATCCACCCCTGGTCCAGAGGCGCAGAGCAGTAGTTAGGTGATCTTGCGCCCCGGCAGAACTGTCCAGATCGCGCCCCCAGCCAGGGACAAGTTAGCTCTTCTTTCTGCCTCTCCTCCACCCCCCCCCCATTCAATTCAACCTGGAAGTACAAATATCGAAAAGTAATTTTTTTATTTTTAAATGATATTTATTGAAGTTTCCATTAACAACATATAGGAACAAACAACAACAATAAAAAACAAACATAAACAAAAACAACAAGTATAATTTCAAATCTTATTTTCTCAACCTACTTTCCCCGAGTCCCTCATACCTCCCCGTTCTGTATTCTAATTTCATTATCCAGTCAGTAAATCCATTCCCTTATTTCCCAAAGTTTTTTGACAATTCCATTCCTTTTCTTAATCAACATCTCTGAACACCGTATTATTTTCCAACCCATGTCATTCTGTTGTTGTTGTTGTTTAGTCGTTTAGTCGTGTCCGACTCTTCGTGACCCCATGGACCAGAGAACGCCAGGCACCTCTGTCCTCTACTGCCTCCCGCAGTTTGGTCAAACTCATGCTGGTAGCCTCGAAAACACTATCCAACCATCTCGTCCTTTGTCGCCCCCTTCTCCTTGTGCCCTCCATCTTTCCCAACATCAGGGTCTTCTCCAGGGAGTCTTCTCTTCTCATGAGGTGGCCAAAGTACTGGAGCCTCAGCTTCACAATCTGTCCTTCCAGTGAGCACTCAGGGTTGATTTCCTTCAGTATGGAGAGGTTTGATCTTCTTGCAGTCCATGGGACTCTCAAGAGTCTCCTCCAGCACCATAATTCAAAAGCATCAATTCTTCGGCGATCAGCCTTCTTTATGGTCCAGCTCTCACTTCCATACATCACTACTGGGAAAACCATAGCTTTAACTATACGAACCTTTGTTGGCAAGGTGATGTCTCTACTTCTCAAGATGCTGTCTAGGCCTGTCATTGCCCTTCTGCCAAGAAGCAGGCGTCTTTTAATTTCGTGGCTGCTGTCACCATCTGCAGTGATCATTGAGCCCAAGAAAGTAAAATCTCTCACTACCTCCATTTCTTCCCCTTCTATTTGCCAGGAGGTGATGGGACCAGTGGCCATGATCTTCGTTTTTTTGATGTTGAGCTTCAGACCATATTTTGCGCTCTCCTCTTTCACCCTCATTAAAAGGTTCTTTAATTCCTCCTCACTTTCTGCCATCAAGGTTGTGTCATCTGCATATCTGAGGTTGTTGATATTTCTTCCGGCAATCTTAATTCCGGCTAGGGATTCATCCAGCCCAGCCTTTCGCATGATGAATTCTGCATATAAGTTAAATAAGCAGGGAGACAAAATACAGCCTTGTCGTACACCTTTCCCAATTTTGAACCAATCAGTTGTTCCATATCCAGTTCTAACTGTAGCTTCTTGTCCCACATAGAGATTTCTCAGGAGACAGATGAGGTGATCTGGCACTCCCATTTCTTTAAGAACTTGCCATAGTTTGCCGTGGTCGACACAGTCAAAGGCTTTTGCATAGTCAATGAAGCAGAAGTAGATGTCTTTCTGGAACTCTCTAGCTTTCTCCATAATCCAGCGCATGTTTGCAATTTGGTCTCTGGTTCCTCTGCCTCTTCTAAATCCAGCTTGCACTTCTGGGAGTTCTTGGTCCACATACTGCTTGAGCCTTCCTTGTAGAATTTTAAGCATAACCTTGCTAGCGTGTGAAATGAGTGCAATTGTGCGGTAGTTGGAGCATTCTTTGGCACTGCCCTTCTTTGGGATTGGGATGTAGACTGATCTTCTCCAATCTTCTGGCCACTGCTGAGTTTTCCAAACTTGCTGGCATATTGAGTGTAGCACCTTAACAGCATCATCTTTTAAAATTTTAAATAGTTCAGCTGGAATACCGTCACTTCCACTGGCCTTGTTATTTGCAGTGCTTTCTAAGGCCCATTTGACTTCACTCTCCAGGATGTCTGGCTCAAGGTCAGCAACCACACTACCTGGGGTATACGGGACATCCATTTCTTTCTGGTATAATTCCTCTGTGTATTCTTGCCACCTCTTCCTGATGTCTTCTGCTTCTGTTAGGTCCTTTCCACTTTTGTCCTTTATTATGGAAATCTTTGTACGAAATGTTCCTTTCATATCTCCAATTTTCTTGAACAGATCTCTGGTTCTTCCCATTCAATTGCTTTCCTCTATTTCTTTGCATTGCTCGTTTAAGAAGGTCTTCTTGTCTCTCCTTGCTATTCTTTGGAAATCTGCATTCAATTTCCTGTATCTTTCACCATCTCCCTCACATTTTGCTTGCCTTCTCTCCCCCGCTATTTGTAAGGCCTCATTGGACAGCCACTTTGCTTTCTTGCATTTCCTTTTCATTGGGATGGTTTTCGTTGCTGCCTCCTGTATAATGTTACGAGCCTCCATCCATAGTTCTTCAGGCACTCTGTCCACCAAATCTAAATCCTTAAACCTGTTCCTCACTTCCACTGTGTATTCATAAGGGATTTGACTTAGATTGTATCTTACCGGCCCAGTGGTTTTTCCTACTTTCTTCAGTTTAAGCTTGAATTTTGCTATAAGAAGCTGATGATCTGAGCCACAGTCAGCTCCAGGTCTTGTTTTTGCTGACTGTATAGAGCTTCTCCATCTTTGGCTGCAGAGAATATAATCAATCTGATTTCGATGCTGCCCATCTGGTGATGTCCATGTGTAGAGTCGTCTCTTGTGTTGTTGGAAAAGCGTGTTTGTGATGACCAGCTTGTTCTCTTGACAGAACTCTATTAGCCTTTGCCCTGCTTCGTTTTGATCTCCAAGGCCAAACTTGCCAGTTGTTCCTTTTATCTCTTGACTCCCTACTTTAGCATTCCAATCCCCTATGATGAGAAGAACATCCTTCTTTGGTGTCACTTCTATAAGGTGTTGTAAGTCTTCATAGAATTGGTCAATTTCAGTTTCTTCAGCACCAGTAGTTGGTGCATAAACTTGGATTACTGTGATGTTAAAAGGTCTGCCTTGGATTCGTATCGAGATCATTCTATCATTTTTGAGATTGCATCCCAGTACAGCCTTCGCCACTCTTTTGTTGACTATGAGGGCCACTCCATTTCTTTTACGGGTTTCTTGCCCACAGTAGTAGATATGATGGTCATCCGAACTGAATTCACCCATTCCCGTCCATTTTAGTTCACTGATGCCCAGGATGTCAATATTTATTCTTGCCATCTCATTTTTGACCACCTCCAACTTACCCAGGTTCATGGTTCTTACATTCCAGGTTCCTATGCAATATTTTTCTTTACAGCATTGGACTTTCCTTTCGCTTCCAGGCATATCCGCAACTGAGCGTCCTTTCGGCTTTGGCCCAGCCGCTTCATCAGCTCTGGATCTACTTGTACTTGCCCTCCGCTCTTCCCCAGTAGCATGTTGGACGCCTTCCGACCTGAGGGGCTGAGGGACCTGAGGGGCTCATCACTGCCACGGCAAGGCAGTGATCCATGAAGGGGCATGTCATTCTAGCCTTCATTAATTTTATAGTGCTTGTCAAGATAATCTTTAAATTTCTTCCAATCTTCTTCCACTGTCTCTTTCTCCTGGTCTCGGATTCTGCCCGTCATCTCTGCCAGTCCCATGTAGTCTGTCATTTTCATCTGCCATTCTTCCAAGGTGGGTAGCTCTGGTGTCTTCCAATACTTTGCAATAAGAATCCTTTGCTGCTGTTGTGGCATACATAAACAAAGTTCTGTCTTTCTTTAACACCACATGGCTAACCATGCCCAGGAGAAAGGCCTCTGGTTTCTTCAAGAAGGTATATTTAAATACCTTTTTCATTTCATTATATATCATTTCCCAGAAAGCCTTAATCCTTGGGCACGTCCACCAAAGGTGAAAGAATGTTCCTTCAGTTTCTTTGCATTTCCAACATTTATTATCGGGCAAATGATAGATTTTTGCCAGTTTGGCTGGGGTCATGTACCACCTGTAAATCATTTTCATAATATTTTCTCTTAAGGCATTGCATGCCGTAAATTTCATCCCAGTGGTCCATAACCTTTCCCAGTCAACAAACAAAATGTTGTGGCCAATATCCTGTGCCCACTTAATCATTGCAGATTTAACAGTTTCATCTTGTGTATTCCATTTCAACAGCAAATTATACATTCTTGACAAGTTCTTAGTATTGGATTCTAACAGTTCAGTCTCTAACTTTGATTTTTCCACCTGGAAGCCAATTTTCCTATCCATCTTATAGACTTCCAACATTTGATAATAGTGAAGCCAGTCTCGGACCTTACCTTTTAATTTCTCAAAACTCTGCAGTTTCAGTTTATCACCCTCCTGTTCCAAAATTTCCCAATATTTCGGCCATGTACATTCCATATTAAGCTTTTTCACTGCTTTGGCCTCCATAGGCGAAAGCCACCTTGGGGTTTTATTTTCCAGTAGATCTTTATATCTAATCCAAACATTATACAGTGCTTTTCTGACAATATGATTTTTAAAACCTTTATGAGCTTTAACCTTGTCATACCACAGATATGCATGCCACCCAAAAACATTATTAAAACCTTCCAAATCCAAAATGTCTGTGTTCTCAAGACGCAGCCATTCCTTCAACCAGCAGAAAGCTGCTGATTCATAATAAAGTTTCAAGTCTGGCAGGGCAAATCCCCCTCTTTCCTTTGCATCAGTTAGAATCTTAAATTTTATTCTGGGTTTTTTGCCCTGCCAAATAAATTTAGAAATATCACGCTGCCATCCCTTGAAACACTCCATCTTATCATTTTTTTTAAAAAAATTTTATTGGGTTTTCAACTTTTTTCACCAGACAAACATACACATATAAAACAAACACAAACACAAATCAAAACATCATAACCTTACTTTCGTAATCTTCTTTCCGTGACCTCCCCACACTCCCCTACCCACCTTCCACTTTCTTTGATATCTCAGCAAATTATTTGTTCATACTCTTAAATATTATTCATATCCTTACTTAAAATTTATCATTTTTACTTATCATAATTTTACATATCCCATTTTACACATTAAATCCTTTCTTTGAGGTCGGCCTAATTTCTCTCCCACAAATTCTTCCCTCATTATATTAAATCAAAGATCATAATATTTCAGTTCTAAATCCCAGATTTTTACCACCCTATGCTCCCCTCCCCCCCTGCCCCGGTTTTTGCCCCTTCCCAAATCAATGTCCTCGAAAAAGAAAAAGAAAAAAATTTAGCCCGGATTTCTCACATCAGAGGCTCTTAGGCCCCAATTAGTCTCTCTCCACCGGTTTTGTTTATAGTCCATTTTGTTGGTCTTCTCTTCTCGAAGGAGTTCTGTCACCAGCTCCTCATGTTTTCCTCCTTCCACATCCAACAAAAACAGTTTCTGTCCAGGATCAACAACTCTCCCATACTCCAACTTGAAGAAAGAGTCCCTGTCGTACTTATTCATTCTTTTATAGCTCAACATTATAGTTATTCCAGGGACCTCCATCTTTCTCTCCTTTTGCAGATTTGTAATCCATTGGTTGTCTTCTTTATTTCTTTTGTTCCCAACAGTTGCAGACTTTTGATTGCTCTTGTCCACCAGAATTTCCTCTTCTCCTTCCTCTTTTTCCCCCAATTCTAAAGTTATCTCTTCTTCTACAGCTGCAGATTTTTCTTCCTCCTGCTGGATTCCATCAACAGAGTTGCTTAGTTTAAGATTGAAGGTCACCAGTTGTTTACTCATGACCCGGCTCTGTTCTTGTAAAGTTCCCACAAGAAAAAACATTTTTTCTATCTCTGCCAGTAATTTTCCTTCAGCAGCCATTGCAATATCTTCAGTTCCCTCCAGGGGGATTTCCATCATGGTTCTTTTCCAACAATCTGTTACTTTGTTGTTCAGAATTAGTTTGTTTCCAATCAGTTCAATTTTAAAATAGCACTTTTAATCCAGAAAGAGGTTTGCAACACAGTTCCAAATTTTAACTGCCCGTTTGACAGCTCTTTTGACAGCTGTCAAACTCCTTATTCTTTTTCTCGGGCTCACACACAGGGCGCTTCCCGGATCCGGGGGGGGGGGGGGTCAGTCAAGAAAGAAAAACCTCTGAAATTCCTCTCTCTTCCTCTCCAGCACAAATAACTTCTTAATCCAATTTGTGAAAGTTATCAGTTTAAGCACCAGGGTCTTTTCCGACCTAGTGCTCCTCTCTTTGCTTTAAGTCTTTTGGTGGGGGGGGGAGTGCGGACTTCCTTTTTAACACGTCCCCCGGTCGTACTTAAATTCAGGAATAAAAACTTTTAATGCCGAAATTTCCTTTTACTCACGGGTTACTTTTTTTTCAGTCCAATTTCAGGAAGAAAGACAGCGCTCTCCGGTCATGGCTCGCGGCTTCGCTCCGCCGAGGTAGCGATGGACTCTCAGCACCGCGCCGCTCCCCAGTCCACTCCGCAGCCTTTAAAAAGGCTCTTCGCGGGTCGGGGAGGGCGTTTAAGGTGCCCACCGAGTCACCAGGTCCGCAGGCTTCCGCGCCTGCGGTTTTTAAGGGTCCCCGTGTCGCCGGCACGGCAAGACCCGTCCTCAACGGAGCCGATTCCCTCCGGAGCTCGGAGGGAATCCGCCATTACCCGTTCGCGCTATCCCGGAAGTCCTCCCACTCCATCTTATCAATAATTTGCATTGTTTGGAATAAAAATAACATTCTAGGCAATACATTCATCTTAATAGCTGCAATTCGACCTGACAAGGAAAGCTTCAAGTTTGACCAAATTTCCAAATCTTTTTTCACTTGGTTCCAACATTTCTCATAGTTATCTTTAAATAAATTCATGTTTTTAGCTGTCATATTGATCCCCAAATATTTTACACTCTTAACCACAGTTAAACCAGTTTCATTCTGGAACTTCTCCTTCTCCATTACTGTTAAGTTTTTCTCTAATACCTTAGTCTTTAATTTATTTAATTTAAATCCTGCCACTTGACCAAACTCTTGAATTAGTTCCAAGACCCTTCTAGTACTAGCTCCTGGCTCTTGTAATGTGAGTACCACATCATCTGCAAATGCTCTCAACTTATATTGTTTCGCTCCGACCAGAACCCCTTTGACCAGCTGGTCTTTCCTTATCATATTCAGCAAAACCTCCAGGACCGATATAAAGAGTAATGGGGAAATTGGGCACCCCTGACGTGTCCCTTTTTCTATCTTAAGTTCTTCTGTAACCACGTTATTTACAATTAACTTCGTTTTTTGTTCAGAATATATTGCGCCTATACCGTTTTCAAACCCTTGGCCCACCCCCATCCCATGGAGATTCTTCTTCATAAAGGTCCAGGATATATTGTCAAAGGCTTTCTCCGCATCCACAAAAATCAAAACGGCTTTTGTGTTTATATTCACTTCTAGCATTTCCAAAATGTCTATTATATTCCTTACATTGTCTGACAAGTGTCTTCTCGGGAGAAAGCCCACTTGATCCCTATGAATCTCCTCCATCAAAACTTTTTTCAGTCTCTTAGCCAAAATGTCAGCAAAAATTTTGTAATCCACATTTAGTAACGAGATTGGGCGGTAGTTCTTAAATTGAGTCTTTTCAGTCTCTGTCTTCGGTATAAGCGTGATATAGGCCTCTTTCCATGTTTCAGGTGCTTCTTTCCCCTCAAGAATTTCATTACAGACTTCCTTCAAAGGTTGTATTAACCATACTTTTAAAGTTTTATAGTATTTGGAAGTCAGTCCATCAGGCCCCGGAGATTTGCCCAGTTGCATATTTTGAATGGCACCTTCTATTTCTTGTTCAGTTATTTTCTGTCTCATTTGTTTAATTTTCCATTCTATTTCTTGGTTCATCAGTTCCATATATTGGGTTTGATATAGTTTAATTTCTCTCAAGATCTCCTGAGACTTTGGTTTGGATCTTAATTTCTTTTCTCCTTCCTTTATTTTTTCCAAAATCTTGTCTTTTTTCGCATTTTGGCTTCTCTTTTTTTATTGCATTTTGTTGTATCAAGAAACCTCTCATGAGCACTTTGCTTGCGTCCCAGATTACTCTTTTTTCCACATTCGTCCTCATATTAATCTCGAAATAGTCTCTTAATGTTTTTGGGGCCTTTTTGCAGAATTCTTTATCTCTGAATAAGGTGTCATTCATCCTCCATCTAAAGGTGCCAGCTGTTGTTTGATTCATCTCCATCTTCACGGCTGTCAGGGTTTCAGGGAGAGAAGGGCAGATGGGGGAGGAGACAGAGAGCGAGGGGGAAGAATCCCAGAGAGACGAGGAGGAGGATGACAATGACCAAAGGTCGTCCATGAGTCTGTCCAGTGAGTCAGAGGACTCCCAAAAGGGAGCCCCCCTGGTCAGACCAAGGGGAGCCCAAGGGGGAAGCAATCAGGAGCAGGGGAGCGAAGGGAGAGCCCCCAGTGGGAGTTGGAGATCGGGGCCGGTCTCTCCGCCGGAACGGAGTGGAGGGGGTGGAGTTACCAGTGTGTCAGAGGGAGCAGAGCAAGAAGGAGACAGGGGAAGGAGATCGGAGCAAGACGTTCTGCCGGAAGGGGCGGAGAGTAGCACCGGGAGCAGTGTAGCGGTCGAGAGGAAGGTCAGAAGCAACGTACGCGCGCCAAGTTCAAATGTGGAGGCGCGCGGAAGTGAGGAGAGCCCTGGGGAGGAGCCCGGCCCCAAAGCACGAAGGAGGGGGGAACAGACGTCAGAGGATTCAGCCTCGGGCGAGTCCCGGCGGGAGGGAACCCAGGGGGGCAGAAAGACCCTGCGGAAGAGGAAGGAGAGGAAGAGGTGGTCCAGCACAAACCTCTTAAACTGGTGCAGGGGCGGCACGGATTCAGAGGGGACTTCAGCGATCTGATGTCACAGACGTAGAGCCACGGAGATGGAATGTAAAAGCAGCAATGCTCTTCAATAAAGACTTTTGTAAATAAACTGGATTGGACTTAGGTCTCTTGTGAGCTGGGACCAACGGGTGGCTCTGACAGTAAGTCCCCTCACCAAGAACGCAAAAAATTTTTTTGCAAAGCTCACCAACGGTAGCAGCCATGAGTGCGGAGGAACAGCTGCAAGCGCTGGGGAAGCAGGTTACCGAACTCACAGCTGCAGTCATTGCATCTCAAAAGAAGAATGACGAACTGGAGAAGCGCTGCCAGGACCTGCAAACAAGGTGGGAGCATGCAAGCAGGGCAGGGTTCCCGGGATCCAGATCGGAGGGAGTTGGACTTGGACGGCGGGGGGGCACCCTAGTCACCCACTTCGATGGGAACCTGAAGCACTACCCTAGTTTCAGGGCAGACGTCTTGTATGCACTGCATTTGCTTCGCAATGATTTTAAAGATGAGGAAGAGAAAGTGGGATTTATAATTTCGCATTTGCATGGGGAAGCCAGAGCTTGGTTGCGCAATTTGTGGCGCGAAGATGGCCCTGCCCGCCGAGACTCTGATGAATTTATTAAAGCGATGGATGCATGTTTCCAGTCATCTGTGGACTTGGATATTGCTCGTAAAGAGATGTTTGGGCTGCGGCAAGGCAAAGCCACAGTACGTCAGTATCATTCCAGATTCTTCGCATTATTAACTGTGTTAGGCTGGGAAAAGCACAGCAAACCAGTGAGAGATCTCTTCTGGGAAGGTCTTAGCGGCCCCATCAAGGATGAGCTTGCCAGGGGAGACAGACCCCAGACCCTAGAAGACGTGGTGCAAAGGGCTCTTGCGATAGGAGTAAGACACGAGGGACGCCCTTGGCACGATGGGGAAGGACCCCAGGCGCGTGCACCAGCAAGAACACCCCCTTTTATCCCCAGGGACTTTGGCCAGGCGCATCCCTCGCCCTTGGGGAGGCAGGGAGAAGAGCCGATGGAAATTGGTGGTGCTAGGGCTCAGACACCAGCCAGAGCCCCGGTTTCCGGTGCAGTAAAGGCGAAGCCTCCTAGAGGGACCAGGAAATGTTACATTTGTGACAGTGCACAGCATATGGCGAAAGAGTGCCCCCAGAGGCTCCAGAAGCACACTGCAGCTCTAGCAACAGTGGCAGCAGAAGTGATGCAAGGAGAGCAACCTCAGGGAAACGACAATGCCTGGCTGGAAGCGGAGCTGCTGGGGCTCAGCCAGGCGGATCTGTAGAGCAGTCCCCAGCACCTTTGCAACGCACAGACCCTTTACCACCCAAGCCAGCAGTGCAGCTCACTGCAACGCTTCAGTTGCCGAATGGTACCACCCTGGAAGTTCCCATCACGATTGATTCAGGGAGCAACGCGGATTTTGTGGGGATGCAATTTGTCAAGCAGCATCGCATAGCGCTTCTGCCCGCAACAACGCCTCTGAACGTAGTTACGGTGGATGGCAGGAAATTGCTAGGGGGGCAAGTTGTGCAACAGACGCCTCCCATGGTGATGCGGATTGGAAATCACCGAGAAGTCATTAGCTTCAATGTCACCCACCTGTCAGACACGCCCATAGTATTAGGCATGAGTTGGCTGGAGAGGCACAGTCCCGCTGTAGCGTGGTACCAGCGGCAGATCACCTTTTGCTCATCGTATTGTGCTCAACATTGCATCCCGTCCAGCCACGAGGAGGGGGCTGAGCAGCAGCTGCAACTTGGCATGGTGCAGGCAGTGCCTCGCAAGTACGAAGGATTCTTGGAGGTTTTCTGCGAGAAAGAAGCTGACAAGTTGCCGCCTCACAGGCCTTACGACTGTGCGATCGACCTGGTGCCGGGGGCGCAGCTGCCGACTGCAAAGCTGTATTCCATGTCTGAGGACGAGATGCAAGAGCTCAGAGAGTTCATAGAGCATAATTTGAAGCGCGGTTTCATCCGGGAATCCAAAGCAGTGGGAGGCAGTCCTGTTTTCTTTGTGAAGAAGAAAGACACGCCCCAAAAAAGACTCATTGTGGACTATCGATTCATAAACAGACTGACTAAGCCCAAGGCCTTTCCCATGCCCAAGATTGACGACCTCCTAGCGACCGTTAGGAAGGGTAAGATCTTCACCAAGTTGGATTTGCGTGGAGCGTACAACCTCATCCGCATCCGGAAGGGCGATGAGTGGAAGACTGCCATGTTCACGCCTCTGGGCACGTATGAATACAGAGTTATGCCGTTTGGTCTCCAAAATGGCAGCCACGTTTTCCAAGCATTTATGCATCACGTGCTGGCGGGACTCCTCTACAAGAAGTGTGTGTGTTTTCTCGACGACATCCTGATTTTCTCGGAATCGCCGGCAGCTCACGAGAAGGACGTAAAGGAGGTCCTGCAGAGATTGCGGGAGCACAGGCTCTACGCCAAGTTGGAGAAGTGCCAGTTTGATGTGACGGAGGTGGATTTCCTCGGCTACAAGCTGTCCGACGAGGGGCTGGCCATGGACAGCGTCAAGGTCCGAGCGGTGTTGGACTGGAAGAGCCCACGCAATAGGAAGGAAGTCCAGAGATTCATCGGGTTTGCCAATTTTTATCGCAAATTCATCAAAGGTTTTGCAAAGGAGACGGCAGCAATCACGGACACCCTCAGTTCCAAGAAGAAGAAGTTCGCTTGGACGGAACAGGCGGAGCGCTCTTTTCGGAAGCTTAAAAGCCTCTTCGCCTCCGAGGAGCAGCTGCTGCACGTGAATCCCGGCAGGCCCATGCGGGTAGAAACCGACGCGTCCGACAGAGCGGTTGGAGCCGTCCTTCTGCAAGAGGATCCGCAGGGGAATTGGAGACCTGGCGCCTTTTACTCCCGGAAGCTCAGCAAGACGGAGCAGAACTACACCACATGGGACAGGGAGCTGTTGGCCATTCACGCAGCTTTCAAAGCGTGGCGACACTTCCTCATAGGAGCCAAGCACACAGTGCAGGTCCGCACGGATCACAAGAACTTAGAGTATTGGCGAACAGCGAAGCTGCAGAGCCAAAGACACATGCGCTGGGCAGAATTCTTCGCGGATTTCGACTTCAGAATAGAATACATCCCGGGGGATTCCAATGTTATAGCCGATGCGCTCTCCAGGAAACCACAATATCTTGAGGAGACGGCACCAATAGCAGCTAAGCACATTTTCGCACCGCAGGCGTGGGCGTGCGCTGCCATCGCAGTCGACCTGGACGCGGTGCGACGCGCGTTGCAAGTGGATCAGTTTGCACAATCCAAGATGGAGGAGCTGCGCAGGGGTTCACAGAGAGACGATGAGTTCCAGTTGCGAGACGGGTTCTTGACTCGCAAAGGTGCTCTCTACGTACCAAGCGACGAGCTCCGCGCAAAGGTTCTGCAGCAGTTGCACGACGCCCCCAGTGCGGGCCACTTCGGCAAGGAGAAGACAATAGAATTGGTGGCCAGGGACTTTTGGTGGCCCCAGATGCGGGGAGAGGTGGCGGATTACGTCGCCAGGTGTGACACCTGTCAGAGGTCCAAACCAGTACACCAGAAGCCGGCGGGGTTGCTGGAACCGCTGGAGACGCCGCAGCAACCGTGGGAGAGGGTAGCACTGGACTTTGTTACTGATCTGCCCAGCTCCAGGGGCAAGACGGCGGTGCTGGTGGTTGTGGACCTGTTCACCAAGATGGCGCATTTCATTCCTTGTGCCAAGGTGGCGACGGCAGAACAGACCGCCAAACTCTTCGTCGACCACGTGTTCAGAGTGCATGGGCTGCCGCAGTCCATCCTATCCGACAGGGGGCGCCAATTTGTTTCCAATTTTTGGCAGAAGCTTCTAGGTATCCTGCACGTCAAGATCAACCTAGCGTCGGCGAGACATCCACAGACCAACGGCCAAGCAGAGAGGGTCAACGCGATCATGCAGCAGTACCTGAGATGTTACGCCAATCAGCGACCCGCAGCGTGGGTGGACTACCTGCCGATGGCTAAGTTTGCCTACAACAACACGAAGCACGCATCGACGGGGGTGACGCCGTTCTTCGCGAACAATGGCCGTCATCCCAGAACCTTTCCGACGCTCGTAGAAACGGGAGACGGGGTGCCACAAGAGGCCGACCAGTTCGCAGCAGAGTTGCAAGAGGTGCACGAGGAGCTGTGGAGACATTTGGAGCTGGCCAAACAAGCCTATAAGGTGCAGGCGGACAAACACAGAAGGGCGGGAGAAGACATCCAGGTGGGGGACTGGGTATGGTTAGCGGCCCAAGCGATGCCAGCCAAATCGTTAGCCAAAAAGAAGCTAGGACACAGGCAGCTAGGGCCATACCAAGTTGAGGCTAGGATCAATCCTGTAGCATTTCGCCTGGCCCTTCCAGAAGGCTCCAGAGTGCACCCGGTCTTTCATAGGTCGGTGCTCACTCCCTACAAGGCCCCGCACAGGTTTCAGGAGTCAGAAACAGTACCAAACCCACGCAAAGAGTCACCCAAGAGGGGGGGGGTCGCCTAGGGCCGAACCGCTCAACGAGGTCACAGAGATCCTGGACTCGAGATGGGGGGCAGAGGGAGTTGAATACTTTCTCGCCAGAGAGGGCACCCCAGCCAGTGCCAATAGTTGGGTGCCGGGCTACGCGTTAGACGAACCCCTTTTGAAAGATGAGTTCCATGCACTTTTCCCACATAGACCCATGCCAGCTGAGTACTTTGATGACTGGCTTTTCACGCCCACATTGTCAGATAGCACGTTCAGGGGCTTCTCTTCCACCGAGGAAAGAACGGCAGAATCGAGCCCGCCCAGAGGATCGTGTTCGGGAGTGGACACACTACCTTCGGATTGGTGGGAGGAGCAACCAGAGGAGGACTGGCGTAAGAGGTGGGTGGAGTGGCCTTGGCGGGCAGCACCAGAGGAAGTAGCAATGGAAGAAGAGACTGAGACTGCTTTGGGTGAAGAACCCGAGTTCGAACACACATACACAGAACTGCCAGCAGAGAACATTGACGTAGACGACCTGTATCCCGAATCTACCCCCGAAGAGCCGCAGCTCCCACAACCTGCACCCGACAGGCGGGAGGGGGGAAGGGGGGGCTTCGAGGGGGGGATGGATGTCAGGGTTTCAGGGAGAGAAGGGCAGATGGGGGAGGAGACAGAGAGCGAGGGGGAAGAATCCCAGAGAGACGAGGAGGAGGATGACAATGACCAAAGGTCGTCCATGAGTCTGTCCAGTGAGTCAGAGGACTCCCAAAAGGGGGCCCCCCTGGTCAGACCAAGGGGAGCCCAAGGGGGAAGCAGTCAGGAGCAGGGGAGCGAAGGGAGAACCCCCAGTGGGAGTTGGACACCGGAGCCAGCTTCTCAGCCGGAACGGAGTGAAGGGGGTGGAGTTACCAGTGTGTCAGAGGGAGCAGAGCAAGAAGGAGACAGGGGAAGGAGATCGGAGCAAGACGTTCTGCCGGAAGGGGCGGAGAGTAGCACCGGGAGCAGTGTAGCGGTCGAGAGGAAGGTCAGAAGCAACGTACGCGCGCCAAGTTCAAATGTGGAGGCGCGCGGAAGTGAGGAGAGCCCTGGGGAGGAGCCCGGCCCCAAAGCACGAAGGAGGGGGGAACAGACGTCAGAGGATTCAGCCTCGGGCGAGTCCCGGCGGGAGGGAACCCAGGGGGGCAGAAAGACCCTGCGGAAGAGGAAGGAGAGGAAGAGGTGGTCCAGCACAAACCTCTTAAACTGGTGCAGGGGCGGCACGGATTCAGAGGGGACTTCAGCGATCTGATGTCACAGACGTAGAGCCACGGAGATGGAATGTAAAAGCAGCAATGCTCTTCAATAAAGACTTTTGTAAATAAACTGGATTGGACTTAGGTCTCTTGTGAGCTGGGACCAACGGGTGGCTCTGACAACGGCATTATGGTCGGAGAAAGTTTTTGGGCAGATTTCCACTTTCTTTATCTTTGGTGCCAGTCCTCTAGTAAATGTTAGATGCTTCCCCCCACCCCATAGCAATATAATTGGATTCAGCTCGCTGGTCAGTCTACTTTCGGTTTCACTCCTGGCTCCTTGTTAAATTAATACTGCATCAGAAACCTCCGAAGCAGATATCCAAAGTTCTTTGGCATTTCTCCAGTTGTTAATGAGATGTCTCTTCTAGTCCAGGGGAGTCTTTTGATCTTCTTCCAGGAAACCAAGAGTCAAAAACCTTGATTTTCCCTTTTTTTCTTTTTAACAGTCATTTCCACACAGTTAGTCATTATTAGAGTTAGTAAAACCTTATTATATGGTGTGTGTTTCAGCCAGCCATCCGGCTGCTGCAACTATTCCCTGGGTGCCACCACACTGTCCTGTCTGTGTGTTTGGAAGGGAATGGGAGCTATACTCCCCCCGGAGACACGCCACTCCTTCTTCCTTAGCTGTGCTGCTCAACAGTTGAGGCAACCTTCACAGTTCTGGGATGCCGAGGAAGCGAACCAATAGTCACGTTCATCTGTACTGGCTCAGTGTGCCCTAGTCTGACAGATGCTGCCTTTCATATTCATGCCCAAGAGCCTTTCCGCTCCAGAGATCTGGGGCTGAACCCGGGATCTGCACGCCAAGGCTGGAGTAAGAAAGAGCCCTTGCCAGCTGGCCACGTTGGGCGCCTGCCTGGAGAGTGGAAGCCGGGGGTTGGAGGGACATTGTGCTGCTCCTGGCAATCCCCACCCAACCCGACGTCCTCCTCCGCCTGATTCCCGCTTTCCTCGGACGCAGTTCCCATCCTGGAGCAGCTGGGGTGGGAGGCTAAGCTGGCCCAAGGACTGGCCCAAGGTAGCTCAGCCAAGTTGCCAAGGCCAGCATTTAAGACCGCGCATCCTTTCCCCTCAGATGAGAAAGCCGGGATGAGTCATGCTAGCAGCCTGTGGCCTTGATGGGCTTTGTGGCAGCCCAGCCCAGCTGCTATAGTCCACCTTTGAACCGAGGAAGCGCAACTGGAGAGACAGAGCCCAGCGCTTTTCTCACGGGACAGAAGCGCACGACTTCCCCATCCCACTTGCCGCCCGCCCCAGTCTTTCTCCGGCGGCTCAGTTTAGTGCGCCAAGCGGCTCATCCCAGGTGGGAATTCGGGTGGCGCTGCTTGCAGAAGGAGAAGCGGTTGGCGCTAGCGGACACTCCCATTGTTCTTCTCAGGTAGGACTTCCGGGATCCAGACAAACGTTTTACCAAAAAGTATGGCTTGACTACTGATTTCCCATTTAAAGGAAGGCAAAACGACCCAAGTTTGGCAGACAAGTGAAAAAAAACCACGAATTACATTTAAAGTTCTGTGAGATGCAAAGGAAAGCTTGCGTTTTAAACTTGTATTTTACAGCTTGTTGCTTGGTGCGGTTAACGGAATGGGGATATTGAGAAAGAAGAGACTTGGAATCAGAAGGTTAGGATTTAAGGTAAGGTTACCAGATTTTTTTTCAAAGAATCCGGGGACACTTTTTCAAAAGAGAAACAAATGTTATTTTTTTAAAAAATAAGAAGTAATACCTTCTCTTCTGGGTCTCCTCTGTCGCGTGGCCTTCCTCTGGGCCCCAGCCTGATCTCTTGGAGTGCTATCTGCCCTGGAGTAGGCTCGGGTCGGGCCTGGGCTCGGCCCCGTGTCCTTGCCCTCCTGGTGCTCTCCTACCTCTCTTCCTCAGCGGCCGCAAGGTCGGGGCTCCCCTCTTTTTTCTCCTTCCTCTTTCTCTCTCTTCCTTCTCCTTCTCCTTTCCTCCGTCTCCCTGGGTTGGCTCCGGGGTTTTTACTGGCCCTGGAGCGCCGCTGGGCAGTCGGCCACGTGGCCGGGCGCTCTCGCCCCCGCCTCGATTTGGGTCCTGGGGGGGGGGGGTGTCAGTGGTTCCCCCAGTTGACGCACCGGGCATCCCTGGTTCCCTCTCGGCAGTGGCAGCGCAGGTGGCAGTCTCAGCAGCCCGGAGCCAGCCTGGTAGTGCACTTGGCTCTGGCTGGCTTCAGGAGCTGCTCATTGCTGTGGCACCCGCCATTTTGCCTCACCGGAAGTCCCCATATGATGTGTCTTGTGCCGTTGAACCAATCACGCAACATTCCTTCCCTACTAATAAATCTACAACACTTAAAATATGAATCTGGGGGCCTTATATGAAATCCAGGGACATTCCGGGGACTGATTTTGTTGGGGACAGATTTTTAAATCCGGGGACTGTCCCCGGGAGACGGGGACATCTGGCAATCATTCCGTAATAGGGCTTCTCCTGCCTTTGCCAGTATGTCAGCCTTCTCCGCCTCCTTAAACAGGGCGTTCAGAAGCACTTGTACGTCTGGCCATATGGGATTGTGAGTGGAGAAGGTGGCGCAGTCTGGATGAGTCCCTCTGTCTTGCTCTTTGGTCACTGTGGCCGAGCACCATTGTGTACATGGAAGGGGCACATAAAGGATGGGAGGCAGCCTTTTCCTGGAGCCGTCTTACCTGCAGCAGTTCACTCGCTGGCTGCTGACCCTTTTCCTCCATCACCTGGATGATCCTCTCAAGAGAGGAGAGTTTCCTGCAGAGTCTGGCCAGCTGCTCATCCCTTCTCCCTGCAATCTCCTTCTCCACCTCTTCCACATGATTCAGCAGGCGCTTTTCTTCTTCTTCTTCTTCCAGGAACTGGCGCAGTTGTCTCAACTTCTTTTTTTTTTTAATATAATTTTTATTAAGTTTATAGTATACAAAATCCAACTTCCAAACACTTATTTCCATAAATCTAGTGGACTCCCCCCATCTTCCGAACACTGCATTCTCTGTAAATTTAAAACCTCAGCAAATTGTTAACTTATTTTAAACATAATAATATATCTTCCATTTTATCGTGATATCTGGTCTCTAAACATTTCAGTCCAAATCCATTGTTTTAGTTTCAACACAATAAAATTATTTCATTACACCACTTCTGTCTTGTTGTTCCTTGTTTTCCAATTCAAAAAATTAACCGATGCTGAAGCTGTAATTTCCTAAAAAGGAGCATTTTTTAACATTCATACAACTTATAATGCTTTTTCAAATAATCCTTGAACTTTTCCCAAACTTCCTCCGTTTCTTCTTCTCCCGAGTCTCGGATTCTGCCAGTCATTTCAGCCAGTTCCATATAGTCCATCAGCTGCGTCTGCCATTCTTCCAATGTGGGTAGATTTTGTGTCTTCCAGTGCTTTGCCATCAAGATCCTTGCTGCTGTAGTAGCGTACATAAAGAAAATTCTATCTTTCTTTACCACCCTCTGGTCCACCATGCCCAGGAGGAAGGCCTCCGGTTTCTTGGGTAAGGTCAATCTAAGCACCTTTTTTAGTTCATTATGTATCATCTCCCAGAAGGCCTTCACCTTCGGGCAGGTCCACCAGAGGTGTAAGAATGTCCCTTCCTCCTCTTTACATTTCCAACATTTGTTGTCAGACAGGTGATATATCTTTGCAAGCTTGACTGGGGTCATGTACCACCGGTATGTCATTTTCATAATATTTTCCTTCAGGGCACTACATGCCGTAAATTTCATTCCGGTGTTCCATAACCTTTCCCAGTCTTCAAACATAATGTTGTGCCCCAAATCCTGCGCCCACTTTATCATGGAGGATTTAACAATCTCATCCTGTGTATTCCATTTAAGCAACAAGTTGTACATTCTCGAAATTAACTTAGATTTTGGCTCAAGCAGCTCTGTCTCTAATTTCGACTTTTCCTCCTGAAAACCCACTTTTTTGTCCGCTTTAAAAACTTCCTGAATTTGAGCATAATGTAACCAATCTCGCACCTTGTTTTTTAACTTTTCCATACTCTGCAACCTCCAATTATCTCCAATTTTTTCAATTATTTCCCAATATTTAGGCCAGTGGGCCTCCATATTGAGTCTTTTCCGTGCTTTGGCCTCCATCGGTGAGAGCCACCTCGGAGTTTTACTCTCCAATAAGTCTTTATATTTTGACCAGACCATAAAAATTGCCCTTCTGACAATATGGTTTTTGAATGATCTATGAACTTTAACCTTGTCATACCACAAATATGCATGCCACCCAAAAGCATTATCAAATCCTTCCAGGTCGAGGACATCGGTGTTCTCCAATAAAATCCAATCTTTCAACCAGCAGAGGGCTGCAGATTCATAATATAACCTCAAGTCCGGCAGGGCAAACCCCCCTCTTTCTTTCGCATCCGTTAGTATTTTAAACTTAATTCGGGGCTTTTTGCCCTGCCAGACAAATTTAGAAATATCCCTCTGCCATTTTCCAAAACATTCCACCTTGTCCACGATCTGGAGGGCCTGAAACAGAAATAGCATTTTCGGCAATACATTCATCTTAATAGCAGCTATTCTACCCAACAAGGAAAGTTTCAGTCTTGACCATATTTCCAAATCTCTTTTGATCTCTGACCAACATTTCTCATAATTATCCTTAAACAAATTCAAATTTTTGGAGGTCAAGTGCACCCCTAAATACTTTACTTTTTTAACCACATTTAATTCCGTTTCTTTTCTGAACTCCTCTATTTCAATAGTTGTCAAATTTTTTGCTAAAACTTTCAGTTGTCTCAACTTCTCCACAGTCTTCAGCCTCTCCGGTTCTGAGGAGGTCTGAGTGAGGAAGATGGTCAGCCTTCAAAACATCAGCAAGAGAATTAGGATTTGAAGTGAACTGCTTCCACCCTCTCAGCTCACAAGTCCTCAGGCTTCTCCTTGACTGCTTCTCACATAATAAACAACAATGGGAAATAAACTCCATTTAGCTGCATTCAAAGGTGAACTTACCTAATTCGCAATTCTTGGGAAAATATGGAGACCAAAACAGCAATCTTTTGAAATTCACACCTTTGAATTTCTCAAGGTTGACCCAGCCAGGTAATGTTCACAAAAAATGAATTTATGAGGGTAAAGCACGTATCAACAACTTTATACGAGAAGGTAGCCACCCTAGCATTTGATTCATTTTCAGAATAATAAATCAATAACAAACCGATATGGAAAAACGAGAAATGAGAGAAGTTGAAATGGGCAGATTTCCCCCTTCCTCCTCAGTCCGGACTTGCTTCTTGAAGTGCTTGTTCCCTCACTAGTAACAAGAGGGACACTTCCAAGGAGGTCTTTGCTTTCCTTGTCCAGGTCTGCTTGATAGGCCAGAATTTCCCCTCTCTCTTTCCTCCGAATCTCCAGGCGGCGACAAAGAGAGGAGATGAATATTCTACAGGCTTCTTGGGTCCAGTGGCCTTGCTATAATAGGAAAGGAATTGACTGGAGGAAAGAAAAGTACAGAACACATACATAAATACCGTAAGTAGTTCTCATCACAAAAGAATATGCAGGTAAACCCATGAACAGCCAGGTAAACCCATCAACAGGTTTCCTGCCAGACAGGAGTCTGTTGTAGGCCGCCCCTTCTGTGATGTATGTATGATGTATGGAGGGGTGGTCTTGGGCTCCAGGGTGGGCAATTTCAAATGTCTATATAAGGACTTGGTTCGGGGTCTCCTCCTCCCTCCTGCGTGGGGGGGGGGTGAGCACCCTGTTGCAACAGGTAATAAAGATCTGGCTTACTAGCTGCTTTGCTTCTCAGTATTCTCTGGTTGGCCTCTGTTATTTTCTCCTACCGATAGAGAAGCTACCAAAGGACTCTATATGGGCTCTGAGGTACCCCAGAAGGGAAAAGGAGCCCCCAGTCCCCACCCCCTTGCAGCTGACCCCTTGCTGCTCTCTGCTTGGCAGGGTATTGAGGAGGCATCCTGCTAGCCAAAGGAGACATGTGCAATTCACATTTGTAGTGTTCTAAATATGTACAAAGCAACCTTGCTGGGGGATGTGGATGAGGTTAACCCTTTCTCTCCCTGCCATGGTCCCAACCCAAATCTTTGAAGCTGCTGTATTTCAAGGGAAGATCCCTTGGCCCCCCTGGCAGAGAGAAAGACTTTGACTCCCTCCTCCCAGCCATCCCAGCAGCCCTCAGGCTTCCCCTTGGCTGCTTCTAAGGTAATAAACAACCACCAAGGAATACCATGCCTACTCTGGATCTGAGAATTAAGAAGATCACCTGCCAAGAAGAATACACAGCTATTTCTCCCCCTCAAGGTACCTTGTATTCCTCGACAGCCTCTTCCAGAGGAATCACCTTGTGGTGTTGGTGCTTCTTGGATCTGCCCCAAACCACACAGATGGGGGCTTCATCCTCCTTGCAAAAGAGTTTCAGGGGCTCCTGGTGCTTCTCACAGACTCCTCCTTTCCCTCTGGAAGACTGAGAGTCTTGGCTACTTCGACAAAGGTAGCCAATTGCCGATTGTGGACGAGGCTCCTTCTCTGGACTCCAACTCGGCCTTGAGGACAGGAAGCCAGCCTCCTTTTTGCCCCGCTGCACTGGATCAGGCCGGACCAGCAGAAGTTGTGCCCACACTCTGGGATGGTCCCTGTGTCGTAAGAGAGTCAGGGTCAGAGAGGGGAATGAAGGAGAAGGACCCTACCAATATCAAATAGATTGTATTCTGCCTTCACGCCCTACAAGAAGGTCAACGGTGCCTTGGGAATGGATCCCTTTTCGCTGTATCCTTCTCATTGACTTTAAGAATGGATCTGAATGTATTTTTCGACTCAAATGTATTTTTCCTCAAAATGCTGTCCTTTTCTAAATGTATCCAAATGTATCCGAATGGGTTTTTGTATTTCCCCCCAATCTCATCGCCTAGAGAATGTTCCCTAAATGTAACAATCACTTGTTCCAAATGTATTTGATTCAAATGTATTCGAGTGTATACTTTTATGGGGAAACGTAGCTAGGACAATGTGGAGATATATATATCTTGCTTATAGTGCCTTTGAACGGTCAACGTTCCACCCTCTATCCTTTCAGGAGCTGCCAAAAACACTCTCCACACCACACTGCCATCTACTGGGTCTACAAATGATACCATGAATACACACAAATACAAGCTCTAAAATAAATTAGTTGTATTTCCCCATAAGTATGCAAACATAAGACTATCACACCCGAATTGATAGCTATGCAGAACAGGATTCCCCCCTCCCTCCATCGGATAGCTGCCTGCGCGGCTGTCTTTGGGGGGGTGGAGGGAGGAACGGGCGGGATCGACATCCGATGCCTGCCTGCCTGCCTGAAGATGCCGTGCCCCCGGGGGGTGCTGTGACCGGCGCCCATTGGGAAGGAACAAGACAGGAAAAGGAAGGAAATGGGAGAGGTATTTGTAAGGCCCCACTTTTCCCATGGTGTCCTCTTGTGTGGTCGGAAAGTACTCTTTATTGTTTGATTTGGGTTAATGTCAGAATAAAAGCGAGTTCCTTCAAAATAACACATTCCTTTTTATCTTACCAATTTCTCATATTGTAAGAAGCGGACGAAGAAACCATAGAGAGCATTCATATTTTCCTTCTGATCAATGAAGTCAAACGTTACAATTATCCATTTGAGAATGAGCACCTATAGGGAGAAGACAGATCTCAGTAAGCCAAAGCAAGGCCAAGACAACCAACCCCTTCTGGAATATGGTCAGCGTGTACAACATCTAGCTGAATCATCACCAGGATAACTAAGTCAGGCTGGGGGAAATATCATTCTTCAGAACCAAGACATCATTACCATGCTTTCCAAGTTACCTGAAAGTCACTAGAACACTTGCGAGCACAGAGCCAAGACACAGCTGAAAGAAGAGCAAAAGGCGGAGTTTGGCCTCATTAGGTCCCCCTACCATGAACTCCTTAGGTGGGCCACCCTGCGTCCGCCTCGGCATCGCGCCTCGCTATTCTGCAACTCGAGATAACACTGAACTGCTCTGCAGGGTTGTTGTAAGGATTGCAAGTCAAGGCATCCAAAGTGCCTTTGAACATTGAACAGCCCCTAGTCAATGCTTTGAACTACTGTCGCTTTAAAAAGGAAACTCTGATTAGTAAGAGTTTGGGGGATTAAAAATTGGTTTGTCCTGGGGGCGCTGAAGCTGTGTTCTGGCTTGAAAAGCCAGTGAGACCACTGGGCCATCTAGCTCTGTATGGTCTGCCACAACCAGCAGCTGCTCTCCAGGATTTCAGAGCTCTCTTTCCCATGAATGGGTTGGAACTGCCGCTTTTTGCATCATGTGCCTCTCCCAGTGGGCCACCCCGAGCCATTTGCTGTATAGCGTTCTACATCCCATGTAGTCCTGCTTCTTCCAGCTCAGTTCAGTTCATTCTGCAACTGTGCAAGTTAGGCCGCATCTGCTTTATGCATTCAAAGCACCATCATGCCCCTTGACATGCTAACAGTTGCATCTTGGTATTCAATCCCTTCAGCACCTTGGACAGCAGTCTCTCAAGGCTCAGCCACAGGTTCCTGGTGCCCCATGCTTCCTAGGCCCAGGTCCGTGCTTTAAAGGCACTGTGTCCGAGTCTTTTGTCGTCCCAGGGCTTTCTAATTTTCAGCATCCCTTTCCAGGGCAGCTTTATTTATTTCATGTCTGAAAGGAGTCCTCTGTGCGTGGCAAAGGCTTCTTGCTGGGACAATAGGAGGCTGCCTTATACTGAGTCCCACTATGGCTCTATCTAGCTCAGTCTTGTCCACAATGGATGGCAAAAACTCTCCAGGGTTTCAGACAGAGGACATTCTAGCTGGAGATACAACAGATTGAACCGGAGAGCTTCTGCATGTAAGCAGCTGCTTTACCACTAAGCTATGGCCCTTCTCCCATTGCTTCCGCCCTGAATGAACTGCAAGCCTGTCCTCCAGTCCTCCCAAAACTCTCTTTTGTGGCTACACTCTGCAGGAGGTCATTGGTTGCAGAAGTTGAGCTGTCTGCACAAGTGACTGAATCCGTGAGAAGGCTGATCTGGAATGAAATGCTGACTTTCAAACATCTCTTGAAGACCTTTTTTATGCCAACAGCTCTGTGCTATCATTTAAACATTTCCTGAGCACCCAGACATTTGAATTCTTTGGACTGATTTTAATGTCCACCCTCCACCCGCTTTTGTACATTGCTGTCTTTTATGACATGCCCTAGCTTCTGAGAAGCCTTTCGCTCAAACCAGTTAGACATGTATGGAACAGACCCTGACGAATCAAATGACAAGGCATAATTAATCCCCCAGCTGAACTGAACAGGGAGCAGCAGCTGGGGTAGAACATGCAAACAAGAAATTATTAGTTCAAGGTACAGAAGCCCCAGAATACCCCAGCCACATGGAGGTCTTGCTCAGATGGAGATGTCTTATTTCCTTTGAAGATATAAGCTGATTAGAATTTTAGGCTGCCGGGGGTGGGGCAAAATCTGAGGATGGGAAAAATGATATCACTGGCAGTCACATGGGAGGCTGCTGAAAATGCACATGGAGAAACAATGGGTCCTTGAACTGAGGGGACTGTCTGACCTGCAGGAGGAAGCCAGTTGTTGAAAGGGAACATGGATCTGAGAAGGAGCTTAGAGGGAGATTTCAACATCCAGCTGGAGCCATCAATGGCAGTTCGTCACTAGTTCGGAGTTGGGGACTCTTTTTCAGTCTTAAGGGCCATATTCTCCTCTGGGAAGCCTTCCAGGGGCCGTGTGCCTGTGGTGGGAGGGGCCACAGGTGAAAGTGGGTGGAGTGATGAATGTAAACTTTGGTTTCCTAAGGAAGGCTGGTTTCTACACACATTCAACTCTCCACTCTCTGTCCTTCATGACTCAAGGGTGCGAGGTGAGGGATAGTACCTCTGGTGGGGGGCACGTTGTGCTCCTTCTGGGGTAGTTTGTCCACCTTTGGTCACTACAGCTCTCACCTGCAGCTCTTAGAAACTGTCAGCCTGCAGCAGCAGCCACACCCCAGGAATGGCTTCAACTGGCAGGCTAACAAGGTGAGGGGTGTTGATGGGTCTCAAACCCTCAGTGAGTTAGGGGCTTCCTCTGTAGACAAAGCTAGTGTCGGGTACTGGCTAGAGGAGGAGGAATGGTGGGAGGCTACAGCCAGGGAACCCCCGTGGGAAGCATCAAAGAGACATCAAAGGCTCTTTAGAGAAGATCATATCCTTTGTATCCCCAAAAGTTAATGTCAGCCCCGTAGACGCTTTACCGGAGGATAGGGCCGAACCAACACCCAGAGTACCTGCCCTACTGCGCTCAACTCCGCAGACTGGCTGCAAATTTGAAAATGAACAAACTATGGAAGATCTACACACCACATCTTCCTACAATCTTTCACTACAAGCCACTAGACTTTGTTTAATTATCCTCCCCTTCAAAGGTCAGGTTGTTAACTGGTCGTCTATACATGTCGCAAGAAGGCATCTAGCTGAGCTCTTGGGCATAAATCCCCTTTCCATCGATCTAGAATCCACTGTCCACATTTACAGCAAGCCACACATGCAGAGGATACTGCTCACCTTCAAATCTAAAAAGTTTCCAACTTATATGATGTCCCTACGAAGCTCCCTGACTAATTTTGGAATTTTTATTACAAGAGTTTTTATCAACACTAAGATTTGCCCTCTTATACCCTACCTTCCAGCTAAAAGGAAAGCAATTAAAAATGAGGGCACCCCACCTACTACGAGCTCTACCTCTCCACCCTCAGACTTAATTAGTTGGACAGAGACCCCCATGCCCCTCCTATCAAAGGCTACTCATCTAGAGAATTCGATGGAGCAGGAGTTACTTGTTTCCTTCTCCCATCTCCCAAAAGCCGAACAAACAGAGATAACGGACAGACTAGATGAGTTATTACTCTATCTTCGCAACCCTGAAGACCTAGCGCCCATAAAAGAGGCAAACACTCCACCTAACTTGGAGCGAAAAATGGAATATGAATCTCCTCAGGTCACGTCAGAACACCCCCCCCTACTCTGCCCAACTGAAATCCACGCCGAAATCGCTGTGGCGCCCCTAACCACATTACCGGAGCCTTCACCACCCAATGGCTGCATCTTCCACGACTCCGGGAAAGTCCTAGATGCTATTGAAGAGACAAAATGACTCTCACCTCTATTACTATCCTGGAACGTTGCTGGGTGGCAATCGAAAACAATGGACAAAGACGTTCTAAGCTACGTATCACAGTTTAAGATCATCCTGCTCCAAGAAACCTGGATGCAAAATCCTTTCGATCTACACAATTATTTTGCTTTCCACTCCTGTGCCTCAATTGGCCCCAAAGGCGGAAGACCGGCGGGAGGTCTGAGCACCTTCGTATCGATAGATCTAGGAACCTCCCCCACCCAATTGAAAATCGATAAAAAATGGATTTTGGCTGTGAAAATATTCTCTACCCACTTTAAGATCATATGCATCAATGTCTATATTCCCCCACTCATGAAACAAACTGATCTTAAAAACATCTGGAACGAACTGGAAGACTGCATTCTCCTTGTCTCAAATAAGTTTCCCTCTGCCTCCCTAATCATTGGTGGGGACTTTAATGCAAGGCTAGGTCATTCAGACGAACAACTAATCAACGAAAGTGGAATGGGTCCCCTAAATGCTAATGACGAACACTGGCCCCTATTCAGGCGTCATTCACTTGACCCAGTTACCAATTTCGCTGGTACATGTCTCTTTCTAATGGCACTTAGATTAAACCTTGTTGTCACGGCCACCCAGGTCTGGTCCCAGCTCACAAGAGACCTCACTCCGTTGCAGCTTATTTACAGGAAAAGTTTATTGAAGATTTCTGCTTCTCATACAGTTCAGCATTGTGGCCGTACGTCTGCCACGTTAGACCGCTGAAGTCCCCTCTGACTCCTCCCCTCTTCCGCACCAACTTAATAGCCTGGCTCTAGACCACCTCTTCCTCTCCTTTCTTTTCCGCAGGGTCTTCCTGCCCCCCTGGGTTCCCTCTCTCCGTGACTCGCCTGAGGCTGAATCCTCTGCCGCCTCTTCCCCCCTCTTTCTGGCTTTAGGGCCGGGCTCCTCCCCTGAGCTCTCTCCACTTCCGCGCGCCTCTACGTTTGAACTTGGCGCGCGTACGTTGCTGCTGACCTTTCTTTCGACCGCTACACCACCCCCTGCTCTGCTCTCCACCCTTTCCGGCTGAACACCCTGCTCCAACCCCCTCTCTCTGTTCTCTCCTAATCCTGCTCCCTCCGAGAGGCTGACGACTCCACCCCCTTTACTCCGTTCCGGCTGAGACGTCTCTTGCTTCCTCTGTCTTCCACTGGGCTCCTCTCCGCTTCTCCCTTCTCCTCCCCTTTGCTTGATTAAGGTAACCCCCTTTTGAGAATCCTCTGACTCGCTGCTCAGACTCGTGGATTCCCTCAGAATTCCGTCATCTTCTTCCTCATCCTTCTGCCCCTCCTCCCACTCGCTCTCCGTCTCCTCTGTCATCTCCTCCTCTCTCCCAGAAACCCTGACATCCATCCCCCCCTCGAAGCCCCCCCTTCCCCCCTCCCGCTCGCCGGGGACCGGTTGTGGAAACTGCGGCTCTTCGGGGGTAGGCTCAGGATACAGGTCGTCTACGTCAATGTTCTCTGCTGGCAGTTCTGTGTAAGTGTATTCGAAGTCGGGTTCTTCCCCCAAATGCTTCTCAGTCTCTGCTTCCATCGCTACTTCCTCCGGTGCTGCCCGCCAAGGACCTATCAGCCACCTCTTACGCCATTCCTCCTCTGGCTGCTCCTCCCACCAATAAGGGGTTTCCGTGTCCACCCCCGAGCACGATCCCCTGGGCGGGCTTGATTCTGGTGTTCTTTCCTCGGGGGAAGAGAAACCCCTGAACGTGCTATCTGACAATGTGGGTGTGAAAAGCCAGTCATCAAAGTACTCAGCTGGCATGGGTCTATGTGGGAAAAGTGCATGGAACTCTTCTTTCAAAAGGGGTTCGTCTAACTCGTAGCCTGGCACCCAACTATTAGCAGCGGCTGGTGTGCCCTCCCTGGCGAGAAAATATTCAACTCCCTCCTCCCCCCATCTCGAGTCCAGTATCTCTGTGACCTCGTTAAGAGGTTCTGGTCTTGGCGATTCCCCCCTCTCAGGCGCCCTCCTACGTGGCTCTGGGGGTGCTCCTGACTCTTGAAACCTGTGTGGGGTTTTGTAGGGAGTGAGCACCGACCTATGAAAGACCGGGTGCACCCTGGAACCTTCCGGAAGGGCTAGACGAAAAGCCACCGGATTGATCTTAGCCTCAACTTGATATGGCCCTAGCTGCCTGTGTCCTAACTTCTTCTTGGCCAATGACCTGGCCGGCATCGCGTGGGCTGCTAACCACACCCAGTCCCCAACCTGGATGTCCTCTCCCGCCCTCCTGTGCTTATCGGCCTGCACCTTATACGCCTGTTTTGCCAGCTCCAAATGTCTCCGCAGCTCCTCGTGCACCTCTTGCAACTCCGCTGCAAACTGGTCGGCATCTTGAGGCCCCCCCCCTCCTGGTGCCGCAAATCTCGGGAAGGTTCTGGGATGACGGCCATTGTTCGCGAAGAAAGGCGTCACCCCGGTGGATGCGTGTTTCGTGTTGTTGTAGGCGAATTCAGCCATCGGCAGATAGTCCACCCACGCCGCAGGTCGCTGGTTGGCGTAGCACCGCAGGTACTGCTGCATGATCGCGTTGACCCTCTCCGCTTGACCGTTGGTTTGTGGATGCCTCGCCGATGTCAGGTTGATTTTGACGTGCAAGATGCCCAGAAGCTTTCGCCAGAAAGTGGAAACAAACTGGCGCCCCCTGTCGGACAAGACGGACTGCGGAAGTCCATGCACTCTGAAGACGTGATCGATGAAGAGCTTTGCGGTCTGTTCTGCCGTCGCCACCTTGGCACAAGGGATGAAGTGCGCCATCTTGGTGAACAAGTCCACCACCACTAACACCGCCGTCTTACCTCTGGAGCTGGGCAGGTCTGTAACAAAGTCCAACGCTACCCTCTCCCATGGTTGCTGCGGTGTCTCCAGCGGTTCTAGCAATCCCGCCTGCTTCTGGTGCACTGGTTTGGACCTCTGGCAGATATCACACCTGGCGACGTAGTCCGCCACCTCTCCTCTCATCTGGGGCCACCAAAAGTCTCTAGCCACCAACTCCATCGTCTTTTCTTTGCCGAAATGGCCTGCACTAGGGGCGTCATGCAACTGTTGCAGAACCTTGGCTCGAAGATCGTCGGTGGGCACGTAAAGGGCACCCTTACGAGTCAAAAGTCCATCTTGTAATTGAAACTCATCGTTGTGTCGCGACCCTCCGCGTAGCTCCTCCATCTTAGACTGTGCAAACTGATCCCTTTGCAACGCGCGTCGCACCGCGTCCAGGTCGACTGCGATGGTAGCGCACGTCCACGCCTGCGGTGCGAAAATGTGCTTTGCTGCGATTGGAGCTGCTTCCTCCAAGTATTGCGGCTTTCGGGACAGCGCGTCTGCAATAACATTGGAGTCTCCTGGGATGTATTCTATTTTGAAGTCGAAGTCCGCAAAGAACTCCGCCCAGCGCATGTGTCGCTGGGTCTGCAACTTAGCCGTCCGCCAATACTCTAAGTTCTTGTGATCCGTGCGGACCTGCACCGTGTGCTTGGCTCCTATTAAGAAGTGTCGCCACGCTTTGAAAGCTGCATGAATGGCCAACAACTCCCTGTCCCATATGGTATAATTGCGCTCCGTCTTGCTGAGCTTCCGGGAGTAGAACGCACCCGGTCGCCAGTTGCCTTGTGAATCCTCTTGCAAAAGAACGGCCCCAACCGCTCTATCTGACGCATCGGTCTCTACCCGCATGGGTCTGCCGGGATTCACGTGGAGCAGCTGCTCTTCGGAGGCGAAAAGACCCTTAAGCGTCCGGAAGGACCGCTCCGCTTGTTCGGTCCAGACGAACTTCTTCTTCTTGGAACTGAGGGTGTCAGTGATCGCCGCCGTCGCGTTCGCAAAACCTTTAATAAACTTGCGGTAAAAATTGGCAAAGCCGATGAACCTCTGGACCTCTTTCCGATTTCGAGGGCTTTTCCAGTCCAACAGCGCTTGAACCTTAGCCCTGTCCATGGCCAGTCCCTCGTCGGACAACTTGTAGCCAAGGAAATCAACCTCTCTGACATCAAACTGGCACTTTTCCAACTTGGCGTACAGCCTGTGTTCCTTCAGCCTCTGCAGGACCTCCCTCACGTCCTTATCGTGATCCTCCGGCGATTCCGAGAAAATCAGGATATCGTCGAGAAAGCAGACACACTTTTTGTAGAGGAGACCTGCTAGCACGTGGTGCATAAATGCTTGAAAAACGTGGCTGCCATTTTGGAGGCCGAAAGGCATGACTCTGTATTCGTATGTGCCCAGAGGGGTGAACATGGCGGTCTTCCACTCATCTCCTTTCCGGATGCGGATGAGATTGTAAGCTCCACGTAGGTCCAGCTTGGTGAAAATCTTGCCCCTCCTGACGGTCGCTAAAAGGTCGTCAATCTTGGGCATGGGGAAAGCTTTGGGCTTAGTCAAGCTGTTGATGAACCTGTAATCCACTATAAGCCTTTTTTGGGGCGTGTCCTTCTTCTTCACAAAGAAAACAGGGCTGCCTCCCGCTGCTTTAGATTCCTGGATGAAACCGCGCTTGAGGTTATGGTCTATGAACTCCCGAAGCTCTTGCATTTCGTCCTCCGACATGGAGTACAGCTTGGCAGCAGGCAATTGCGCCCCTGGCACTAAATCAATCGCGCAGTCGTAAGGTCTATGAGGCGGCAACTTGTCAGCTTCCTTCTCACAGAAAACCTCCAAGAATTCCTGGTACTTGTGAGGCACTGTTTGCACCATACCCAGATGCAATGGCTGCTCAGCTTCTCCTCCCTGATCGGTCTGAAAGCAATGCTGAGCACAATACGATGAACAAAAGTTGATCTGCCTCTGGTACCACGCAACCGCGGGACTGTGCCTCTCCAGCCAACTCATGCCTAACACGATGGGTGTGTCCGATAAGTGGGTGACATTGAAACTAATAAGCTCTCGATGGTTGCCAATCTGCATCATCATGGGAGGGGTTTGCTGCACCACTTGCCCCCCCAGCAACTTCCTGCCGTCCACCGTGACCACGTTCAGAGGCGTCGTTGCAGGCAGGAGCGCCATGTTGTGCTGCTTAACGAACTGCAGTCCCATGAAGTCGGCGTTGCTTCCCGAATCGATCGTTATTGGAACCTCGAGGAGTCTCCCATCAGGCAACTGGAGTGTTGCTGTGAGCAGAACTGCCGGTTTGGGAGGCAAAGGGTCCACGCTCTGCAGTGATGCTGGGGGCTTGTCTACAGATCCGCCTGGCTGAGCCCCAGTAGCTCTGCTTCCAGCCAGGCACTGTCGTTTCCCTGAAGCTGCTCCCCTGGTTGCACCTCTGCTGTTACAGTTGCCAGCGCTGCAGTGTGCTTCTGGAGCCTCTGGGGGCACTCTTTCGCCATATGGTGCGCACTGTCACAGATGTAACACTTCCTGGTTCCTCTAGGAGGCTTCGCTTTGGCTGCACCAGGGACAGGGCTCTGGGATGGCTTCTGAGCCCTAGCACCACCAATCTCCATTGGCTCCTCTCTGTCCTTCCCCATTGGCGAGGGGTGCGCACGGCTGAAGTCCCTGTGCACAAAAGGGAGAGTCCTCGCTTGCGCACGCGCTTGGGGCCCGTCCTCCTCATGCCACGGACGCCCCTCATGTCGAATTCCAAGAGCTAAAGCCCGTTGCACCACGTCTTCTAGGGTCTGGGGTCTGTCCCCCCTAGCGATCTCATCCTTGATGGGGGGGCTCAATCCCTCCCAAAAAAGATCTCTGACCGGTTTACTGTCCTTTGGCCAATCTAAGGCGGTGAGCAATGCAAAAAATTTAGAGTGGTATTGGCGCACAGTCGCTTTCCCCTGCCTCAGCCCGTGCATTTGACGGCGCGCAATGTCCACATCCACAGAGGATTGAAAACAAGAATCCATCGCTTTGATGAACGCAGTTGAATCGCGACGGGCCGGTCCATCTTCGCGCCACAAATTGCGTAGCCAAGCCCTGGCCTCCCCATGCAGGTGCGAAACAATGAACCCCACTCTCTCCTCCTCATCTTTAAAATCGTGACGGAGTAAGTGCAGTGCATATACAACGTCCGCTCTGAAATTGGGATAGTCTTGCAAGTTGCCATTAAAATGCGGAACTAGGGCACCCCCCCTCCGTCCAAGCGCAATGCCCTCCGCTCTGGATCCTGGGGCCCCCGCCTTGTCCGCGCGCTCCCACCTTGCCTGCAAATCCTGGCACGTCTTCTCCAAGTCGTCATTCCTCTTCTGCGAAGCAATGACTGCCGATGTGAGAGCGGTAACCTGATTCCGCAATGCAACCAGCTGCTCCTCAGCGCTCATGGCTGCTCCCGTTCGTGAGCTTCGCAAAAAAAAAATTTTTTGCTTTGAGAGAGGGGACTTACTGTCACGGCCACCCAGGTCTGGTCCCAGCTCACAAGAGACCTCACTCCGTTGCAGCTTATTTACAGGAAAAGTTTATTGAAGATTTCTGCTTCTCATACAGTTCAGCATTGTGGCCGTACGTCTGCCACGTTAGACCGCTGAAGTCCCCTCTGACTCCTCCCCTCTTCCGCACCAACTTAATAGCCTGGCTCTAGACCACCTCTTCCTCTCCTTTCTTTTCCGCAGGGTCTTCCTGCCCCCCTGGGTTCCCTCTCTCCGTGACTCGCCTGAGGCTGAATCCTCTGCCGCCTCTTCCCCCCTCTTTCTGGCTTTAGGGCCGGGCTCCTCCCCTGAGCTCTCTCCACTTCCGCGCGCCTCTACGTTTGAACTTGGCGCGCGTACGTTGCTGCTGACCTTTCTTTCGACCGCTACACCACCCCCTGCTCTGCTCTCCACCCTTTCCGGCTGAACACCCTGCTCCAACCCCCTCTCTCTGTTCTCTCCTAATCCTGCTCCCTCCGAGAGGCTGACGACTCCACCCCCTTTACTCCGTTCCGGCTGAGACGTCTCTTGCTTCCTCTGTCTTCCACTGGGCTCCTCTCCGCTTCTCCCTTCTCCTCCCCTTTGCTTGATTAAGGTAACCCCCTTTTGAGAATCCTCTGACTCGCTGCTCAGACTCGTGGATTCCCTCAGAATTCCGTCATCTTCTTCCTCATCCTTCTGCCCCTCCTCCCACTCGCTCTCCGTCTCCTCTGTCATCTCCTCCTCTCTCCCAGAAACCCTGACACTTGTTATTTTAAACGGCCTCTCCTCGGGAGACTGTCCTGGCCAATTTACTTATTGGTCAGGCTTAAGGCATTCTGTTATTGACTACATCCTTGTCTCCCAAGAACTCTTTGATGAATATATTGAATTCACTGTAGATATAAGAACCGAAAGTGACCATCTCCCTCTAAATCTTAAAAGGATTGAATTTTGGGAACCCTCTAGATGTGGGCTCACCCCACAGACCTCTGATCCTAATGTTCTACAACAAATAGGCAGATCCAGAATCAAATGGTCCCCTTATGTTAATAACAATTTCAGCATTTGGACACAATCAATGGAAGGTCAACTCCTCTGGGCTGATCTGACCTCCAACGATACTGAAGAGCCCTCCCCAATTGGCCATTATAACACATTAATCCGAAAACTCCAACCGCTATTGTCAAGACTCGGGAGATCTAGCCACAATGCGTCCCCTACCAACAAAAAATGGTTTGACCGCGAATGCATCCAGGTAAAACTTATACTCAGGGAATGCTTTAAGGTCTTCCAGCAAAATCCTAACCCTATCACTAAATTAGAGTTACAACTTAAAAAAAAGAACTACAAAGAGTTACTAAAAACCAAAAAAAGAACCGCAGACTCTCTCACCTGGCAGGCCCTCATAAAAGCGTCAATAGAAAAAGACAATACCAACTTCTGGAAAATTATTTCCAGCCAAACCAAAGCTCCTAACGAGGGCACAATAATCCCTGCAAACTCATGGGAAGAGCACTATAAAGTGCTGTTTAGAGAACATCGACCTTCTGCGCTGCTTAACATCCCCTTAGACAATGATACATCATGGCCCCCAACATCTGAAACTGAAATCACTTCGTTAATTCTACAAATGAAATCTGGCAAAGCCCCAGGAAGTGATTTCATTGTTGCTGAACTTCTGAAAGCGCAAATAAACTGGTGGGCCCCGGTTCTTGCAAATCTATTTTCATATATAGATAAGACAACTGAAATCCCTAAAGATTGGGGACTGGCTATAATTGTGCCTATATTTAAAAAGGGTAACCCCTCTGACCCATCTAATTATAGACCAATTAGTCTTCTGAATGTGATCTGCAAACTTTATACAAAACATCTATGCCTAAAATTATGTGAATGGTTAGATCATAATGATTTACTAGAAATTGAACAAGCAGGGTTTACATCTGGACGTTCCACTATTGATCACTGCTTAGTGTTAGATTATTTTGTCTATAAGTATGTGAAACATTGGAAAAAGTCACTGTATGCAGCCTTTGTGGACCTAAAGGCAGCATTTGATTCTGTATCCAGGGGTAGGCTCTGGGCCAAATTGGCCAATATGGGTATTAACAGAAGGTTATTACTTCTGATGATTAAGCTTCACGAGAACAACACCCTCCAGATAAGACTTGCACAGGACGGCAGACTCTCTAGAGAAATCCCAGTCCAAAGAGGAGTTAGACAAGGATGCCTATTAGCCCCATTTTTATTTAACATCTATGTTAACTCCCTGGTCACATGCTGCCGTGAAATCGAAACCCACCCCCCCGTGTTCTCTAACGGCAGAAAAGTACCAGTTTTAATGTATGCGGATGACGCTGTTCTTCTCTCTCAAACCAAAGTGGGTCTGAAACGTGCCTTAGGAAAGTTTAGTGACCAATGTAACACTGAACTGTTAACAATTAACTTTGCCAAAACCAAAATTGTACATTTTAACCGCTCCTTCAGGAAAGATAATTGGAGCGTAAAGGGAAACGCCATTGAACAGACTAAGACCTTCCAATACTTAGGCATTACTTTCTCTTACAATGCCAAATTGTCAACACACCTGACCACATCAGCTATATCAGCAGGAAGAAGTGCAAATGCCATCCTTAGATTATTCAGAAGGAAAGGAGCTGGCTTTCTACCGATGGCCCTAAAAGTTTTTCAGGCAAAATCTTTAGCCCAACTCCTATATGGCACTCAAATTAGCCCCTCTGTCAACCTTAAGACCCTTGAAACAGTACAATCAAAATTCTTAAGATCACTATTTGCCACCCCAAAGTGTACACCTAATGCAGTCTTAAGGCAAGAGGCAGGACTACCCAGAGTGGAATTAAAAGTCTGGGAGCAAGCAATATCCCTCTGGCTGAAAATCCATTACAATCCTAAGGGACTGTTACCTTGCTTCCTGGCCGCAGTTCCCTATCCTCCTTGGCTTATGCAAATAACTAACAAGATCAAACAAATTGGCCTAAACCCTGAAAATCTCTTTCTTGGAACTCAGAACAAGGCAAAGGCAATTATCACTCAGAGACTTTACGATGTCGAATTACAACAAGAAGACGCCCTACTCCCGGAGACATATAGATGTTTAAAAGCTTGGCCTAACTTTGCAGCTGCCCCTTATTTAACTAACATCACTAACGAAGCTTATAGATGGGCTTTCTCCAGAGCCCGCTTTGAGACAATGCCCTCAGCAGTGCTGTACGGCAAATTCACGCGGGTACCGATGCATGCACGTCTCTGCCCCTGTATGTCTGATAGGGTAGAATCTGTTACACACATCCTTCTGTCCTGCAGATTTTATAGTGAAGAGCGAGCTCGACTTATCTTGCCGCTTTTGTCAAAATTCGTACCCCTACGGCATTATTTGGAATCCTCCCCCAAAATTTTAAGAAAATACCTTCTGGAAGATTCCTCGGGCTCAATATCATATGAGGTGGCCAAATTTTGCGCTTTAGCAATCAGGAAGCGTAGATTTCTGCTGTTGAATGGCACATAGCGAAGTTCCCTTATGTAATCTTTTTTCTTCTTCTTCTTGATGTTCTTGTGGATCTCCTTTTTGTTTGACCTTGTGATGTTTGGTGTCGCTGGCTTTTGCCGCAACAAAACTTGGTAAACTTGGTAAACCTGGACTTCTGAAGCCCACCCCATATTGCTGTGTTAACCGATCTTTTAATTTTTCTTATAAATTTTTACTCACCCATTATCTATGCCTAATTAAGTATTCTATGTATATGTTTGGTTCTTGCTCTTATTTATTTAATAATTATTCACTTAGATTCATACTGTTATGCTACTTATTTAGATGTTTTGCTTATGCTGGTCTATGACCGTAATAAAGAACTTGACTTGACTTGACTTGCATCAAAGTGGGAAGGCTCCAAGCCAGGAGACTGCTGGTGGGATGCAGGAGACAGGTCAGAAGAAGAAGAAGGGGGAGCAGATGGCTTGGAGGCTAAACAAGCAACAGGTTTAAGGGAGACTGAGGCAGCTGAGGAGGAGGAGAAGGAGGTGGAGGCTGAGGCTGCAACAGATCCCCAGGCACCTGCCATGTCCGCTGTTCCCTTCTCCCCTCCTCCTCTGTCCCCAGGAACAAGGGAGGCATTACATGGAGCAGAACAAAAGGCACAGAGAGCCCCTCCACGACTGTTGGGAAGTCAGCCGACTGAGGAGGAGCCTTAGGATAGGGATGCCATATTTCTAATAGTAGAAACCAAGGCACCCCGAAAGCTGTGGAGCTATTTTTAGGAAGACCCCCACATTGTTGAGCTTCTTAAAGGAAGACCCAGAAGCTGTTGATGTCTGATAGCCCTACCTTAGGAGGAGGCTAAGATCCTCCTTTCTAGCAACTGGGGCTAGTCCTGCCTGTGGAGTTTCTCTGTCGGGTTTTGTCTCTCTGAAGAAAGAGTCCACCTTACTGCTCATCTCTGAGTTTTGATGCTGAACTGCAGCTGAATCAGCCCTGACAGCCAGGCTCCGGCCAATTGAGCAGATGAGACCACTAGGGGGTCCAACAGTCAAGAAGGTGGTTTCTGCCCGTGCTGTAGAGGGAAGTGACGAGCAGTGGGGCTCATCCACCTGGGAAGGTAGCTCATTTAAGAGAAGGAAGTCCCTGATCCTAAACCTGATTGATCCATTTAGCCCAGTATTGCCCACTTCCGGCCTGAGTGGCAGAAGCTCTCCAAGGTCTTGGGCAGACAGAGGCTCCTACCTACATTGAGCTTCTAACTGCAGGTGCTAGGGACTGCACCTGGGACCTTCTGCATGCAATGCAGGTGCTGAGACACTGAGGCTCTGGCGCCTCCACAAAACCTTCAGGTATGGGCAGGAGGCACTACTCGGCCTCCTTATATCCCACCCTTCCTCCCAAAGGAGTCCAGGGCAGCAAAGACACAACAGTTAAACAACCAAAACATCCAAAAACGGTTCCTACACAGAAGCAGACTAAGAAAAATCTCTCCTTAGAAGGCTTCTTGAAAGAGGAAGAGGAAGTAGGCATTGAAAAGATAGCAGAGAAGGGACCCCCGATAAGATGGTACCTGCAGGAAGCCGTCATCTGCAGAGCAGAGCCATCCATTAAGGGGTGATATGATTTTTCAGGTGCCTTAGCCTCAACCAATACCTCAAACTATCAATCAACCTCCTCAGTCTCCTATATGCTTCTGATGAAATAGGCTATGCCTGCATAAGTTTTTGTTATGTTGTCCTAAAATGCCCCTACTCTTTTGTCTCTTCCTTCTGAAGGATCCCCGTGAACAAGCCAAAAGCCCTTGAAAACACACACACACACGGACAAGACAAGACAGGGCTGCGCACCACAAACCATCCCCAAATAAACCTCCATTCCCCATCAATCAATATTGGGCTAAAAGCTATAGAACACAAAGCTAAATGCACCTAAAAACTGGTTTTGAAATAGCCTTGGTCTTGCTAAGTCCCTCAGCCTTGTGAGTTTAGGAGCTAGTCTGCAAGGGTGAAAATCTAATGGAGGATTCCATTGTTGAATTAACCAAGCAAGGGTCATAGTTGCCACTATGTACCTTGTGGTTGCTCTGTGCCAGAGGGCAAATGAGGGTGGGCCTCCTCCGTCGCCTGGCTGGGAATGAGAAAGGAAAAGGTCAGAGTTGTGTGAGAGAGCTGGGCTGGAAGTTGGCAGAAGTCACAGAGAGAGAGCCATGCCTGATTTCTTCTTGATTCGAAGGCTGTAACTGGAAGAAGCAAGACCTTCTGGGGCGTTAATGCTGTGAGCCTCTCCATCTTCGGCTCAGGTTGTATATGTGTGTGATGAAACCATATATCATAAAGACACCACAGTCTCCGCTGAGCCTCATTCCAAGGAAACTTGCTCTAACAACCTCACTAATGCAGCCCCTTCAGTCCTTTATTCTAGTTCCCCTTTCCATGCCGTACCATACAAGGCTTTGCCAGTATTTTCAGGGTCATCTTCCACCACAATTTAGGGTTGCCATATGTCTGGGGAAACACGGACATGTCCTCTTTTGGGGGACCAACATGCCTATCTGGGCGATTTTTTACATTTTAAAGGAAATGTCCAGGTTGAGGGGGAGTTGTTGAGGTCTCAGGCTCAGGTGGCTCGGGAGTGGGCTGCTCTGCCCATCATGGCCCCTGCCAGCCCGAGCTGGGGAAAGGGGCATGGCAGTGGCGACCCCGAACACCTCTTTTCCCAGCTCGGGCTGGCAGTGCCTCAGGCTGTCCTCTTTTTTTGCTCTTGTACCTTCATTTTCAAACAGCTTAGTTCTTGAACGTTTTGGCTCCCGGAACTGATTCCATTCAACTTCCAAGGTACGACTGTAATCAAAATAAAAACAACAACCACCCAGTAACGCACAACTGGATGGCCCCATTGGGTTCTGGAATTATGGAGGGATGAAAAACTTACCGCATTCCACTTTCTCTACACTATGCGTGTACCCCTGACCGTGTCCTCCCTTACTCATTTCCCCCCTAAACTAGAAAGCCCCAAATGTTTTAGCTTCTCATCTGGGAGTTGCTCCAGCCCCTTGATAATTTTGGTTGCCCTCTGCTGAACATTCCTGCCCCCCCCCCCCCAGCTCTGCCTTCAACTGCAAACGTGGCAGACAATGCCTTCCCTGCAGTTGCACTGCCAAAAAAGTTCAGTTTTACTTTTAAGGACAGGAAATTCTCCTGCAGGCCATCTGTGCTAAAGAGAGGGTGCAGCTATAAGTCTCCTTCTTTTGGACCACCCAATTTGCAAAAAATAGCAAAAGCCAAACTTTTGGCTCAGAGTTGAAATGCTGACGTTCCTCTTCTCTATGGCCTGCTGGTCAGCGGATGCCTTGACCAAGACCTGGTTGTCTAACTTGAGACCTTTCGCCTACAGCTGCTGTTCTGGGCTATGAAACAAGAGCAGCAATTCAGCCCTTGGCTCACTGCAAATCATGTGTGCAAACACAGAACCTGGCTTGGGGCTGCTTTGCCTCTGACTTACTTTGCAACATCCTCTCCCCCCAGAGGAATCTTGCTTTGAACAAAAGTAACCCACAGTGGAGGATCAACTTCACTTTACTTGACTAGACCCAGTGGCGTAGTGGGCTGCGGGGCACAGGGGCAGTTGCCCCAGGCACAAAATTGTTAGAGGTGCACAATTTCAGCACCTGGTGCTGCCTCAATACAGCTGCACGCTTCCATCACTGGGGTCCGATGACAACGGCTTGTCCATGCGATCAGGTAAGTGACCTCTCCAGACAATGGGGTGGCTCTTCTTTTCTCATCTCTGTGGCTGTGATCCCCTGGGTGATGTGGATGCCATTAGGCAGTCGAATGCGCATGCATACTCCGTCTGTTTCCCTCCCTCCTACCCCCTCCTCCACGTGGCCCCGGGAACTGGCAAGGAAGAGCTCTGGCACCCTCCTACCTTGGTGGAGTCTACCTCTTTTTATCTGCAGAAAAACTCATGACAGGAGTCATGACAGGAGATCTTGGACTCTGTATCAGACCCTGATGGCAAAGGTGGTTCTGTTAGACTATGAACCACCTGAAAGAGTCTCCTGGTACTGTTTTCACCAACAGATCCAGCAACAATGGTCCTCCTCACCGTCGCTATCGCCACTTGGTAGGCTCGGCGTTGAGCTCTAACCCGTGTTTGGTCTCATTTGAAGTGGGTTTTTCACCACCAGCACTTTAGCTGTCTCAGGAATTGTTTCATCACCCTCAGCCCCAGGGGTAGAACCACAGGGTCATCCAAGTGCCATGCCATTGGAGAGGGTGCTTTTTAAGGTTTGTGGAGCAGCACCCTCTTGTTCTCCACCACCAAATGTGCTTTCCATGTGTTTGGCCGCCGTCTGTCGGGTCTCCCCAGATGAATTTGCTATTAGAAGGAGGCATGTGAAGCCATAATCCTGGAAAGAGATTCTGGAGAGAAGCACTTCCGGAGTGGACTTCCGGAGGCGGCACCATTGACAATGGCGGATTCTCTCTAACTTCGAGGGAGTAACTCCGCGGAAATTGGGTCTTGCCGCTAGTCCTCAGACAACGACTAAACCTGCCTCCTCTGTAATGACATGGTCTGGTCTTAGCGTAACTCCTCCTCCTGCCTGTGATCACTGAGATCGGTTGTCCCAGTGCATCCCCCCCTGTGGAACATGCCCCAGCCATTTTGTGGGCTGGGGCCCACTCCCCGGCAGCCCTGACCCCTCCCCCTAAGAACAAAACAACACCTTAAACAAACAAACAAAACCAATAAAACAATACAAACAAAAAATGTAAAAATTACAAAAACATCAAAATAAAAATAATAATTCCCCAAACGCAACCAAACATCCATCCCACCCCCACCCCCACATACAGACAATCCAAAAGAATTTTTTAAAAAACATTTTAAAAACACTCTGTGCCCCTCCTGCAGTAACAACTGTCCTAGTGAGGCCTGTCAGGCCCCGCCCTGGGCCAGGTGGTAAGTGGCAGGAAGGAGCAGGGCCCTCAGGCACTCACTCAGGGGAGTCCTCCTGGGCAGCAGGCAGCAAGCAGCGCACAGTCCTTGTGAGGCTTCAGGCCCCACCCCAGGCCAGATGGTAAGTGGCAAGAGCAGGGCCCTCAAGCACTCACTCAGGGGAGTCTTCCTGGGCAGCAGGCAGCAAGCAGTCCTTGTGAGGCTTCAGGCCCCACCCCAGGCCAGATGGTAAGTGGCAGGAAGGAGCAGGGCCCTCAGGCACTCACTCAGGGGAGTCCTCCTGGGCAGCAGGCAGCAAGCAGCGCACAGTCCTTGTGAGGCTTCAGGCCCCACCCCAGGCCAGATGGTAAGTGGCAAGAGCAGGGCCCTCAAGCACTCACTCAGGGGAGTCTTCCTGGGCAGCAGGCAGCAAGCAGTCCTTGTGAGGCTTCAGGCCCCACCCCAGGCCAGATGGTAAGTGGCAGGAAGGAGCAGGGCCCTCAGGCACTCACTCAGGGGAGTCCTCCTGGGCAGCAGGCAGCAAGCAGTGCACAGTCCTTGTGAGGCTTCAGGCCCCACCCCAGGCCAGATGGTAAGTGGCAAGAGCAGGGCCCTCAAGCACTCATTCACGGGAGTCCTCCTGGACAGCAGGCAGCAAGCAGCGCGCAGTCCTTGTGAAGCTTCAGGCCCCGCCCCAGGCCAGATGGTAAGTTGCAGGAAGGAGCAGGGCCCTCAGGCACTCACTCAGGGGAGTCCTCCTGGGTAGAGAGGGAACTTTCTTTTCTGAAGCCAAAATGACATGGACAAGAATTGACCAAATTTGGATAACTAGATGATTGGCTCCTAAAATTCGAAAAGCGAAAATCTGCCCCAAAACTTGCTCCGACCATAATGCTATGAGAATGGAGATGAAATTAACACCAATTGGTTCCTTTAGATGGAGGATGAATGACACCTTGTTTAGAGATGCAGAAGTTACCAAGACGGCCCAAAAAACATTGAGAGACTATTTTGAGATAAATTTGAATACTACGGTTGAAAAAAGAGTAATCTGGGACGCAAGCAAAGCGGTTATGAGAGGGTTTCTGATTCAACAGAATGCAATAAAGAAGAGAACTCAAAATGAGAAAAAAGATAAAATTTTGGAGAAAATAAAAGAAGGAGAGAGGAAATTAAGAGTGAAACCAAAGTCGCAAGAGATTCTGAGAGAAATAAAGTTGTATCAAGTACAATATATGAAAATGATAAATCAGGAAATAGAATGGAAAATCAAGCAGATGAGACAAAAGACTTTTGAATCGGCTAATAAATGTGGGAAACTGCTGGCTTGGCAGATGAAAAAAAGACAAAAACTTAATACCATTACAAATTTGGAAGTGGAAGGAAAGAATATACAGAATCCAGTGGAGATTAGAAAGTGCTTCCAGAGATACTTCAAACAACTATACACACAAGGGCCACAGAAAGAGACTGATATAGACCAGTTTTTAAGAACAAATGGATTACAAAAAATCTCTCAGGAAAATAAATTAATGTTGAATTATAAAATAACAGAACAGGAGGGGAAGGTGCCATCCAGAATATGCAGTTGGGCAAATCTCCAGGACCGGACGGTTTAACCTCAAAATATTATAAATCTTTGAAAGACTGGTTAATTCAACCACTAAAGTAGGTCTGCAATGAAATTTTGGAGGGGAAAAAAGCGCCAGTCGTGGAAGGAAGCTTACATTACACTTATACTGAAAACTGAGTCTGAAAAAACACAACTTAAGAACTACCGCCCCATATCCCTGCTTAAGGTGGATTACAAAATTTTTGCTGATATATTGGCTAAAAGGCTGAAAAAAGTTTTAGTTGAGGAGATACATAAAGACCAAGCTGGGTTTCTCCCGGGTAGACACATGTCTGACAACACGAGAAATATAATTAACATTTTAGAGAAGCTGCAAGTGAACATCAATACTAAAACAGTCTTGATATTTGTTGATGCGGAGAAAGCCTTTGATAATATTTCTTGGAGCTTCATGAAGAAAAATCTTCAGGGGATGGGGCTTGGTCAAGGTTTTGAAAATGGTATAGGTGCAATTTACTCAGAACAAAAGGCCAAATTGATAGTTAACAACGTGGTGACAGAAGAATTTAAGATGGAGAAAGGGACACGACAAGGCTGCCCAATTTCCCCATTGCTTTTTATTTCGGTCCTGGAGGTTTTGCTAAATATGATTAGAAGGGACCACCTGATCAAAGGTATTCAGGTCGGAGCTAAACAGTACAAACTTAAAGCGTTTGCAGATGACTTAGTATTGACATTACAGGGGCCAGAATCTAGTGCTAAAAGAGTATTAGAATTAATTCAGGAATTTGGTCAAGTGGCAGGATTTAAGTTAAACAAGTTAAAGACTAAGGTTCTTGAGAAAAATTTAACACCGATTGAGAAAGAGAGGTTTCAGAAGGAGACGGGTTTAACACTGGTTAAGAACGTAAAATACCTGGGGGTTAATATGACTGCTAAGAACTTAAATTTATTTAAAGATAACTATGAGAAATGTTGGTCAGAAGTGAAAAAGGATCTTGAAATATGGTCAAATTTGAAGCTTTCCTTGTTTGGTAGAATTGCTGTTATAAAGATGAATGTATTGCCAAGAATGTTATTTTTATTTCAATCATTGCAAATTTTGGACAAAATGGATTGTTTCAAGAAGTGGCAGAGAGATATCTCTAGATTTGTCTGGCAGGGCAAGAAGCCCAGAATAAAATTTAAGATTTTAACTGACGCAAAGGAAAGGGGGGGATTTGCCCTGCCAGACCTTAAACTTTATTATGAATCAGCAGCATTTTGCTGGTTGAAAGAATGGCTGCTTCATGAGAACACAGACATTTTGGATCTAGAAGGTTCTAATAATGCTTTTGGGTGACATGCATATCTGTGGTATGACAAGGTTAAAGCTCATAAAGCATTTAAAAACCATATTGTCAGAAGGACACTGTTTAATGTCTGGATAAGATATAAAGACTTTCTTGAAAATAAAACCCCAAGGTTGCTATCACCGATGGAAGCGAAGGCTCAGAAAAAGCTCAATATGGAGGCCAATTGGGCAAAATACAGTGGTGCAAGACGAACGCCTCGCAAGACGGAAAACCCTCTAGACGAAAGGGTTTTCCGTTTTGGAGGCGCTTCACAAAACGAATTTCCCTATGGGCTTCTTCGCAAGACGAAAATGTCTTGCAAGTTCCTGCGGTTTTTTTTACCTCCCCCCCCCTTTTCCTAAGACGCTAAGACGCTTATCAGCTGATCCGCTGATAAGCCGCTTAACAGCTGATCGCTAAAAGCCGCTAAACTGCTAATAGCGCTAATCCGCTAAGCTGTCAATGGGCTTGCTTCGGAAGACGAAAAAACCGCTATACGAAGAGCCTCACGGAACGGATTAATTTCGTCTTGCGAGGCACCACTGTATTGGGAGATTTTGGAACAGGAGGGTGCCAAACTGAAACTGCAGAGTTTTGAGAAACTAAAAGATAAAGTGCGAGACTGGTTTCATTATTATCAAATAAGGGAGGCCTATAACTTGGAGAAAAAAATTGGTTTCCAGGTGGAAAAATCAAAATTGGAAACAGAACTGTTAGATCCCAAAACTTCAGATTTTATCAAGAATGTATAACTTGCTGTTGAAATGGAATACTCAGGATGAAATGGTTAAATCTGCTATGATAAAATGGGCACAAGATGTTGGACATAACATAATGTTTGCTGACTGGGAATAGTTGTGGACCACAGGTATGAAATTCACGGCATGTAATGCCTTAAGAGAGAATATTATGAAAATGATATACAGGTGGTACATGACACCAGTCAAGCTTGCAAAAATATACCATTTGCCCGATAATAAGTGTTGGAAGTGTAAAGAAAATGAAGGTACATTCTTTCACCTTTGGTGGACATGCCCAAAGATTAAGGCTTTCTGGGAAATGATCTATAATGAAATGAAAAAGGTATTTAAATATACCTTCCTGAAGAAACCAGAGGCCTTCCTCCTGGGCATGGTCGGCCAATCGGTGCCAAAGAAGGATAGAGCTTTCTTCATGTATGCAACAACAGCAGCAAGAATACTTATTGCAAAGACACAAGATCTACCCACCCTGGAAGAATGGCAGATGAAAGTGATAGACTATATGGAATTGGCAGAAATGACTGGCAGAATCCGAGACCAGGGAGAAGAGTTGGTGGAAGAAGATTGGAATAAATTTAAAGACTATCTGCAGAAACACTGTAAAATTTATGAATCTTAAAATGATGTTGGATTGAAATGAAACGGCTTCAGCAACAAAATTAAAAGAATATGTAAAAATGGATTGATCATCAGATGAAGATACGAAGTTTTAATATGTTAAGATATAGAATTAATTTAAAAACAATGAGGGTAAGGATCTGCAGAAACACTGTAAAATTTATGAATGTTAAAATGATGTAGGATTGAAATGAGATGGCCTTAGAAACCCAGTTAAAAGAATTTGTAAAAATTGGATTGATAATTAGATGAAAATATGAAGTTCAACATGCTATGATATAAAATTAAGATAAAAACAATGAGGGTAAGGATTTGCTGAATTACCATGTAAACTGGAATACAAAAAAGGGAGGCGTGAGGAGGTCAGGAAAATAAGTAAATGAACCTTAAGATATGGAAAGATTGATTTGTTTTTAATTGTGTTTTTCTACTTATTATCTATTTTATTTTATTTTTGCATTTTAAAATTTTATTAAATTCCATTATATATACAACAAATCCAAGTTTCAACGTTTCTCATACATTTTGGACTTCCTTCAACGTCGATGACATTCATTCGTAGTTAGATCTTAGAGTCGCATTCCATTTCTTCATATTGCCATTCATACTATTTTTATAACTTCTTTCGTTTAAACAATACCTGTTAATTCTTTACAGAGCCTCTTTAAACCCCACCAGCGTTGTGTTAACTGAACATTTATTCTCCAGGTAACCCACAAATTTTCCCCAGTCCTCTATAAACTTTTGATCTTTTAAATATCTTATTTTCCCTGTTAATTTGTCCAACTCCGCGTACTCTATCAATTTTGCTCTCCAATCTGCCACCGTTGGGATTTCCTCCTGCTTCCACCTCTGAGCTATCACAATTCTGGCTGCTGTCACCGCATACTGGAAGAGTTTGTAATCTTTTCTCTTAATCTCTTTTCCCAGTATACATAGTAAAAAGGCTTCCGGTTTTTTAACAAAGGTATAACCCAGCATCTTTTTCAATTCGTTGTAAATTTCCTCCCAGAAACTTTTAATTTTTTTGCACTCCCACCATTGATGATAGAATGTCCCTACCTTTTGTCTGCACTTCCAGCATTTATTATCTATCTTATACATCTTGGCCAGTTTTACGGGGGTCATATACCACCTGTACTGCATCTTCATCACGTTTTCCTTAAGTAGCGTACAGGCCGTAAATTTTATATTGACTCTCCAGAGCTTTTCCCAGTCTTCCATCTGGATGTTATACCCGATATCCCTGGCCCATTGTACCATCACTGACTTCACCTCCTCATCCTTCGTGTACCATTCTAGTAAAATTTTATACATTTTAGAGAGGTTTTTATATTCACTATTTACTATCTCCTTTTGGAATATTGATTCTTTCCCCTCGTAACCCCTTTCCTTTACGTCTGTTTTAAACATCTCATTAATCTGGAAGTAGTGCAGCCAGCCCTGTGTAAGCGTTTTAATCTGGTCGTATGGTTTAACTTTCCATTTCCCTCCTTCGTTGATGACCATTTCTCCATACTTCCCCCATCTTTCCTCCATGTTGACTTTCTTTACACTTGTTAACTCCTGCGGTGATAACCAATGTGGTGTTCTCGGCTCTAGTATATCTTTGTACCTGTCCCAAACCTCTATTAATGGACCCTTAAATATATGACTACAGAAGCCCCTGTGCACCCTTTTTTTATCCTTCCATAAGTACGCATGCCACCTAAATTTATTATTGTATCCTTCGAGGTCTAATAGCTCTCTGTTTTCCAACTTGACCCACTCTTTTATCCAGCACAGACACGATGCTTCGTAGTATAATCTCATGTCCGGCAGAGCGAAGCCCCCCCTTTCTGTTGCATCTGTTAGTAGCTTGAATTTAATTCTGGGCTTCTTCCCTTCCCAAACTTATCTGGAGATCGCTTTTTGCCATTCTTTAAAGTTTTTTGTTCCTTTTAATATGGGGAGTGTTTGAAACAGATATAGGAGCTTGGGTAGCAGCATCATTTTTACCATGGAGATCCTTCCCCAGAGCGATAATTTTAATCTGGCCCATACCTCCAGGTCTTTTTTAATTTTGTTCCAAACCGGGACATAGTTATTTTGGTATAAGTCGATATTTTTGTTAGTAATCCAAATTCCCAAATACTTTATCTTTTTAACTACTTCAATTTCAGTTTGTTGTTGCAGAGTAGCCACCGCATCCTGGTCCATATTTTTAACAATCATTTTTGTCTTGCTCTTATTCATTTTGAAACCAGCCAATTTCCCAAATTCCTCCATCTCGTCCAGAATCGCCTTTATACTTTCTGTAGGTTCTTCTACCGTTAGGACCACGTCATCCGCATAAGCTTTGACTTTATACTTATTTGAACCTAGTGTCACCCCTTTTATTTGTTTATTTTGTCTTATTGCGTTCAAAAGTACTTCTAAGACCACTATAAAGAGCAGTGGCGAGAGCGGACAGCCTTGCCTCGTCCCCTTACATATTTTTATATCCTCAGTCATAACGTTATTGACTATCAGTCTCGCCTTCTGCTCAGTGTATATTGACCTTATACCATTTAGAAATTCTTGTCCCACCTCCATTACTTCCAGGTTTTTTAACATAAAATCCCAGATAACATTATCGAAAGCTTTCTCCGCATCTACAAAGATTAAGCTAGCTGGTTTGTCAGAGCTCTCAGATAAATATTCAATGAGATTGATTATATGTCTTGTATTACTTCTTATTAACCTGCCCGGAAGAAAGCCTGTCTGGTCTTCATGTATTATCCTTGTTAATATCTTTTTTAATCTTTTAGCCAGGATGCCAGCGAATATCTTATAGTCTGTGTTTAATAAAGAGATGGGTCTATAATTCTTAACTTGTGTTAGGTCTGCATCTTGTTTTGGGATGATTGTAATTGTCAGGGAACTGACATCTAAAGCGCCGCAGGTGCAAAAGCTCCCTGAGGTTGAGAGAGCAGTAGCAGCGGAAGAGGGAACCAGTAGAGGGCGAGCAAGAACTCCAAGGGAAAGTGAGTCGGAGGGATGGCTCAGAGACGCTTCAAGCGAAACCAGTGGGGAGGTCTCAGGACCTCCTATAGGGACACCCACACCTCGACGGAAACTGTCACGCCGAGAGGCCAGACGACGTGTTTCCGTTAAGGAGCTTTTATGTTGGAAACGTTTCCGAAAGCAGCCACTTTCGGATTCTACTAGTGATTGACGCAGCCATGCTGGAGGGGCTCCGTCACAGGCAGAGGTTTGAAAACCTGATCAAACTCTGAGGGACTTGCATTTTACGCACAAGCAGCTCATCGTCCCATCACAGCAATCCGAAAGTCACCGAAAGCCAGCTTGTGCAGAGAGAAGCATCATGAGCAACCCAGCCGGAACCGGGGGTGCAGGAGCAGCTGGAGGGGGTCCAAGCCTGGAAGAAAGGTACAGAGCGTTGGAGATCCAGTTGGCGCTGCAAACGGCGAGGCTTGAGGAGAGGAGGGCTCAGGATGCAGAAAAGGGAAAGGAGAAAACCACCCCGCTCGCCAGAAAGGTACCAGGATTGGTGCAGAAATTCGGGGGGGATCCCAGGAACTATCATGCCTTTAGAACAGAGATGCAATACGCTCTAAACTTGCAGTTTGATGACTTCCCCGACGAGGAATCGCGAGTGGCGTATGTGATTGGCCATCTCGAATCCGGGGCGAAAGATTGGGTTAGACCCCTGATGGCAGCGAATAATGAGATCTTAAAGGACACGAGGAAGTTTTTTCGTGCCATGGACCTGATGTTTTCCAGCGATATTGAGCAGGGGGTGGTGCGAAGGCAGTTAATGGCTTGCCAGCAAGGAAGCAGATCTGTCCGTGAGTACTGGACTGAATTTACTATGCTGATTCATAAATTGGGGTGGGACCTATCGGCGGAGCCCATCCAAATGCTTTTCGAAGAGGGGCTTTCTTCAACCGTCAAAGATGAGCTTTCCCGGGGGCCCAGGGCGGAGTCTATGGACCAATTAACCAAATCTGCGCTGGCCATAGGAGCGCGCCAGGAGGCGAGGGCTTTGGAAAGGCGGGAAGGGAAAGGAGACCGTTGGAGGGAGTTCCGCATTCCAGACATTCCAGAGCCATCTTTCCCGCCGGCAGAGCCGATGGAAGTTGGAACAGCGCGGGCGCGCGCAGTTTCAAATCCCAGTGAAGGGCGGAAGAAGGAGGGAAAGAGCGCCAAGAGATGTTATCTCTGCCAACAGCCAGGGCACTTTGCCAGAGTCTGCCCACAAAGAAAGGAATGGCAAGGGATGGCAGGAGCTGTTGGGGGAAAGGAAGAGGAAAGCAAGGAGCAAGTAAAAGCCAACGCCTGGCTGCCACCGTCGGGGCACAGCAGCCAGGCCAAAGAGCAATGAAAGTGCCCATGCCAGAACCTCCCAGACCTGCTTTAGTGATAGAGGTGTTACTAGAACTGCCAAACGGACACCCACTAAAGGTCAAGGCGCTTTTGGATTCAGGCAGCTCCTGTAATTTCATGAGTAAGGAGTTTGCAGCTGAGCACCAGATACAGACCATCCCTTTAAGTAACCCCTTGCAGGTGACTACGATTGACGGCAGAGAGCTGTTGGGGGGAGAAGTTAGCCAACAGACTGTCCCGATGATAATGAGAGTGGCAAGGCACACCGAACAGATAGCGTTTAATGTGGCCATCCTGGGAGGAGCGCCCATCATTTTGGGGATGAGCTGGCTGGCGCTACACGATCCGCTAGTGGGCTGGCATCAGAGGGTGGTCTCCTTTGGGTCAGCGCATTGCCTAGAACACTGCAAGGAGGGGAAGGTCTCGGGAGGAGACAGAGTCACCCTAGCGGGGATGGAAGTGATGGGCAAAGGGAAGGTGCCCCCGCAATACGCAGATCTGAGCAACGTATTCAGCGAAAGGGAAGCAGACAAACTGCCACCGCATAGACCCTTTGACTGTCAAATCAACCTACTCCCAGGGGCCCAACTCCCAGTAGGCAAGCTGTACGCCATGTCAGACAGGGAGATGCAGGAGCTGAGGGAGTTCATTGACAAAAACTTGAAGCGAGGTTTCATCAGAGAGTCCCGAGCGGTGGGGGGCAGCCCAGTGTTTTTTGTGGACAAAAGGAACACAGACAAACCGAGACTGGTGTGTGACTTTAGGGCCCTCAATGCAGTGTCGGAGCCCCTGGCTTTCCCTATGCCCCGAATTGACGACATTTTGACCAGAGTAAGGAAGGGAAAGATTTTTACAAAACTGGACCTGCGGGGGGCGTACAATCTGATACGCATAAGGAAGGGAGATGAATGGAAGACCACCATGTTTACCCCTTTGGGAGCCTTTGAATACCTCGTTATGCCCTTCGGTCTACAAGGGGGCTCCGCCTGTTTTCAAGCTTTTATAAACCACGTTCTGGGACCTTTGCTCTACAAGAACTGTGTGGCCTTTTTAGACGACGTGTTGGTGTATTCGGAAGATGAGGAACAGCATGTGAGGGACGTTCGAGAAGTGTTGGGCAGGCTGCAAGCCAACCAGCTGTGGGTGAAACTGGAGAAGTGCCAGTTTCATACCAAGGAGGTGGAATTCCTGGGGTACCGCTTGTCAGACAAGGGATTGGCCATGGATCCAGGCAAGGTTCAAGCGGTACTGGAATGGAAGACACCGAAGACCAAGAAGGACGTGCAAAGATTCTTGGGGTTTGGGAACTTTTATCGGAAGTTCATCAAGAACTTTGCCCACTTGACGGCGCCCATCACCGACTGCCTCAGCAGCAAGAAGAAATTTGTTTGGACGGTGGAGGCGGATCGAGCCTTTGAAGAACTGAAAAGGGCTTTCGCCTCGGAAGAACAACTTCTGCATGTGGATTTACAAAAACCCATGAGAGTGGAAACAGATGCATCCGACCGGGCTATAGGGGCGGTCCTTCTTCAACCGGGGAGGAGTGCGTCGGAGTGGAGACCGTGTGCATTCTTCTCGCGGAAACTGAATAAGTCCGAGAGGAATTACACGGTGTATGACAGGGAACTACTTGCCATTCACGAAGCATTCCGGAGGTGGAGACATTTATTAATTGGGGCACAACACAAGGTGCAAGTGTGCACCGACCACAAAAATTTAGAGTATTGGAGAACAGCTCGAGTGCTCAACCAACGACAAGTGAGATGGGCACAGGAATTCTCCAAATTTAACTTTGAGATTTGTTATGTGCCAGGCCCAGAAAACGTCAGGGCGGATGCGCTCTCACGCAAACCAGAATATTGGGAAGGGGAGGAGGTGATCGAAGAGAGACATGTCATCCCGGAGGACCGCTGGGTGTGTGGGGCGGCGCTGGTGGGGCAACGGGAACTGGTGGAGGAAACGGAAAATGATGAATATGCCCAGGATAAGCTCAGAGGTCTCAGGGGGGAGGGCGAGAGCCCCGGAGGTTTTGAGGAAAGAAATGTGGCATTGTATTACAAAGGGGCACTGTATATACCCGAAGGTGAATTGAGGGGGAGAGTACTCAAGCAGTTGCATGATAGCCCCACGGCGGGACATTTTGGGCAACACAAAACCATGTGGTTGGTTACCAGGGAATTTTGGTGGCCTAAGGTGAGGGAAGATGTAAGGGAGTATGTAAGAGGGTGTGACCAATGTCAGCGAGCCAAAGGGGAAAGAAGGGCGCCGGCAGGGTTATTAGAACCTTTACCCACACCAGAACGGCCTTGGGAAGCGATATCAATAGATTTTATGACGGATCTGCCAAGGTCCAAGGGGAAAACAGCCATCATGGTAGTAGTAGACCTGTTAACTAAGATGTGCCATTTTGTAGCATGCTCACATGCAGTCACAGCGGAAGAAACGGCGAAGTTGTTTGTGGAACATATCTTTAGGTTGCACGGGGCTCCCTCGAGGGTGATCTCAGATCGAGGCAAACAATTTACTTCCAGGTTCTGGAGGAAGCTCATGAGCTTGCTACACGTGGAAGTTAATTTTTCAACTGCCCGGCACCCTGAAACCAACGGGCAGGCGGAAAGGGCAAATGGCATTCTTCAACAATATCTTAGGTGTTATGTCAATGACAGAGAGAACGATTGGGTCGAAAAGTTGGCGTTGGCAGAATTTGCCTACAATAATGCGGAGAATGTGTCCACAGGGATGAGTCCCTTTTTGGCTAATTACGGGTGTCACCCCAGGGCATTTCCAGGGGAAGGAGGGGAGAGATGGAGCGTTCCAGCGGCTGAACATTTTGTAGAAGAGATGGAAGCCATCCATCAGCAGCTCCAGCTCAACTTAGAAAGGGCCAAGGCACAATATAAGAAGCAGGCAGACAAGAACAGAAGGGAAGGTGAAACCATAAGGGTGGGGGATCAAGTGTGGTTGTCAACCCAAGGGTTGCCGTTCAAAGGGGGTTGTAAGAAACTGAGGCCCAGAAGATTGGGACCCTTTGAGGTGATTCAGCAGGTCAACCCGGTAGCTTTCAAACTCCGATTACCCAACCACATGAAATTGCACCCAGTGTTCCACAGGTCGTTACTGTCACCATACAGGGGGGGACGTGAAGGGGAGCACGTCAGGGGACCAGCCTTGGAAGAGAGGGAACGCCGCAACCATGTAGCGGAAATCCTCGATTCCAGGTGGAAGGGTAATCAGGTGGAGTATTTGGTGGCGTGGGAAGGGGAACCGGAGTCAGAAAACACCTGGGTAAGTGCAGAGGAAGTCAATGACGAGGTTTTAACAGAAACGTTCCACCAAAGGTTCCCGAGGAAACCTCAGCCTATAGCAAGGTTTAGGAGGGAGTATTTCGGCACCACCGATGAGGAAGAGGAAATGGAAGGGTTCGCGGAGTCGGAGTTGGAAGATGGCGTGGACTCTGATGACGAAGAGTACCTAGAGAGTAGGAACAGCAACAAGTGGAAGGAAGTGTTCGCGACGTCGGAAGATGAGGGAGGTTCTTTCAGGGGTTTTACCTCCTCACCGCCAGTAGGAGAGGAGACGGGAGGGGGTGAAGGGGGCCCTGGAGGGGAGGTGGATGTCAGGGAACTGACATCTAAAGCGCCGCAGGTGCAAAGGCTCCCTGAGGTTGAGAGAGCAGTAGCAGCGGAAGAGGGAACCAGTAGAGGGCGAGCAAGAACTCCAAGGGAAAGTGAGTCGGAGGGATGGCTCAGAGACGCTTCAAGCGAAACCAGTGGGGAGGTCTCAGGACCTCCTATAGGGACACCCACACCTCGACGGAAACTGTCACGCCGAGAGGCCAGACGACGTGTTTCCGTTAAGGAGCTTTTATGTTGGAAACGTTTCCGAAAGCAGCCACTTTCGGATTCTACTAGTGATTGACGCAGCCATGCTGGAGGGGCTCCGTCACAGGCAGAGGTTTGAAAACCTGATCAAACTCTGAGGGACTTGCATTTTACGCACAAGCAGCTCATCGTCCCATCACAGTAATAAAGGCCTCTTTCCACGTTCCGGGCATATCTCTTTCTTTTAGAATATTATTCATTACTTCAATTAGCGGTGTCATCAACGTATCTTTGAATTCTTTATAATAACTCGATGTGAAACCATCGGGGCCCGGTGCTTTCCCTCTTTTCAAATCTTTTATCACTTCTTCTGTCTCTAATCTATCTATTGGGGCGTTTAGCTGTTCTTTTTGCTCAGGAGACATTTTTTTGACGCTCTTTTCTTTTAAATATCTTTCTATTTTTTTCTTGTTATTCCTTTCTTTGTATCTGTATAGTTGCTCATAGAAATCCGTGAATCCTTTCCTGATTTCCTTCGAGTCGGTTGTTTCTTCTCCATTTATTAGTAATTTGTTAATTGTGTTTTGCTCTTTCCTTCTTCTGACTTGCCACGCAAGCCATTTACCTGATTTATTGGCAAATTCGAAATTTTTTTGTCTTAACCTTTTGATATTCCACTCGACCTCCTTGTTTATTATCATTGCAAATTGTGATTGCAGGGATTTTATTTCCTGCATTATTCTTTCATTATTTGGTGTTTTAATCAACTTTTGTTCATTGTCCATTATCTGTCTCAGGATCTCTTTTGACCTCTTATCTCTATTCTTTTTTTTCAAGGCACTTTGTTGAATAAAGAGGCCCCTCATTACTGCCTTACTGGCATCCCAGACCGAACTTGTTTTCACCCCTTTATCTATATTATCTAAAAAGTATTCTCCTAATTTTTTTCGGGTTCTTTCAACAAATCTTTGATCATCCAGTAGGTTATCATTTAGTCTCCATCTTTATGTTCGCTCTTCCAATCCCTTCACCTCCATTTCAATTGGGTTGTGATCAGATATTACTTTGGGCTGGATTTCGATTTTTTTAATTCTTGGTGTCAGTTCATTCTTGAAAATGATTGGTTCGGTTCGGAGTGATATGTAAATTGTTTCTCAAGGGGGTGTTTCAATCTCCATATATCGACGAGGTTACAATTTTTAACTAATGTGAAGAATGTCTTGGGTAATTTTCCTTGTTTGTTCTTTGAGTTTCTTAGTCTATCCATATCATTTGAGACCACATCGTTCAGATCTCCCATTATTATGATTTTTTGGTCTATATATTCAAATAACTTTTCTTCCAGTGCGCTAAAGAATTCTGTTTTATTCCCATTAGGGGCATAAATCCCTACTATTATCATTGTTTCACCTTGCCATTTAATGCGTACCGCAATTATCCTTCCTTCCTCATCCTTAAATAATTGGTGCGCCTCAATTTTGTTTTTAATGTAAAGTACTACACCTCTTTTTTTCCCACTATCTGAAGAAATGAATTCATTCCCTAACCTCCTATTGACCAGGATTTTCCTGTGTTTTTTAGCCATATGCGTTTCTTGTAAGCACATGACATCCGGGTTTGCCTTTTTTAAAATACGCTCAATTCCATTCCGTTTCTTCTTGTCGTTCAAACCATTAACATTCCAACTCCATAATTTTAGTGACATTTTATTTTATTTTGTTTCTTTAATTTATTTAACCTAAAGTCTCTCTGACTCTTCTCCTTCTGTATCTTCTTCCTCTTCCTCTGGCTTTCTTTCGATCAGTTCTTCCTCTTCTCCTGATTCTATGTCCTCCCTCCGTCCTTTTCCCCCTTCGGCCCCTTTCGGCTCTTCCTCTCCATGTTGGAGATCTTTATATCTTCTTGTGAACTTTCCTATTTCCTCGGGATTTGTCAGCCTTCTTTTGATTCCTTTGTAAAAGAAAGAGACGCCCTCCGGAAATTCCCAGCGAAAATCTATTCTGTTTTTCTTAAGCAGGTATACCAGTGGTTTATAGGGTTCTCTTCGCTTCAACAGTCTTATTGGGATATCTTTAAATATAATTATGTAATTTCCGTCGATGTACAGTCTCTTCTCTCTGTTTTTTTGCAAAATCAGGTTTCTCATCTCTTTATCTTTAAACATGACTAAGCAGTCTCCTGGGAGTTTCTTCGCTTTGCTTGTTTTAGTTCTCAGTCTATATGCATTTTGTATTGTTTCTGCCACTTCCTCCTCCGCTAACCCCATCCATTGTGCTATTTCCTTTATCAATCTCTCTTTTATATTTTCATTTTGTAGTTCCGGGATCTGTCTCAGCCTTAAATTCACTTCTCTTTGTTTGAGTTCATTCATCGCGATAGAGTCTTTTAAGTCTTCTTGCGTTTTGTGCAAGTCTGCTATCTCACCTTTCATTTTTTCTTCTTCCCTTCTCATCTCTTTCATTTCCTGTTTGGTCTTTTTTAGCCCCTCATCCATTCTTTTTGATATCTCCTTAATCTGTCCTTTAAGCTCACTTACTGTCTCTTCAATTTTTTTGTCCATTTTTCCAATTTTGTTATCTACCTGCTCTAGTTTTGTCTCTAAGTTTTTCTCACTTTGCTTTATTTCTGCGAACATCCTCAAAATTTCTGTTTTAAATTCCGTTTCCTGTTTTGAGCTTTTCCTGTCAGATGGGGTCCCCCCCTCCGCCCCTTTTTTTTGAGTATGTGACATTGTCCCGTCTGTTTAGATGTCAAATAATCCACTTGTTATTCCCTGGCAAACCGTCTTCCCGTATATCAAAACTGTTACAAAACTATTACCTTTGAGACGTCTCTTGGGTTTAGAGCTTATCCCTAAACCGCTACCCAATTTGCCACCACTAGGGGGCAGTAACAGGAGGAATAGAAGATATTCGGCCTTACCTAAGTAAACAGCAGATCGCTATAAACGGTACGGGGTACAATAGCTTTGTTTAAAACTCCCCTCCAAATATTTTATATTTAACTACAGCCCCTTCCCCTCTGAGCCTAGTAGTAAGATAGCTCAGCGTTGAGTCTCAAAATCATACAAATTATAATCTTCCTGCCCCTATTCGGGCTATTCCAACCGAGGTCTGCCGAAAAAACTGAATTTATCTCCCCAAACAGGGCTCACATCAATAGTTGGTTCCGGTCAAAATCCTAATGTCCAATTAACCTGATATCCGAGAATTTAACTTATAAATTTTTAGCAGTTCAAGTAGTCCCGGCAATCCAGACAGTATTATGGATTTGGTAGTCCAAATATTCCGAATAGTCCCCACAGTCCAGGTTTAGATGATGAGCGTCGTGAGAAGGTGGCTTCCGGAGCTATAAGGCTGGGTTCAAACTAACAGTTTAGGTAAACGGGATGGCTGTATCTTAACAATGAACGTTCATATTTCGTTGAGCCAGGAGGAGAGTTCTCTCCCTATAACCAAAGCTCAGGAGAAGTGCGAATGAGGAGGTACAAATAAAGTTCCCTTTAGTTCTAAGAGGAAAGAAAAAAAACGCAGTGTGTGCTCCCGACCTCCAAAAAGAAATTTCTTTTAGTTGACTTCCCCAACCGGAATGGCAACGCAGTCAGACGATGGTGGATACGGGGGTAAACCCCTCCAGCAGTGAACTGCAAGTTTTTAATGTCCTATATCCCGTTGATTAAGAGTTTTAAGAATCACTTTTAGAGCTTTAAAATGGCGTCTGAGGCACCTCTTCTTATTTCCCCCACCTGAAATGGCGTTGGAGAGTCTTCTAGCTGCTTAAAGTTTCCCAGGGATATTTTAGTAAGCAGTCCCGTCTGTATTCCAACTATGCGGTAGCCCTGTTGTCTGGGTATTTTCCTCTATCTCGCCTCCTTTCTGCTCCCTCTTAGCTTTCCCCCCTTTGTAAAAGAAAAAGGGGGGTTTCTTTTTACTTTCAACTTTAGCTGCCCGAGGGAGACGGAAACAGTATCCACTGGCGGTAACTTACTTTCTTTTTCGGGCTCTGCTCGCGGCGCTGCGTCGTTCCTCCAATGAAGTCAAAACCGGCGCTGAACTCGAGCTTCCTCCACTTTTTACTCGGGGACTTCCTTGGTGTATTTTATATCCAATTTAAAGAGTAAGTCTGTTTTATGGTCCCGAGTTTCTTCGTCTCTGAGAGTGGAGCGCTATCCCTCGCAGGCTCGGGGCTTCGCTAAATCGCCATTCTAACGCCGCTGTAATGGCTGCCCGACTGCCGACCGCTCGTTCCGTCGTACTCTTCGCCTTTTCCAAAAAGACTACCTGACGACCGGACGGGCGGCTGCCTGGCACTGCCGGGTACCTGGACCTCTGGCCACCCACCAGAGGGTTAAAGGAAGGTTTTGGCGCCCTAAAGACCTCCAAAATCTGGCGAAAAAGCAAGGGTTTCCTCCGCAGAAAGAACCCTCGCCTGCAGTAGGTTCCGCGCTCCACCGGAAGTCCCTATTATCTATTTTCTATGTATTTTGTATTTTTCATTTCTATTTTTGTATTTTTTGTATTTTTATTTTTTCTCTTTTTTATTCTGTAATTTTTTCCTGTTTATAAAATTTTAATAAACATCCATTAAAAAAAAAGAGAGAGAAGCACTTGGCCCAATTTTAGCCTTTGATTCTGTGAGAGGCGCGCAGTGCTTGGTCTTACGCTGCAGCTCAACTTTAACTAGGTTTACAGCAGAGGAGCAAGTCCTGGAGGGCTGGCTTCCTATTCTGCCTCTATGGGTGAGTTGGCATTGATGAGGAAAATTGCGGGGTGTGAGGCTACTATATTTTTTCACAATATAGTCCGGCCCACCACATGCTCTTGTGGGATGTGAAACACAAGAGCAGTCAAGTACAACATTCCTAGAGTGCACATGTTTACACATGGGGAGGAATGTTTGTCCAGCCAGCAGGTAAACTTCCTGTTTCCTTCTGGGCTGGGAGAAACTTCCTCTACATGTGACTAAAGGTGGGTGTGGCCTCACCTGTGCAGGTAAGGACAAAAGCACAGGGCAGGGCAGCCATCTCTCTCTCTCTTTCACCACATGCATCGAAGAAGCAAGATCTGCTTAGCCAAAGATGCCCTCTTGGCCTCCAGCCAAGAGAGGACAAAGGGACTGTCTTCTTATGGAATAGTTTTCAAGTGTATGTTACTTTTCTAAGCTAAGTCTGCCTTCTGGGATCCGATTGTGAACAGAATGTGAGTAAACTCGTTTTATACTTTTATGGAAGACTGTGTCGTGTCTTATCTTTTATGAGGGAAAAAGGGGGAAATACCAGAACAGTTATTATAGAGGCTTTAGCGAGCCTGAGCAAAGGCATCCGCTGCCAATTTTAGAAGAGGGGAATGTTACTCTGCTAAATTGTGGAACTTGTTAAGACAAGTTGGATAAGGATATAATCAGACAATGTATCCTCTCCTGCATCCCTGAACATTCCCACAGGTCTGAGGGACGGTGGACAGGCCATAGGCAAACATGTCCAGGCACCTCTTAAGTAAAGCTAAAGGTAAAGGGAGCCCTGGCCATTAGGTCCAGTCGTGACCGACTCGGGGTTGCAGCGCTCATCTCGCTTTATTGGCCGCCGAGGGAGCTGGCGTGCAGCTTCCGGGTCATGTGGCCAGCAGGACTACGCCGCTTCTGGCAAACCAGAGCAGCGCACGGAAACACCGTTTACCTTCCCGCCGGAGCGGCACCTATTGATCTACAGTGGTGCCCCGCAAGACGAACGCCTCGCAAGACGGAAAACCCGCTAGACGAAAGGGTTTTCCATTTTGGAGGCACTTCACAAAACGAATTTCCCTATGGGCTTCTTCGCAAGACGAAAATGTCTTGCGAGTTCCTGCGGGTTTTTTTTACCTCCCCCCCCTTTTCCTAAGACGCTAAGCCGCTTATCAGCTGATCCGCTGATAAGCCGCTTAACAGCTGATCGCTAAAAGCCGTTAAACCGCTAATAGCGCTAATCCGCTAAGCTGTCAATGGGCTTGCTTCGGAAGACGAAAAAAACGCTATACGAAGAGCCTCACGGAATGGATTAATTTCGTCTTGCGAGCCACCACTGTACTTGCACTTGGACGTGCTTTCAAACTGCTAGGTTGGCAGGAGCAGGGACCGAGCAACGGGAGCTCAGCCCGTCGTGGGGATTCGAACCGCCAACCTTCTGATCCTCAAGCCCTAGGCCTCTACGGTTTAGACCGCAGCGCCCCCCGCGTCCCTCCTGCACATCCATACCCTGGGGCAAGTCTGGGGATGGGCTCTTGGTTTCTTTGGCCAACTAACTGCTCAGTAAGTGTCACCTTTGGGCCAACTAACTGCTCAGTAAGTGTCACCTTTGACCCTGGAGATAGAGGGGGAAATAGTCCTTTCCTTAAGGGCAAGAATGGCGTTGGAATGGAGGAAATTGATGCAGGGGGTGGATTTTCTGAAGTGAGGGGCTTTTCCTAAGCCAGCATTCCATAGGTGAAGTGGCTTGACAGATTTCTTGCAACAAAGGATCACTTTGGGCAATAGAAACCAGTTCATGGGCTTTTGATGGACTGAGTCCATTGTTCTCTCAACAGGCGGCCACTCAGGAGCTCAGTCAAGCTGGCGAAGCTCCGCTGCCCGCAGAAGGGAAACAGGCAGCGGCCCAAGACAGATTCTGTCCACTAGAGGCCGCTAAGCGCTATTGGCTAGCTGTCCAAATCCGATGCTTTTGATTGGGCTATACGCAGCAGTATGTAAATACAGAGTTCATGCCCAAGTCCCTGCTCATATTGATAGGCTTTCATACCAGAAAGAGGGAAGCAGGGTCTTTTCTTCTTAAAAAAAGATGTGGTGCTTGGTGCGACAGGGGAAGGAAAGGGCTTTCTCGAGCTCATTGTCTCGCGCCCTAGCTATGTGGAGGGGTTTCTGGGGAAGGCGAGATCCCTAGCGAATTCCCCCCTCGGAAATTCTGTGTAGCGTATTCTTAGAAAAGGAAAAAAAGGAAAAAGGAGGGGGAGAGAAAAGACTGAAAGGGAAGAAAGGTTTCCTCTGTTCCCCTCCACTCTTCCAAAATAATTCTGAGCTGAGGTGCAGAGCTCTTTTCTCCCTTGTGACCTCCCCACCCACCTCCTCCTCCCTCCCACCTAACTGGCTGTGTCACCTTGCCTGCCAATCATACCTCCCTTTGAACTGAAGCAGAGTCCCATCCCTGTTTGTGCCAGTTCTGGAGTCTAAAAGCCGTGGAACAGAAAATCCAAGTGTTAAAGATATAACCCATTACTCGGACGCAAAAAAATCTGGGGGACAAATCGACGCAATATGGCTAACAAAAAAGCTGATGTTAAGTTTAGAAAAAGCAGAAATACTAAACAGATTGATATCAGATCATAATCCGGTATCGGTAATAATGAAATTTCAAAATCATACTAAGGGAAGGTGAAAAATGAACGAGGAGGTATGGAGAGACGATCAAAGGGTTAAAAGGGCAAAGGAAATATTGAAAGAATTTTATGAAATAAATGAAAATCAGGATACGGATAAAAAAAATGATTTGGGAAGCGAGCAAAGCCTATATGAGAGGGTTTGTAATACAGTGGTGCCCCGCAAGACGAATGCCTCGCAAGACGGAAAACCCGCAAGACGAAAGGGTTTTCCGTTTGCGAGTTGCTTCGCAAGACGAATTTCCCTATGGGCTTGCTTCGCAAGAAGAAAGCCCATAGGGAAATCTCCGGGGACCTCTTTTAAATGCTGGCGGTGGGGAGCAAAGGCTTCCCCCCCCCCCTCCGGCCTTCAGAAGAGGTCCAGGAAGGCCGGCGGGGGCCGAAAGGCTTTGCTCCCCACCGCCAGCATTTTAAAAGCGGTCCGGGATAGCAGGGAAGCGCTTCCCGTTATCCCGGACGGCTTTTGAAGGCAGGCGGGGGGGAGCAAAAACTTTTGCCCCCCGCCGGCCTTCAGAAGAGGTCCTGGACCTCTTCTGAAGGCCGGCGGGGGGCAAAGGTCTTTGCTCCCGCCTGCCTTCCTTCCCGGGAGAGCGGAGAAACGCACTGCGTTTCTCCGCTATCCCGGATGGCTTTTGAAGGCAGGCGGGGGGGAGCAAAGACTTTCGGCCCCCGCTGGCCTTCCCCCCACCTGCCTTCCCGGGGGCTTTAAAATCGCCCCGGGACAGTGGAGTCCCGCTTTTCTTCCCACCCCCAGCATTTTAAAAAACCCCGGGACAGCGGAGAAGTCCTCTGCTGTCCCGGGGTTTTTTTAAATGCTGGGGGTGGGAAGAAAAGCCCTTGTCCCCCCCCCCAGCCTTCAGAAGAGGTCGAGGGACAGACTGTCCCCGGACCTGGTCTGAAGGCGGTTTCCATAGGAACGCATTGATTGATTTTCAGTGCATTCCTATGGGAAACCGTGCTTCGCAAGACGAAAAAACTTGCGGAACGAATTAATTTCGTCTTGCGAGGCACCACTGTACAACAAAAGGGAAAGATAAGGAGAAATAAAGATACCGGTAATAATATTATGGAAATAAATAAACAAATAAGAGAGAAAGAAAAAGACCTAGTGAAAAACCCAGAGAATGAAGATATCCTCCAACAAATAAAGAATTTACAAGCCCACCTATCAAATTTAATAAATAGGGAAGTAGAGAAAAAAATTATATGGATGAAACAATGATATTTTGAACTGGCAAATAAACCGGGTAGGATGCTGGCATGGTTTATCAAAGAAAGACAGGTAGAAAGAGTAATAAATAGAATTATTGACGAAGAAAAGGAAATCATTGACCCAAAACAAATTAAAGAAAATTTTATAAAATATTACAAAAATTTATATAAAGTAGAATTAAAAGAGGAAAAGATAATTCAAAAATACCTATCAGAAAATAGACTACCAGATATAGAAGAAGAATATGCAATATTAAATTCAAATATTGAACTTGAAGAGATTAAAAAAGTGATTAAAAATATGAAGGAGGGGAAATGCCTGGACCAGACAGAATCTCAGTAACATATTATTAAAAAATAGAGGAAATAATAACACCCAATTTGTAATTAATTATGAATGAAATTTTAGATAAAGGAGAAATACTGAGCTGGTCCAGGGGGGAGGTTACCGTGGGGCGAGGTCCAGGACCTGAGTTGAGGGTCGGCAGACAGTCCTCCTCGGCCGAAGCGGGGTCCACAGCGAGACGCCGGGCAAGGACAGGAACTCTGGGGGAACAGGACTGGATGCTGGCCAAAACAGCTCTTCAACGACGTTGCTCCCGCAACCTGGGACCGGGCTGACTGGCCTTTATCTTCTCTGAGGAGAGGGCGGTACCGGCCCCCAGGAGACCCACCTCTCCTGGCCTTAAGGCGAGCATTCCACCTGGGAGAAACCAGTTCCCTTCGCCTCTCTGCCCTGAGCCTCTCCAGTTCAGGAGAGGCTGAAGGGTTACTGGGCCCAGGGGAAGACTCACCTGTAGGCACTGAGTCCTCAACCACCTCCGGAGCCAGAGTGGATTCACCTGGTGTCTGCTCCTGAGGATCCGGCACAGGTGCAGGCGCTTCAGAATCAAGGCCTTGCCCCAGTTCAGCCGGCCCTGGAGGTGGGGACTCCTGTGCAGGCTGGGATTCCTCCGGTTCAGCCTCTGAATCGAATTCCCAGCCCCCCCCTCAATCAAGGGTCTGGACCCGGCTTGCTGGGGTACGCCGCATGGAAGTCTCGGAGGCAGGCAGGCACGTGGACGTTGGCTGCTGGTTCCCAGGAATGGTCCTCCGGTCCATACCCCTTCTAGTCTATGAGATACTGCAGATTTCCCCTGCGGTATCGGGAGTCCAGAATGTGTTCCACCTCATACTCAGGCTCCCCCAAACCAAAACTGACTGCAGTCGGGGATGGTTCGGGTGGAACTCGTTGGGTGAGGCCACTGGACTCAGAAGGGACCTGTGGAATACCGGGTGAACCTTCAGGGTTGCGGGCATCCGGAGACGGAATGCCACAGGCGAGACCTGGTCCACGATAGGAAACGGGTCGGTGAAACGGGTGTCCAGCTTCCCCGAAGGTCGAGAGGGGTGGAGGTGGCGAGTGGAGAGCCATACCAGGTCATCGACGTGGAGTTCCGGCCCCACCTGGCGGTGGCGGTCGGCCTGGGCCTTGTACGCCTCCTTGGCCTGGCGCAGTTGCTCCATCAAAAGCTGTTGCTGGGACTGGAGCTCCTGAAGCCACTCCGTCACCGCAGGGACCACGGATGTCGGCAGCACATCCGGAAACAGCCATGGATGATAACCCTAACTGGCCTGGAACGGGGTCTGCTGGGTGGATGCATTCACCGCATTGTTGTAGACAAACTCCGCCAATGCTAGGTGGTCGACCCAGTCATCTTGCTGGTAGCTGCAGTAACACCGGAGGTACTGCACCAGCACCGCGTTCGCCCGTTCTGTCTGGCCATCGGTCTGTGGGTGGTAGGCTGATGAGAGACAGACCTCTGTCCCCAGGGTCGGGTGCAATGCTCACCAGAAACAGGATGTGAACTAGACGCCCTGGGCGGACACCACACACTCAGGTAGGCCATGCAGGCGGAAGACATGCTGAAGGTACAGCTGAGCGGTTTCCTTAGCTGTGGGTACGGATGGGCAGGGGGCACAGTGCACCATCTTAGTGAAATGGTCGGAGAAAACTAGAAGGCAGGTACAGCCACGAAATGGGGGTAAGTCCACTACAAAGTCCAGCAAAACCGTGTGCCAAGGATGTGGTGGGACTGGCAATGGCTGAAGTAGGCCAGGGGGTCGCCCGGTAGGGCCCTTGGCCCACCGGCAGACATCACAACCAGCGACGTAGCGAGCCACGTCAGCCTTCAGGCGGGGCCACCAAAACTCACGGTTTACCAGATGGGTGGCCCGATACCGCCTAAAGTGTCCCGCTGCTGGGGCATCATGGGTCATCCGGAGAACCTCAGCCTGCAGTTGCCCTGGCGGAATGTACAGGCGACCGTGGTGCAGCAGAAGGCCCTGATGCAAGACCAGCCCCGGATACTGAGGGCATGACCCTTCGGCCTGTTCCCGGAGTCGTTCCTGGGCCCAAGCGTCGACCCGCTGCTGTTCCCGCACCCGAGACTGCAGTGTCTCAGCCTCCTGGGTGGCCAGGAACGCAGCCGGTGGTAGGATCGTGGTGGGTACTGCTTGCTGTACCGTGTCAGCGTTGTCTTCAGGTTTCCGGGACAGGGCATCCGCCTTCTGGTTTTGGGAGCTAGGGATGTAGCGGATCCGAAACTGGAACCGGGAAAAGAACAACGCCCACCGGATCTCCCTTTGGTTCTGCTTGCGGGTGGTCTGGAGGTACTCCAGGTTCCGGTGGTCGGTTCTCACCTCCACCGGGTGTCGTGCCCCCTCAAGATGGTGGTGCCAGACCTCAAAGGCCACCTTGATGGCCAGTAGTTCCCGCTCCCATACGGTATAGTTACGCTCCGCTGGAAGGAGCTAGCGGGAATAGAAGGCGCAGGGTAAGAGTGGCGCATCAGGTCCATACTGCTGAGACAAGACGGCACCGAGAGCCGTACTGGAGGCGTCGGTCTCTACCACAAAGGGTCGAGAGGGATCAGGATGTTGCAAGATCAGCACTTTCTGGAAACAGGCCTTGAACCCCTGAAACGCCTCCTCTGCCTCCTTGTCCCAGGAAAATGGCATCTTGGGGCGCAGTAGCCAGGTCAACGGGTGGTGCGATGAGCATAATCTGCAATGAAGGTCCGGTAATTGTTGGCGAACCCCAGGAAACGCTGTAGGTCCTTGCGGTTCCGAGGTGCCGCCCATTCCCGAACCGCTGCCACCTTCCCAGGATCCATCTGCACCCCATCTGGAGAGAGTCGGTGACCAAGGAAGTCCACTGACCGCTGATGGAACTCGCACTTGCTGAGCTTCGCATACAGGCGGTGCTCTCGCTAGCGCTGCAGCACGGTCCGGACATGACCCTCATGGCGAGCCGGGTCACGGGAGAAAACCAGAATGTCATCCAAGTACACCACCACGTACTTGTCTAGCAAGTCCTGGAACACGTGGTTGATGTACCGTTGGAACACAGCGGGTGCGTTGCACAATCCGGAGGGGCATAACCAGGTATTTGAACTGCCCGTATCGGGTCCTGAATGCTGTCTTCCACTCATCCCCAGCTCGGATCTGAATTAAATTGTAGGGCCCCCGGAGGTCTAGCTTGGTGAACACCTGTGCCCCTTGCACCCGCCCCAGCAACTCCAAAATAAGGGGCAAGGGGTACCGGTCTAGGATGGTAATTTTGTTCAGGGCCCGGTAATCATGGCAAAGGCGAAACTCCCCACATTTCTTCTTAACGAAGAGCACTGGCTCAGCGGTGGTAGAAGGCCTAATGAAACCACGCTCCAGGCTCTTGCGCAGGAAGTCCTGCAAAGCTTCGTGCTCTGGCTCTGTTAGAGAGTATAAGCGACTCACCGGCAGGGGCGCTCCGGGCTGGAGGTCTATGCCGCATTCAAAAGACCGATGCGGTGGCAGCTGGTCTGCCCCCCGTTCCTCGAACACGTCTTGGTAGTCCCGGTACTCGGCGGGGAGCGTGGATGCAGCCTCCTCAGTGGGTGCGGCTGCTAGCATCTCGGACCGAGCATGGGGACATGGGTCTGGAAAGTGCACAGTCCGATTGACCCAGTCAATCTGAACATTGTGAGCCTCCAGCCAGTCCATCCCGAGCACCAGGGGGAACCGGGGCATGGAGGCAATGTCAAAAGTTCGCACCTCCCGGTGCTGCTGGAGACACATGACCAAGGGCTGGGTCTCCCGAGTGACGGCACCCGAACGCAGGAGCCGTCCGTCAATTGCCTCCACCTGTACCGGTTCTGGCTTGTTCTGAAGTGGCACCTGATGAGCGGCAAAGGCAGCGTCCATATAGGAGCGGGTTGCCCCCAAATCTACCAGAGCGTGGGTAAGAATCCAGGGCCCACCTGGAGGGTAGAGATGCACTGGAACCATGAGATGTCACAATTCCACTGGTGAGGGCCCCTCTTGCATGGTTTGGGACCCCAGGTTGCTAGGGCCTTCGGCTACAGAGGTTGGCGGTTTTCCTGCGACTGGCATCTTCTTGGGACAGGTTCGGGCGTAATATCCACTCCCACCGCAGTAAAGACACAGGTTCCCCTCCCGACGCCGCATCTTCTCCGAGGGGGAGAGGCGAGGTCGCGCAGCCCCGAGCTGCGTTGGCTCGTCCGGCAACTCGGCTGCGGGCATGGACCTGCTGGGAAGGACAGGAGCCAGGAGCTGGGGGTGCTGGCGGTCCCGGGCCTGGCGACGGTCCTCCAACCGATCCTCTATCTGCAGGCTCCGCTGAATAAGGGCGTCCAGCATGGTGGGACGATCCATCATGGCCAACTGGTCCAGTATCTCGTCCGACAGTCCCTCAAGATACTGGTCCCAAAGTGCAGAGTCATTCCAAGACAAGTCTTGCGCCAACAGCCGAAATTCCATGGTGTAGGAGGCCGCAGTGGACTTGCCCTGTTTCAAACGCCTAATTGCCCAGTTGGCTTGACTCTCCTTCTGGGGGTTGCCGAATGCGGCCTCCAAATGGTTGCAAAACCCCATATAGTCTGTCGGCAAGGGGGAGTCTTGCCTGAGCAGTGGCAATGCCCACTTGGCTGCCTGGTCCTTTAACAAATTTATGATCAAAACATGTGAAAGCTTAAATTTAGGTAAAAGATTTATGAATGGAATTCAAGCAATCTACAAAAAACAAACAGCTAAATTAATCCTAAACAACGAAATTACAGAAGAATTCGACATAGAGAGAGGGATGCGACAGGGATGTCCTTTATCCCCACTCCTATTTATAACAATATTAGAAACTCTATTAATAGCTCTGAGAAAGGATGAAGAAATAAAGGGCATATGTCTTGGGACACAGTGTTATAAAGTAAGAGGATTTGCAGATGATGTGATCATTACAACCGAAACACCAAAAGAAAGTATAAATAAAGCATTGGAAAGAATGAAAGAATTTGGTGAAGTAGCAGGATTCAAATTGAACAAAGATAAATCGAAATTGATAACTAAAAATATAGGCGAGAAAGGAAAAAAGGAATTAGAAGAAATAACAGGACTAAAAATAGAAAATAAAGTGAACTACTTAGGGATATGGATTACAAATAAAAATACAAATTTATTTAAGGATAATTATATTAAAAAATGGAAAGAAATTAAAGGAAGTATGGACAAATGGGGAAAATTAAAACTATCATTAGGAGGAAGAATATCTATGATTAAAATGATGATACTCCCCAAAATTCTACTTTTATTCCAAACGATTCCAATTGTAATAGGAACTAAATATTTTATAAGCTGGCAAAGAGATCTTGCAAATTTTATATGGCAGGGGGGGAAAGCAAGGATAAAATCAGAAGTAATGATGGGCCCAAAAGAAAGTGAAGGATTCGCAGTGCCAGATTTAAGGAAGTATTCTGAGGCAGTGTGTTGGTGCTGGATAAAAAAATGGATATTATTAAAAGATAATGAAGTCCTAACATTAGAGGGCTGGGACAAAATATATGGCTGGCACGGCTACTTATTCTATGATAAAAAAGAACAACACAAAAAAATTACAAACCACATAGTAAGAAAGGCTCTATTGGATGTCTGGGAAAGAACAAAAGGAAAAATTATTGAGAAAACTCCCCAATGGGTTTCACCAGTGGAAGCAAATACAACATTAAAGAGTAATGTAAAAGAGACTTGGCCAACATATAAGGAAATATTAGAGGAAGCAGATGGAAAAATTAAATTAAAAACTTACGAACAATTACAAACATTTAGAATAAATTGGTTACAATATTATCAATTAAAAGCAACTTATGAAAAAGACATAAAAAGGGGGGATTTGAAAATAAAACCTCAAAATTAGAAAAGGAAATACTACAGAGCGATCAAAAAATACTTGCAAAAATGTATAGACTATTAATGAAAACCACCCTAGAACAAGAGACGAAAGGGGAAAACATGTTAAAATGGGAGCACGATTTGGGATATGAGATAGATCTGGAAAGATGGAAAACTTTTTGGGAGGAAAATATAAATTTTACTGCTTGTGATTTATTAAGGGAAAATTTCAGAAAAATGCACCACAGATGGTACCTAACCCCTGACAGATTGTCAAAAATAAATAAAAGGAACAACGACAAATGTTGGAAATGTAGCAGAACAAAAGGTACTGTCAGGGAACTGCCATCAGAGAGAGAGATGGGGGAAAGGCTCCAGGAGAATAGGAGAGACCCTACAGCAGAAGCAGGAACCAGCAGGGGGAGCGCAGGAGTTCCAGCGGAAGGGGAATCGGAGGGAAGGCTCTGGGATACTTCTAGTGAGAATAGTGCAGAGGTATCAAGACCCCCGTTAGCAACTCCCACCCCTCGCCGGAAACTGTCACGCAGAGAGTCACGAAGGCGCATGTCCGTCAAACAGCTTTTATGTTGGAGTAAATTCCGCAGACGCCCACTGTCAGATTCTACCAGCGACTGACGGAGCCATGCTTTGGGGGCTCCGTTAGTGCCTGGGTTTGGTTGACCAGCCAAACCAGAGAGGGATTAAGCTTTTACGCACAAGCAGCTCATTATCCCATCACAGCAATCTGACAGTCTTTGAAAGCGGCTTGCGCAAGATGCGGATAAGGGGAAAACCGCCCCACTTGCCAGAAAGGTGCCTGGATTGGTGCAGAAATTTGGGGGGGATCCCAGGAACTATCAAGCCTTTAGAACGGAGATGCAATATGCTCTCAATCTACTGTTTGATGACTTCCCCGATGAGAGCTCTAGAGTGGCGTACGTGATTAGCCATCTAGAGGGAGGGGCAAAGGACTGGGTCCGACCCCTGATGGCAGCCAATAATGATATCTTAAAGGACACGAGGAAGTTTTTTCGCGCCCTGGACCTGATGTTTTCCAGCGAGATTGAGCAGGGGGTGGTGCGCAGGCAGTTAATGGCGTGCAAACAGGGGAGCCGATCTGTACGTGAGTACTGGACTGAGTTCACTATGCTGATTCATAGACTGGGGTGGGATCTGGCAAGTGAACCTATTCATATGATGTTTGAAGAAGGGCTCTCTCCGGCAGTGAAAGATGAACTTTCCCGGGCGCCCAGGGCGGAGTCTATGGATCAGCTGACTAAATCTGCGCTGGCCATAGGAGCGCGCCTAGAAGCAAGGGCTTTTGAAAAGCGGGAAGGGAAAGGGGAACGTTGGAAGGACTTCCGCATTCCAGAGATTCCGGAGCAGTCTTTCCCGCCAGCAGAGCCGATGGAACTTGGAACAGCGCGCGCGCACGCAGTTTCAAACACCAGTGAAGGGCGGAAGAAGGAGGGAAAGAGCGCCAAGAGATGTTATCTCTGCCAACAGCCAGGGCACTTTGCCAGAGTCTGTCCGCAGAGGAAGGAATGGCAAGGGATGGCGGGAACTGTTGGGGGGAAGGAGGAAGGAGAAACCGAGGAGCAAGTAAAAGCCAACGCCTGGCTGCCATCAGGGCACAGCAGCCAGGCCAGGGAGTAGTGAATGTGCCCACGCCGGAGCCTCCAAGACCAGCGCTTGTGATAGACGTGTTGCTGGAACTGTCAAACGGACACCCACTAAAGATAAAAGCGCTATTGGATTCAGGCAGCTCCTGTAATTTCATGAGTAAGGAGTTTGCAGCTGAACACCAGATACAGACTATTCCATTAAGTAAGCCTTTGCAGGCCATTGATGGGAGGGAACTGTTGGGAGGTGAAGTGAGCCAACAGACTGTACCAATGATTATGAGGGTGGCAAGACACACAGAACTGATAGCGTTTAACGTAGCCACCTTGGGAGGAGCTCCTATTATCTTGGGAATGAGCTGGCTGGCACTACACGATCCGCTAGTAGGCTGGCATCAGAGAGTGGTTTCCTTTGGATCAGCACATTGCCTAGAACACTGCAAGGAGGGAGAGGGTCAGGCAGGGGCCAGGGCCACTCTAGCAGGGATGGAAGTGACGGACAAGGGGAAGGTGCCACCACAATATGCTGACTTGATTGACGTCTTTAGCGAAAAGGAAGCAGATAAACTGCCCCCGCACAGACCCTTTGACTGTCAAATTACCTTACTCCCAGGAGCACAATTGCCAGTGGGCAAGCTGTATGCAATGTCAGACAGTGAGATGCAGGAGTTAAGGGAATTCATTGACAAGAACCTCAAGCGAGGTTTCATCAGAGAGTCACGAGCGGTGGGGGGCAGCCCAGTGTTCTTTGTGGACAAAAAGAAGACGGGTAAACCCAGGCTGGTGTGTGATTTCAGGGCCCTAAATGCTGTGTCAGAACCAGTGACTTTCCCTATGCCTAGAATTGATGATATTCTGACACGGGTGAGAAAAGGGAAAATTTTTACCAAGCTGGACCTTAGGGGGGCATACAACTTGATACGTGTGAGGAAGGGGGATGAGTGGAAGACCACTATGTTCACCCCCTTGGGGGCTTTTGAGTATTTAGTTATGCCTTTCGGACTACAAGGGGGTTCGGCCTGCTTTCAATCATTCATGAATCACGTCCTGGGGCCATTGCTCTACAAGAACTGCGTAGCGTTCTTAGATGACGTCCTGGTGTACTCAGAGAATGAGGAGCAGCATGTGCGAGATGTAAGAGAAGTACTGAGCAAACTGCGAGAAAATCGGCTGTGGGTGAAACTGGAGAAGTGCCAGTTTCATACCAGGGAGGTGGAATTCCTGGGGTACCGGTTGTCTGACAAGGGGTTGGCCATGGATCCCAGCAAGGTTCAAGCGGTACTGGAATGGAAAACACCAAGGACCAAGAAGGACGTGCAAAGGTTCCTGGGCTTCGGAAACTTCTATAGAAAGTTCATCAAAAACTTTGCCCATTTAACAGCACAGCGCCCATCACGGATTGTCTTAGCAGCAAGAAAAAATTTGCTTGGACGGAAGAAGCGCAGCGGGCGTTCGAACGCTTAAAGGCGGCGTTTGCGTCGGAGGAGCAACTTTTGCACGTGGATCTACAGCAACCAATGAGAGTGGAGACTGACGCGTCAGACCGAGCGGTGGGAGCCGTGCTTCTCCAGCCGGGAAAAGATACATCTGAATGGAGACCGTGTGCATTCTTCTCGCGGAAGTTGAACAAATCCGAGAGGAACTACACAGTATACGACCGAGAACTGCTCGCCATTCATGAAGCATTCCGGAGATGGCGGCACTTGCTGATTGGGGCGCAGCACAAGGTTCAAGTCCGGACTGACCACAAAAATCTGGAGTACTGGAGAACAGCCCGAGTGCTGAACCAGAGACAAGTGAGATGGGCCCAGGAGTTCTCCAAATTCAACTTTGAGATTCATTACGTGCCAGGCTCTGAGAACGTAAGGGCGGACGCTCTTTCCAGAAAACCTGAGTACTCAGAGGGGGAGGGCGCGCCTGAGGCAAGGCATGTAATCCCTGAAGACCGCTGGGTGTGTGGGGCGGCATTGGTGGGGCAGAGAGAACTGTTAGAGGGTACGGAGAACGACGAATACGCCCAAGGGAAACTCAGAGAGCTCAGGAGGACAGAGGAGAACACAGGGGGGTTTGAAGAAAAGAACGGGGCGCTGTATTACAAAGGGGCACTGTACATACCCGATGGGGAACTGAGGGGCAGAGTACTCAAGCAGTTGCATGACAGCCCCACAGTGGGGCATTTTGGACAGCACAAAACCATGTGGTTGGTTACCAGGGAGTTTTGGTGGCCCAAGGTGAGGGAGGACGTACGGGAATATGTCAGGGGTTGCGACAGGTGCCAGCGAGCGAAAGGGGAGAGGGCGGCGCCAGCGGGGCTCTTACAACCCTTACCCACACCAGAAAGGCCATGGGAGGCAGTCTCCATAGATTTTATGACGGATCTGCCAAAATCCAAGGGCAAGACGGCTGTCATGGTGGTGGTAGATCTACTAACTAAGATGTGTCATTTTATAGCCTGTTCACATGCGGTCACAGCGGAGGAAACCGCCAAGTTGTTCGTAGAGCATATTTTCAGGTTGCATGGCGCCCCCTTGAGGGTGGTCAGCGATAGAGGGAAACAGTTTACTTCCAGGTTCTGGAGGAAGCTTATGAGCTTACTGCACGTGGAAATCAATTTCTCCACTGCCTGGCACCCAGAAACAAATGGGCAAGCGGAAAGGGCAAACGGGATTTTACAACAATACCTGAGGTGTTATGTAAAGGACCGAGAAAATGATTGGGTAGATAAGTTACCTCTGGCAGAATTCGCCTACAACAACGCGGAGAACGTGTCCACAGGGATGAGTCCCTTTCTGGCAAATTATGGGTGTCATCCCAGGGCATTTCCAGGAGAAGGAGGGGAGAGGTGGAGCGTGCCGGCGGCGGAACATTTTGTTGAAGAGATGGAAGCGATCCACCGTCAGCTTCAACTTAACTTAGAGAGAGCCAAGGAAGAATATAAAAAACAAGCAGACAGAAACAGGAGGGAAGGTGAAACTATAAGGGTGGGAGACCGGGTGTGGCTATCCACCCAGGGACTACCGTTCAAGGGAGGGTATAAGAAACAGATACCCAAAAGATTGGGACCCTTTGAGGTCATACAGCAGGTCAACCCAGTAGCATTCGAACTCAGACTGCCCAGTCACATGAAATTGCACCCAGTATTTCACAGGTCATTACTGTCGCCGTACCGAGAGGGACGTGAGTGGGGGGAGCGTGAGAGAGAGGTCACCCAAACGCCCGTGATAGAAGAGAGAGAACGCGACATGAACGTGGCAGGAATCATTGATTCCAGGTGGAAGGGGAATCAGGTGGAATATCTGGTAGAATGGGAGGGGGAAGCAGAGTCGGAAAACACTTGGGTACCCGCGGAGGTAGTCAATGACGAGGTTTTAATAGAAACATTTCATCGGCGTTTCCCCCAAAAAACGCAACCCGTGGCACGATTTAGAAGGGAACACTTTGGGACCAACGATGAGGAAGGAGAGTTTGAAGGGTTCCCAGAGTCAGGGGTGGGTGAGGAAGCCGACTCCGACGAAGAAGAGGAAGACGGGGAGAGAGACGGTACGCCATGGCTAGAAGTGTTTGAATCCTCGGACGACGAGGAGAGTTCCTTCAGGGGCTTTCCGCCCTCACCGCCAGTGGGAGAGGAGGCGGGGGGTGAAGGGGGCCCTGGGGGGGAGGTGGATGTCAGGGAACTGCCATCAGAGAGAGAGATGGGGGAAAGGCTCCAGGAGAATAGGAGAGACCCTACAGCAGAAGCAGGAACCAGCAGGGGGAGCGCAGGAGTTCCAGCGGAAGGGGAATCGGAGGGAAGGCTCTGGGATACTTCTAGTGAGAATAGTGCAGAGGTATCAAGACCCCCGTTAGCAACTCCCACCCCTCGCCGGAAACTGTCACGCAGAGAGTCACGAAGGCGCATGTCCGTCAAACAGCTTTTATGTTGGAGTAAATTCCGCAGACGCCCACTGTCAGATTCTACCAGCGACTGACGGAGCCATGCTTTGGGGGCTCCGTTAGTGCCTGGGTTTGGTTGACCAGCCAAACCAGAGAGGGATTAAGCTTTTACGCACAAGCAGCTCATTATCCCATCACAGGTACATTATATCACATGTGGTGGACTTGCCCAAAGATTAAAATCTTTTGGGACATGATCCATGACGAAATAAAAAAATTGATAAGGACATCACATAAAAAAAAGGCAGAGGCATATTTATTAGGAATCTTAGATAAAGATATCCCCAAAGAGAAAATTAACTTATTTCTATACGCGACAACAGCGGCAAGAATTTTGATTGCTAGCTATTGGAAAGAGGAAAGCATCCCAACAAAAAGAGAATGGTTGGGGAAACTTTGCGAGTACCTGGAATTAGCAAAATTGACAGATATAATAAGGAGAAAATCCAAAACTATGGTTATGAAGCAATGGGAGTGTTTAAATTATTATTTAGAAAACCAGGGCTCAACTACAAAAATCTGGTTGTGTTTAGAATAATCTTCTGCGTAATATAAAAAAGTGAGACATTAAGGAAACCCAAAGGGAAAATATGAAGAACAGAGGCTCTGAAGAACGGATTATTAAAAACGCGTGAGGTGAACGGTGGAAGTGGTTTTTTTATTTTCTTTTTTTCTTTTTCTTTTCCCCTTTTTTCTTTTTTCTTTCAAAAGTAACAATTTGTTTAAGGTAGATAAGGACAAGACGAAATTATACAATTGAATGTAAATATAGATGAGAAATGGCTATGTATTGTGAGTACTTATCTACTTTTAAAAAAATTTCATATATGACCTGTTTTTTTACTTTTTTATTCTCTTTTTGTTCCCTTTTTCTTTATTCTGATATCTTACATTTCATTTCACTGTGTTATCATGAATAGCATTTTATAGAGGTATAAATAACTGTAAATATGGGGGACTTCCGGGTTGGCGCCTGCAGCAATGGCTGAATTCCTCTGATCGGGAGGAATTTGCTTCGTGGAAATCAGGGCCGCCACGGCGAAGGCGGGGACCCACTAAAAATCACAGGCGGGAGAAGCCTGTGAACATGGGATTCGGCTGGCACCTTTTGCGCCTCCCCTACTCGTGGGGAAACCCGTTTTCGGGGATCCGGAGCGACGTGGGGTGAGTGGCATGGTGCTTCGAATTGACTGCTTCTTTTACGGAGTGAAGCCGCATTGCTGTTGCCGGAGAGCGCTGACTTTTTCCTGTGGACAATTTGATCTTAAAACAACTACCCGTGAGTAGAACAGAAAATTGTTCCCACTCATATTCCCAAGCAGGGCCGGACCTCTGATGAGCCAGAGTGAGGCAGCTGCCCAGAATGGCTGGGGCAACCCAGTCCGATGGACAGCATAGAAATCTCAAGGTTGAATTTGTCTGATTTCCTTTCAGAGCCATTCAAGTTGGTACTTTTCAGCACCTAGGGGTGTAGTGGCATCTGGACCATGGACCTCTCAGCTGGTGACTTGTGGGAGTCAGTCTGCAGCTCACCACACCTCAGCCAGTGGGATGTATCACCAGAGATTACAGAACCCCAGCCGAGTCTTCAGAGATGTCCTGCTCTCAGCAGTGGCGGAGCAGGGTGGGGGCGGTCCGCACTGGGTGTCATCCTGCGGGGGGGGGACATTCACTGGTGGCTTGGGAAGCTGGGAGTCATGGGTGGGCGCTCCCGGCTGGAGGAGGCAGGCAGGGGAGAGGACGGGAAGGAGGCAGGTGAGCAAAGAACGGAGGGGGGCAGGAAGGGGAGAGGAAGGAAGCGGGATCAGTGGGTGCGCCTTTCATTCTGCCTGGAAGACCAGCGCCTACAGCTGGACTACCAAGTGGATTGAAAGGGTCACTTTGGGGACAGCGCTGCAAATGCAGAAGGGATCTTGGCCGGTTTCTAAACAGGGAAAGTGAGTTTCCCTCTGACAACTGCTTTCTGCCTCTCCTCTGCAAAGCTCCACATGTTTCTGCCCCACCCTGTCCTCAGCCAACCCCCCACTTAGAAGCCACTCTTGGGTTATTGACTTCTGTGTGCTTGTGTATCTGTGTCTCCCGTGTGGGGTTCCTCTCTGCGTAAAGTCTTCAAGCTGTGCCTGTGTGCGCCTGACAAATCGGCCCCATTGCCTTTCCCTCGTCAAAATTTATCTTTCCCCCCACCTCCAGTCTCCGTTGTTGTGTGTCCTGGCTGAGAGGAAAAACAGAAGACGGGGGGCCATCGGTCAGGGATAGTCTACTTGAGATTCCTGCATTGCCCCAGGGGGTTGGCTTGATGACCCTCAGGGGTCCCTTCTAGCTCCACTCTTCTCTGGTGCAGGCAGGCTTGTGCAGAGTTTTAGGTACAAGTTGGGTGCAAGGGGTGCAGCCCATCTTATGCACCGCCGGCTCGGGAAGAAGTCCCACTGATCATGATGAGACTCGCAGGCGAGTAGATTGCTGCTGTGCAGGCCTGCTGTTGAAATCAATGTTTTCCTTTTCAGAGCATGGTGAAATCCCCATGACTAAAACCTCCCCTTCCGTAGTTTCTGTCAGGAGTTCAGCCTACACTCGAGTAGCACCCTGGCAGAGACACGTGCCCGACTGGCATGTTCCCTCCCTCCTGGTCGATCGTTTGGGAGCTTCATAAGCTTTCTTCAGCCCGAACATCCCAGCGACCGATGCCAAGCGACACCGGCACACTTAGGGATCCGCAGAGTTTGTGCATCATGCCTGACAGACCTCAGCAACTCAGCATTTTGGCTAATCGGCTTTATTTACATATCAACATACACACGGAGCACTGCAACATGGCTCCCTCTCTCTCGAGCATCAGACAGCAAAGAGAAAAAGAACAAAGGACAATAGTCCCACTTCACGGAACACAGGAACACAAACATCCTGTCGCCGTCACTTCCCACTCTGTGGAGTCAAAACATAGACAACAATCCCATGACTGCAATCATGGAGCTGGAATTCTCACAGTTTCAAGCGCTACCACAGGTTCCGCAGAATATCTGTACTGCATGGTTTAGTGTGGCAGCACCTGCCCTTTGGAACTCCCCGCCTCTTGCAACAAAGCACGTGCCTTTGCTAGACGCTTTTCAGGCACCTGCTAAAAGCATTCTTGTTGAGGCAAGCATACCTAGAAGCTTAGGAAGTTGAAGTAATTTTCATCTCTTTTAATATTTTAGCTTTTGTATGTTTTAAAGTAGGATTATTGATTTTTCTTGATTTTACTGCTGTGGTGGTTTTTTTGTTTTTTGTTTTGGTAAAACACTTTGCAGGCTTTTAAAAATAAATTTTATTAAATAAAGGAGCAATACATAGAACTAAGAATAGAAATATATAGGGAAATATATATCCCCCCCTTTTCTTTATTTTTCCTTCTCCACCTGCTGCTGCTCCTCCTCCTCCTCCTCCTCGTGTTCCTCACCTGAAGGAAAAGCCAAAGAACCACCATTAAAATTGGTGCCTGGTATGTGCAACCATATGCTGTATTTTTATTCTTTTTGGCAAGAAAATGGGCACACAAGGAGGCAGCAAACCTTTGTGCCCTTCAGAGGCATATGCGCAGTCTGCTACTGGCCTCTGGTCTCCTGCGCATGGGGTGGGGGTGGGGGGGAGGCCACCCCTTCCACGCAGCGAAGGCGACCCTGGCATGGCTACCAGCTGCCCACAAAGGCGCACTGAACTGGGCTCCAGACTGTGGTGGGACTCCCCTAAGCCCCAGCCAACATGGCCAGCGCTCATCAGGGATGATGGGACTTGAAACCCAACATCATTGGGAGGGAGGGCCACGTGAAGACAGGATTCTCAAAAATACCTCTGGCTTGCGGCTCCTGGAGTGTTGCTGCCAACGCCTGGAGTTTCTCTTCAAGCTCCTGGAGCTTCACACGGAACACTTGAGCTTCCTTAAATACTGTTTCAGCTGCATGCCACACCCCAGCCAAAAGAGCTGTAATCACTGAGAAAAAGAAGGGAGCATCTGTGCATGCCATTCCGGTCAAGTTGCACCAAAGTGGGACTTGTTCATCTGAGCTCCACAAGCTGGTTTTTTTTAATTGTTTGACTGGGGTTGTTTGTTGGTTTTTCTTTAATTTGGGGCAAGGCCTTTTTATGTGCCCCTTCAATCCCCAAGAGCCAGCACTGTAAATCAGTTTTAAGGGAGACTTACAACCACAGCTGCCGCCACCCCCCAACATCATCAGTAGTTACACATACAGGCTTTTAAAACCTATTTAATATCTTTTTAAAAAAGTTAACCTTGTAATTCCTAAATCATTTTAAACACTTTGAAATACTTTCTAAAATTCTGCTATTTAACATTTATGTAAATAATGTAATAAAGGAACCCAAATGGCCAGATATTTCCCTGTTTCAGTTTTATCCCATAATGTATCCATTTTGCTACATGCCAACGATACGGTGTTGTTATGTGGAGTTTGGAACAAACAGGGTTAAAACTCTGTGGTGTCCTGTATCTGGGAGGAGCCCGAAGCAGGGCCAGACGTCACAGGCTTTGTCTGTGAAAGTTCCTTTCGATTTTGCCTGAGAGTCACAGCTCAACGGAGAGGCTGTGAATCGGTGTGCTTTGGAAGCACGGAGAATGCAGGAAAACTCTGATGGAAGAGACTGATTTATAGCTTGTAAATAAACACTTCTAGAGATAAGAACCGATCTGTCTTTGGACTTAATTTATCCCTTTCTCATATGGACTCAGGACCGCTGCATTTACTCTGCTATCCTGCCAGGTCATTTTTTCCAGCAAAGTTCGCGCAGGGAAGAGTGACCGGACGGCAATTTATATTTACCCGAAGGTAAATTTATTTGCACCTGAAGAGGTTATGGATCTTACGTGTTTCCTGACAAGTGTGAGAAGGGAGGAAGGCTGCCAGCTTTGAGTTGCTGTGATCTCCTGCCAGGAAAGGGCAGTGGGAGATGCTGGTGATCGGAGCCAAGAGCCAAGAGAGACGGCTGCTGCTTCGGAGGACCTGCTTGCTGGCAGAGTGAGTACGTTTGAAGCCCCGGGGGGAGGAGATGGCTGCTGCTCAGGCACAGCAGAGCCAAGAGAGCTACCCCGGTGAAAAATTGCATGGAGCCAATTGGGAGGCCTGGTCAAGAAGAGCCAGGGGGTGGTTTGTGGCCACAGGGCTCTGGAGTCCAGTCCAGAAGGAGCCGGCACCACCCACGCAAGCTACTGCTATGCTGAGGGAGAAAGAGCAGAGGCAGCTTTGCATGTTGCAAGCAGCTGTGGACGCTGTGCTGAAGCCTCATCTGGAGGGCGCTGAATCGGCCCAGGCCGCCTGGCAGGCGCTGAGGAGTGTGTGTGAAAGCTCAGCGGGAGCCAGGCCAGAGGGGGCTGGAGGAAGCCCAGGAGAGGCTGAAGGTTGCCCAGAAAGCCCAGTGGGGGCTGGGACAGTGTTGGGGAGCTGTTGCAATGCTTCAACACGTCTGTGTGATGGACTGTGTGCGGGAGAGATGCTGAGAGCTGAAAGGAGGAAAGCAGTGGCAAGCTGTTCCTCAGGCTGCTGTGCACCCAAGAGTGGGGGTGCAAGCCGTTCCAAGAGCTCTGAGAAAGCGAAAGTCTCCGAAAGTTGTTTGTGCTTTGCTGCGACGTCCAACAGCGCTGGGAAGCATCCGCTAGAGGCCCAGGCTGCCAAGGACACCAGCTGCAGTGGAATGTCAACAAAGCAGTTTCCCAAGGCCTGTTCTCAGCGGCAACGTGAGAAAGCTGCAGGCCAGGAGAAAAACAAAGACAAGTCGTCTTATCACCTCACAGCTGCGACGGTGGCTCTGGGAAAAGGCAAAAGCCTTGATTGGGGGGAGGCTGTGGCCATGGCAACCAGGAAGGACACTGGCAGAGGCCCCGGTGGGGGTGCGAGCAACGCCATGGCAGCTTTAGAAAACAGCCAGAGAGACACTTTATCTTTTATTATCGATTCTGGAGCTTCTCACAGTCTTGTAAAATCTAAAGAGTTCCTGAGGGACTGCAAGACAGTTAAAACTAAACGCTGCGTAAAATTAGCAGATGGGTCTCAGAGACCATTGACTGAATCTGGGTTCCTTTATTGTTCTTTCTTGGATCATTGGGTGCAGGTTTTTGTGGTTCCAGAGCTTGCACACTCTCTTTTAAGTGTGCCAGCACTAAATGACGATGGGTTCAATGTTCTGTTCTCTAACAATTTGTGCTCTTTTTACAGGGATGGGAAGATCATCTACAGCGTTGAGAGAAAAGACAGGCTCTTTCTGGTGCAGATGCCTGTTGAAAAGGGGGCTGGTGGAAAAATGGGACTAGTGGAAAATGGGACTGGTGGAAAAATGGGGCTGGTGGAAAATGGGGCTAGTGGAGAGTCCATTGAAGATGCCCATGTGCAGTGTGCAAATGTCCCACCACACAATGATTGTATTCACTTATGGCACAAGAAATTTGGGCATGCTGGGTGGTCGCTTGTGCGAAAGGCTGCTGAAAACACCATTGGTTGTAGATTCAAGGTTTGTGACAAATACCTAGATTGTCAAGCCTGTAAGCAGTCGAAGGTCACAACATGCTCATACCCCAGGTCAGAGAGGCGAACCAGCAAACCCTTTGAACTTGTGCATGCAGATTTGTCAGGACCCATGCCAACACCTTCTTTAGCTGGGTCTAAGTGGGTTCTGGTTCTGATTGATGATTTTTCGAGGTTTTCTTGGGTTTTTGCGCTTAAATGCAAGTCAGAAGCGGCTACCCTGATCAGGGATTGGATCACAGCGATAGAGCTACAGTTCTCTACCAGGGTGATTTCCTTTCAATCTGATCGCGGGGGGGGGGGGGAGTTCACAGGTTCTGCGCTGCAATCGTTTTTCAGGCAGAAGGGTATCAATCATCGATTGTCTGCCCCCTACAGTCCGCAACAGAACGGGGTCGCAGAGAGAAAGTTTCGCACATTACAGGAATCTGCAAACGCTATGTTGGCAGACTCAGGTTTGCCACAGCGCTTTTGGGCTGAGAGTTATCGGACAGCATGTTTTGTACAGAACAGGGTGTACAATTCCAGTGTAGGCAACACACCGTTTTTTTTGTTGCATCAGAGGAAGCCTAAAGTACACTACTTTCATGTTTTTGGGTCTCAGGCTTGGGTTCTCATTCCAAAGGCCATGCGCAGAAAGGGTGAGCCAAGGTCTAGGAAGATGATCTTTGTGGGCTATGAGCCGGGTTCAAAGGCGTGGCGTTTCGCATACCCTACTGGCAACCAGTCTAAGCTGCTTATTAGCGGCAGTGCTGAGTTTTGCGAGCAGAGTGGGTGGAAACGTCTTCACGGGAACCCAGATGTTCTATCAGACTCAGATGAGGAAGAGGAGGGTGAGGCTGAACCTGCTGCTGATGTGCATGGTCCACAGCCGCAGGGTCCAGCGCCAGGCTCTCCAAAAGGGAGTCCCAGGACCCCTCCACAGGTCTCTGTCAAGTCTGAGCTAAGGAGTGCACCATCCTCACCAGCACAACCAGCTGTACGCCCGAAACGGCGCAGCAGGTCAGAGGGGGATGTGTCAGACACAGAGGATAGTAGAGTTGATCCAGGTGAATCAGGCGCAGTTCCAGAATTCACGCTGAGGAGGTCAACTAGATCAACTTTGGGAGAGGGTTTTCACCCGCAAATTACCTGGCTGATTTACAAATACCTAGGTACAGACACTCCTTTACCCTGGCCAGATTCAACGTTCTGCCCTCTGCCCTGCTGCTAGGCAGATATGAGGGCAAACCATATGACTCACGTGTTTGCCCATGTGGCTCATCGGAAGTGGAAACAAGTCTGCATGTATTGCTGCACTGTAGTTACTACGAGGATCTACGCCTGACCTTTATTGCCCCAGTTCTACAAAAGCTTAAAAATGAACCAGAACTCCAACGTATGAGAGCCTTGGTAGAAGATAAGGTTCCTGAAATTACGATCAATGTTGCCAAATTCTGTGTAGCCGCTATTAGGCGTAGGAAACAAGAGCTTCCCAATGTTAATATGCAGGCGAAGGCAAATACTTAATTTTATTTATGCTGTCTAATTTTAAATTGCTGCTATGGCCTAATCTGTATTGAAATTGCCCTTTGTTTTTCCGGTGTTATGCTTCGCTGACTAGCTGTATGAGTTAATCTGGTCTGTGACCGTTTAATAAAATTTGATTTGATTTGATCAACCAAGGGAAAGCCACCTGAAAGGTATTAAGCCACTAGTGTCTGGGTTGGTGTGGCTAGATGTGAACCTGAATCCTTTGAGGATGTTCAAAAGTTGCCTCAGGAAGAAGCCAGGAAATGGCATGAGGCGATGCAGAAGGAGATGAACTCAATGGAGTCTCTTGGTGTGTTCTCACTCACTCAGCTGCCAGCTAACCAAAGAGCTGTTAGCTGCAGATGGATTTACCGTTTGAAACCCACAGAAGCAGGAGAACCACAGTATAAAGCGAGATTAGTGGCCCGAGGAGTCACACAGAAAAAGGGTGTACACTTCACGGAAGTGTATTCGCCAACCTCAAGAGCAGAGACTCTGAGAGCGCTTTTGGCAATAGCAGCACAGAGAGGTTGGAAAGTGAACCATTTTGATGTAGATGTCGCCTACCTGAACTCAGATCTCAAGGAGGAGTTGTACATGCTTCCTCCTCCAGGGTTTGAAGTCAGTGAGCCAGGCGTCGTGTGGCGGTTGCACAAATCCATCTATGGATTACGCCAATCTGCCAGGAATTGGAATATGTGCCTACATGAAGCTTTAGAGGAGCTAGGTTTTAAGAGATCTCTTGCAGACAGTTGTCTTTACATTAAAGATTCAGGCGTAAAACAGCAAGTGGTGCTTGTGTTTGTTGATGATATCTTAGTTTTGGCACAGACAGGTGAACAGGTGGAGAAGTTTGCTAAAGAGCTTGGAAAGCGGTTCAAGTTAAAGCAGCTTGGAGATGTCAAATCCTATTTAGGCGTCCAGATCACAAGAACAAGTGATGGAAGCTTTTTGCTTTGCCAGAAAGGTAAGATTGAACAGTTGCTTGAGAAGTTCAGGATGTCTGATTGTGCAGGTGCCAGATCACCCATGGAGGCTGGATTTGTGAAGGAGTGTCAGCAAGTAGAACGCGTGGTGTTCGAAAATACTGAACTCTTTCAGTCAGCTCTGGGCAGTCTGTTGTATCTGTCACAGTGGAGCAGACCAGACATTGCATTTGCTGTCAATCTGCTCAGTAGAGAGGCTTCAAGTCCTAGTGTGCAAGCCTGGAATGGCATCAAGAGAGTTCTGAGGTATTTGCAGGAAACCAAAGACTTGTGTCTTAGGTTGCCAGCTCAAGGAGAAGTCAAACTGACTTGCTTTGTGGACGCAGATTGGGGTAACTCTGAGGACCGCAAATCAGTGTCAGGTCTGGTGGTGAAGTTTGGGGACTCAGTGATAGGGTGGAGGTCCCGGAAGCAAAGTCTCATAGCGCTTTCGTCTACTGAAGCTGAGTTCAGTGCGCTATCAGATGCTTGCAGAGAGCTGGAGTTCTATGTGTGTTTGATCGAGGAAATCTGTGGAGAGGTTTGTCTGCCCGTTGTGGTGCATGAAGACAATCAACCGTGCCTTAAATTAGCTGAGACAGGGCAATTCAAGGCGAGGACCAAACATTTGGACATATGTTTTCAAAATGTGTGTCAGAGCGTTCGTGAGGGGCTAGTTGCTCTGAAATACTGTCCCTCAACAAAGAACCTCGCTGATGGTTTCACAAAACCATTAACCTTCCAGAAGCACGAGGAGTTCTGTGAGGGTCTGTGTATGGGGAAAGCATTGTTGGCTATTGTCCCCAGACGCAGGACAAGAGGGGGTGTGGAGTTTGGAACAAACAGGGTTAAAACTCCGTGGTGTCCTGTATCTGGGAGGAGCCCGAAGCAGGGCCGGACGTCACAGGCTTTGTCTGTGAAAGTTCCTTTCGATTTTGCCTGAGAGTCGCAGCTCAACGGAGAGGCTGTGAATCGGTGTGCTTTGGAAGCACGGAGAATGCAGGAAAACTCTGATGGAAGAGACTGATTTATAGCTTGTAAATAAACACTTCTAGAGATAAGAACCGATCTGTCTTTGGACTTAATTTATCCCTTTCTCACATGGACTCAGGACCGCTGCATTTACTCTGCTATCCTGCCAGGTCATTTTTTCCAAGAAAAGTTCGCGCAGGGAAGAGTGACTGGACGGCAATTTATATTTACCCGAAGGTAAATTTATTTGCACCTGAAGAGTTAGCACAAACATTCTGAGCGTCTGCACATCATTCTGAGCGTCTGCACATGCGCGAGCAGTGAAACCTGGAAGTAACCCGTTCCGTTACTTCCGGGTCGCCGCGGGAGGCAACCTGAAAAGACGTAACCTGAACCGAGCGGAAGAAGAGGTATGACTGTATTTGAGGATTTGCTTCTCTGATAGGAGTACTGGGTCTCATCAGATGACAGCCTCGGCCTTGAAGGCATCAAGATCTGCACAAGCAATTCTTAGCTTTACCAGAACTGAAGGCGGCAATGGGATTGCCCCTGCTACGAGAAGATATACAGTGGTACCTCAGAAGTCAAACGGAATCCATGCCAGAAGTCCGTTTGACTTCCAAAACATTCGGAAACCAAGGCGCGGCTTCCGATTGGCTGCAGGAGCTTCCTGCACTCAATCTGAAGCCGCGTAAGCCGCGTTGGACATTTGGGCTCCAAAGAACATTCACAAACTGGAACACTCACTTCCGGGTTTGTGGCGTCCGGGAGCCAAAACATTTGAGTCGCAAGGCGTTTGGGATCCAAGGTACGACTGTATTGGTAAGGCGCCCCCACAGGTAACATGGGGGGGGGAGGAGAATGATAGGAGGGGATCGGGAGAGACAGGGAAGCCCGGAGGGAACGCCCCACCTAACCCAGCTCCGACCCCAAGCCAATATCACCAGCGGCTGGAGCAAAAGAGCAGAGGAACCGCGCACCGGGGACCGGCTGGGGGCTAGAAGAACGCGGCGTGGACCCTGCCCTGCCAGTGCAGGGGGGCACAGCAAAAACCATGCTTTATTTTATTTAGTTTATTTTCAGTCCATTTCTTATCCGTATTTTAAAGCCCTATGAACCCAGGTAAGCAGCCTGAACCATTGGAGCCCATTTCCTGGAACGGCCGCCTCAGCCCCGATCTAGGGACCCGACACCAAGCCCTGGGGGTCCCACAGGAGAATTAAAACTGCCCCTTTTTCTTGTTCCCTTCTCTCTCTCTCTCTCTCTCTCTCTCTCTTTCTTTTTCTCTCCCTCCTCCTTCTTCTTTAGTTATACACACAACCCTCCCTTTTTTATTAATACATTATTACTCATTATTCATCCATTTCTATTCACTTCTTACTCATTTACTCGTTTTCATTCTTTTTACTCATTTCTCTCTCTTTCTCCTTTTTTTACTTTTCCATCTCCACTCCCCCTTCTTTCTATTTACTTATTACAATGGTTTTTTTTCTTTTCCTTCTCTTTTATTAACAAACAAACAAACTATTTTCAGTAGGATTTTTTGTGTTTTCTTTTTCTTTTTTCTTTTTCTCTCTATCTCTTTTCTCTCTTCCTTATCTTTTCTTTTCCATCTTGTCTTTTATCTCACATTATAACTTGAACAACCACAGCGACTTTTGATTTCTAAATAGAATTCCATTAGCCTTTACATTTTTAACTTTGGACTCTTATCTGCAAACTCCCAACCCCACCTCCCCACCTTAACACTGGGAGGGCCATGTCCCCGGAATTTGTGAAGACAGGATTCTCAAAAATACCTCTTCCTTGCGGCTCCTGGAGTATTGCTGGCAACGGCTGGAGTTTTTCTTCAAGCTCCTGGGCCTTCATAGGCAATGCTTGATCATCCTTAATTACTGTTTCCGCCCCCGTCTTAGGCCTATTGGGCGCCTTCTTCAGTATTTCAACATCCTGGGGAGGACAGACACTTCCTGCTAGACATTTACTCCAGACATTTACAGAAGGCACAGAGGCACTGGTTGAAGAAGTTGGGAATGAGCAGACAGTGCTATTGCTGAGAAGGAGCTCCACCCCAGGGTGCTAAAGAGCTCTTTCCCTAGCCTGCAGGTGCCAGAAGGCCAAGCGCTGGTGTTGCAGTGGTGGTACTTCAGAGGCGTATGAGAAAAGGCTGCTCTGGATTCTGGGTATATAAATGGCCTTGCCTGAAGCTGTGGATTGTGCTCCGCATTAGCAGAGAGGCTCTACTTAGTTGCAAATGAAGCACATTTCAGTTATTATAGAAACTGGTGTTTCCATGCAGGCTTGTTCAGGAACTCTGTGAACTAGACAGCCGCTGTTTTAAACTGGCCCTTTTTCTGGCAGGTTAAACGATTAAAGTTGAGTTGATTCACTTCATCCGCCAACTACCCTTCTAAGCAACCAGAGCAATTACAAATAAAAGGCTCTCCAACCGTGCGCTATCCCAATCTGCAAGCGAGCTCTCCCACAAAGTGGGTGGGGGGACAGGGGATCCCCTCTGCTGTGCTTTGCCTCAACGCCCCAAAGACAAGCCGTCCAGCTGGAGAAAAGGGGGGAGGGGTGTACGCCACAGGAACGGCCAAGAACGCTGTTTTTTGCTCAGCAATGAGGCGTTAAAGCAGACAGACCTTCCTCTGGGTCTCTTCTCTCTCGGGTCGGGCTCTCCCTCTCCTCAGCGGCGGCGGCTGCAGCAAGGTCGGGGCACCCCCCCCCCAGCCAGCGGATTGGCTGGAATGTCCCCGGATTTAATTAATGTCCCCGGATGTAGTCGGGACCTCCGATGCTGCTTGCTACCATGGCGTCAGCCATGTTGCAGCGCAGGAAGTCCCTAGGCATAAATCCGGGGACATTCCGGGGACACATTTCTGCCGGGGACAGATTGCTGAATCCGGGGACTCTCCCTGGCAACCGGGGACGCCTGGTAAGCCTCCTTCTGGCCTTACCTGAGCAGCAAGTGCAGCTTGTCCTCGATCACCGTGGATCCCTTCAGCTGCCATCAAGCTCCCAGGTTTGGGTCTCTTGTCCTGACCTGGTTTTTAAATAGAATTCCATTAGCCTTTACATTTTAAACTTTTGACTCTTATCTGCAAACTCCCAACCCCACCTCCCCACCTGAACACTGGGAGGGCCATGTCCCCGGAATTTGGGAAGACAGGATTCTCAAAAATACCTCTTCCTTGCGGATCCTGGAGTATTGCTGGCAACGGCTGGAGGTTTTCTACAAGCTCCTGGACCTTCATACGCAATGCTTGATCATCATTCAGTACTATTTCCGCCCCCTTCTTAGGGCTATTGGGTGCCTTCTTCAGTATTTCAACATCCTGGAGAGGACAGACACTTCCTGCTAGACATTTACTCCAGACATTTACAGAAGGCACAGAGGCACTGGTTGAAGAAGTTGGGAATGAGCAGACAGTGCTATTGCTGAGAAGGAGCTCCACCCCAGGGTGCTAAAGAGCTCTTTCCCTAGCCTGCAGGTGCCAGAAGGCCAAGCGCTGGTGTTGCAGTGGTGGTACTTCAGAGGAGCATGAGAAAAGGCTGCTCTGGATTCTGGGTGTGTATGTATATATATATATATATATATTAATAATATTTTATTAAGTTTTAAGAATAACAACAAACAGAAAAGAGAAAAAAACACAAGAAAAACATAAAAGCACAAAACACAAAGTTACAAAATACAAAAAATACAAACATTTAACATAAGTAAAAGGGAAAAGAACAAAAAACACACAAAAAGAAAAAACCAAAAATCCCTCTTTTTAATTTCTCATCTTTGATTCACTTATTTTCCTGACTTCCTCAGGCCTCCCTTTTTTGTATCCCTTTTAAAAATTTGTTCAGCAAATTCATATCCAATTAATTTATATAATTATCAATCCAATCTTATTTTTTACCTTGTTGCTAGAACCCCCTCAGTTCATTTCAATGTCATCAACATTCAAAAATTTTGCAATGTTTCTGTAAATAAATTTAAAATTTCCTCCAATCTTCTTCCACCAACTCTTCTCCCTGGTCTCGGATTCTGCCAGTCATTTCCGCCATTTCCATATAGTCCATTACTTGCATCTGCCATTCTTCCAAAGTGGGTAGGTCTTGTGTCTTCCAATGCTTTGCGATGAGTATTCTTGCTGTTGCTGTAGCGTACATAAAGAAAGTTCTATCCTCCTTTGGCACCAATTGGCCAACTATGCCCAGGAGGAAGGCCTCTGGTTTCTTCAAGAAAGTGTACTTAAGTACCTTTTTCATTTCATTATAGATCATCTCCCAGAAAGCCTTAATCCTTAGGCACGTCCACCAAAGGTGAAAGAATGTACCTTCAGTTTCTTTACATTTCCAACATTTATTGTCGGGAAAGTGATATATTTTTGCGAGCTTGACTGGGGTCTGTTCGGATAGATATCGATCCTCCCTGATCGATAGGGCCGCGATCTCAGACAGCTTTACGATCCCAATCAATCACTTACAGCGGTCCGGCACGCTTCCTCCCAAGCTGCGCAATAACTCCTGCTGTCTCTTCTCAGTCACGGCTTTTAGCAGAGTAGAACACAGCGTGTAAAGCAGACTTTCTTCCTTTTAAGCACACATAGACAGGTTCGTCTATTTACAGCTCTTTATTAAAACATTACAGCATCAAAGACCAGGGCTTCTTTCAGCCATGTCTCTCTCACAGATACACAGAGAGAACGTCTTTCTCCCCTCAGGAACACAGGGGAACTGAACAATACAGGGATTGTCTCTCCTTAGCTCCTCCCTAGCTTCGAAAGCTTCTGTCTCCGCCCAGCTGTAAGCTGACGTCAGCAGGTGACACACACCAGGGAATTTAACCAGATAAATTCTGAACCATAACACCCCCCCCTTGTGTCCCTGCGTGATACCTGTGCAACATCTTCAGTAACACCTTGTGAGATCAATTCCTTCCCCAATGCCTTGCGCCTTCCCTTGGCAAACCTGTTTGGCATTTGTGGAACCACCTCACAACTCTCAGAATCGCACTGTGCGAAACTTACCCACGCACCTGTGGCCTGGTACCTCTCTGGTGGGATACCCTTAGTTGTGCGACTGGACCTCCTAGGCACAAACTCAGGTGTTCCCTCTGACTCACTTTGATCAGCAGGTGTGTCCTCTGCATCATGGGACTCTCCTTCTGACTTAAAGCGTCTTCGAATCCTCTCCATTACACTCACAGGAGAACTAGGCGCACTCTTGGGCTGTCTCTTAACAACTTGTGGAGATGCCACATCCTGCTCTTGACCCTGGTCAGTGACCTGGTCGTCATCAGTAGCCTCAGCCTCTTCTTCCGCCTCATCAGAACTGTCTTCTGGATCAGAGAGACATTCTGAGAGAACATCACGCCTGACAGGAGTCTTTGACTTTACAACCTCCTCTAAGAACTCAGCATGCTTACTGATCAGCACCTTACTCTGATCACCTGACGGGTAGGCAAATCGCCATGCACGGGCTTCTGGCTCATACCCACAGAAGATCATTTTCTGGACTTTGGCTCCATCTGGCCCTTGCAAAGCCTTAGGCAAAGAGACAAGCGCAGGAGTCCCAAAAGTCCGCAGAAAGTGAACCTGGGGTTTTCGGCCATTTAACAGAGAAAACGGAGTGTCACCTACCAATGAGTTGTAGACACGATTCCAGGTGAATGACACAGCCCTAGCAGCCTCCAACCAAAACTCAGGAGGTAACCTGGCTTCTTTCAGCATCACCTGTGCAGCCTTAACCAGAGCTCCACTCCTCAGCTCTGCCACCCCCCCTTGCTGGGGTGAAGTAACTGTGTGTCGTATCCCTCTCTTCTGAAAGAACTTCTGCAAAGCAGAACCAGTGTACTCAGCATTTCTGTCACTGATGATCGCTTGAACCCTGGTGGAGAACCTCTGTTCCACCCCCTCAATCCAGCTCTTGATCAGCTGTGCTGCATCCTCCCTGGATTTGAGACCGTGAGCCCAGGAATTCTGCGAGAAATCATCCAGAAAAGTTAGCAGAAATCTGGCCCCCCCTAGACTTGGTTCCTTGACAGGACCGGCCAAATCTATGTGTACCAACTCAAAAGGTTTAGTGGCCACACGTTCCACCTTTGGGTAACTGCACCCTCTCACCTTTGCCTGCTTGCAAGTGTCACAATTAATGGCACTTTGACAATTTCTAATCTTACAACCTGTAACAACTTCAGGTAACACCTGCAAATCCTCTAAAGGATTGTGAATCGTTCTCTGATGCCATACGCATGCACATGTAACATTATGAGCGGGAATTGTAGCACGCTGGTTGGGAACTGTAGCACGCGACGCTTGTGCTTTCTCAACCTTCCCCTCACCCCCAAGAGACGTTTTAAGAATGAAAAGATCATTCTGTCCCTTCCGCACTTTGGCCAGTAACCTTCCCTCTCTGGAGATTGTGCAGACATCATTTTCAAAACAAACTTTGAACCCCTTACTTAACAAATAAGGCACAGATAACAAACAGTGATGAATCTCCGGAACAATACACAAATCCACCGACTCCTGTAAAACAGAAAGAAAGGCATTAGTGCACTTGGAAACTCTAGTTTTCTGTCCATTCGCGAACTTAATAGTCTGTCCCTTCGGAACTGCCGTGCAATTCCACCTCTCGACTGCAGGGGTCTCTGGAACCATGTTGCGGTTAGCTGCAGAGTCTATTACAAAGGCCATCTCGGAATTTTCCACTCGGCCGTCTTCAAACACTGCCATACTCGCAGAAACTTGATAAGACTCTTCCTGTTGTTTACCACGACCACCTGGCTCAGTTCCACGCCTGCCTGTCTTCCCAGGCCTGTTGCCATGGAAACCTGCCTGATTCCCATGGGAAAAGTCTTTGCAAACATCCTGCATCGGCTCTCTGCTCCGGTGGGGGCAACTGCCACGCCGACGTTGAACTCCAGTGGAAAAACAATGCCCGGGGCTCCTCCCAGCTGGCCTGGCCTTCCTCCTTCTGGAACGGCGCCTTCCACCAGCCTGCCCCCCCCCCCCCGAAGCTCCTCTCTGCTTCAGCACAAAGCGAAAGCTCTTTAAACTCGCCTTTGGAACTCTTCGCCCCCCCGATCTGCTCACTAGCGCTCCTAGAGGCCAAGACATCGGGAACAGGGCCTGCCAGTCCAGCCTCTCCAGGACTCAGTCCATCACACAGACGTGTAGAAGCATTACAACAGCTCCCCAACACTGTCTCAGCCCCCCTTGGGCTTTCTGGGCATCCTTCTGCCTCTCCTGGGCCTCCTCCAGGGCTCTGGCCTTTCGCTGACGCCTCACACAAGCCCTTCAGCAAATTCCAGGCAGCCCACGCTGTAGTTATGCCCTCCAAATGAGGCCTCAGTGACGCATCAACACATGCTTTGAGCATCTCTAGCTCTTGATGCAGCCTCTGGCTATCTTCAGCCAACACAGCCCCACAGCTTGCATCTCCTGCTCCAGCTGCTGGCCAGCTAAGGGGTGATTTTGGCTCCCATTGGTTTGCTTCCCAGAGCCCTTCAACCAAGAACCATCCCCTTATTCTTCTGGACCACGTTGCCCAACTCTTTAGAGTTAGAGGCTCCACCGGTATATTCTGGCTTTCAGCCATCTTCTCCCGTTCTCCCAAGGTGCCCCAAGCTGTACTTACTCCGTACCAGCTGCTTGGCTCTCCCTTCCGTGGAGAAACGTTATCGGCTGCGTCCCAGCCTCCAGCTCTTAGCTGCTTTTTAGCTCCAGCTCTCTGTGTAGTAGAAGCTCTCATTGCCTCTCGGAAGCAGGCAATTAATCATTCTTGCTCTCCGGCACCCAGTCAGCTCCCGTTGGCCTCCGACGGCCCCTCAGCCTCAGAACGCTAACTTCAAAGACATTCCTGGAGCTCACACCGACTGCTTTACGAGCGTTGGCTGACCTTCCATAACCTGTTCGGATAGATATCGATCCTCCCTGATCGATAGGGCCGCGATCTCAGACAGCTTTACGATCCCAATCAATCACTTACAGCGGTCCGGCACGCTTCCTCCCAAGCTGCGCAATAACTCCTGCTGTCTCTTCTCAGTCACGGCTTTTAGCAGAGTAGAACACAGCGTGTAAAGCAGACTTTCTTCCTTTTAAGCACACATAGACAGGTTCGTCTATTTACAGCTCTTTATTAAAACATTACAGCATCAAAGACCAGGGCTTCTTTCAGCCATGTCTCTCTCACAGATACACAGAGAGAACGTCTTTCTCCCCTCAGGAACACAGGGGAACTGAACAATACAGGGATTGTCTCTCCTTAGCTCCTCCCTAGCTTCGAAAGCTTCTGTCTCCGCCCAGCTGTAAGCTGACGTCAGCAGGTGACACACACCAGGGAATTTAACCAGATAAATTCTGAACCATAACACCCCCCCCTTGTGTCCCTGCGTGATACCTGTGCAACATCTTCAGTAACACCTTGTGAGATCAATTCCTTCCCCAATGCCTTGCGCCTTCCCTTGGCAAACCTGTTTGGCATTTGTGGAACCACCTCACAACTCTCAGAATCGCACTGTGCGAAACTTACCCACGCACCTGTGGCCTGGTACCTCTCTGGTGGGATACCCTTAGTTGTGCGACTGGACCTCCTAGGCACAAACTCAGGTGTTCCCTCTGACTCACTTTGATCAGCAGGTGTGTCCTCTGCATCATGGGACTCTCCTTCTGACTTAAAGCGTCTTCGAATCCTCTCCATTACACTCACAGGAGAACTAGGCGCACTCTTGGGCTGTCTCTTAACAACTTGTGGAGATGCCACATCCTGCTCTTGACCCTGGTCAGTGACCTGGTCGTCATCAGTAGCCTCAGCCTCTTCTTCCGCCTCATCAGAACTGTCTTCTGGATCAGAGAGACATTCTGAGAGAACATCACGCCTGACAGGAGTCTTTGACTTTACAACCTCCTCTAAGAACTCAGCATGCTTACTGATCAGCACCTTACTCTGATCACCTGACGGGTAGGCAAATCGCCATGCACGGGCTTCTGGCTCATACCCACAGAAGATCATTTTCTGGACTTTGGCTCCATCTGGCCCTTGCAAAGCCTTAGGCAAAGAGACAAGCGCAGGAGTCCCAAAAGTCCGCAGAAAGTGAACCTGGGGTTTTCGGCCATTTAACAGAGAAAACGGAGTGTCACCTACCAATGAGTTGTAGACACGATTCCAGGTGAATGACACAGCCCTAGCAGCCTCCAACCAAAACTCAGGAGGTAACCTGGCTTCTTTCAGCATCACCTGTGCAGCCTTAACCAGAGCTCCACTCCTCAGCTCTGCCACCCCCCCTTGCTGGGGTGAAGTAACTGTGTGTCGTATCCCTCTCTTCTGAAAGAACTTCTGCAAAGCAGAACCAGTGTACTCAGCATTTCTGTCACTGATGATCGCTTGAACCCTGGTGGAGAACCTCTGTTCCACCCCCTCAATCCAGCTCTTGATCAGCTGTGCTGCATCCTCCCTGGATTTGAGACCGTGAGCCCAGGAATTCTGCGAGAAATCATCCAGAAAAGTTAGCAGAAATCTGGCCCCCCCTAGACTTGGTTCCTTGACAGGACCGGCCAAATCTATGTGTACCAACTCAAAAGGTTTAGTGGCCACACGTTCCACCTTTGGGTAACTGCACCCTCTCACCTTTGCCTGCTTGCAAGTGTCACAATTAATGGCACTTTGACAATTTCTAATCTTACAACCTGTAACAACTTCAGGTAACACCTGCAAATCCTCTAAAGGATTGTGAATCGTTCTCTGATGCCATACGCATGCACATGTAACATTATGAGCGGGAATTGTAGCACGCTGGTTGGGAACTGTAGCACGCGACGCTTGTGCTTTCTCAACCTTCCCCTCACCCCCAAGAGACGTTTTAAGAATGAAAAGATCATTCTGTCCCTTCCGCACTTTGGCCAGTAACCTTCCCTCTCTGGAGATTGTGCAGACATCATTTTCAAAACAAACTTTGAACCCCTTACTTAACAAATAAGGCACAGATAACAAACAGTGATGAATCTCCGGAACAATACACAAATCCACCGACTCCTGTAAAACAGAAAGAAAGGCATTAGTGCACTTGGAAACTCTAGTTTTCTGTCCATTCGCGAACTTAATAGTCTGTCCCTTCGGAACTGCCGTGCAATTCCACCTCTCGACTGCAGGGGTCTCTGGAACCATGTTGCGGTTAGCTGCAGAGTCTATTACAAAGGCCATCTCGGAATTTTCCACTCGGCCGTCTTCAAACACTGCCATACTCGCAGAAACTTGATAAGACTCTTCCTGTTGTTTACCACGACCACCTGGCTCAGTTCCACGCCTGCCTGTCTTCCCAGGCCTGTTGCCATGGAAACCTGCCTGATTCCCATGGGAAAAGTCTTTGCAAACATCCTGCATCGGCTCTCTGCTCCGGTGGGGGCAACTGCCACGCCGACGTTGAACTCCAGTGGAAAAACAATGCCCGGGGCTCCTCCCAGCTGGCCTGGCCTTCCTCCTTCTGGAACGGCGCCTTCCACCAGCCTGCCCCCCCCCCGAAGCTCCTCTCTGCTTCAGCACAAAGCGAAAGCTCTTTAAACTCGCCTTTGGAACTCTTCGCCCCCCCGATCTGCTCACTAGCGCTCCTAGAGGCCAAGACATCGGGAACAGGGCCTGCCAGTCCAGCCTCTCCAGGACTCAGTCCATCACACAGACGTGTAGAAGCATTACAACAGCTCCCCAACACTGTCTCAGCCCCCCTTGGGCTTTCTGGGCATCCTTCTGCCTCTCCTGGGCCTCCTCCAGGGCTCTGGCCTTTCGCTGACGCCTCACACAAGCCCTTCAGCAAATTCCAGGCAGCCCACGCTGTAGTTATGCCCTCCAAATGAGGCCTCAGTGACGCATCAACACATGCTTTGAGCATCTCTAGCTCTTGATGCAGCCTCTGGCTATCTTCAGCCAACACAGCCCCACAGCTTGCATCTCCTGCTCCAGCTGCTGGCCAGCTAAGGGGTGATTTTGGCTCCCATTGGTTTGCTTCCCAGAGCCCTTCAACCAAGAACCATCCCCTTATTCTTCTGGACCACGTTGCCCAACTCTTTAGAGTTAGAGGCTCCACCGGTATATTCTGGCTTTCAGCCATCTTCTCCCGTTCTCCCAAGGTGCCCCAAGCTGTACTTACTCCGTACCAGCTGCTTGGCTCTCCCTTCCGTGGAGAAACGTTATCGGCTGCGTCCCAGCCTCCAGCTCTTAGCTGCTTTTTAGCTCCAGCTCTCTGTGTAGTAGAAGCTCTCATTGCCTCTCGGAAGCAGGCAATTAATCATTCTTGCTCTCCGGCACCCAGTCAGCTCCCGTTGGCCTCCGACGGCCCCTCAGCCTCAGAACGCTAACTTCAAAGACATTCCTGGAGCTCACACCGACTGCTTTACGAGCGTTGGCTGACCTTCCATAACCTGTTCGGATAGATATCGATCCTCCCTGATCGATAGGGCCGCGATCTCAGACAGCTTTACGATCCCAATCAATCACTTACAGCGGTCCGGCACGCTTCCTCCCAAGCTGCGCAATAACTCCTGCTGTCTCTTCTCAGTCACGGCTTTTAGCAGAGTAGAACACAGCGTGTAAAGCAGACTTTCTTCCTTTTAAGCACACATAGACAGGTTCGTCTATTTACAGCTCTTTATTAAAACATTACAGCATCAAAGACCAGGGCTTCTTTCAGCCATGTCTCTCTCACAGATACACAGAGAGAACGTCTTTCTCCCCTCAGGAACACAGGGGAACTGAACAATACAGGGATTGTCTCTCCTTAGCTCCTCCCTAGCTTCGAAAGCTTCTGTCTCCGCCCAGCTGTAAGCTGACGTCAGCAGGTGACACACACCAGGGAATTTAACCAGATAAATTCTGAACCATAACAGGGTCATGTACCACCTATACATCATTTTCATAATATTCTCTCTTAGGGCATTACATGCCGTGAATTTAATCCCGGTGGTCCACAACTTCTCCCAGTCAGCAAACATGATATTATTGTTGGGATACTGCCAGGGAGACAAAGGCCATCACTGCCTTCCACGTCGTCTCCGGATGATCTGTTGATGTCCCGTAGTCACGCAGTACCAGCAATTAGCGGCACCAAGCCTCAGAAACAGATTGCCACATTCCTGGGCTGATGCACACTCTATCAGCAGAATTCACACAGCAAAAGTTGCACTCAGGAGAGTATCATTTAGAATGTTTATTCAGCGTTGGTCAGAACAAAGAAAACATGACCGACTGCTATCGTGTTCTGGCGCAGAGAGAGAAAACGAAAGCAATAGCAAACATAAAACATCCTGAGAAACAGGAAACACCCAGACTCTGACTCACACAGCCTGCTCCCTTTTAAGGTGGAACGGAAATATCCTAACATCCTCCCCCTTTCCGTGTAACCTGTAGTACCTGTGGTTCACCCAATTGCAACTTCTGTACGTAAACCTTAAGTTGTTCTCTGTTAACAACCTTAGACAACAGATCAGCAGGAATTTCATTTCCTGGCATGTAGGACACCTGAATCAGTCCTTTCTGAATACACTCCCTTGCACGATGTAGCTTAATCTGCAAGTACTTGGTTCTTTACTTGCAACTCTCTGAGTTCAGCAAAGCCAAACAGGATCTATTGTCTTGGTATACCTGTATAGGACATTTCACAGAAACCCCAATGTCCTTAAACAGTTGCATCAACCATTCACAATCCATGAGTGAAAATGACAGAGCATTGAGTTCTGCTTCACAGGAACTTAGGCTCACTGTTGTCTGCTTTTTGCACAACCAGTCAAACAGACAGTGGTTGTACATGTAGCACACTCCAGAAGTGCTTGTACCATCCGTGGTGTCACTTCCAAAACTTGCATCTGCAAAGATTTCAAGACCTCCAGTCTTCTGACTGGTGAACCTCAGCCTGTAGTGCATGGTCCCCTTCAAATAGCGGGCTATGCGCTTCAGAGCTTTCCAATCCTGAACAGTAGAATTGTTAGCATGTCTGCTAAGCAGGTTAGTGCTTACAGCAATGTCAGGTCTTGAGCATCTAGCAATGAAATTCAACTTGCCTAGAATGCATCTGTACAGCGTAGTGTCAAAAAACGCTTCAGCAGTACTATCTACCTGGTAGCCTGTCACCATCGGTGTGTCTGCTGGGTTTGCATCAACCAAATTCAACCTGGTTAATACATCAGCAATTTTCTGTGTTTGGTGTACCAGAAAATTACCTGCTTGGTCTCTCTCCACCTGCAGAGAAAGATAGTTGGATACCTCACCAAGATCCTTCATGTCAAAGTGCTCCTTCAGTTGAGCTAGGGTGCTTTGGTAAAAAGCCTGATTCTTCCAAAACATCAGAAGATCATCAACAAAACATAAACAATACAGTTTGTTTTGCCCCTCCTCTTTGACAAACACACATGGATCAGCTTTGCCCTGGTGAAAACCTAGAGAAAGCAATGTCTCAGTGAGTTTTGTGTTCCAACACCTGGCACTCTGCTTGAGACCATATAAGGATTTCTGCAGTTTACAGACCATTCCCTTCTGTATCTGCATTCCATCAGGTGGAAGCATATACAGCTGCTTGTCCAAAATCCCGTACAAAAAAGCTGTATTAATGTCATGATGGGAAACATGCAGTTTCTCCTCTGCAGCGATCTTGAGCATCAGTCGAATGCTCTCATATTTGACGGTGGGAGAGTAGGTCTCGTGGTAATCCTGTCCTGGTACCTGTGAAAAACCTCTGGCAACCAATCTGGCTTTGTGTCTGACAACCTTGCCATTCTGGTCTGTCTTGGCCTTGAAGACCCATTTGCTGCCAACCAGTCTCATTCCTGGGACTACCGGTACCAACTCCCAAATTTGGTTCCTGTTCAAGGAATCAACTTCAGCCTTCATGGCATTAAGCCAAGGCTCAGCATCTTTAGAGGTTAACTCCTGAACCTCTTTGAAGCTTGAAGGTTCCCACACCTTCTCTGAGCTACTAAGAACAGCAGTTGCCGTCTTAGCAAACTCATCAGCAAACCTCTTTGGAGGTCTGCCTTTGGTGGCCCTCTCAGATCTGCGAACCAGACGTAAGTCTTCTGGACTCATCTCCTCCTTCTTAGGAGAAAAGTGACCAATGGTGAACAGTGGTTCTTCCAGTTCATTGTCAGACGCATCAGATGGTCTGACTGAGGCCTTTGCGCTCTTGTAGTCTGCTGTGTCATCACTGTCACTGACAGCAGCAGCAGCGCCACCAACTGAACTGGAATCCGAACTCTGATCATCATCCTCATCCTCAGGATCATCATCATCCTCTGCCTTTTTCCCATCACCTTCATCCTCCTCTGGGTAACTCTGGAAAATTCCCACATTTTCCCCCCACTTAGGATTGTACTCAACACTCTTGGTGAACTTAATGGACTTAGAGCTAGTCATCCACACCCTGTATGCACCTTTCTCGTACCCCATGAACAAACCATGTGCCCCACGCTTCCCAAGCTTGTTATTTTGTGGGGAGTGTACCCACATGTCAGAACCGAAGATTCTCATGTGCTTGACGTTCGGTTTCTTACCAAACATCTTCTCGTACGGAGTGCAACCTATGGGTGATGACAGTCTGCGATTAACGGTATAAACCACCGTTGACAGAGCTTCCCCCCAAAACTTCTCAGGGAGGTTGGCATCATGCAACAAGGTTTTTAGGCCTTGAAGCAACGTTTGATTTGCTCGCTCAGCAAGTCCATTCATCCATGGCGATCTAGGCGTTGATAAGTCATGCTTGATTCCCTTCTCAGTCAGGAAAGCTTCAAACTGCTGAGAAGTGAACTCCCCGCCCCGATTGGTAAAAAGACAGCCGATACGTTCACCACGAACATTCTCCAACCAAGCACAGAAAGCCTTGAACTTAGGGAATGCTTGCGATTTCTGCTCAAGCATAAACACATGAATGTACCTGGAAAAAGAATCAATTAGAACCATGAAGTACCTTGTTCCTCCCAAAGAGGGCGCAAGTGGACCAACCAGGTCTGCATGCACTAGCTGGTAGGGTTTGGAAGCCTGCCTGCTAGACTCCTTGCCTTTTGGAGCAACCTTCACCTTGTTCTCTGCGCAAGATATACATTTCATGTGATACTTACAAGGTTTGATGCTCAAACCTTCAACCAACCCTAGCATCTTGGCTAGCACTTGCCAAGACATGTGACAAAATCTTCGATGTGCTTCATGAATACAACCTGCATGAAGAACCTTGTTAGTTTGTGCAACACAACAAGAATCAGCATTAGACACAACAGCATTGTCATCATAAGTTATACAGAATAAACCATCCATAAACTTTGCATGCAAAATGTCCTCTTTGCCTTTCCTGATGACACAGACATTCCTCTTGAAGGAAACCTCAAAACCACGCAGAATCAGCTGTGGGACGCTCAGCAAATTGTCCGAAGCTCCTGGAACAAAAAGTACTTTACTGATGGTTGTATGCAAACTTGCAAGTTTAACAGTCCCTTCTCCTGCAATTTGCAACGTCCTTCCATCAGCCAGGTGGATCTCTCTGTCTTGAGGTGTAAAGGAGATAAACAGGTGCTTATCGTTCGATAAATGGCGCGTGCACCCTGAGTCCACAACAAATTTGGCTTTAGCCTTTGGAGCAGTCTTTACAGCAAGCAAAACCTTGTTTTCCTCCAGCGTGGGCTTTTGCAGCTTGCCCCCCTGCTCCTGGCCATGAGACTTGCCTTTAGCCTTTGGTGAAGCTGTGCCAGCTAACAAAGCTTTGTTTTCCACTGGCATGGGCTTTTCACCCCCCCTCTGCTTCGGGCCATCTGCAGGCATCTGTCTTTGTTTACCTCTGGCCTTCCGGCCTCTGCAAAGACGATGACCTTGGCTCCCACGAGAAACAGAGCTCTCAGCTGCCGACTCCTTGGCTCCCCCTGGAGGCTGGAATGCTGCCTGGGCTGACATCACAGTCTGCTCCCCCTGCAGCTTGCAACTGGTGCCCTCAGCATCCCTGCATTCACTCGCATTCTGGGAAACAGCCAGGACCTCCGATGCAGTCAAACTCTGGGCTGGGATGATTGGCAGATGGGCAGCTTTCAAAGCATTCCACATCTCACGTGCCGTCACGTTGCCAGCAAGCGTTTTTATTTCCTCCAAAGAGACGGACAGGACGCTTATGTCAATGGCCCTCGAATTCTGGGCCTCCCATTTCTCTGTCAGAGGAACTGGGGGGGCTTGAGACACAGTTTGCCACACTCCGTACTGACGCAGCAAACTCTCACACCATTTTGCCCAGGTCTGATAATTTCCCCCTTTTAACTTTGGGCATTCAGCAGCTTCAGACACTTGGAAAAACTCCATTCCAGGTCTTTACGTGAGCCCGAGTCTCTTTCTTTACTTCAAAGACTCCTTATCTTGGCAGCCCATTAATCACGAATTCTCTGGCGCCGCTCCCGGACCAATTAGTTTTGCCGGACATCAAAAGCTCTTTTCCGCGGCATTCAGAAAAGCCTCTCCTTTGGCTTTTCCTCCACATACCTCAGCAGTCTGTCGCAGTCTTACTCTCCTGTAAGTGCCGTGAATCTGGGCCCGAAACCTGTTGTTGGGATACTGCCAGGGAGACAAAGGCCATCACTGCCTTCCACGTCGTCTCCGGACGATCTGTTGATGTCCCGTAGTCACGCAGTATCAGCAATTAGCGGCACCAAGCCTCAGAAACAGATTGCCACATTCCTGGGCTGATGCACACTCTATCAGCAGAATTCACACAGCAAAAGTTGCACTCAGGAGAGTATCATTTAGAATGTTTATTCAGCGTTGGTCAGAACAAAGAAAACATGACCGACTGCTATCGTGTTCTGGCGCAGAGAGAGAAGACGAAAGCAATAGCAAACATAAAACATCCTGAGAAACAGGAAACACGCAGACTCTGACTCACACAGCCTGCTCCCTTTTAAGGTGGAACGGAAATATCCTAACAATTATATCCTATATCTTGTGCCCATTTTATCATTGCAGATTTTACCGTTTCTTCCTCAGTGTTCCATTTCAACAGCAAATTGTACATTCTTGATAGTATTTTAGCATTGGGTTCTAACAGTTCTGTCTCTAACTTTGATCTTTCCACCTGGAAACCCACTTTTTTGTCCTGGTTGTAAACCTCTCTTATTTGAAAATAGTGTAACCAGTCTCACACCTTCTCTTTAAGCTTCTCATAACTCTGCAATTTCAATTTGCCACCTTCCTGTTCTAAAATTTCCCAGTATTTTGGCCATTTGGCCTCCATATTAAGTTTTTTCAGAGCTTTCGCTTCCATGGGTGAAAGCCACCTTGGGGTTTTACTCTCCAAAAAGTCCTTATATCTAATCCAAACATCAAACAATGCTTTCCTGACAATATGGTTTTTAAATGCCTTGTGCGCTTTTACCTTGCCATACCACAAATATGCATGCCACCCAAATACATCGTCATACCCTTCAAGATCTAACACATCCGTATTTTCCAGAAGTAGCCATTCCTTCAGCCAGCAGAAAGCTGCTGATTCATAATAGAGTTTAAAGTCTGGCAGGGCAAACCCCCCTCTATCTTTAGCATCAGTAAGTATCTTAAATTTTATTCTGGGCTTTTTGCCCTGCCAGACAAATCTAGATTTATCTCTTTGCCACTTCTTGAAACAGTCCATCTTGTCAATGATTTGTAGTGATTGAAATAAAAATAACATTCTCGGCAATACATTCATCTTAATAACAGCAATTCGACCCAGCAAGGAAAGCTTCAAATTCGACCAAGTTTCTAGATCTTTCTTCACTTCTGACCAACATTTCTCATAATTATCTTTAAATAAGTTCACATTCTTAGCGGTCATATTCACCCCCAGGTATTTTACCTTCTTTACCAATGTTAGTCTGTCTCCTTATGAAACCTCTCCCTCTCTATTGGTGTCAAATTTTTCTCCAAAACCTTGGTTTTTAACTTATTCAACTTAAAACCTGCTACTTGACCAAATTCCTGGATTACTTCTAAGGCCCTCTTGGTGCTAGGTACTGGCTCCTGTAATGTCAGTACTAGGTCATCTGCAAAGGCTTTAAATTTATATTGTTTAACTCCGACCTGAATACCTTGAATCAACTGGTCCCTTCTAATCATATTCAGCAGAACCTCCAGAACCGAAATAAAGAGCAGTGGGGAAATTGGGCAGCCTTGTCGTGTCCCTTTCTCTATTTTAAATTCCTCTGTCACCACGTTATTAACTATCAATTTGGCCTTTTGTTCAGAATAGATCGCACCTATACCATTTTCAAAATTTTGTCCGACCCCCATCCCCTGAAGGTTCTTCTTCATGAAACTCCAGGAGATATTGTCAAAGGCTTTCTCCGCGTCTACAAATATCAACACTGCTTTTGTGTTGATATTCACCTGCAATTTTTCTTTTTTTTTTCTTTTTTTTTTATTTTAATAGAAAAGAGATTCACATTAGACATCAAGCATATACAGATAAAAAGTGAAAAAAGAAAAAGGAAAAAAGAAAAGAAACACAATCAAAAGAAAAAAGAAAAAAAAAGGAGAAAAAGAAAAAGAAACAATAAAAGACAAACTTCCGTTCAGCTCGGTCCAGGAATTACATAACCACAATATAATCTTTACAGTAGAACTTACATTAGTATTTTACATCGGAGGTATTAATTATCATCTGCTGTTTTGTTGCCAATACCCATATTATTCTCAACATAAATTAAAAATTTCTTCCATTCATCTTTAAGTTTCGTTGTACTGTTTTGCCTTATTTTCTGTGTTAGTCTCGCTAATTCTATATATTGGAATAATTTCACTTGCCACTCTCCAATCGTGGGACTATCAGGGGATTTCCAATTTTGTGCAATTAAAATCCTCGCAGCGGCTATCGCGTACTGGAAAAAGATTTGATCTGGTTTTTTTATTTCCTCACCAATCATACCCAGAAGAAACAACTCGGGTGTTTTGGGGAAGTTGTACTTTAAGATTTTTTTCAGTTCGTCATATATCTTACCCCAGAATTCCTTCACTACCTCACAGGTCCACCATAAGTGAAAAAAGGTCCCAATCTTGTCTTTGCATCTCCAGCAATTACTATCGACGGTTTTATACATCTTTCCTAACTTTGCTGGGGTCAGGTACCAGCGGTACATCATTTTCTCTAGATTTTCCCGGAGAGTTGCACACGCTGTGAATTTCATACCCTTCCTCCAAAGTGTCTGCCATTTATTATAATCTATATTGTGACCAAGGTCTTTATCCCACTTTACCATCACCCCCTTCACCACATCCTCTCTTGTGTCCCATTCCAGTAGTTGTTTGTATAATTTGGAAAGGTGTTTTTCATTATTCTCTAAGATTTCCACCTGAAATCTTGATTTTTTATCCCTCATCCCCAATTTCTTATGCTCAGTCCACAGTGCATTAATCTGATGGAAGTGAAACCATTCTTTTATCTTATCTTTCACCTCGTCGTATGTCTTCACCTTCCAACCTTCTTCTGTCTTAATTAAAAGGTCCTCATAGGTCCACCTTTCCCCCGTCATGTTTAACTTTTTAATTTTAATAATATCCACTGGGGATAGCCACCAAGGGGTCCCTTCTTCCAACAGTTTTTTATATCTATTCCACACCTCCAATAGTGCCCCTCTGATTATATGACTAGAAAACCCTCTGTGAACCTTGCCTTTCTCCTGCCACAAATAGGCGTGCCACCCAAACCTAATGTCAAAACCCTCCAAATCCAATAAATCAGTATTTTTAAGGGTGGCCCATTCTTTTACCCAACTTAAACAGGCTGCCTCATGATATAGCCTTATATTCGGTACCGCAAAACCACCTCTCTCTCTTGCATCTGTCAAATATTTAAGTTTTATCCTGGCTCTCTTCCCCTGCCAAATAAACTCAGACAAAATTTTTTGCCAGTTCCCGAAACGGGTGGTACCTCTAATTATTGGGATGTTTTGGAACAAGAACAGTAACCTTGGAAGAATACACATTTTGATCGCCGCCATCCTCCCTGTCCACGAAAGCTTCAGCCTGTGCCAGGTGTCCATATCTTTTTTAATATCCTGCCAAATCTTGTCATAATTATCTTCAACCAAATTTATATTTTTCGGGGAAAGCCAAATTCCCAAATATTTCACCTTGTTCACAATTTTTATTCCGGTCTTTTGTTCTAGTTGGGCTTTATCCTCATTGGCCAGATTCTTTGTTAAAATTTTTGTTTTCTTCCTATTCAATCTAAATCCTGACAATCTGCCGAATTCCTCCAATAATTCTATTACCTTACATGTGCTGTCCATTGGTTCTTCCAGGGATATGACTAGATCGTCGGCATATGCCTTTAATTTGAATTCTTTCTCTCCGATTTTTATCCCCTTCACTCCCACTGCGTCTCTTATCCTATTTGCGATAACTTCCAAAACCATTATAAATAACAGGGGAGATAGGGGACAACCCTGCCTTGTACCTTTCCCGATCTTAAATGGTTTAGACAAATTGTTATTTATAATCAGCATAGCCTGTTCTTCCGAATATATTGCTTTGATACCTTTCAAGTAGGGGCCTTCTATACCTGCCTTTTCCAAACATCTTAATAAGAATTCCCAGGAAACATTATCGAATGCCTTTTCGGCATCTATAAAAATTAGTGCTGCTGGAATGTCTATCCTTGTGTCTAAATATTCGATAATATTTAATATATGGCGAACATTATCTTTCTGGTATCGGTTCGGGAGGAATCCCGCTTGATCTTTATGTATGTATTTCGTTAATAACTTCTTGAGTCTGCTTGCCATGATATCAGCAAAGATCTTATAATCGTTATTGAGCAGAGAGATTGGCCTATAGTTTTTTATGTCTGTTTTCTCAGTTTCTGATTTTGAAACCAAAGTTATGTATGCCTCCTTCCAGGAACCGGGAATTCCCCCTCCCTGGAGAATATTATTAATTAGATCCCTAAGCACCGGAGCAAGGAGTTCCCCAAATATTTTATAGTATTTTGAGGACAGACCATCCGGCCCAGGGGCCTTTCCGTTTTTCATCCTATTTATAGCCTCCTTAACTTCATTTACTGTAATCTCTTGGTTTAATTCTATTCTGTCTTCTTCCACTATACATTTTCCTCTATCCTGCTCCAGGTAATTTTCAATTTCTGAACTGTCTTCCAATCCTCTCTCATACAACTTTTCAAAAAATTGAACAAACCTTTTTTCTATTTCATCTGGGTCTTCTATGATGTTATCTTCCATTATTATTTTGCTTATCACATTTTGCTTCTTTCTTTTTCTCAACTGCCACGCGAGTAATTTTCCCATTTTATTTGCCGATTCAAAATACCTCTGCTTCATGTATTTAATTCTCCAGTCTAATTCTTGATTTAATATAGCTGAATATTGGGCCTGTAACACTTTAGAGGCGCGAATAGCCTCATCATCTGCTGGGTTTTTGGTCAATTTCCTCTCATAATTTCTCAGTTGTGTGAGGATTTCTTCTTTCTTTTGCTCCTTTAGTTTCCTCCTGTACTTGTTTTGTTGGATTAGGATACCCCTCATGACCGCCTTGCTGGCGTCCCATGCAATATCTATGGTAGGTTCCCCCCTTAAATTCAAATCAAAATAATCTTTCAAGCTGCCTTTAACCTTTTCTCTCACCTCATCAATATCCAGTAAGTTTTCATTCAGCCTCCACCTATATTGTCCCCTACACCCACTTTTAATTTCCATGGTCAACGCACAGTGATCAGAAAGTGTCCTGGGTAGGATTTCGCATCTCTTTACCCTTAAGACAAGGTTTCTTGTTATCCAAATTTGGTCAATTCTACCCCAACTCTGATGGGGTTCTGAATAATGAGTAAATTGTTTGGAGGTAGGGTTTTGGTTCCTCCAGACGTCAATTAGATCTAAATTTTCCTCTAGATCGTTAAAGGATTTCGGCAATTTTCCTCTGTTTAAGTTCCCTCTCTTTTCACTCCTGTCCAGCTCTGGTACTGGGACACCATTCATGTCCCCAAGCAGGATTAAGTTATGCGAATCTAGTTCTAATAGAATTCCTTCAAGCTTCTCAAAAAACTCTGCTCTGTTTTTATTCGGGGCGTAGACCGTCACCACATTAATTTCCCCCCCCCCCCGGAAATTTAGTTGAATCCCTAAAATTCTTCCTTCTTCATCTTTACAGATTTGCACGGGATCCCACTTCTCTTTTACATATATCACTACTCCTTTTTTTTTATTTACTTCCGAGTTGATAAACTCTACTCCCAATTTTTTATTCATCAGGATATGTTTATGTTTCTTTGCAATATGAGTTTCCTGGAAGCAAATTACATCATAGTTTTTGTTTTTCAGCACTCTCTCAATTTTATTCCTTTTGACTTTCTCATTCAGCCCATTCACATTCCAGGATAAAAAGTTTAATGTGTGTGTTATTGTTTTCCTTTATCTGCTACGGTTTCTCTGAATCACGAACTAGAATCTACTGCCTCTGTTACCTGAGAGCTCCCCCTCCTCTGCCGTCCCCGCTCCCACCACGGCTTCACCATCCTCCTCATCTGTTTCCTCCGTCTTCTCCTCTTCCTCCTGTCCTTCCTCCTCTCTTCCTCCTCCCGCCTCCTCCTCCTCCTCCTCTCTGCTCCTAGGCCTATTCTCTGGCTTTCCTAAATCTTTCTCATACCTTCTCAGGAATTTCTCAGCCTCCTGTGTATCCGTCAATCTAAATTTTTTGTCCTTATAATAGAAAGCAATCCCCTCCGGGAACTCCCATCTAAATTGTACCCCATTTCTTTTCAGAGCGGCTACCACCTGTTTATATCCCTCTCTTTTATGTAATAACCTGACCGGTATTTCTTTGTATATAATAATGGGCCTTCCATCAATTCTAAGTCTATTATGGTAGCTCTTCCTTAAGATTAGGTTTTTCATTTCCACTGAGTTGAGAATCACTAAGCAGTCTCCCAAGAATTTGTTAGTTCTAAAATTTTTAGGTCTTGACATTCTGAAGACATTCTCTATGGAAAGAGCCATCTCTTCCTCTCTTATATCTAACCATTTAGAAAGTTCTCTAATCATTTTTCCTCTAATGTCTTCATTTCGCTCCTCTGCTACTCCCCTGAATTTCAGATGTAGCTGCTTTTGTCGCATGTCTGCCATTGCTAAGTTGTCCCAAATCCTATCTTGCGAGCTGTTTAATTCTCTCAACTCTTCTTTCATCTTCGTTGTCTCTTTCTTCTGGTCCCTCATCTCTTTCTGTAGCTTTTTATTAGATTCCTCAATTATTCTGGATTTAACAGAGAGATCTTGAATTTTGGCTGAGAGCTCTCCAACTGCTCCTTCTATCTTTTTGTCAATTCTCTCTTGCACCTCTCCTAACTTATTTTCCATACATAGTATATTCTGTTTAAATTCCTCCTTTATTCTCGCCCATAAATTGTCCAAATCCTTAATTTCTTCCTGGCGGGACCACTTCCTCTCCCCCGGGGTCCCCCCTCCCTACCTCCCATCCTTTCCATCTTTCCCCGCCATTCCCAGTTCCTCCTCACCAGAGTTTCCCCCCTTCCACCCCTGCTTCCTCCCCCCCTTATCTCCCCTCCTTAAATTCCAACAGGTATCAACAATTATAGGCGAAAACCGGGTAACAATAAAACAGAGAGATAAAGCAAAAATAGAGCAGTTTTCACCGTCCAAATATAGCCAGTCTCCTCAATGGTTATCCAAATGGTTATCCAAATACTGCAATTGACTGCAAATGGTTATCCAAGTACAAATCTCCACACACCCCGGAGCCGGATTCTATGCCAAAGTCTATGCCAAAGTTCCAAGGTCCGAATTCAGAGGCGGGTGCCAAGAGGAGGTACAGGAGATGTGGAGTAATTCTGCCTTGGGTCCCGGCGCTATCGTTCAGGTCCTTCTCGCTGGTCCACTTTCCCCCCACTAGCACTGAGTCACAAGGCGGTAGGAATTTCTAATTGCGATCAAGCCTTAAAGTTATGTTTTCCACCCAAAGCCTTGAAGTTATATTCTCCACTTTCTGTTCCAATCCCAATCGCTGGGAGAGAGTCCTCCAGACAGAGGGAGGTAGCAGAGGCGTGGGGAAAATGGAGAGTGACGAGGGGGGGAAGGTCTCCCGACTCCCGACTCTGGACCTCTCTTTCCTCCTTTCCGCCGTCTTTCTCATAAAATAATCCGCCCGCTCCTCAAACTTCCCCGGAGCTGTACTATGGTCCTTTCAAGGGCGGCAAAAGAAAGGAAAAAAAGGAGAAAAGAAACTACCCATAGAGTTCGCTATATCCGCTACAAAAAAAATATAAAAGTGAAAAACAATTTACACAGTTTAAAAACCAAAATACAGCAGCTAAGAACAACCACAAGAGCGGAGTCAGAAAGGGGCAAGCAGCTCAAACGGCGTGAACAACACAAAGGAGCTGATTATTATCCCGCCGCTGCTTGGTTACTCTCCGCTTGGTTAATGCTCCGAACTCTCGAACGTCTCTAGCGTCCTTGTTGTTTTATAGTTTTATAGTTTTATGATTTTATAGTTCTTTATAGTTCTTATAAATTCTTATAGGCAAATATACCTCACTTCACGTTTCACAACTTAAAGTTCACTCACACAAGCAGACTTTACAAGAGGCCATCTCATGCCGCCGACTTCCAGCTGCGCCATCTTAGTTCCATCGCCGAGTGAACTCCCAAAACACACTCCTTAAAAGATACCGGGCAGCACACAGCTCCGCTACCAGCTTTACACTTTCCAAAAAAATGCGTTTCTGTATAAACGCTACAGCACACTGTGGATGCCTTTCTTCTCTCTAGGAAGCCCGTCGCCTCTCCTGGCAGGAGCTTGAGGCGTCGCGCTGCGGAGTCGGAACTTTCCCAATTGCGCTGGCGGTCTCCGTCTTCTCAACCCGTCGGAACAGGGAGGTGACGCGACCGCTTCCACGCTGCCGGGAGCCTGTCACCCCAGGGAACCCCCCTTAGGGTTTTTTCCGGGTTCGCTGCGCCCTAGCGGCTCACCAAACCTCCGCAGCGCCCGAAGAATCAAGAACTGGTTCTCCGCGCTCCCTTCCAAGCCGCGACCGGAACCGGAAGTCCTCACCTGCAATTTTTCTAGGACGTTAATTATATTCCTCATATTGTCCGATAGATGTCTTCCAGGGAGAAAGCCTGCCTGATCTTTATGTATAGCCTCTGCCAATACTTTTTTCAATCTTTTAGCCAAAATGTCTGCAAAAATTTCATAATCCACATTAAGCAGGGATATGGGACGGTAGTTCTTAAGTTGTGTCTTTTCAGACTCAGTTTTCGGTATAAGTGTGATATAAGCTTCTTTCCACGACTCAGGCGCTTTTCCCCCCTCCATAATTTTGTTGCACACCTCCTTTAGTGGTTGAATTAAATAGTCTTTCAAAGTTCTATAGTATTTAGAGGTTAATCCATCAGGCCCTGGAGATTTGCCCAATTGCATGTTCTGAATCGCACATTCCACCTCTTGTTCAGTTATTTTGTGGTTCAATAACAATTTATTTTCTTGAGGAATTTTTTGTAATCCATTGGTTTTCAAAAATTGGTCATTTTTTGTCTCAATCTGTGGCCCTTGTGTATAAAGTTGTTTAAAGTATCTCTGGAAACAATTTCTGATCTCCTGTGGGTTCTGTATGCTCTTTCCTTCCACCTCAAGATTTGTAACCGTATTTAACTTTTGTCTCTTCTTCAACTGCCACGCTAGCAGCTTCCCACATTTATTGGCTGATTCAAAGGTCTTTTGTCTCATCTGTTTGATTTTCCATTCAATATCTTGATTTATCATTTTCATATATTGTACTTGGTTTAATTTAATTTCTCTCAGAATCTCTTGTGACTTTGGTTTAGCTCTAAGCCTCTTCTCTCCTCTTATCTTCTCCAAAATCTTTTCTTTTTTCTCCTCTTGAGTTCTCCTTTTTATTGCGTTCTGCTGTATCAGGAACCCTCTCATTACAGCTTTACTTGCGTCCCAGATTACTCTTTTTTCCACAGAGGTCTTCAAATTAATCTCAAAATAGTCTTTCATCATTTTTGGGGCCTTCTTGGTAATTTCTGTATCTCTAAACAAGGTGTCATTCATCCTCCATCTGAAGGAACCAGTCGGTGTTTCCATTTTCACAGGATTATGGTCGGAACAGGTTTTTGGACAGATTTCCACCTTTTGAATCTTGGGAACCATTCCTCTGGTTATCCAGATTTGGTCAATTCTTGTCCAGGTCTTTTGGGCTTCAGAAAAGAAAGTCCCCTCTCTACCTAGGGGGTTCTTAGTTCTCCAAATGTCAATCAGGTCCATATTGTCTGTCATTTCAAAAAAGGTTTTCGGTAGTCTTCCATCTTTTGTCACCACCTGTCTTTCTGACTTATCCATGTTTGTCGATACCACCCCATTCATATCTCTGAGCATGATGATATTGTAATCCATAAAGTCCAACAATGTCTCGTGCAGTTTCTTAAAAAATTCTGATTTTTCCTCATTTGGTGCATAGACCCCTACTATCCAGAGTCTCTCTCCTTGAAATTGTATCTCAATTGCCACAAATCTTCCTTGGTCATCTTTAAAAGTGAATTTTGGTGATAAACTTTCTTTTGCATAGATCACAGCTCCTCTCTTTTTAACTTTATCTGATGAGATAAATTCTTGGCCTAATCTTTTGTTGATTAATACTTTCTTGTGTATTCTGGTCACATGGGTTTCTTGCAAACAAATCAAGTCCAATTTTTCCTTTTCCATAGATGAAAGATTCTTTTCCTTTTGTCAGGGGAATTCAAACCTCGAATATTCCAACTTAGTACCTGCAGAGACATTGTATAAATTATTCTATATTCCCTCCAACAGCTCCCAACAATTGTTCTTGATCTGTGGGTGGTATCACTTTCTCTGATTTATCCACTCCCAGTGGTGGCTTCCCTGGGTCCAAAGCTCCTGGTTCAGCCGGCCCTGGAGGCGGGGACTCCAGTGCAGGCTGGGATTCCTCTGGTTCATCCTCTGAATCGGAATCCCAGGCCATCACACCATCCCCCCTCCCTGGCCCCCCCCTCAACCGAGGGTCCGGACCCGGCTTGCCGGGGTACGTCGCATGGAACTCTCGGAGGCAGGCAGGTGCGTGGACATTGGCCGCTGGTTCCCAGGAACGGTCCTCCGGTCCGTACCCCTTCCAGTCAATGAGATACTGCAGCTTTCCCCTGCGGTATCGGGAGTCCAGGATGCGTTCCACCTCGTACTCAGGCTCTCCCTGAACCAACACTGGCTGCGGTTGGGGACGGTTCGGGTGGAACTCGTCGGGTGGGGCCACCGGACTCAGAAGGGACCTGTGGAAGACCGGGCGAACCTTCAGGGTTGCGGGTAACCGGAGGCGGAATGCCACAGGAGAGACTTGGTCCACGATAGGGAACGGGCCGGTGAAGCGGGCGTCCAACTTCCGCGAAGGTCGAGAGGGGTGGAGGTGGCGAGTGGAGAGCCAAACCAGGTCACCGACGCGAAGCTCCGGCCCCCACCTGGCGGTGGCGGTCGGCCTGGGCTTTGTACGCTTCCTTGGCCTGGTGCAGTTGCTCCACCAAAAGCTGTTGCTGGGACTGGAGCTCTTGAAGCCACTCCATCACCGCCGGGACCGCGGATGCCGGCAGCACATCTGGAAACAGCCGTGGATGGTAACCGTAACTGGCCTGGAACGGGGTCTGCTGGGTGGACGCATTCACCGCGTTGTTGTAGGCGAACTCCGCCAATGCCAGGTGGTCGACCCAGTCATCCTGCTGATAGCTGCAGTAACACTGGAGGTACTGCTCCAGCACCGCGTTCGCCCGTTCCGTCTGGCCATCGGTCTGTGGGTAGTAGGCTGACGAGAGGCAGACCTCTGTCCCGAGGGTCTGGTGCAATGCTCGCCAGAACCGGGATGTGAACTGAACGCCCCGGTCGGACACCACGCGCTCAGGTAGGCCATGCAGGCGGAAGACATGCTGAAGGTACAGCTGAGCGGTTTCCTTGGCTGTGGGTACAGATGGGCAGGGGGTGCAGTGCACCATCTTGGTGAAATGGTCGGAGAAAACTAGAAGGCAGGTACAGCCACGAGACGGGGGTAAGTCCACTACAAAGTCCAACGAAACCGTGTGCCAAGGGCGCGGTGGAACTGGCAATGGCTGAAGTAGGCCGGGGGGGTCGCCCGGTAGGGCCCTTGGCGCGCCGGCAGACTTCACAACCAGCAATGTAGCGAGCCACGTCAGCCTTCAGGCGGGGCCACCAAAACTCACGACTGACCAGATGGGTGGTCCGATACCGTCCAAAGTGCCCCGCTGCTGGGGCATCATGGGCCATCCGGAGAACCTCCAGCCGCAGTGGCCCTGGCGGGATGTACAGACGGCCGTGGTGCAGCAGAAGGCCCTGATGCAGGACCAGCCCCGGATACTGTGGGCTGGACCCTTCAGCCAGCTCCCGGAGTCGTTCCTGGGCCCAAGCGTCGATCCGCTGCTGTTCCCGCACCCGAGCCTGCAGTGGCTCCGCCTCCTGGGTGGCCAGGAATGCAGCTGGAGGTAGGATCGTGGTGGGTTCTGCTTGCTGTACCGTGTCTGCGTTGTCTTCAGGTTTCCGGCACAGGGCATCCGCCTTCTGGTTCTGAGAGCTAGGAATGTAGCGTATCCGGAACTGGAACCGGGAAAAGAACAACGCCCACCGGATCTGTCTTTGGTTCAGCTTGCGGGTGGTCTGAAGGTACTCCAGGTTCCGGTGGTCGGTTCTCACCTCCACCGGATGTCGTGCCCCCTCAAGATGGTGGCGCCAGACCTCAAAGGCCACCTTGATGGCCAGTAGTTCCCGCTCCCACACAGTATAGTTACGCTCCGCTGGTAGGAGCTGGTGGGAATAGAAGGCGCAGGGTAAGAGTGGCGCTTCAGGTCCATTCTGTTGAGACAAGACGGCACCGAGAGCCGTACTGGAGGCGTCGGTCTCCACCACAAAGGGTCGAGAGGGGTCAGGATGTTGTAAGATCGGCGCCCTCTGGAAACAGGCCTTCAACCCCTGAAACGCCTCCTCTGCCTCCTTGTCCCAGGAAAACGGCGTCTTTGGGCGCAGTAGCCGGGTCAACGGGGTGGTGCGATGAGCATAATCTGCGATGAAGGTCCGGTAGTAGTTGGCGAACCCCAGGAAACGCTGTAGGTCCTTGCGGTTCCGGGGTGCCGCCCATTCTCGAACCGCTGCCACCTTCCCAGGGTCCATCTGCACCCCATCTGGAGAGAGCCGGTGACCAAGGAAGTCCACAGTCCGCTGATGGAACTCGCACTTGCTGAGCTTTGCGTACAAACGGTGCTCACGCAAGCGCTGCAGCACGGTCCAGACATGTCCCTCATGGCGAGCCGGGTCACGGGAGTAAACCAGTATGTCGTCCAAGTACACCACCACGTACTTGTCTAACAAATCCTGGAACACGTGGTTGATGTAGCGTTGGAACACAGCAGGCGCGTTGCACAAACCGAAGGGCATAACCAAGTATTCGAACTGCCCGTACCGGGTCCCAAACGCTGTCTTCCACTCATCCCCGGCTCGGATCCGAATCAAGTTGTAGGCCCCCCGGAGGTCCAGCTTGGTGAACACCTGTGCCCCTTGCACCCGCTCCAGCAACTCTGAAATAAGGGGCAAGGGGTACCGGTCTGGGATGGTAATTTTGTTCAGGGCTCGGTAATCATGGCAAGGGCGGAGTTCCCCACATTTCTTCTTAACAAAGAGCACTGGTGCCGCGGTAGGCGAGGTGGAAGGCCTAATGAACCCACGCTCCAGGTTCTTGCGCAAGAAGTCCTGCAAAGCCTCGCGCTCTGGCTCTGTTAGAGAATATAAGCGACTCACTGGTAAAGGCGCTCCGGGTTGGAGGTCTATGCCGCAGTCAAAAGGCCGATGCGGCGGCAGCTGGTCCGCCCCCCGTTCCTCAAACACGTCCTGGTAGTCCTGGTACACGGCTGGGAGCGTGGGTGCTGCCTGCTCCGTGGGCGCGGCCGCCAGCGTCTCGGATTGAGCATGGGAACATGGGTCTGGGAAGTGCACAGTCCGTTTGACCCAGTCAATCTGAACGTTGTGACCTTCCAACCAGTCCATCCCGAGCACGAGGGGGAACCGGGGCATAGAGGCAATGTCCAAAGTTCGCAACTCCCGGTGCTGCTGGAGACACAGGACCAGGGGCTGGGTCTCCTGAGTAACGGCTCCCGAACGTAGAAGCCGTCCGTCAATTGCTTCCACCTGGACCGGTTCTGGCTTGTTCCGAAGTGGCACCTGATGATGGGCAGCAAAAGCAGCGTCCATATAAGAACGGGTTGCTCCTGAATCCACCAAAGCATGGGTAAGAATCCAGGGCCCACCTGGAGGGTATAAACGTACCGGAACCATAAGATGTTGCAAGTCTATTGGTGCGGGCCCATTCTGCGCTGTTTGGGACCCCCGGTAGCTAGGGCCATCAGCTACTGGGGGTTGGCGGTTTCCCTGCGGCCGGCGTTTCTCAGGGCAGGACCGAGCGTAGTGTCCACTTCCGCCACAGTAGAGACATAGATTCCCCTCCCGACGCCGCTCCTTCTCTACGGGGGAAAGGCGTGGCCGCACTGCCCCGAGCCGCATAGGCTCCTCCGATAACTTAGTTGTGACCGAGGGGCTGCCGGAAGAAACTGGTGCCGAGAACTGGAGGTGTCGTCGGCCCCGGGCCTGGCGACGATCCTCCAGCCGGTCGTCTATCTGTAGACTCCGTTGAATGAGAGTGTCTAGCGTGGTGGGGCGTTCCATCGTGGCCAGCTGGTCCAGTATCTCGTCCGAAAGCCCTTCGAGATACTGGTCCCGCAGTGCCAAGTCGTTCCAGGTCAAATCCTGTGCCAACAGCCGAAACTCCGTGGTATATGCGGCTACCGTGGACTTGCCCTGTTCCAACCGCCGAATCGCCCGGTTGGCTTGACTCCCTTTCAGGGGGTTGCCGTACGCGGCCTCCAGGAGATTGCAAAACCCCGTATAGTCTGCCAGCAAGGGGGAGTCTTGCCTGAGTAGCGGCAACGCCCACTTGACCGCCTGGTCCTTTAACAAACTAATCAAAAAGTGCACCTTGGTGCGGTCGTCAGGGAAGTTCCGGGCTCGCCCCTGAATATACAGCTTGGCTTGGGCGAGGAACATGGGAAAGCTGGCCGGGGCCCCATCAAATTTCTCGGGCAAAGCCACTGGGTACTTGCCAGGAGCCGGTGGGGCTTCCAAGCGCTGCTGAAGAGCCGTCACCGCATCGCTGAGCTGCTGCACGGTGTGGGTCAAGGCCTGGTTTTCCTGGGCCAAAGCCTCCAGCGCAGCCGCCTGGTCAGCCATGGCCTCTGGCTCTTCCCGAACGCACCCCAACGAAGGGGGAGTGCGGGTGTGGCGGGAGCAAACTGTGCTGGTCCCGGGGGTAGGTACCGTGGGTGTAAGCAGAGTCCACACGAAGAGGGGCGAGGTCCAAGGCGGAGAGCCGGGCGGGGAACAGGAACGCTGGAACAGGAGGCTGAGCAGGGAACAGGAGCACCGGATAGTCAGGAACAGGAGGCTGAGCAGGGATCAGGAACACCGGATAGTCAGGAACAGGAGGCCGAGCAGGGATCAGGAACACAGGAAGGTCTGAAGCCAACAACGACGTTGCTCCCGCAACCTGGGGCCAGGCAGACTGGGCTTTTATCCTCTTCTAAGGCCGGGGGCGGTCCCGGCCCCCAGAAGCCCCGCCTCCTCTGGCCTTAAGGCGAGCACTCCTCCTGGGGGCAACCAGTTCCCTTCGCCTCTCTGCCCTAAGCCTCTGCAGATCAGGAGAGGCCGAAGGGTTACTGGGCCCTGGAGGAGGCTCACCTGTGGCCACTGAGTCGTCAAGCCCCTCTGGGGCCAGAAGGGCTTCACCTGGGGCCAGCTCCTGAAGCTCTGTCACAGGTGCAGGCTCTTCAGCATCTAGGCCTTGCCCCAGTTCAGCCGGCCCTGGAGGCGGGGACTCCAGTGCAGGCTGGGATTCCTCTGGTTCATCCTCTGAATCGGAATCCCAGGCCATCACACCTTTAGTCAGTTTATCTATTAGTTCCCTTTCATTAAATTTCCTTAAACTTATTAGTTACAGCTGTAATTCTCTACTTCTTACCCCTTGACATCTTTACACTCCTCAGTTTTACAACAGTTTTTAAGAAATATTTTAAATTTCTTCCAGTCCTCTTCCACTGTCTCTTTCCCCTGGTCTCGGATTCTGCCGGTCATCTCTGCCAGTCCCATGAAGTCTGTCACCTTTGTCTGCCATTCTTCCAGAGTAGGTAGTTCTTGCATCTTCCAATACTTTGCCAGAAGAATTCTTGCTGCTGTGGTAGCATACATAAAAAATGTCCTATCCTTCTTTGGCACCAATTGGCCAACCATACCCAGGAGAAAAGCCTCAGGTTTCTTAGGAAAAGTCCACTTAAGGACCTTCTTAATTTCATTATAGATCATTTCCCAAAAGGCTTTAATCTTTGGGCAGGTCCACCAAAGGTGGTAAAAGGTACCTTCAGTCTCATTACATTTCCAGCATTTATTACTGGGCAAATGGTAAATTTTTGCAAGCTTGACTGGGGTCATGTACCACCTGTAAATCATTTTCATTATGTTTTCTTTTAAGGCATTACATGCCGTAAATTTAACACCAGTGGTCCATAACTGTTCCCAGTCAGCAAACATAATATCATGACCGATATCTTGTGCCCATTTAATCATAGCTGATTTCACTGTTTCATCCTGTGTATTCCATTTCAACAGCAAGTTATACATTCTAGACAAATTCTTAGTATTGGGTTCTAACAGTTCTGTTTCTAATTTTGACCTCTCCTTCTGAAATCCTATTTTCCTGTCCTGCTTAAATGTCTCATTTATCTGATGGTAATGTAACCAATCTCGAACTTTGAACTTTAATTTCTCATAACTCTGAAGTTTAAGCTTCTCACCATCTTGTTCTAGGATTTCACAGTATTTTGGCCAATTTGAATCCATATTAAGTTTTTTCACCGCCTTAGCTTCCATTGGTGACAACCACCTGGGAGTTTTACTTTCCAACAAGTCTTTATATCGAGTCCAAACATTGTATAATGCTTTCCTGACAATATGGTTTTTAAAACTTTTATACACCTTTGCCTTGTCGTACCATAGATATGCATGCCAACCAAAGTTATTATCATACCCCTCCAAATCTAAAATGTCTGTGTCTTCAAGAAGTAGCCAGTGTTTCAACCAGCAAAAAGCTGCTGCTTCATAATAGAGTCTTAAGTCCGGCAGGGCAAAGCCCCCTCTATCTTTTGCATCAGTTAAAATCTTAAATTTTATTCTGGGCTTTTTGCCCTGCCAGACAAATTTAGATATGTCTTTCTGCCACTTCTTGAACCAGTCCATCTTGTCCAAAATCTGTAGGGTCTGAAATAAAAATAACATTCTAGGCAATACATTCATCTTAATAACAGCAATTCGGCCTAACAAGGAAAGTCTCAACTTAGACCATATTTCTAGATCTTTCTTTACTTCTGTCCAACATTTTTCATAATTGTCTTTAAATAAATTCACATTCTTAGATGTTAAGTTCACCCCCAGGTATTTCACTTTTTTCGTTGGTATCTTCGGTTCTCTTTCCTCTGCCTCTTTTTGTAGATTTTCCTTGTGATCTTTCAAAAATCTCTCTTTATCCTCCTCTGATCTTATCTTCACCTTTTTCCCTTTATAGGTAAAAGACAGGCCTTGAGGAAACTCCCACCTAAAAATGATACTGTTTCTTCTTAACAGATACACTAGATCTCCGTATTTAGCTCTAAGGTCCAATAGGTGTTTTGGAATATCTTTAAAAATTTCAATCCTTGAGTCTTCTATCTCCAATGATTTCTGGTAGTGGAGGCTCAATATTTTATCCCTCTCTTCTTTAGATCTGAGTGTAATCAGACAGTCTCTTACCCTGTTTTTTCTTCCCCCTTTGCCGCCTTTACCGAGTCTGAAGGCAGTCACTATCTTAAAATCTTTGTCCTGATCAAGGCCCCAGAATTCTTCAAATTCCTGTGTCAGAAATTCACTCAAATTATTTTGTTCCAATTCTGGTACCGACCTGATCCTTAAATTGGTCTGTTTGTCTCTTAGTTCAATCAAGGACAATTGCACCTTATGATCCTCAAGTTGTTTATTAATTGGCTGTATCCTTTCTTCTACCGCCTGCGCCTTCTCTTTTGCTTCCTCAGCAATTTTTCTTGTCAATTTAGATTCCTGCAGCAGCCAATCAATGGCCTGTGTGTTGGAGCTGATAGTTGTGGTGTTTAAGTCGATTTTAGCTGACAATTTTTCCAGAGCTCCAAATATTTTATCTAATGATGCATTTAATGTCTCTTCAGAGCCCCCACCTTTTGCTCCAGACTGTCCAATTTCTTCTTTTTCTAAAACAGGTGGGGCTACTACTGATTGTCTTCATTGCTGCAGCCTGGTTTTTATCTTTGAGGATTTTTCCTGGGATTTTCCCTGAGGTTGAAGCTGATCCATTACTTTATCTTTGAAACTCAAGGTCACTCTCACGGTTCAGATTCTTTAGTAATGGGAAAATTTCCTGGCCAGCTGTAATGGAAAATCCCCAGTTATATCACAAGCCTCCTCTAGGGGAGCTCCTTGGCAACAATGTTCTTTTCAAAGTAACTTATTTCTATAGGCAGTAGTATACTTCAGTCAAAAGCAACAATTACAAAGAGGGTCCTTCAATAATGTCAGTTCAGTTACAGAGTGATCTCATGTAGTAACAATGTCTTTAAATGGTGCAGAACTTTCCCTGCTGTCTCTGGCAGTCCAATATCAGGGATTAAGTGGTGGTCTTTATTTTTCCCTCACCCTTTTTCCTTCAATCAAGAGGTTTCTTCTCCTCCCCCCCGCTCTGAGAGGGGGGTACTTATTTCAGACATTAAAATTTAGCTCCTTTTAGCTCAACTTCCCGAATTCTTAGCTTCAAAAAAAAAAAAAAGCGTCTTTGCTTTAGTCCTATTTACAAAACCGGAAGACGGACTTCTTTTTTGCGCCTTCCCGCTTCAGTGCCAAATTCAAGTTTGTTGCGTCGATCAAAGCAAACAAATCCTTTGATCTCTCACTTTTAACGAAATCTTACTCACGGGTTGTAGTTTAGAAGCCGAATTTTCAAAGGAAAAAGGTCAGCGCTCTCCGGCATCACCTATGCAGCTTCACTCCGCAGAAGTAGCGATTAACTCTAAGCACAGCGCCGCGCACCCCCGTCTCGTTCCGGAGCTTTTTACCAAGCCCCTTTGCCAAACGGGGGGGGGGGGCGCAAAGGTGCCCGCCGAGTTCCACGGTCGCAGGCTTTGCTCTCCTGCGGTTTTTGGAAGGGTCCCCGCTTCGCTGCAGCGGGTAGACCCGATTTCTGCGGAGCTTCTCCCACCTATTCAGATGGATTCCGCCATTGCCGTTGGCGCCGCCTCCGGAAGTCCTGGATTCTGGTTATATAAATGGCCTTGCTTGAAGCTGTGGATTGTGCTCTGCATTAGCAGAGAGGCTCTACTTAGTTGCAAACGAAGCACATTTCAGTTATTAGAGAAACCGGTGTTTCCATGCAGGCTTGTTCAGGAACTCTGTGAACTAGACAGCCGCTGTTTTAAACTGGCCCTTTTTCTGGCAGGTTAAACAATTAAAGTTGACTTGATTCACTTCATCCGCCAACTACCCTTCTAAGCAAACAGAGCAATTACAAATAAAAGGTTCTCCAACCGTGCGCTATCCCTATCTGCAAGCGAGCTCTCCCACAAAGTGGGTGGGGGGACAGGGGATCCCCTCTGCTGTGCTCTGCCTCAACGCCCCAAAGACAAGCCATCCAGCTGGAGAAAAGGGGGGAGGGGTGTACGCCACAGGAACGGCCAAGAACGCTGATTTTTGCTCAGCAATGAGGCGTTAAAGCAGACATACCTTCCTCTGGGTCTCTTCTCTCTCGGGTCAGGCTCTCCCTGTCCACAGCGGCGGCGGCTGCAGCAAGGTCGGGGCACCCCCCCCCCAGCCAGCGGATTGGCTGGCTGGAATGTCCCCGGATTTAATTAATGTCCCCGGATGTAGTTGGGACCTCCGATGCTGCTTGCTGCCATGGCGTCAGCCATTTTGCAGTGCAGGAAGTCCCCAGGCGTAAATCCGGGGACATTCCGGGGACACATTTCTGCCGGGGACAGATTGCTGAATCCGGGGACTCTCCCTGGCAACCGGGGACGACTGGTAAGCCTCCTTCTGGCCTTACCTGAGCAGCAAGTGCAGCTTGCCCTGAATCCCCATGGATCCCTTCAGCTGCCATCAAGTTCCCAGGTGTGGATCTGTTGTCCTGACCTGATTTTTAAATAGAATTCCATTAGCCTTTACATTTTTAACTTTGGACTCTTATCTGCAAACCCGCAGCCCCACCTCCCCACCTGAACACTGGGAGGGCCATGTCCCCGGAATTTGTGAAGACAGGGTTCTCAAAAATACCTCTGGCTTGTGGCTCCTGGAGTGTTGCTGGCAACGCCTGGAGTTTCTCTTCAAGCTCCCAGAGCTTCACAAGGAATGTTTGAGTTTCCTTAAATACTGTTTCAGCTCCATGCCACACCCCAGCCAAAAGAGCTCCTATCACTGAGAAAAAGAAGGGAGCATCTGTGCATGTCATTCCGTTCAAGTTGCACCAAAGTGGGACTTGTTCATCTGAGCTCCACAGGCTGGTTTTTCTAATTGTTTGACTGGGGTTGTTTGTTGGTTTTTCTTTAATTTGGGCAAGGCCTTTTTATGTGCCCTTTCAATCCCCAAGAGCCAGCACTGTAAATCAGTTTTAAGGGAGACTTACAACCACAGCTGCCGCCCCCCCCCAACATCATCAGCAGTTACACATACAGGCTTTTAAAACTTATTTAATATCTTTTTTAAAAAGTTAACCTTGTAATTCCTAAATCATTTTAAACACTTTGAAATACTTTCTAAAATTCTGCTATTTAACATTTATGTAAATGGTGTAATAAAGGAACCCAAATGGCCAGATATTTCCCTGTTTCAGTTTTATCCCATAATATATCCATTTTGCTACATGCCAACGATACGGTGTTGTTAGCACAAACGCAAGTGGGTATGAGGCGATTGCTAAAGAACTTTGGGAGACTGTGTCGTAACAAAGATTTGAATACAAATTATTCCAAGACAAAAGCCGTAGTATTGGGGGCACAGCCCAGGAAGCAGAAATGGCTCCTAAATGGACAAGCCATTGAACAAGCCAGGCATTTCAACTACAGTGGTACCTCTGGTTGCGAAGGGCCTCCGTTCCGGAGGCCCGTTCGCATCATGAGCAGAACGCAACCCGCGTCTGCGCCTGTGTGGGTCGCGATTTGCCGCTTCTGCACATGCGCATGACGTCATTCTGAGCGTCTGCACATGCGCGAGCAGCGAAACCTGGAAGTAACCCGTTCCGTTACTTCCGGGTCACCGTGGGACGCAATTCTCAAAAATACCTCTTGCTTGCGGCTCCTGGAGTATTGCAGGGAATGGCTGGAGGTTTTCTACAAGCTCCTGGACCTTCAGATCAAATGCTTGATCATCCTTAAGTACTGTTTCTGCCCCCATCTTAGGGCTATTGGGCACCTTCTTCAGTATTTCAACATCCTGGAGAGGACAGACACTTCCTGCTAGACATTTACTCCAGACATTTACAGAAGGCACAGAGGCACTGGTTGAAGAAGTTGGGAATGAGCAGACAGTGCTATTGCTGAGAAGGCGCTCCACCCCAGGGTGCTAAAGAGCTCTTTCCCTAGCCTGCAGGTGCCAGAAGGCCAAGCGCTGGTGTTGCAGTGGTGGTACTTCAGAGGCGTAGGAGAAAAGGCTGCTCTGGATTCTGGGTATATAAATGGCCTTGCCTGAAGCTGTGGATTGTGCTCTGCATTAGCAGAGAGGCTCTACTTAGTTGCAAATGAAGCACATTTCAGTCATTATAGAAACCGGTGTTTCCATGCATGCTTGTTCAGGAACTCTGTGAACTAGACAGCCGCTGTTCTAAACTGGCCCTTTTTCTGGCAGGTTAAACCATTAAAGTTGACTTGATTCACATCATCCGCCAACTACCCTTCTAAGCAACCAGAGCAATTACAAATAAAAGGTTCTCCAACCGTGCGCTATCCCTATCTGCAAGCGAGCTCTCCAACAAAGTGGGGGGGGCAGGGGATCCCCTCTGCTGTGCTTTGCCTCAACGCCCCAAAGACAAGCCGTCCAGCTGGAGAAAAGGGGCGAGGGGTGTACGCCACAGGAACGGCCAAGAACACTGTTTTTTGCTCAGCAATGAGGCGTTAAAGCAGACAGACCTTCCTCTGGGTCTCTTCTCTCTCGGGTCTGGCTCTCCCTCTCCTCAGTGGCGGCGGCTGCAGCAAGGTCGGGGCACCCCCCCCCCAGCCAGCGGATTGGCTGGAATGTCCCCGGATTTAATTAATGTCCCCGGATGTAGTCGGGACCTCCGATGCTGCTTGCTGCCATGGCGTCAGCCATGTTGTAGCGCAGGAAGTCCCCAGGCGTAAATCCGGGGACATTCCGGGGACACATTTCTGCCAGGGACAGATTGCTGAATCCGGGGACTCTCCCTGGCAACCGGGGACGCCTGGTAAGCCTCCTTCTGGCCTTACCTGAGCAGCAAGTGCAGCTTGTCCTGGATCACCGTGGATCCCTTCAGCTGCCATCAAGCTCCCAGGTGTGGATCTCTTGTCCTGACCTGATTTTTAAATAGAATTCCATTAGCCTTTACATTTTTAACTTTGGACTCTTATCTGCAAACCCGCAGCCCCACCTCCCCACCTTAACACTGGGAGGGCCATGTCCCCGGAATTTGTGAAGACAGGATTCTCAAAAATACCTCTGGCTTGCGGCTCCTGGAGTGTTGCTGGCAAGGCCTGGAGTTTCTCTTCAAGCTCCTGGAGATTCACACCGAATGCTTGAGTTTCCTGAAATACTGTTTCAGCTGCATGCCACACCTCAGCCAAAAGAGCTGCTATCACTTAAAAAGTTTAAAAAGTTTTTTTTTAATTTCTCATTAAAGAATTATATATATATATCTACTTTTCCATCCCCACTCACCCCTTTTTCTATTTACTTATTACAATGGTTTTGTTCTTTTCTTTCTCTTTTCTGAACAAACAAACAATTTTCAGTAGGATTTTTTGTGTTTTCTTTTTCTTTCTTTCTTCTTTTTCTCTCTATCTCTTTTCTCTGTTCCTTATCTTTTCTTTTCCATCTTGTCTTTTGTCTGACACTATAACTTGAACCACCACAGCGACTTTTGATTTTTAAATAGAATTCCATTAGCCTTTACATTTTTAACTTTGGACTCTTATCTGCAAACTCCCAACCCCACCTCCCCACCTTAACACTGGGAGGGCCATGTCTCCGGAATTTGTGAAGACAGGATTCTCAAAAATACCTCTTCCTTGCGGATCCTGGAGTATTGCTGGTAACGGCTGGAATTTTTCTTCAAGCTCCTGGACCTTCATACGCAATGCTTGATCATCCTTAAGTACTGTTTCCGCCCCCGTCTTAGGGCTTTGGGGCGCCTTCTTCAGTATTTCAACATCCTGGAGAGGACAGACACTTCCTGCTAGACATTTACTCCAGACATTTACAGAAGGCACAGAGGCACTGGTTGAAGAAGTTGGGAATGAGCAGACAGTGCTATTGCTGAGAAGGAGCTCCACCCCAGGGTGCTAGAGAGCTCTTTCCCTAGCCTGCAGGTGCCAGAAGGCCAAGCGCTGGTGTTGCAGTGGTGGTACTTCAGAGGCGTAGGAGAAAAGGCTGCTCTGGATTCTGGGTATATAAATGGCCTTGCCTGAAGCTGTGGATTGTGCTCTGCATTAGCAGAGAGGCTCTACTTAGTTGCAAATGAAGCACATTTCAGTTATTATAGAAACCGGTGTTTCCATGCAGGCTTGTTCAGGAACTCTGTGAACTAGACAGCCGCTGTTTTAAACTGGCCCTTTTTCTGGCAGGTTAAACGACTAAAGTTGACTTGATTCACTTCATCCGCCAACTACCCTTCTAAGCAACCAGAGCAATTACAAATAAAAGGCTCTCCAACCGTGCGCTATCCCTATCTGCAAGCAAGCTCTCCCACAAAGTGGGTGGGGGGACAGGGGATCCCCTCTGCTGTGCTTTGCCTCAACGCCCCAAAGACAAGCCGTCCAGCTGGAGAAAAGGGGCAAGGGGTGTACGCCACAGGAACGGCCAAGAACACTGTTTTTTGCTCCGCAATGAGGCGTTAAAGCAGACATACCTTCCTCTGGGTCTCTTCTCTCTCGGGTCGGGCTCTCCCTCTCCTCAGCGGCGGCGGCTGCAGCAAGGTCGGGGCACCCCCCCCCCCAGCCAGCAGATTGGCTGGCTGGAATGTCCCCGGATTTAATTAATGTCCCCGGATGTAGTCGGGACCTCCGATGCTGCTTGCTGCCATGGCGTCAGCCATGTTGCAGCGCAGGAAGTCCCCAGGCGTAAATCCGGGGACATTCCAGGGACACATTTCTGCCAGGGACAGATTGCTGAATCCGGGGACTCTCCCTGGCAACCGGGGACGCCTGGTAAGCCTCCTTCTGGCCTTACCTGAGCAGCAAGTGCAGCTTGCCCTGGATCACCGTGGATCCCTTCAGCTGCCATCAAGCTCCCAGGTGTGGATCTGTTGTCCTGACCTGATTTTTAAATATAATTCCATTAGCCTTTACATTTTTAACTTTTGACTCTTATCTGCAAACCCGCAGCCCCACCTCCCCACCTTAACACTGGGAGGGCCATGTCCCCGGAATTTGTGAAGACAGGATTCTCAAAAATACCTCTGGCTTGCGGCTCCTGGAGTGTTGCTGGCAACGCCTGGAGTTTCTCTTCAAGCTCCTGGAGATTCACACCGAATGCTTGAGTTTCCTGAAATACTGTTTCAGCTGCATGCCACACCTCAGCCAAAAGAGCTGCTATTACTCAAAAAAAGTTTTAAAAGTTTTTTTTTAATTTCTCATTAAAGAATGCTATATATATATATATATATATATACTTTTCCATCCCCACTTCCCCCCTTTTCTATTTACTTATTACAATGGTTTTTTTTCCTTTTCCTTCTCTTTTCTGAACAAACAAACAAACTATTTCCAGTAGGATTTTTTGTGTTTTCTTTTTCTTTCTTTCTTCTTTTTCTCTCTATCTCTTTTCTCTCTTCCTTATCTTTTCTTTTCCATCTTGTCTTTTGTCTCACACTCTATTTTGAACCACCTCAGCGACTTTTGATTTTTAAATAGAATTCCATTAGCCTTTACATTTTTAACTTTGGACTCTTATCTGCAAACTCCCAACCCCACCTCCCCACCTTAACACTGGGAGGGCCATGTCCCCGGAATTTGTGAAGACAGGATTCTCAAAAATACCTCTTCCTTGCGAATCCTGGAGTATTGCTGGCAACAGCTGGAGTTTTTCTTCAAGCTCCTGGACCTTCATAGGCAATGCTTGATCATCCTTAAGTACTTTTTCCGCCCCCGTCTTAGGGCTATTGGGCGCCTTCTTCAGTATTTCAACATTCTGGAGAGGACAGACACTTCCTGCTAGACATTTACTCCAGACATTTACAGAAGGCACAGAGGCACTGGTTGAAGAAGTTGGGAATGAGCAGACAGTGCTATTGCTGAGAAGGAGCTCCACCCCAGGGTGCTAAAGAGCGCTTTCCCTAGCCTGCAGGTGCCAGAAGGCCAAGCGCTGGTGTTGCAGTGGTGGTACTTCAGAGGCGTATGAGAAAAGGCTGCTCTGGATTCTGGGTATATAAATGGCCTTGCCTGAAGCTGTGGATTGTGCTCTGCATTAGCAGAGAGGCTCTACTTAGTTGCAAATGAAGCACATTTCAGTCATTATAGAAACCAGTGTTTCCATGCAGGCTTGTTCAGGAACTCTGTGAACTAGACAGCCGCTGTTTTAAACTGGCCCTTTTTCTGGCAGGTTAAACGATTAAAGTTGACTTGATTCACTTCATCCGCCAACTAACCTTCTAAGCAACAAGAGCAATTACAAATAAAAGGCACTCCAACCGTGCGCTATCCCTATCTGCAAGCAAGCTCTCCCACAAAGTGGGGAGGGGCAGGGGATCCCCTCTGCTGTGCTTTGCCTCAACGCCCCAAAGACAAGCCGTCCAGCTGGAGAAAAGGGGGGAGGGGTGTACGCCACAGGAACGGCCAAGAACGCTGTTTTTTGCTCAGCAATGAGGCGTTAAAGCAGACAGACCTTCCTCTGGGTCTCTTCTCTCTCGGGTCGGGCTCTCCCTCTCCTCAGCGGCGGCGGCTGCAGCAAGGTCGGGGCACCCCCCCCCCCAGCCAGCGGATTGGCTGGAATGTCCCCGGATTTAATTAATGTCCCCGGATGTAGTCGGGACCTCCGATGCTGCTTGCTGCCATGGCGTCAGCCATGTTGCAGCGCAGGAAGTCCCCAGGCGTAAATCCGGGGACATTCCAGGGACACATTTCTGCCAGGGACAGATTGCTGAATCCGGGGACTCTCCCTGGCAACCGGGGACGCCTGGTAAGCCTCCTTCTGGCCTTACCTGAGCAGCAAGTGCAGCTTGCCCTGGATCCCCGTGGATCCCTTCAGCTGCCATCAAGCTCCCAGGTGTGGATCTCTTGTCCTGACCTGAATACAAAAGAAGTGATTTTACATCTCTATTCCAACACGAAACCCAGAGCCTGGCTTCATGCTCCCCCTCATCTGGAATATGGTCACTTCTAGCCCCCTCCCAGCCCAAGGATCTCCTTGTAGAGGACTGCTTGCAGGAAAAGAATATAAGAGCAGCCAGAGATTTTGTAGTCCAGCCTATTCACATAAGCAGACCAGTCCCCTGCAGCGCACACCCTCCTACTCAAAACCAAGTCAGCTCACCACCATAAACTGGGCCTCTTTCTCCTGCTTCACTTCTGAGATATTTCAGGGCAGGCTGGATTAAAGTCGGCTCACATTCCTGGCAAGGCTGTTTTCGTCCACGGAGTTTGTCCTATGAGACACATGAGCCAAATAGCCGAGGAGACAGTTTTTTAGCTGCCTGTCATTCATACACTTTATACTGAAAGGATTTCAGGGGCAGATGCCCTTTTTCTGCATGGAGGGTGGGGGTTTCCAAAGGGGCACTATTCAGACCTGCATTCATGGCTTATGAGTCGTAGCCGTGTGACAACTGCACATCATGCTGATGTGTTGAAGGGCTGATGTTGCACTTCCAGGTAGAAGAGCTCGTTGGCATTATTTTAGGCTCTGTGTCAATTGACCTTGTAACATGATGGGGGGGGGGGAGTTCTTATTTTTTGAGTATTTACCTGCAACCTATTATGTGGGAATCTGAAGGTACTTTACAACTAGGTCCGAAAATAGGCAAACATTGAAATGCAGCAGAATAAACAGGCCTACAGTAAAAAAATATCCTTCAAAGCCCATATTGTCTGGCAGCAGCATCCCCCCAAGTCCATGATGGATAAACACTTTCCCCCCATGGAGCAGAATTGCACCCATGTTGGCAAAGGCCTCCTTTCTAGAAGGGGGAGCAGAGGCTGCCCCCACCCACTGCTCTCTTCTCCCAGGCATCTGAAGAGACAAACGGCTCCCCTTCTCTACCTGTGTGCCACAAGCCTGAATTGCAAGACAGTTCCCACTTTGGGGCAACAGGGAACAAACATGCAGAGGACGAGTTCTGAGGCTCCCCCAACAAAGCCATTTCCCTGGGCCCACCTGCCAGCCTGCTGCTGGCTGGCTGCCCACCCACAGGAAAGTGGCACGATCCTCCCCACCAACAGGACATAACAAGAAGATGGGGACGATAACATAGGACTTCCTAACTTGTGAGTTCTGATGAGCCGCTGCTGCTTCCCCAGTTTAAAGGATGGCGGCTCAGGTGAGCCATTAAGCTAGAAGGAGGAAAAGGACCGACCCCGGGATGGGCTGTCTGCCTTCCTTTTGCCTTCCACCTCACGACATCCTTCCCCAGCCTGGTGCACTCCAGGTGTTCTGGGGCTCCATCTCTCACCAGGCCCAGGCGGTATGGCCAGGGGTCAGGGATGGGGGCAGTTGTCCAAAGCAGCTGGAGAGACTCAAGGAGGGCATTACAGCCTCAAAGCCCTTTCCCTACCTCTCAATCTGGACTTACCTGGCCTTGCCCCTGGCCGCCTTTAGCCAGATCAGCTGTGCTCGGAGCTGGGACAGACCCCTCTGGAGACTTAGAGGCAGAGGAAACAGCCTGGGTCCCCTGGAGAGCACTCTCAAAGGAGATGCCCGCAAAGCAGATCACACTTTTCCTACTCCCAGACTGCAGGCTAGAGAACGTCGCTGCACGCTGGTGACCCATTCCCTGGGTGGTGCACTGGGAAGAAGAAACCTCACCCAGAGATGGGAGGGAAGCACTTTGGCCAGTGCCATGGGGCCTTTCTTCGGCAAGCTGCTCAGGGACCTGCAATGGAGCACTGCCCAAGGAGGAGGACATGTGGGAGGCCTGCTGGGAAGGCTGCTGGGACCCCGACTCTTCCTGGCTAAGGGAAGCAGCTCTTCCAGTGGTATCTCTGGGAACAGAGGGCATCGAAGTGAGCTGGCAATGAGAAGGCTCAGCCAGGTGGGAGCCGGAGGTCTCTGGGGTCGCACCCAGGGATTCGTTGGGCGAACTTTTCCTCTCCATTCTGTGGACACGAAGGCAAGTCTTCTGACCAGTGTACCAGCTGGTTTCAAAGGCTAATTTTTATGAAAGCTTGAAAAAGAAAGAAAACACAATATACAGAAATCAGTGTCAGATATCAAGCATTTTGAAAACATAAAAATGAAAAGAAACAGAAGACGAAAAGCTTTCTTCTTTGTTGCAAAGTAATTCCCAAGAATAAGCCCAGAGTAGGTAGGCCTTTTTACTCCTGGGGAAATCACCGGCAATTTCATGCCAAATGCAGCAGAGGGAAGGGGCACAGGAGCTGCTATGAAACAGGCGATCCTCAAATCACAGCTGTTTGATGCAGGGATGGAATCAATCCTTTTGCTTCAGTAAAAACCTCAAGGGTCGTAGGTTGTGGTTAAATGGACTGGATGGTGTTACAAAGGGTCTCAAAATGAAACACCGTTTTTCAATTTGAAAACTGTTGAATGATCTTTACCTATCCTGGGAACAGTACATGAAGAACTACATGAAGATGATGTACAGATGGTATACAACACTAGTGCAGTTAGGGAAAATGTACAAAACTAGTTCAAATATATGTTGGAAGTGTAAGGAAAAGGAGGGAACATTTTATCATATGTGGTGGGAGTGTAAGGTAATTAAAACATTTTGGGAAATGATATACAATGAATTGAAGAAAATGTCCCATTTATCATTTGTTTAAAAACCCGAGGCATTTTTGTTGGGGATTGTAGGGAAAGGTCTGCCAAAAAAGTTGAAAAACATCTTCATGTATGCGACAATGGCCGCGAGAGTTCTGGTTGCGCAAGGATGGAAGACTGAAGAAACCCCAACTAAAGAATCATGGCAAGAAAAGTTGATGGACTATGCAGAAGTGGCAAAATTGACATATAAGCTACAGGACAAGGAGAACTATGACTTTAAGGATGAATGGGAACCTTTCACAAAGTCTCTGAAGACGCAACAAAGTGAATTGGACTCCTTGCTAGGTTTTGAATAAGCATCCACAATTTTTTTATATGTTTTTGGATAATATGTCTTGTTATAACTTTGAATATATTTTATTTTATTTTAATATCCTGGGAACAGTACACCGCAGTGGTGGGCAGTTCCACAGACCCTCCTCCTCTGCTCAAAATGCATACAGACCCATCTTTGCGCAGGGAAGATCCAGACAAAAGGAGTCTGTTTTCAAAGTACCCGCGGAGGGGTTTAGACGGCTCCATCCTCTTGCCTCCCCCCCCCCCCCGATCACTGTTTCACTCCGGAAGGCGTCTCAGACCTGGGTGGAGCAGCCACAAATGACAGGCAAAGAGACAAGGTCCTGCCCAGATTCAGGCTTCCTCATGATCGTGTGGAATCTGTACAGGTTTCTGTTGGCGCTTCCACTAGTGATTTATCTGTACAGGATCGGACTTCATTTCAGCCAACCACATCCTTCCTCTTCCCCCGACAGCATACTAGAGTTCATATGGATTTCAAAGCATGCTTTGAGAACTTGTATGCTTAGCTTTAAACTCCACAAAATTAGCCTATGGCTAGGATGCTATTTATCAAGGTCTGTGTCCATTAAGATATGGTCAGATACAAGTATGCTTTCCCCCTTGTTATACAATTATTATTTTTAAAATTGCATTCAACCATTTACTATTTAAACAGCTTATACACCACTTGACTATAATCATCTCTGAAGTGACACACGAGAAATACATTGCAGAAAAAGTTAACATGGATGACATCAGACTTCCGTTAAAAAGACCTGCTGGAATAAAAAAAGGCTTCGGTAGGTGCTGGGTGCTCTGCCTGATGCTCTCAACTGACAAGATGTAGGTGTGGTTGAATCCCATCAGATGTCAAAGAGATAAAGAATTACCTGACATTCAGAAAACATCTTAAGGCAGCCCTGTTCAGGGAAGTTTTTAATATGTAATGCGGTACTGTTTTTAATACTGATTGGGAGCCGCCCAGAGTGGCTGGGGAAACTCAGCCAGATGGGCGGGGTATAAATAATAAATTATTATTATTATTATTATGAATCAAATGGGAACAGTGACCACAGTGCTATCAAATTCAACATACACAGTATGGAAGTGGACAATTGCTAAGGAAATCCAGAACAGTCACATTTGACGTCAAAAGAGGAGACTTCCTCAAAATGAGGGATTGGGTAGAAAGGCAGTTGAAGGGGGAAAGTCAAGGATGGTGAGCCCTTCTGTGCTCCAGAGGGCCTGGGTGGCCTCATTCCCCTCTTGTTCTGAGCACTGCAGAGGGAGGCAAACATGTCCTTCCTGGGGGCTGGTCCCTCCCCGCCCTGTTCCTGGAGGGCAGCAGGAGGAGGGGGCTGCTGCAGCTGCCTCCTTTGGGGGCATGGCTCACCTTGCCTGCTCCTGCCCTCCTCCAACACACACAACCTTACCTGCCTCAGCCATCCATGGGGGCTTGAGAGTGTGTGAGCAGACTTTCTCATGGGAGGAGGCAGGCCTTGCAGAGGAGGAATGCTGGGGGCAGGCATTCAAACTCAGCCCTGAAGCTCACTGGGTGACCCTGGGCCAGGCACTCACGCTCAGCCTAACCTACCTCAAAGGGTTGTTGTGAGGATAAAATGCGGGGGGAGGGGAGAGAACTCTGCACACCAACTGGACCTCCTTGCAGGAAATGGGGGCTATAAATGTAATTGTGTTATTTGTACCCCACCCACCTCACTGGGTTTCCCCAGCCTCTCTGGGCGGCTTCCAACACATATTAAAACAACAAACATTCAAAGCCTCCCTATAAAGGGCTGCCTTCCAGAGGTTTGATAGTTGCTCATCTCCTTGTCACCTGTAGGGAGGGCGTTCCACAGAGAGGCTGCCACCACCGAGAAGGCCCTCCCTCTGCCTGGTTCCCTGCAACCTCGCTTCTCGCGGGGAGGGAACCACCAGAAGACCCTGGGAGGAGGACCTCCGGGCTGAAGGATGGGGGTGGAGATGCTCCTTCGGGTATACTGCGCTGAGCTTCCTGACCTAACATTTGCCTCGCTTAACATAATTAATTAGGAAGTGAAGTTTTCCTCTTCCATTCAAGCAGTACAGGAAGTAAGAACATGCAAACAGGAATACTACTTCTAGAATTCCCAACTCCTGACATAAAACAGCACAAAGGTTGCCTTTTCTTGACCATCAATCACCTGCGCAAAGTCCCTACACCCCCCCCCCCCATTGTGCTTCAATACAGCCCCATCGGTCAGGCCGGACACTGAGGTCCAGCGCTGAGGGCCTTCTGGTGGTTCCCTCATTGCGAGAAGCGAAGTTACAGGGAACCAGGCAGAGGGCTTCTCGGTAGTGGCGCCCGCCCTGTGGAACGCCCTCCCACCAGATGCCAAAGAAATAAACAAGTATATGACATTTAGAAGACACCTGAAGGCTGCCCTGTTTAGGGAAGCTTTTAATGACTGATGTTTTAATGTATTTTTAATCTTTTGCTGGAAGCCGCCCAGAGTGGCTAGGGAAACCCAGCCAGATGGGCCAGGTAGAAATAATTTAAAAATATAATTATTAAATTATTATACGCGTTAGAAACAGAATTTGAAGGGGCAGTCTTTTCTGGCAGTGCCAAATGAAGCTGCTGACCCATTTCTAAGTCCTAAAATCCCCAATTTCTCTGAATACCTGAAAAACCCAGTGGTGCAGCCCCCCCCCCCGGAAAAAGAACCCATAAACAACACCCCAACCCTCTTTTATTAAGTGTAAAAGAGAAACCCCTTGTTTAAATTTTACAATCTCCCCGTTTCCACTTTAAGAACTCTCAGTAGATTAACCATTTCTCTTTATCCGTCACCCTTTTGTCTATAAAAAGGGTCTTCTGGTGAAACCCAAAATAGAGTCTTTGTGTAACTTTATATCTATTTTCAGATTCTTAATACGCCACACAGGGACACAGGTGGCGCTGTGGGTTAAAGCCTCAGCGCCTAGGACTTGCCGATGGAAAGGTCGGCGGTTCGAATCCCTGCTGCGGGGTGCGCTCCCGCTGCTCGGTCCCAGCGCCTGCCAACCTAGCAGTTCGAAAGCACCTCTGGGTGCAAGTAGATAAATAGGGACCGCTTACCAGCAGGAAGGTAAACGGCGTTTCCGTGTGCGGCTCTGGCTCGCCAGAGCAGCGATGTCACGCTGGCCACGTGACCCGGAAGTGTCTCCGGACAGCGCTGGCCCCTGGCCTCTTGAGTGAGATGGGCGCACAACCCCAGAGTCTGTCAAGACTGGCCCGTACGGGCAGGGGTACCTTTACCTTTTAATACGCCACACACATCTAATACAGTGGTTCTCAAGGTGCGCATTTACTCTGACTTGATCTACCACAAATATCCAAGCCATCTAACCCTGAAATCCTAACCTTCTAATTCCAAGTCTCTTCTTTCTCAATATCCCCATTCCGTTAACCGCACCAGGCAACAAGCTGTAAAATGCAAGTTTAAAACGCAGGCTTTCCTTTGCATCTCGCAGAACTTTATATGTAATTCGTGGTTTTTTTCACCTGTCCTCCAAACTTCGGTCTTTTTGCCATCCTTTAAATGGGAAATCAGTAGTCGAGCCTTACTTTTTGGTAAAACGTTCGTCTGGATCCCGGAAGTCCTACCTGAGAAGAACAATGGGAGTGTCCGCTTCTCCTTCTGCAAGCAGCGCCACCCGAATTCCCACCTGGGATGAGCCGCTAAACTGAGCCGCAGGAGAAAGACTGGGGCGGGCGGCAAGTGGGAGGGGGAAGTCGGGCGCTTCTGTCCCTTGAGAAAAGTGCTTCTCTTCCCCGGAGGCAGCCTGCTTGCAGAGAAGGGGGCCGGGCTGCCTCGAAGCCCATCAAGGCCACGGGCTGCTAGCATGACTCATCCCGGCTTTATCATCTGAGGGGAAAGGATGCGTGGTCTTAAATGCTTGGCAACTTGGCTTAGCAACCTTGGGTCAGCTTAGCCTCCCTCACAGAGGGTTGTTTTGAAGATACACTCAGGAAAACACCCGAGGCATGAAGAAGAAGAACGAGGAGAGTCTGGAAAGGGGGGTGGGGAGCGCTCCCCCCCCCCCAGCCGCTCCAGGACGGGAAGTGCGTCCCGGGGGAAGCGGGATTCAGGCGGAGGAGGACGTCGGGTTGGGTGGGGGTTGCCAGGAGCAGCACGATGTCCCTCCAACCCCCTCTTCCACTCTCCAGGCAGGCGCCCAACGTGGCCAGCTGGCAAGGGCTCTTGGCGTGCAGATCCCGGGTTCAGCCCCAGATCTCTGGAGCGGAAAGGCTCTTGGGCGTGAATATGAAAAGCAGCATCTGTCAGAATAGGGCATACTGAGCCAGTACAGATGAACGTGACTATTGGTTCGCTTCCTCTGCTATCTGCCTTTTCGGGCACAGAGAGAGGCAGGGGAGAGACCCCTTTCCTCCATGTCCCCACCCCAACTCTTAGGACCAGAAGCAAGAGACAGCTTTGCTGAGCACGTGCCCCTTCCCAGGAAGATGCAACTCTGCACTACTGTTCCCTGAATTGCTCGCGAAGCAGCCATACTCCAGGCTCTTATTGTCACAGCCCTGCAGGATCAGACCAAGGCCCATCTAGTCCAGCTCTCAGCAGCCCAGCAGATGTCCAAGGGAAGCCCCAAGCAGACTCCAAATGCAGCCCCACTCTCCCCACTGGGGACACCCAGAACAGGTAGGCAGAGGTAGACTGCCTCTGCGGCTGGAGGTGCAACATGGTCTAACCCTTTCCCACATCATGCATACTTCTATGATGCCCCCCCCCCTCGCAAAGCCCCATAGCCTCCTACATTGTAAGCCTTCCTTAGAGGGGAATCATCAGAACCACCTGTGCTGCAGAGCTTCTGGCTGAAAGGCGACTCATGGAGATTTGCAATGACTGCTGCAATGCACCCCTAATGATTCAGATTGTATTAGAGTTATTAAAAGCTTATTATATCAACAAATGCAATATTTCTGGTCTCCCTTGCTTTCCTGGTGACCTTCAGCTTAAAGACAAACTGCTCTGGAGTGAGAAAAACCCATTACACTCAAAAAGCCCAGCTGGAGGGACCTGGAAGTGTGCGGGGAAGAGCAGTTTTGTAGTGGGTTTGTTGCACAGGAGCACCAAGTTCACTAACTGGCTGATTCAGAGTGAATCCCATTCAAAGATAGTGCAATGGTGTGTGTTTCAGCCAGCCATCCGGCTGCTGCAAATAATAATAATAATAATAATAATAATAATAATAATAATAATAATAATAAAAAATTTTATTTATAACCCGCTGGGCTCAGGGCGGCTAACAACAATAAAACAGTACAAAAGTACAGCATAAACAACACTCTAAAATCATTCATTATAAAATTAATTAAATTCAAGCCACTGGCCACCATTGGACCAGAGCTCCGCGAGGTTGCCAAGCGAGGGAGTCAGGCTGCGCCCTGGCCAAGGGCCTGGCGGAACAGCTCTCTTTTGCAGGCCCTGCGGAAAGATGTCAAGTCCCGCAGGGCCCTAGTCTCTTGTGACAGAGTGTTCCACCAGGTCGGAGCCACAGCCGAAAAAGCCCTGGCTCTAGTTGAGGCCAGCCTAACTTCTCTGTGGCCTGGGACCTTCAAGATGTTTTTATTTGAAGACCGTAAGTTTCTCTGTGGGGCAAAGCAGGAGAGGCGGTCCCGTAGGTACGAGGGTCCTAGGCCGTATAGGGCTTTAAAGGTTAAAACCAGCACCTTAAACCTGATCCTGTACTCCACCGGGAGCCAGTGCAGCTCGTATAGCACTGGGTGAATGTGATCTCGCAGCGAAGACCCCGTAAGGAGTCTCGCCGCAGCATTCTGCACCCGCTGGAGTTTCTGGGTCAGTCTCAAGGGCAGCCCCACGCAGAGCGAGTTACAATAATCCAGTCTGGAGGTGACCGTCGCGTGGATCACAGTGGCTAGGTCAGGGCGAGAGAGGTAAGGAGCCAACTGCTTAGCTTGGCGGAGATGGAAAAATGCTGCCTTTGTTATAGCTGCAATCTGCACCTCCATGGAAAGGGAGGTGTCGAAGATTACACCCAAACTCTTAACGGACGGTGCTGGCACTAATTGCGCCCCCGCAAGAGATGGGAGTTGCCCCCCCCAATCCCATATCGTCCCGTCCCAGCCACAGGACCTCTGTCTTCGAAGGATTTAGCTTCAACCGGCTCCCACGTAACCATCCAGCCACAGCTTCCAAACATCTGGTCAGTGTGTCTGGGGCCGAATCAGGATGGCCATCCATCAACAGATAGAGTTGGGTGTCATCGGCATACTGATGGCAACCCAGCCCAAAACTCCAGACAAGCTGGGCGAGGGGGCGCATAAAGATGTTGAAAAGCATCAGGGAGAGTATCGCACCCTGAGGTACTCCACACACCAAGGAGTGGCGCGATGACAATTCCCCCCCAAGCGCCACCCTCTGTCCCCGACCAGAGAGAAACGAGCGCAGCCATTGAAGGACTGTGCCCTGGATCCCCACGTCGGCAAGGCGGTGGTCCAGGAGTTCGTGATCGACCATGACGAAAGCTGCTGACAGATCTAGAAGAATCAGCAGCCCTGACCCGCCTCGATCCAGCTGTCTACGAAGATCATCTGTTAGGGCAACCAGAGCCGTCTCGATCCCATGACCAGCGCGGAAGCCGGACTGGAATGGATCCAAAGCCGAACTATTCCCTGGGTGCGACCACACTGTCCTGTCTGTGTGTTTGGAAGGGAATGAGAGCTATGCTCCCCCCAGAGACACGCCACTCCTTCTTCCTTAGCTGTGCTGCTCAACAGTTGAGGCAACCTTCACAGTTCTGGGATGCCGAGGAAGCGAACCAACAGTCACGTTCATCTGTACTGGCTCAGTATGCCCTATTCTGACAGATGCTGCCTTTCATATTCACGCCCAAGAGCCTTTCCGCTCCAGAGATCTGGGGCTGAACCCGGGATCTGCACGCCAAGGCTGGAGTAAGAAAGAGCCCTTGCCAGCTGGCCACTTTGGGCGCCTGCCTGGAGAGTGGAAGCCGGGGGTTGGAGGGACATTGTGCTGCTCCTGGCAATCCCCACCCAACCCGACGTCCTCCTCCGCCTGATTCCCGCTTTCCTCGGACGCAGTTCCCATCCTGGAGCGGCTGCGGTGGGAGGCTAAGCTGGCCCAAGGACTGGCCCAAGGTAGCTCAGCCAAGTTGCCAAGGCCAGCATTTAAGACCGTGCATCCTTTCCCCTCAGATGAGAAAGCCGGGATGAGTCATGCTAGCAGCCTGTGGCCTTGATGGGCTTTGTGGTGTTACAGGAAAAATCCGAGGGCTCTCTTGGACAAAACAAAGACACCAACCAGGATAACTTGGAGCAAAACAGCAGCCTGTAGGCTTGGCCTTTATTGAACTGTTGCAACAGGGTATTCCCCTCACTTGCAGGAGAGAGGAAAGACCCAGAAGAATAGTGTGCAAGGTCTTATAAAAACTTTTGAAATTCCCCTCCTCTAGATCAAGCCCACCCCCAGAAACATCATGCATACATTACAGAAAGGAGGGGTTGAGGGAGGCATACATTACAGAAAGGAGGGGTTGGGGGAGGAGTTGTGGTGGTAACCTGAGTGTCTTGTCACCTGGCTGGTTCCTCCCTTCCCCCTCCCCCTGAGTCACTTCCAGGAACTTCCAGGAGACAAAGGGAATTTTGCAGTTTCCTGCCCCCTGAGGGAAGATCTGATCAGTGTCCTTTGTTTCAGTCCATGTTGAATCCACTCCCATATGCAAGTTCTTTGTGATCTTGATTGTCTTCTGTCTGGGATCATCAGGGTTGGCATGGGCAGGGCTCCTGTGGATGTGCTGAGACGGTGAAGGGATTATGGCTGACCAGGACTAAGCCACCCCCCTTTGTTAGTTCTTGTCATATGGAGTAAAATAAAAATGGAACAGTGCAAATCCGATGTATGGTTGATTTTCTATGAATTTATAACAGAAATGTGGTGTATATAGTGTGTGAGTGTGTAGTTTATACAAACAGAATGATTGGGGTGGGGGGGGGTTCCTGCTACAGTTCCCCCCTTCGGAGATAAGATTGCAAAGGTGGTTACTTTGCAATCCTTTTCTCCGCACAATTTAAGGTGGTAAATATTAACCTGCTATTCTCCGTCCCAGATGCGTGTGTCCATGTGAACTTGAAAGGGACTTGGATGTCATGAATGGTGAAACAGTGCACATAGTTAGCCATAGGATATCATGTAAAGTTAATATTTTGTTGCTCAGTTACTTGTGGTATTCTAGTACCTTGGAAGAAATATTTTTTTCTCAATAGTGGCATATGCTTTACATTTAGCAGGAAGGTCCACTAATGACTGAAAATGCAGTTTGCTTTGCCCCCCACCATTTTTGTGTTCTCAGGTGTCAAAGTAGCTCTTCTGTGGTCTCACACCGGCCTGGTGTAACAGTAGTAGCAATCCCTGGTGAATCCCCTTAGGGCTTTCATATTAACCATGTTGCCTGGCACTCACCACAGCTGGCACAGGTTTGGGCATGTCAGGAGAGAAATGTCCTTGCCTGGCCATTCTATGGGATTTTATTATTATTGGCTATGGTCTTGCAGTCATGGGACTTGCACTTAAAGGACCAAAAAGCTAATTGCAGCCTGGATACACTTGCCCAATTCAAACTGAGTCCAATTTGAATTTATCTTGCCCCATGGTTCTCAACTCTTCAAACCAATCTGTTAAAAGAAAACCATTCTTAAAAGGGCACTTGTCCAAATAAGTCAATTTAACTCTATAAGGGATTATTCCTGCTAAACCAAAGCATATTCACTTTCATGTATCTTAGAAGCTTCTCATTGGTAAAGTGAGTTTTTAGCACATTTTTTAAAATGGGTAGGGAAGTTGGCAGAGTGCCAGGTGAAACAACTAAATGTGGTTATAAATTTATCTAATTCTAAACATTGGACTACATAATAGCCTGATCTGTAAAAAAAAGCATAAAATGTATGAGAATCCTCAACTGGGGTGTAAGGAATAGGACATTAAACATAAAAACAATTACACACAAAAATAGCCACAAATAGCCCCCCCATTTGTGGAAATAACACACTGTCAGACACATTTCAACATTCCTACACAATAACACATAATACAAAACAAACTAATTAAGTATCAGTTACATATCTTGAGACAATTGTGATATTTTTACGCATGTATCTTGAGGTTCAAAAGTCAGAAAATGTCCTTGCAATTCAACTCCACCCCCCATTTGTCAGCCCCACTCCCCCGGCAGTCTATATCCTTTGAAAGAGATAGCTGTGGCCACTTTGAAACTTTGGTGTCTTCTTGGATCTGTAGTAACACACTTGTAGAAGTGATATCCTGTAAGGGGTTAGGGTTTTTTTGTTTTGTTTTTTAGGGACTTAAAAAGACAGTTAGAAAAGGGAGAAGCAAAAACCCCCTCCCCAAGAAAATCTCCTTGAGTTATTAGCTGCAAATCATAAAATCTTAGCATGTTAAGCATTTTACTCATTTTAATATTATTATCACATTTTCATATAATTACTGTTATTATCTGCTAAGTTTGTTTGCTTTCCTTCACTTAGTTTTTTGTTGTTGTTGTTTTTTTTCCTTCATATTATTAAAAAAATTACTCCACATGTAAAAAATACAACAAAGGTTAAAAATAAAAAAGAAAGCCAAAAATTAGATTACCAGTCAGATGAAAACAGACTTGACACAAAGATATCAGATTTAGAAAGGAATTATTATTAAATAATACAAAGATATTATCAGAACCACAGATTACTACTGGACTGAAAGAATGAGAAAACAATGGAAAAGGGCTTAAAATGACTTTCAATATGTGATGGACATGTCCCCAAAGTAAAACACACACACAATGACCTATGAGGAACCAAAAATAATAATACTCAGGCAAAAGGTAAACAAATACAATTCCACAAACAATGTTTGGTTGTGCTTCGATTAATTTCATAGACATCATGGAAAAACTGATTAAATAAATGAAAAGAGATTATTTGTAACTTAAAGTGTCCAAGCCACAAAGAGATGGAAGTCACTAATACAGCAGGGATTCAGACTTGTTTCACAGAACAGGAAAGAAAGTTGCTGTGGGAGAAAAGAAGGGACAAACACTTTGTTATCGGGGTTCACATATCCTGTTAAAAGGGAAAATTATTTCATGTGAGAAGTCTGTCAGGAGATGCTGTTCCTAAAATGCACACAAAGTCTGTGATTTTAATCCCTTGGGGGAGGGGAGTGCTCTGATATTTACCTGTGAAAAGAATTTGGCATGTTAATCATGTTAAGGTTTGAAACTACTTAACACCTTTTGTCTTACGTAGCCCCTGGAGCAAAAGAGACATTAAGGGTGATTTCCCTCAGTGGCTCCAAGTTTTTTTTTACATAAGGAAATTTGGATAAATTTTCCCGTTCAGCCCAAGCTCCTCTCACTCCCTACAGTTCCCCCTCCTTCCTCTATCTCTCTCCCCCCTTTGTTGCTGATCTAGCCTCTGTGCATGTGCAGAGTTCGTATCTCAGCAAACCTTTTATACTATTGAAAATGTTGAAACCTTTGGCTAAATTACCATTTGAATAAAGGAAATGAAGGGTAAGGAGTAGATTTAAAAATAGGGTTAGATTTTTTTTTTTAAACAAAAAAGAGAAACGGAGCAATTAAAGTATTCAATAAAGTTAGCAATTGTAGCCCAAGCAAAAAGGACTGCTTCCTTTATGTACAGCAAAGGGCTATCATTTTGTGTGATTTCCCTCTGGTCATTCACGGAACAATGCCACGCCCTTATATATGGGGAAAATGGCCAGAGAGTCAGAATTTATAGGATTTTTTAACATTCTCAGTCATTTCAGCCTTACCATTTGCAGACAAATTTTTCTGCCCTTTATTTACAGGATAAATGGTCAAGACTCATATGTATTTTATGTGGTTAAACTTTGAATTGACTTTGAAGTTTGATTTTTCTTTTTTCTTTTTTTTAATAGTAGAGAAAATGATAAACACTGTAATCACTCAAATGCTTGAAATTACCAGTTCTGCTTCAAAACATCACGGATTTTACCTCTCACGTTTTTTTTTTAAAGTAAAACAAAGAGCAAAGTTGGGCTGAATTTCAACTCATCACATGCTTGCAGACACATGGCCCTCCACACAGCCACAAATTGGGAAAGCTAAAAGGGACCCTTGGGTCATCTAGTCCAACCCTAAATACAGTGTTCATAGCAAGATTTCAAAGCAAGATTTACACTACCAAAAGGACATATACATTTAAGTACAGATTTTCAACTGGGAAAGGAAACATCTATGCTCGTATCATGTACTAAGGAAGAGAAAAAGAAAAGTAGCCAACTTTACACAGAACCGTTGTAGCAGATTTTGAGATAGTTTGAGTTTGCTTCCTTCAAGTTCCTAGAGAAATTATCTTTAAAGGAAGATTGAAGTGAACATTTTTCCTAAGAGGGAGAGGATCTCTTATAAAGCATAGTTAAAACAGCCATAGATTTGATTTAAAAGGAATACAAAAGTGAGTTTTTCCTGAACTTGCAGAGGAATAGTAAGCCTAATCTATGCCCCCCCTTTGCAGTTTCCTTTAAAGGAAGCTTACTTGGGAGTAAATTTACCTGGCACAGAAGTAAGAAGGAGAAGGGGGAAAAAAAACCCCTGAAAGAAACAGAATGAAACATAGGGGCATTTTTTAAAGAAAAGAGGCTAGAAAGACTGATATCAGGACTGGACTCAGATAGACAATTTTGCTGGCTATGGAAGCTTCTACATTTAATACCAATTTTAATACCAATTTTTCTTAGAAAGAACACATTTTTATTGGCAGACGCTTAATGAATTACATACACTGCATTTTAGCTTGAGAGAGCAGTTGGCTCTACTAGGCTTTTGCAGCAGAAACATTAGTTTATTCACAGCACATTTCAAAATACTGGGAAAAAATACTGGAACACAGATATAAACTCATAAACTCAAACGTTGCAACATAACATTATCTACCATCAACTTAAAATCATGCTCCTCACTCAAGCTACTCGGAGGAAGCCTCCTTGGAGCCTCTCTCAAAGAACAAACATTTGCACACTTCATTCTAATGAGTTTTTATTTATTTTTGGTCCTGTTTAAGATTGATGAGGCCCAACATGGCTTCCTTTAGATTTAAATTTTGAAGCATGCTTGCAATTTAAAAACTATGTGCATTTAAGAACAGTCTGTGGATGCCGGAGCCAATGTAAACACAAACACTTTAAATATTTCCAAATCTTTGAGTACATCTCTTATCCTTTTTTTTTTTTTTTTTAAACTAAGATCTCAAATGCGTGGGCTCCCAGGCTGGGCTTTTATATCTACTGCCTTCTGAGCACCATTAAATTTACGGTTTCATGTTCTAGCTTTAGGTTCTAGTTTAACACCACAAATTTGATGTGTTCAGCTCTCCCTAAGGGTTCAAACCCTGATTTTGTTGAAGGATCCCTGGGGTGGCCACTGTGCCCTGGGTTCCAGGTGGTGGGCCTAAGCCACCCACTAAAAGTTACAATGGTCTTGTACTTTGTACTTGGAAAGACCATTTTGCCCCCTTATTTTTATGTTATTTTTTTTTATTCTTTTCCGATTGGAGATGACAAGCTGGAGGGGCATATTGGAATCCTCTCTGGGGCAAAAAAGGCTTCATGGAAGCTTTGTTGCCAGGAGTCCAGCTAGGGTGTTTAGTGAGTTCCCATTCTCTCATATGTTATTGTTAGGCTTTTTTTCTTTTCTTTTCATTAACGAAGTACGCTAAAGACAGAAAGAGTGGACGCACACACACAAGGGAAGAGGAGCAATGGGAAAGAAAGGGGGGACAGACAAAAGATCCTTTCCGTACTCAAAGTACCCTTGACTAACACAATTCCTACTTATCTATAAACCACAAATTAATTTCTGGAAATCTCAAACCTGAACCTGAAACAAAACCACGGGTCTCTGCCCGGAAACTAAACCACGGGTCTCTCTACCCAGAAACTAAACCACAGGTCTCTCTACCCGGAATTCCTTTACCTCAGCGCTGTTTACAAGACTAATCCTAGTGTGGGGCCCCAATTTGTGAACCTCCTGCTCTACCCTCCACGACAGCCTCCTGCCTAGCCATTGAGACTAAGTTCGGAACCCCTACTGGACGCTTGCGCAGTGCAATGCCAGATTAAGGCCCAAGAAAATGAAGGTTTGGAAAGGAAACAAACAACCTTGCGTTCTGACGTACCCGGGTCATCCCTAACAAAGGTCGCCAGGCAGCAGGGGCGGCTTTGTTTGCATAATTAGAGGAGAGAGAGAGAGAGAGAGAGAGAGAGAGAGAGAGAGAGAGAGAGAGCGCGCGCTTTGAAGGATGCCTCTGGACGACTCCGAAAGAGGGACGTCAGAGAAAACAGTAAAGAGCCACGCTTTTCCGGACTCAATTCCAAGACGGAAAACGGGGAGAAAGGGACAGGTAGATTAAGGCGTACCCGGACGACTCCGAAAGGTAACGCCGGAAAACAGTAAAAGGTACCACAATTTCCCCAGCCACACTCCGTGTAAGAAATTGAGGGGAGAGAAAGAGAAAGGTTTTGATGTTCCTAGACGACTCCGAAAGGCAACATCAGACAGTAAAGTTCCGCGACCTCCCTGGCCACTCTCCGAAAGGGGAGAATCGGGGGAGAAAAGAATAGAGCTAAAACGTTCCTGGCCGACCCCGAGAGGGAACGTCAGAAATGAAAGAAGGAAAGTCTGGCTGTCGTGGGGACGCTGCTTCTCCACCCCCCTCCCAATGTATTTACTTCAAACCATACTCACGTTCGAAGATGTCCCCCGCGGATCCCGGGATCCTTTTCTTTTTAGCCGGCTTGACCTCGCCTTTGCTCCCCCTGGTTGGGCTTTTGGTGACGATTGATTACCGCCCGCAAAGAAGAGGCAGGGAGAGGAAGAAGGATCCCTGGGCTAAGGTTGCCCAGTGGCGCCCGATCCCCTCTGTCTCCCCTCTCACCTCTGCAGGAGAACCAAGTGTCCCTGAGAATGGTCGCCAACTGTTACAGGAAAAATCCGAGGGCTCTCTTGGACAAAACAAAGACACCAACCAGGATAACTTGGAGCAAAACAGCAGCCTGTAGGCTTGGCCTTTATTGAACTGTTGCAACAGGGTATTCCCCTCACTTGCAGGAGAGAGGAAAGACCCAGAAGAATAGTGTGCAAGGTCTTATAAAAACTTTTGAAATTCCCCTCCTCTAGATCAAGCCCACCCCCAGAAACATCATGCATACATTACAGAAAGGAGGGGTTGAGGGAGGCATACATTACAGAAAGGAGGGGTTGGGGGAGGAGTTGTGGTGGTAACCTGAGTGTCTTGTCACCTGGCTGGTTCCTCCCTTCCCCCTCCCCCTGAGTCACTTCCAGGAACTTCCAGGAGACAAAGGGAATTTTGCAGTTTCCTGCCCCCTGAAGGAAGATCTGATCAGTGTCCTTTGTTTCAGTCCATGTTGAATCCACTCCCATATGCAAGTTCTTTGTGATCTTGATTGTCTTCTGTCTGGGATCATCAGGGTTGGCATGGGCAGGGCTCCTGTGGATGTGCTGAGACGGTGAAGGGATTATGGCTGACCAGGACTAAGCCACCCCCCTTTGTTAGTTCTTGTCATATGGAGTAAAATAAAAAATGGAACAGTGCAAATCCGATGTATGGTTGATTTTCTATGAATTTATAACAGAAATGTGGTGTATATAGTGTGTGAGTGTGTAGTTTATACAAACAGAATGATTGGGGTGGGGGGGGTTCCTGCTACAGTGGCAACCCAGCCCAGCTGCTATAGTCCACCTCTGAACCGAGGAAGCGCAACTGGAGAGACAGAGCCCAGCGCTTTTCTCACGGGACAGAAGCGCACAACTTCCCCCTCCCACTTGCCGCCCGCCCCAGTCTTTCTCCGGCGGCTCAGTTTAGTGCGCCAAGCGGCTCATCCCAGGTGGGAATTCGGGTGGCGCTGCTTGCAGAAGGAGAAGCGGTTGGCGCTAGCGGACACTCCCATTGTTCTTCTCAGGTAGGACTTCCGGGATCCAGACAAACGTTTTACCAAAAAGTATGGCTTGACTACTGATTTCCCATTTAAAGGATGGCAAAACGACCGAATTTTGGAGGACAGGTGGAAAAAACCACAAATTACATTTAAAGTTCTGCGATATGCAAAGGAAAGCCTGCGTTTTAAACTTGTATTTTACAGCTTGTTGCTTGGTGCGGTTAACGGAATGGGGATATTGAGAAAGAAGAGACTTGGAATCAGAAGGTTAGGATTTAAGGTAAGGTTACCAGATTTTTTTTCAAAGAATCTGGGGACACTTTTTTTTTTTTTCAAAAGAGAAAAAAATGTTATTTTTAAAAAATCATTTTTTAAAAAAATAAGAAGTAATACCTTCTCTTCTGGGTCTCCTCTGTCGCGTGGCCTTCCTCTGGGCCCCAGCCTGATCTCTTGGAGTGCTATCTGCCCTGGAGTAGGCTCGGGTCGGGCCTGGGCTCGGCCCCGTGTCCTTGCCCTCCTGGTGCTCTCCTACCTCTCTTCCTCAGCGGCCGCAAGGTCGGGGCTCCCCTCTTTTTTCTCCTTCCTCTTTCTCTCTCTTCCTTCTCCTTCTCCTTTCCTCCGTCTCCCTGGGTTGGCTCCGGGGTTTTTACTGGCCCTGGAGCGCCACTGGGCAATTGTCCACGTGGCCGGGCGCTCTCGCTCCCGCCTCGATTTGGGTCCTGGGGGGGGGTGTCAGCGGTTCCCCCAGTTGATGCTCCGGGCATCCCTGGTTCCCCAGTGGCAGCGGTAGCGGCAGTCTCAGCAGCCCGGAGCCAGCCTGGTAGTGCACTTGGCTCTGGCTGGCTTCAGGAGCTGCTCATTGCTGTGGCACCCGCCATTTTGCCTCGCCGGAAGTCCCCATATGATGTGTCTTGTGCCGTTGAACCAATCACGCAACATTCCTTCCCTACTAATAAATCTACAACACTTAAAATATTAATCTGGGGGCCTTATATGAAATCCAGGGACATTCCGGGGACTGATTTTGTTGGGGACAGATTTTTAAATCCGGGGACTGTCCCCGGGAGACGGGGACATCTGGCAATCATTCCGTAATAGGGCTTCTCCTGCCTTTGCCAGTATGTCAGCCTTCTCCGCCTCCTTAAAGAGGGCGTTCAGAAGCACTTGTACGTCTGGCCATATGGGATTGTGAGTGGAGAAGGTGGCGCAGTCTGGATGAGTCCCTCTGTCTTGCTCTTTGGTCACTGTGGCCGAGCACCATTTTGGGCCGATCAGGATCTATGGGGAAGGGGATCCACCCAGAAGTTGTGGAGGGAACAGGAAGAGAAGCTTGGTCAAGAGACTGGCTCATGTCAGAAGGAGGCCTGACTGCATCCTTGGCGAAGCCCAGGGCAGGGCAGGAAGGCAGCATTGCCCAGCGGGAAGGCATTCGGAGGCAAATCATCAGCAAGGAGCAGAAAATCCCCTCCCCTTCCCTCAAGAAGACTGAAGAATCTCTAGTCGGCCTTCAGGTGAGTTCAGCATCCCAGGTCTCTGGGGTGTTCCTGTCCATTACAAAGCTGACTCGAGGCTCCGTCAACTGAGCCCCTACACTCCTTGTGTACATGGAAGGGGCACATAAAGGATGGGAGGCAGCCTTTTCCTGGAGCCGTCTTACCTGCAGCAGTTCACTCGCTGGCTGCTGACCCTTTTCCTCCATCACCTGGATGATCCTCTCAAGAGAGGAGAGTTTCCTGCAGAGTCTGGCCAGCTGCTCATCCCTTCTCCCTGCAATCTCCTTCTCCACCTCTTCCACATGATTCAGCAGGCGCTTTTCTTCTTCTTCTTCTTCCAGGAACTGGCGCAGTTGTCTCAACTTCTCCACAGTCTTCAGCCTCTCCGGTTCTGAGGAGGTCTGAGTGAGGAAGATGGTCAGCCTTCAAAACATCAGCAAGAGAATTAGGATTTGAAGTGAACTGCTTCCACCCTCTCAGCTCACAAGTCCTCAGGCTTCTCCTTGACTGCTTCTCACATAATAAACAACAATGGGAAATAAACTCCATTTAGCTGCATTCAAAGGTGAACTTACCTAATTCGCAATTCTTGGGGGAAATATGGAGACCAAAACAGCAATCTTTTGAAATTCACACCTCTGAATTTCTCAAGGTTGGCCCAGCCAGGTAATGTATTTATGAGGGTAAAGCACGTATCAAACTATTTATACGAGAAGGTAGCCACCCTAGCATTTGATTAATTTTCAGAATAATAAATAAATAACAAACCAATATGGAAAAACGAGAAATGAGAGAAGTTGAAATGGGCAGATTTCCCTCTCCCTCCTCAATCCGGACTTGCTTCTTGAAGTGCTTGTTCCCTCACTAGTAACAAGAGGGACACTTCCAAGGAGGTCTTTGCATTCCTTGTCCAGGTCTGCTTGATAGGCCAGAATTCCCCCTCTCTCTTTCCTCCGAATCTCCAGGCGGCGACAAAGAGAGGAGATGAATATTCTACTGGCTTCTTGGGTCCAGTGGCCTTGCTATAATAGGAAAGGAATTGACTGGAGGAAAGAAAAGTACAGAGGTTTTCAACCTTTTGGGGTCCACGGCTCCCTGGACCAACTCCCTTCTTTCTGCGGCACCCCTGTGGGGCTCAGGAGACCAGTTAGGTCCCCCCTTGCTTGCCACCCCTCCCCCTTTCTTGAACAGCCTCCCTTGCGGAGTGCTCTCTCAGCCTCCTCTCCTCTCCCCTCTCATTAGGAGTCCTCCTCTTGGTCTCTGAGCTGCCCCTGCTGCCCCCCAGGGGCCTGGGACTTGCCTGTCCATTCCCAACAGCAAGGGCCCCTCGCCAGTTGGCTTGCTTCCTCTGAGGCCGCCTCAGCTCCTGGCAGCCCACACCCCCTGGCCAGCCCCAGAGGCACCATTCTCTGGGGGAGAACAGCTGGGCAAGCCTTGGGGAGGCAGAGATGGCATCCGAGGAGGGAGGGAAGGAAAGAGGGGCAGAGGCCAGTGTCTCCCGCGGCACCCCGACCATCATTCAAGGCACCCCAGCTGCCACAGCACACTGCTTGAAAACCACTGCAGAACTGGGATGGGAAAGGTTTCTAGTCCAACTGACTGGTCTGGAGAAGAGGAAAGGCAGCCATGCTTGCTCCTTTGTCTTCTCCGAGGAGACTTCCAGCCTGACTTCTCATCTTGAGGCCCCAGGGAGAAGTGGGAAGAGGAGGAGGAGGAGGAGGAGGAGGAAGCATCCCCAGAAGAAGTGTGCTCCCCACCAGTAGGTGCTTCCACCCCCCACTCCTAAATCTGCTTCCAACAGATACTGGGGGGGGGGGGGCATCCTGCACCATCTGGTCAATTCCTGGTGTTAGGAGAATTAGAAGGTCTAAGATATAAACACATACATAAATACCGTATGTAGTTGTCATCACAAAAGAATATGCAGGTAAACCCATGAACAGCCAGGTAAACCCATCAACAGGTTTCCTGCCAGACAGGAGTCTGTTGTAGGCCGCCCCTTCTGTGATGTATGTATGATGTATGGAGGGGTGGTCTTGGGCTCCAGGGTGGGCAATTTCAAATGTCTATATAAGGACTTGGTTCGGGGTCTCCTGCGTGGGGGGGGGGTGAGCACCCTGTTGCAACAGGTAATAAAGATCTGGCTTACTAGCTGCTTTGCTTCTCAGTATTCTCTGGTTGGCCTCTGTTATTTTCTCCTACCGATAGAGAAGCTACCAAAGGACTCTATATGGGCTCTGAGGTACCCCAGAAGGGAAAAGGAGCCCCCAGTCCCCACCCCCTTGCAGCTGACCCCTTGCTGCTCTCTGCTTGGCAGGGTATTGAGGAGGCATCCTGCTAGCCAAAGGAGACATCTGCAATTCACATTTGTAGTGTTCTAAATGTGTACAAAGCAACCTTGCTGGGGGATGTGGATGAGGTTAACCCTTTCTCTCCCTGCCATGGTCCCAACCCAAATCTTTGAAGCTGCTGTATTTCAAGGGAAGATCCCTTGGCCCCCCTGGCAGAGAGAAAGACTTTGACTCCTTCCTCCTAGCCTTCCCAGCAGCCCTCAGGCTTCCCCTTGGCTGCTTCTAAGGTAATAAACAACCACCAAGGGATACCATGAGAAGATCACAGCTATTTCTCCCCCTCAAGGTACCTTGTATTCCTCAACAGCCTCTTCCAGAGGAATCACCTCGTGGTGTTGGTGCTTCTTGGATCTGCCCCAAACCACACAGATGGGGGCTTCATCCTCCTTGCAAAAGAGTTTCAGGGGCTCCTGGTGCTTCTCACAGACTCCTCCTTTTTGCTGATATTGGGTCCAGCAAGCTTCCCAGTTTAGCTCCGTATCCCTGGAAGCACTGAGCTGGCCTGGCAGAGTAAATGCAGCGGTCCTGAGTCCATGTGAGAAAGGGATAAATTAAGTCCAAGAGACAGATCGGTTCTTATCTCTAGAAGCGTTTATTTACAAGTCATAAGTCAGTCTCTCCATCAGAAACCTCCGCCATTCCAAAGGCATTCCTCCGTGCTTTTAAAAAAGCACACAGACAGCTCCGTTGAGCTGTCTCTCTCAGCGTCTCTCAGTGAGAACTGAAACTAACTCTCACAGACAAAGCCTGTGACGTAGGGTCCTGCTTCCGGCCCCTCCCAGATGCAGGGCACCACGGAGTTTTAATCCTGTTTGTTCCAAACTCCACACCCCCTCTTGTCCTGCGTCTGGGGACAATAGCCAACAATGCTTTCCCCATACACAAACCCTCACAGAACTCCTCGTGCTTCTGGAAGGTTAATGGTTTTGTGAAACCATCAGCGAGGTTCTTGGTTGAGGGACAGTATTTCAGAGCAACTAGCCCCTCACGAACGCTCTGACACACATTTTGAAAACGTATGTCCAAATGTTTGGTTCTCGCCTTGAATTGCCCCGTCTCAGCTAATTTAAGGCACGGTTGATTGTCTTCATGCACCACAACGGGCAGACAATTCTCCCCACAGATTTCCTCAACCAAACACACATAGAACTCCAACTCTCTGCAAGCATCTGATAGCGCACTGAACTCAGCTTCAGTAGATGAAAGCGCTATGAGACTTTGTTTCCGGGACCTCCACCCTATCACTGAGTCCCCAAACTTCACCACCAGACCTGACACTGATTTGCGATCCTCAAGGTTAGCCCAATCCGAGTCCACCCAAGCAGTCAGCTTGACATCTCCTTGAGCTGACAACCTAAGACAAAAGTCTTTGGTATCTTGCAGGTAACGCAGCACCCGCTTTATACCATTCCAGGCCTGCACACTAGGACTTGAGGCCTCTCTACTGAGCAGATTGACAGCAAACGCTATATCTGGTCTGCTCCACTGTGACAGATACAACAGACTACCCAGAGCTGACTGAAAAAGCTCAGTGTTTTCGAACACCACACATTCTACTTGCTGACACTCCTTCACAAATCCAGCCTCCATGGGTGATCTGGCACCTGCACAATCAGACATCCTGAACTTCTCAAGCAACTGTTCAATCTTACCCTTCTGGCAAAGCAAAAAGCTTCCATCACTTGCTTTTGTGATCTGCACGCCCAAATAGGATTTGACATCTCCAAGCTGCTTCAACTTGAACCGCTTTCCAAGCTCTCTAGCAAACTTTTCCACCTGTTTACCTGTCTGTGCGATTGCCAAGATATCATCAACAAACACAAGCACCAATTGCTGTTTTACGCCTGACTCTTTAATGTAAAGACAACTGTCTGCAAGAGATCTCTTAAAACCTAGCTCCTCTAAAGCTTCATGTAGGCACATATTCCAATTCCTGGCAGATTGACGTAATCCATAGATGGATTTGTGCAATCGCCACACAACGCCTGGCTCACTGACTTCAAACCCTGGAGGAGGAAGCATGTACAACTCCTCCTTGAGATCTGAGTTCAGGTAGGCGACATCTACATCAAAATGGTTCACCTTCCAACCTCTCTGTGCTGCTATCGCCAAAAGCATTCTCAGAGTCTCCGCTCTCGAGGTTGGCGCATATACCTCTGTGAAATGGACACCCTTCCTCTGTGTGAATCCTCGGGCTACTAATCTCGCTTTATACTGTGGTTCTCCTGCTTCTGTGGGTTTCAAACGGTAAATCCATCTGCAGCTAACAGCTTTTTCGCCCATCGGCAACTTCGTGAGAGAAAACACACCTAGAGACTCCATTGAGTTCATCTCCTTCTGCATCGCCTCATGCCATTTGCTAGCTTCTTCCTGAGGCAACTTCTGAACATCCTCAAAGGATTCAGGTTCACATCTAGCCACACCAACCCAGACACTAGTTGCTTCATACCTTTCAGGTGGCTTTCCCTTTGTTGATCTAGCTGATCTCCTCAGCGTGAATTCTGGAACTGCGCCTGATTCACCTGGATCAACCCTACTATCCTCTGTGTCTGACACATCCCCCTCTGACCTGCTGCGCCGTTTCGGGCGCACAGCTGGTTCTGCTGGTGAGGATGGTGCACTCCTTAGCTCAGACTTGACAGTGACCTGTGGAGGGGTCCTGGGACTCCTCTTTGGAGAACCTGGCGCTGGACCCTGTTGCTGTGGATTGCGCGCATCAGCAACAGGTTCAGCTTCGCCTTCCTCCTCTTCCTCATCTGAGTCTGACAGAACATCTGGGTTCCCGTGAAGACGTTTCCACCCACTCTGCTCGCAAAACTCAGCACTGCCGCTAATAAGCAGCTTAGACTGGTTGCCAGTAGGGTATGCGAAACGCCACGCCTTTGAACCCGGCTCATAGCCCACAAAGATCATCTTCCTAGACCTTGGCTCACCCTTTCTGCGCATGGCTTTTGGAACGAGAACCCAAGCCTGAGACCCAAAGACATGAAAGTAGTGTACTTTAGGCTTTTTCTGATGCAACAAAAAATACGGTGTGTTGCCTACACTGGAATTGTACACCCTATTCTGTACAAAACATGCTGTCCGATAACTCTCTGCCCAAAAGCGCTGTGGCAAACCCGAGTCTGCCAACATAGAATGCGCGGATTGCTCTAATGTGCGAAACTTTCTCTCTGCAACCCCGTTCTGTTGCGGAGAGTAGGGGGCCGTCAATCGATGATTGATACCCTTCTGCCTGAAAAACGATTGCAGCGCAGAACCTGTGAACTCCCCCCCACGATCAGATTGAAAGGAAATCACCCTGGTAGAGAACTGTAGTTCTATCGCCGTGATCCAATCCCTGATCAATGCAGCTGCTTCTGACTTGCATTTAAGCGCAAAAACCCAAGTAAACCTCGAAAAATCGTCAATCAGAACTAGAACCCACTTAGACCCAGCTAAAGAAGGGGTAGGTATGGGTCCTGACAAATCTGCATGCACAAGTTCAAAGGGTTTGCTCTCTGACCTGGGATATGAGCATGTTGTGACCTTCGACTGCTTACAGGCTTGACAATCTAGGTATTTGTCACAAGCCTTGAACCTACAACCAATGGTGTTTTCGGCAGCCTTTCGCACAAGCGACCACCCAGCGTGCCCAAATTTCCTGTGCCATAAGTGAATACAATCATTGTGTGGTGGGACATTTGCACACTGCACATGGGCATCTTCAATGGACTCTCCACTAGCCCCATTTTCCACCAGCCCCATTTTTCCACCAGTCCCATTTTCCACTAGTCCCATTTTTCCACCAGCCCCATTTTCAACAGGCATCTGCACCAGAAAGAGCCTGTCTGTTCTCTCAACGCTGTAGACCTTCTTTCCATCCCTGTAAAAAGAGCAGAATTTGTTAGAGAACCGAACATCGAACCCTTCATCATTTAAGGCTGTTACACTTAAAAGAGAGTGCGCAAGCTCTGGGACAACATAAGCTTGCACCCAACAATCCAAGAAAGAACAATATAAAGACCCAGATTCAGTCAGTGGTCTTTTAGATCCATCTGCCATTTTGACATTTTGTTCAGATTTAACTGTCTTGCAGTTCCTCAGGAGCTCTCGAGAGTTTACTAAAGTGTGGGTCGCTCCAGTGTCTATAATGAGAGATAAAGTGTCTCTCTGGCTGTCTTCCAAAGCTGCCATGGCAACGCTCGCACCCCCACCGGGGCCTCTGCAAGTGTCAAAGTCAGTGTCCTGTCTGGTTGCCATGCACACAGCCTCCCCCCGATCAAGGCCTTTGCCTTTTCCCAGGCACACTGTTGCAGCTGTGAGATGAAAAGATGAGGCGTCTTTGTTTTTTTTTCTGGCCTGCCGGTTTCCCACGTCTCTGCTGAGAACCGGCCTTGGGAAACTGCTTTATTGACATTGCACTGCAGCTGGTGGCCTTGGCAGCCTGGGCCTCAAGCGGATGCTTCCCAGCGCTGTTGGACGTCGCAGCAAAGCACAAACAACTTTCGGAGACTTTCGCTTTCTCAGAGCTCTTGGAACGGCTTGCACCCCCACTCCTGGGTGCACAGCAGCCTGAGGAACAGCTGGCCACTGCTTTCCTCCTTTCAGCTCTCAGCTTTTCTCCAGCACACAGTCCATCACACAGACATGTTGAAGCATTGCAACAGCTCCCCAACAGTGTCCCAGCCCCCACTGGGCTTTCTGGGCAACCTTCAGCCTCTCCTGGGCTTCCTCCAGCCCCCTCTGGCCTGGCTCCCGCTGAGCTTTCACACACACTCCTCAGCGCCTGCCTCTGCTCTCTCTCCCTCAGCAGAGCATCTGCTTGTGTGGGTGGGGCCGGCTCCTTCTGGACTGGACTCCAGAGCCCTGTGGCCACAAACCACCCCCTGGCTCCTCTTGACCAGGCCTCCCAATTGGCTCCATGCAGCCTTTCACCGGGGTAGCTCTCTTGGCTCTGCTGTGCCTGAGCAGCAGCCATTCTCCTCCCCCCAGGGCTTCAAACGTACTCACTCTGCCAGCAAGCTGGTCCTCCGAAGCAGCAGCCTCTCTCTTGGCTCTTGGCTCCGATCACCAGCATCTCCCACTGCCCTTCCTTGGCAGGAGATCACAGCAACTCAAAGCTGGCGTTCTCCTCCCTTCACACACTTGTCAGGAAACACGTGGCCTCCATAACCTTTGCTGATATTGGGTCCAGCAAGCTTCCCAGTTTAGCTCCGTATCCCTGGAAGCACTGAGCTGGCCTGGCAGAGTAAATGCAGCGGTCCTGAGTCCATGTGAGAAAGGGATAAATTAAGTCCAAGAGACAGATCGGTTCTTATCTCTAGAAGCGTTTATTTACAAGTCATAAGTCAGTCTCTCCATCAGAAACCTCCGCCATTCCAAAGGCATTCCTCCGTGCTTTTAAAAAAGCACACAGACAGCTCCGTTGAGCTGTCTCTCTCAGCGTCTCTCAGTGAGAACTGAAACTAACTCTCACAGACAAAGCCTGTGACGTAGGGTCCTGCTTCCGGCCCCTCCCAGATGCAGGGCACCACGGAGTTTTAACCCTGTTTGTTCCAAACTCCACATCCTTTCCCTCTGGAAGACTGAGAGTCTTGGCTACTTCGCCCATTGCGGACGAGGCTCCTTCTCTGGACTCCAACTCGGCCTTGAGGACAGGAAGCCAGCCTCCTTTTTGCACTGCATCAGGCCGGACCGGCAGAAGTTGTGCCCACACTCTGGGATGGTCCCTGTGTCGTAAGAGAGTCAGGGTCAGAGAGGGGAATGAAGGAGAAGGACCCTACCAATATCAAATAGATCGTATTCTGCCTTGACACCCTACAAGAAGGTCAACGGTGCCTTGGGGAATGGATCCTTTTTCGCTGTATCAAATTGTATCCTTTTTGCTGTATCTTTCTCATTGACTTTAAGAATGGATCTGAATGTATTTTTCCTCAAAATGCTGTACTTTTCTAAATTGTAATGGTTCTAGGGGTTGCTCGTGTGTAAACCGGTGCAACACCTGGCTGGGTTGCCTGAGTGAACCTTTTCTGTCCGGACAGCCACTCACCTGTGGCTGTCTCAATCGTTGGCAGAATCCGTCAGCGGGCGTTTCTTGAACTTCTTCCAGAAAAGAAGCTCTTTGATGTCTAGTCTCCTCCTACTCTCCCTGCTCGGAAGCCTTCTGCGCAAGGAGGGCATAGGCAGCGGAGGACCCTTACTCTCCCCGCTGGTCCCTGGCAAGGAGTCATGGGACTGCCTCGCCGATTCCCCCATCTGCCCCTCTTCTCCACTGGTGCTACGCTGATTCTCTTCCCCAGAAGATGGGCTGCCTCTCCCCATCCCGGGACGCTCTCTGGGACCCCTCTGGAGCCCTCCCTCTCCCTCCGGCCCTGATGGCAGTTCCCTGACATCCACCTCCTCCCCAGGACCCCCCCCCCGCCCCCGGCATGATTTTCCGATACCACCTCCTCTCTCTCCTCGGCCGACGATGCGGGGAACCCCCTGAAGGAGCTGTCATCATCTCCTCAGGATTCAAAACCAGCCTCCCATCCACTCGGATCTCTTCCCGCTGTTTGAACCTCCCAATCTGATTCCTCTCCCTCGGACACCTCCCCTCCCTCCTCTTCGGAGGCAGGAAAACCCACAAAGTCCCCTTCGTCGTCCGTGGGTCCAAATTCTTCTTCCCAGAATCTAGCTAGTGGTTTTGGCTTATTTGGGAACAAACTGTGGAATTCTTCCACAATATACCCGTCAGTGATAGATTCAGCAGGGACCCACGTGTTTTCCGACCTAGGTTCCCCCTCCCAGGCTACCAAGTACTCTACCTGGCGACCTCGCCACCTTGAATCGAGTATCTCCGTGGCCTGGTTACAGTAACCCCTCCCTCCCGTCCCGGGAATTCCCACCCCTCCCTGTAAGGTGAAAGTAGGGACCTATGGAACACCGGATGTATCTTCATGCTGTCAGGCAACTTGAGTTTAAATGCCACTGGGTTTATCTGCTGTATTACCTCAAAAGCTCCCAGCCACCTCGGCTGCAACTTCTTGCACCCTCCCTTTAGGGGTAACCCTTGGGATGACAACCACACCCGGTCTCCCACCCGTATGGCCTCCCACTCCTGACGGTGATTGTCCACCTGCCTCTTGCAAACTTCCTTGGCCCGCTCCAGGTTCATCCTGAGTTGCTGGTGTAAGGCCTCCATTTCTTCTACAAACTGCTCTGCCGCGGGTACACTCCATGCTTCCTCCCCCCCTCCCCGGGAAGGCCCTGGGGCGACACCCATAATTGGCCATGAAAGGGCTCATTCCCGTGGACACGTGTTCAGCATTATTGTATGCAAATTCAGCCAACGCTAGTTTCTCTACCCAGTCGCTCTGTCTCTCGCTGACGTAGCAGCGTAGGTATTGCTGGAGTATACCGTTCGCTCTTTCGGCTTGTCCGTTTGTTTCTGGGTGCCTCGCCATTGAGAAGCTCACCTCGACCTGCAGCAAGCTCATGAGCTTCCTCCAGAACCTGGAAGTAAATTGTTTCCCGCAATCCGAGATAACCCTCAAGGGATCCCCATGTAGTCTAAAAATGTGATCCACAAACGGCCTGGCTGTCTCCTCTGCCATTGCTGCATGTGAGCAAGCTACGAAATGGCACTTTTTTGTCAGTAGCTCGACTACTACCATGACTGCTGTCTTCCCCCTTGACATGGGCAAATCTGTCATAAAATCAATGGACACCACCTCCCAGGGCCTTCCCAGTGTAGGTAAGGGTTCCAGTAACCCTGCGGGGGCAGCTCTCTCCCCCTTTGCCCTCTGGCATCGGTCGCACCCCCGTACATATTCCCGTACGTCCTTCCTCACCTTTGGCCACCAGAACTGCCTGGTGACGAGCAGCATGGTCTTGTGCTGTCCAAAGTGCCCAGCTGTTGGGTTGTCGTGGAGTTGCCTAAGTACCTTCCCCCTCAAAGTCTCCCCTGGTACATACAGCGCTCCCTTATAGTACAGTAGCCCTTCCTTTTCCTCAAACCCTCCATGGTCTTCCCTTCCGTCCCTGAGTTCCCTGATTTTCGTTTGGGCGAACGCGTCGTTTCTAGTAAGCCCGGCCAGTTCTCGTTTCCCAACCAATGTTCCCCCCCACACCCACCAGTCCTCGGGGAACACGTGCCTGGTCTCTGGTGGCCCCTCCCCTTCCATGTACTCCGGTTTCCGGGAGAGAGCATCTGCCCTTACGTTTTCCTCTCCCGGCACGTATCGAATCTCGAAGAAGAACTTGGCGAACTCCTGGGACCATCTGATCTGTCTCTGGTTGAGCACTCGCGCGGTCCGCCAGTATTCCAAGTTCTTGTGGTCCGTTTGGACCTGGATTTTGTGCCACGCCCCTATCAACAGATGTCTCCATTGCCGAAATGCCGCATAGATCGCAAGCAATTCTCGGTCATACACCGTGAAGTTTTGCTCCGACTTGCTCAGCTTCCTTGAGAAAAAGGCACACGGCCTCCAGTTCTGCTTGGCCCCGGGCTGCAAAAGTACCGCCCCAACCGCGCGGTCAGACGCGTCCGTCTCCAGTCTCATGGGCTTCTCCGGATCCACGTGCAGGAGCTGCTCCTCCGAGGCGAACGCCTTCTTCAGCTTTTCTTTTCTTTTTTTGAAAGATTACAAAAATAAAGAAAAAAAAGAAAAAAAAAGAAAAATAAAAACAATTAAAAAACAAATCAATCCTTCCATAACTTATCTTTCATTTGCTTGTTTCCTTGACCTCCTCACACCTCCCTTTTTTTGTATTCTAGTTCAATTAGCTATTTCAGCAAATCCTTTCCATCTTTGTTTTTGTCCTAATAATTTATCTTAATATATTGTAACTTTACATTCTCACTGTAATGGTTCTAGGGGTTGCTCGTGCGTAAGTTGTCGCCACTCCTGGCTAGGTTACCTGGGTGAACCCTTTCTGTCTGGACAGCCTCTCACCCGTGGCTGTCTCAGTCGCTGGCAGAATCCGTCAGCGGGCGTTTCTTGAACTTCTTCCAGCAAAGAAGTTCTTTGATGCCTAGTCTCCTCCTACTCTCCCTGCGCGGAAGTCTTCTGTGCAGGGAGGGTGTGGGCAGCGGATGACCTGTGCCCTCCCCACTGGTCTCCGGCGAGGAGTCCTAGAGCCCCCTCGCCGATTCCTCCTTCTGCCCCCCTTCTCCACTGGTGCTATGCTGATTTCCTTCCCCAGCAGATGGGCTGCCTCTCTCCCTACTGGGACCCTCTCCGGCATCCCTCTGGAGCCTTCGCTCCGTCTCTGGCTCCGATGGCAGTTCCCTGACATCCACCTCCCCCCAGGACCCCCTCCACCCCCGGCCCAATTTTCCGATTCAACCTTGTCCCTTTCCTCGGCAGACGATGCGGGGAGTCCCCTGAAGGAGCTGTCACCATCCCACCATCCTCTGAGGATTCAAAACCCGCTTCCCACCCGCTCCGATCTCTTCCCGCCGAGTGGGCCTCCCAGTCTGATTCTTCTCCCTCTGACATCTCCCCTTCCTCCGCTTCGGAGGCAGGAAAACCCACAAAGTCCCCTTCGTCGTCTGTGGTCCCAAATTCTTCCTCCCAGAATCTCGTTAGTGGTTTTGGTTTATCCGGGAACAAACTGTGGAATTCTCCCACCAGATAGCCGTCATTGATTGATTCAGCAGGGACCCATGTGTTTTCTGACCTGGGTTCTCCCTCCCAAGCTACCAAGTACTCCACCTGGCGACCTCGCCACCTTGAATCGAGTATCTCTGTGGCTTGGTTGCGGTGTTCCCTCTCCTCTACCAGCGGGTGGGTGGTGGCTCCTCCCTCCCGCCCCGGAAATTCCCGCCCCTCCCTGTACGGTGAAAGTAGGGACCTATGGAACACCGGATGTATCTTCATGCTGTCAGGCAACTTGAGCTTGAATGCCACGGGGTTCACCTGCTGTGTTACCTCAAAAGGCCCCAGCCGCCTCGGCTGCAACTTTTTGCACCCTCCCTTTAGGGGTAACCCTTGGGATGACAACCACACCCGGTCTCCCACCCGTATGGCCTCCCCCATATGGGTGGGAGACCGGGGTACTGTCAAGTGGGCGAAGTTCTTGATGAACTTCCTGTAGAAGTTGCTGAACCCTAGGAACCTCTGCACATCCTTCCGGGTTTTGGGGCCCTTCCATTCCAGCACTGCCTGCACTTTGCTTGGGTCCATAGCTAGGCCCTTGTCTGACAACTTGTACCCCAGAAACTCGACCTCTCTGGCGTGAAATTGACATTTTTCCAGCTTGACCCACAACTGATGCTTCTTCAATCTCTGTAGCACCTCCTTGACGTCTCTGACGTGTTGTTTCTAAAAGACCCTGTGTACTGGTCCAGTAAACGCTTCCACTGCGCAACCAGCAACAGTTCTCTTTTGCAGAGCATTAATTAAGTCCAGTGCAGAGATTCTTGTTGCAGTACAAGCTTCAGAGTCTCAGCAGCAAAGAAATAACGACACAGGGAAGCCTGTCTTTCCAAAGACAGGTTTATTGCAGAAAGATAACAGAAACACCTCCGGAGCTTTCAGACATTTTTGCTTCACGCCCCACAGACAGAGAAAACAAACACTCTTTATATACTGAGCAACTTAACAACTTAACGAGCTTGACCACATGACATTGCTAACTTGCCAGCGTCTTAGGTTTCACACCCTAACACCCCCTCTCGCTGGCAATACAAAAACAAAATTACTTCAGACCCATTTCTTCACAAAAGTTTTCATGCCGCTGAAACCCAAGCGGTTTTGTAAAACCATCAGCTTGATTTTCATGACTGGGACAGTAATTTAATTTAACAATTCCTGCTTTTACAGTTTGACAAACATTTTGAAAGCGGATATCCAAATGTTTTGTACGACCTTTAAACTGCCCATTTTGTGCTAACTTAAGACACGGTTGATTATCACCCCATACAGTGATTGGAGTGATGGCCTTTTCATACATCTCTTGTGCCAAGCATTTGTAAAATTCTAGATCTCTACATAACTCAGATAAGGCACAGAACTCAGCTTCTGTTGACGACAAAGCAATCAGGTTCTGTTTCTTGGATCTCCACCCAATCAGAGAGTTACCAAATTTTATTACACAGCCAGACACTGATTTTCTATCCTTTAAATTTGCCCAATCACTATCTGCCCAACAAGTAATCTGTGCTTGTCCTTCAGAAGATAAGTCAAGGCAAAAAACTTTGGTGTATTGTAAATATCTTAACACTCTTTGAATTCCTTTCCATGCATTTACACTAGGTTTTGAAGCTTCTCTGCTGAGTAAGTTAACAGCATAAGCAATATCTGGTCTACTCCATTGCGAAACATGAAGTAAGCTTCCCAGTGCTGACTGAAAGATTTCAGCACGCTTGAATTCAGCACTATCCTTGAACTCATTGTCTTTTACAAAACCCATTTCCATTGGTGTTCTAACACCTGCACACTCCGTCATGCCAAACTTTTTCAACATTTGCAATACCTTGCCTTTTTGATTCAGTAGAAAACTGCCATTTTTGGTCCTATCTATCTGAACACCAAGATAGACCTTCACATCACCAAGATTCTTAACTTTGAAGTGTTTATTTAACTCTTTGGCTAGTTTTTTTTACTTGTTCTTGTGTCTTTGAAGTATAAATCAGGTCATCTACATAAACAAGCAAAGATTCTTGAGCATCTCCTGAACCTCTGAAATATAAGCAATTGTCAGCCTTGCTCCTGCTAAAACCAATGCCTACCAAAACGTCATTCAAACACTCATTCCAATTATGAGCAGATTGCTTGAGTCCATAAATAGATTTATGTAGTTTCCATACCTGATTTGATTTACCAACTTTCAATCCTGGCGGTAGCTCCATATAGAGCTCTTCAGCCAAGTCTGAATGAAGATAAGCTGTAGAGACATCAAATTGATTCACTTTGAACCCTTTCTGAGCAGCAACTGCTAATAGTGCCCGTAGGGTTTCACTCCTTGAAGTGGGTGCATAGACTTCGGAATAATGTAACCCCTTTCTTTGCGTAAAACCTCGAGCTACAAGCCTTGCTTTGTACTCTGGTTTCCCCATCGCTGTTGTCTTTATCCTGTACACCCACCTACAACTTACTGCCTTGGTACCTTCTGGCAGTTTGGTGATGGAAAACACACCCAGTTCTTTCATAGAATTCAACTCTTTTTGCATGGCCTCACGCCACCTACTGGACTCCTCCTGGGGTAATTGCTCAACCTCCTCAAAACTTTCAGGTTCGCAATTTGCCAAACCAGCCCAAACACTAATAGCTTGGTACCTTTCAGGAGGTTTACCTTTGTTGGCACGCTTGGAACGCCTTAACAGTTCCTGCGATGTTCCTTCAGTTTCCCCCTCTGACCCAGAATCACTAGTCGTCACCTGTTTGTCACTAGTAGTTGAAGAACTTTCTGATTCTGACTTTACACGTCTCTCTTGCTGTACAGGTGAACTTTTAGAGCTAGAAGATTCTGACTTTACAGACTTGGGTGAACTAGACGATTTCTCACCCTCGTCCTCAGACTCAAATTCCTCAGCCTGTTCTGGAACTAATACCTGCCCTGGGGCCTGAGTTTCATTGTTACTGTTCACCACATCAAATAGTATGTCAGGATTTCCATGAATTTTATTCCAACCATCCTGTTCACAAAATTCCGCACTTCTGCTGATTGTGATTTTCGTTTGATTGCCTTCTACATTCACAAATCTCCAACCTTTTGTGTTTGCTTGATAACCACAGAAAAGCATTTCTTTAGATCTAGGATTGCCTTTCCTACGTTGTGCCCTAGGCATCAGCACGACATCCAAAAACTCTTAGATGATCAATTTTTGGTTTTTTCCCAAATAGCATGAAGTAAGGAGTGTTGCCTACTGTGCTATTGTACACTCTGTTAAAAGTATAATTCGCATACAGTGCAGCCTCAGCCCAAAAACGCTGTGGAAGTCCAGAATCAAACAGCAAAGCATCAATGGCTTCCTGTAATGTTCGAAATTTTCTTTCGGCAAGTGCATTCTCCTGTGGTGAATAGGGATTGGTAAGTCTATGAACTATACCTTTCCTTTTTAACCACGTCTCCAGCGTGTGGTTCACATATTCCCCACCACAATCTGATTGTATTTTACGCACCCTGGTGTCAAATTTACATTCGACTTCTTCAATCCAATCCATCAGGATGGAAGCTGCTTGTGATTTTTCTTTCAGAAAGAAAACCCAACTAGCCCTTGAAAAATCATCCGCCAAAATTTGCATAAATCTCGCACCTCCAAGCGATTTGACTGGCATAGGGCCACACACGTCTGTGTGCACAAGTTCAAAGGGTTTCTTGCTTACTCTATCAGATCTAGGATAGTTACATGTCTTAACCTTAGCATGTTTACAAGCACAACAATCCAGAAAATTTGGACAGGGTTGAATGTTACACTCCTCAGCTAAATCTGGCATCTTGCTTACATACTTAAAGCATATATGAGCTAACCTTCTGTGTAGTAGATGTGCACAACCTGTATGAGGAGCCTTATTTACACACTTAGCTTGTGCTTCACCTGTTGAACATCTACCTGCTGCTAACTGCTCTTCATCCAAAACAAAAAGCCCATTCTCACAGAGAATTTTAACTAGCTCCTTCCCCTGTTTTGAAATGGTGCACACATCATTTTCAAACTCAACCTTAAAACCACTTTTTACCAGGCATGACACACTCAAAAGTCCATTCTTCATTCCTGGAAGAACAAAAACAGGAAGGTTAGTTTGCAAACAGTTAACATAAATTGTGCCTTTAAGGTTCATTTCTCGTTTACTATTGTCTGCTATAGTCACAGTTTTTGCAACTGGCAATGTCTTGCAGTTCATCAAGCTGCCACTAGATGTCGCTGGAACTAAACTGTGACTTGCTCCACTGTCAATTATCCACTTCAAGGTTTGTTGGCTCCTTTTAGGACTTTGTTGTTGTGCTGACATTGCAAATAGTCCCTTATCAGCACCTGCTCCCCCTCTGGATCGTTGATTCTTGTAGTTCTCACGTCGTCTTCCCCTGTAGCTCCAGAAACTGGCCTTGGACTGTTGAAATTCCTGTTGCTTTTCTGGACACTTTGCTATCAAATGAAACCTGCTGCCACATCGAAAACATGACTTGCTGGCCATAGCAGACACTTGTGAGGCTTCCTTACAGCTCTGCCTGCTAGTTCCCCCACGCTGGGAATTATCTGAACATCCAACCCTTGGGGTATTTGAATTATCAATACGTTTTTGATGATGTTGATATTCTTGCTCACACAATCTACCAGTCACATAATCCATATTCAGCTGGTCCTCTGGCAAAACTTGTAAAGTTAGTACTAAGTTTTCAAACCCTGCATGCAGGCTGCTAAGCAGAGTATAAACTTTAATATTTTCAGGAAAATTCACACCTAGAGATGACAGTCGGTTGAAATACTCAGTCATCTGTGACGTGTGTTCAACCACACTATCCCCTGGCTTCAGTTTCAACTCATACAAAGCACGTATAATGTTCACCTTCTCTCCGGGCGTGGCTCTATGGTGAATTCGCCTAAGAGCTTCCCAAATTTCAAATGCAGACCTTAAATTTTCCACATGAGGTAATTGGGAATCATCTATCGATACCATCAACATGCATCTAGCTTTAGTGTCCATTTTATCATGTTCCCTGTTCTGAGCATGTGCAGCAGCCTGTTGCTCTGCTGTGGCATCTGCTGCAACAGCCACAAACGGCTTTCGCCTCTGGACATAGTCAGCCCACACTTCTTTGGCTTCCAACCAGACTTGAGCCCTCTTAGACCACTGCACGTAATTAGCAGAGTTCAACTTTGTAAAGGGAACCTGGAAATTTTCCACTGCCATTCTTGGGGTCTGCTGCTACTCCCTCTGTGTGCCCTTGCTTCTCTTTCCCCTTGGGATTTGTTTTACTCACTTTTCAGACGCCTCCAGCCTCCTGTGAAGCCTTTTAAACTTTTTCCCTCCGTCTCTTCACTAGCAACCTACCACCGCCCTCTGTTTTTATTAACAAAACAAAAACACAACGGGAGGTCAAGCTAGCCTTTTGCAGCTAATGAAGCTGTAAATCTTCACTTAAGCAGCTCTCTCAACTTTCTGCAGCCTCTCAGTTCCTTTAAGAGCTGGATTTACAACCAAGCCAGTCTTCTCTCATCCGAAAGCTGCTTTCACTTTCTCTGCACACAATACAGCTGTAGAAACGTAGAAGGAGCCATAACCTAAGAGAGCCTGTGTACTGGTCCAGTAAACGCTTCCACTGCGCAACCAGCAACAGTTCTCTTTTGCAGAGCATTAATTAAGTCCAGTGCAGAGATTCTTGTTGCAGTACAAGCTTCAGAGTCTCAGCAGCAAAGAAATAACGACACAGGGAAGTCTGTCTTTCCAAAGACAGGTTTATTGCAGAAAGATAACAGAAACACCTCCGGAGCTTTCAGACATTTTTGCTTCACGCCCCACAGACAGAGAAAACAAACACTCTTTATATACTGAGCAACTTAACAACTTAACAAGCTTGACTACTTAAAGTCACATGACATTGCTAACTTGCCAGTGTCTTAGGTTTCACACCCTAACAGTTTCCCATTGTCCGAATAGATTAAGACGTCATCCAAAAAGGCTACGCAATTCTTGTACACCAGGGGCCCCAACACGTGGTGCATGAATGCTTGAAAGCAGGCGGAGCCCGATTGTAATCCAAATGGCATGACTAAGTGTGGTGTAGTGGTTAAGAGCGGTAGTCTCATAATCTGGTGAACCAGGTTCGCTTCCCCGCTCCTCCACATGCAGCTGCTGGGTGACCTTGGGCCAGTCTCACTTCTTTGAAGTCTCTCAGCCTCACTCACCTCACAGAGTGTTTGTTGTGGGGGAGGAAGGGAAAGGAGAATGTTAGCCGCTTTGAGACTCCTGAAGGGGAGTGAAAGGCGGGATATCAAATCCAAACTCTTCTTCAAACTCTTCTAAGTACTCAAAAGCCCCCAGGGGGGTGAACATGGTAGTTTTCCATTCGTTCCCCTCCCTTATCCTAATCAGATTGTATGCTCCCCTGAGGTCCAGCTTGGTAAAAAAATTGCCCCTGCCTCACCCGTGTTAAAATGTCGTCAATCCTGGGCATTGGGAAGGTCACGGGTTCTGACACCAGGTTTAACCCCCTGTAATCCACGACTAGCCTGGGCTGATTAGTCTCTTTTTCGTCCACAAAGAACACCGGACTGCCCCCCACCGCCTTTGATTCCCTTATGAACCCCCTCTTCAGGTTCTTGTCAATAAATTGCCGCAACTCCTGCATCTCCCGGTCAGACATGGCATACAGCTTACCCACCGGCAGCTGAGCCCCTGGGAGTAAGTTGATTTGGCAGTCAAAGGGCCTGTGGGGGGGGGTAGTCTATCCGCCTCCTTCTCGCTGAAGACTTCCATCAGTTCAGCATATTGTGGTGGCACCTCCACTTTTGGTTCCACAGCCAGCCCAGCCACCCTGGCCACTGTCCTTCTTGGGTTCCCCCCCCCCAGACAGTGTTCCAAGCAGTAAGCTGACCCAAAGGTGACTGACCGCTGATGCCATGACACTACTGGATCATGCAGTGCCAGCCAGCTCATCCCCTGTATTATTGGGGGTCCTGCCAGTGTGGCCACGTGAAAGGCAATGGTCTCTGTGTGCCTGGAAACCCTCATTCGCATTGGCGGGGTCTGGTGTGTCACTCCCCCCCCCCCAGAAGTTCCCTGCCATCGATGGTGGTCACTTGCAAGGGAAAATCTAGGGGCAGCAGGTGGAGTTGGTGCTCCAGAGCGAAGTCCCTGCTGAAGAAATTGCAGGAGCTGCCCGAATCCAGTAGCCCCTCAACTTTGACGGGGTGCCCATTCGGGAGTTCTAGCACCACTTCTATGGCTATAGCTGCCTTGGGAGGGTCAGGCTGGGGCACTTCTATTGGTTGCTGGCCTGGCTGCTGCCCCTGCTGTTTGGCAGCCAGGCATTGTCGTTTCCCTGCGCCTGCCCTTCCTCCCCCTTCTCCTCACCGCCAGCGGCTCCCACCATCCCTTGCCAGGTCTTTCTTTGAGGGCAGACCCTGGCAAAATGTCCTGGCCTCTGGCAGAGGAAACACTTCTTGGTGGTTTTCCAATCCTTCCCCTCCCTCTTGCGACCTTCACTGGAGTTTGAAACCTCGCGCGCGTGCGCGCCATCTATTTCCTTTTCCCCCCCCAAATAATTTTTATTCAATTTTCCATCCATAGCACAAAAATAAAACAATAAAGAACATACAACACGTATAATTTCAGACTCTTAATTTCATGTTCCTTACTCTCCCGACTTCCTCATACCTCCCCTTTCTGCATTCTCGTGTCGAATTAATTAATTAACAAATCCCTCCCTTATTTTCAAGTTAGTTATAAAAACATTCAATTTCTTTCACTTAACCATTATCGCTATTAACCCCTATTTTTTCTCATTCAACATCAATCTAACATTCACTAATTTTTGAATATTTATTTAAATAGTCTTTGAATTTTTTCCAATCTTCTTCCGCCGTCGCTCTTCCCTGGTCTCGGATTCTGCTCGTCATCTCTGCCAGGCCCATGTAGTCCATCTCTTTCATCTGCCATTCTTCCACGGTGGGTAAATCTTGTGTCTTCCAGTACTTTGCTATGAGAATTCTTGCTGCTGTTGTAGCATACATGAAAAGGTTCTATCCTTCTTTACAACCGATTGGCCGACTATGCCCAGGAGAAAGGCCTCTGGTTTCTTAGGGAAAGTGTACCTAAGTACCTTTTTCAGTTCATTATAGATCAGTTCCCAGAAAGCCTTAATCCTTGGGCACGTCCACCAAAGGTGAAAGAATGTTCCTTCCCTTTCTTTACACTTCCAACATTTATTCTCGGGCGAATGATAGATTTTCGCAAGCTTGACTGGAGTCATGTACCACCTATAAATCATTTTCATAATATTTTCTCTCAAGGCACTACATGCCGTAAATTTAATCCCGGTGGTCCATAACTTTTCCCAGTCAACAAACATTATGTCATGACCAATATCCTGCGCCCATTTAATCATTGCAGATTTAACCATTTCATCTTGTGTATTCCATTTCAACAGCAAGTTATACATTTTTGATAGGTTCTTAGTACTAGATTCTAACAATTCAGTTTCTAGTTTTGATTTTTCCACCTGGAAGCCAACTTTCCTGTCAAGTTTAAAAGCTTCCATTATCTGATAGTAATGCAACCAGTCTCTCACTTTCCCTTTTAGTCTCTCACTTTTCCATTGGCTCAGCCACCTGGGAAAGCTGTCTCGGTATTTCAGGAATGCGGTAGTCATGGCAACGTTCCCCTCTCACTTCGCGTTTCTCCTGAGCCCGCGCTTCCTGCCATACTCCTATCGCAAGCACAGCCTTGGTCAGCTGATCCATCGACTGTGGGCGGGGCGCGCGGGACAACTCGTCCTTCACGGTTGGGGACAACCCCTCCTCAAACAACATTTGAATTGGTTCAGAGTCCAGATTCCAGCCGAGCCGGTGGATCAACATCGCAAAGCGCAACCAGTAGTCTCTAAGAGACTGGCTCCCCTGCTTGCACCCCACCAGTTCCCGCCAAGTCACACTTTGCTCCACTTCACTGGAATACATCGCATTCATTGCCTGGAAGAATTTCTTAAGGTCCTTCAAGGCATCATTTTGCGTCGCCATTAGGGGCCTGATCCATTTGCGCGCCCCATCCTCCAGATGCCCCACAATGTAGACTACCCTCTCCCCATCATCAGCAAAGTCATTATGCTGCAGTTCCAAAGCATACCCTATTTCCGTTCGGAACGCATTGTAGTCCTGGGGTTTCCCCCCAAACTTGTGTACCAGTCCCGGTACCTTCCTTGCGATGGGGGTGGGTTTGACCTGTGCATCCTGAGTCCGTCTTTCGTCCAGCCGCGCCGTCAGGAGAGCTACATGCTGTTCCAAGTCTCGGTTCCTCTCTACCAGACTTTGCACTCCAGCTGCTTGCTCCGTCTCTGCCGGCCTCTGGCTCCGATGGCAGTTCCCTGACACTCACCAATTAACCATCTATTTTTACTTATTTCTTTATAACATTTCTGCTAAAACCACATAACTTCATTCCAACATCCTTCTAACATTCCTTAATTTTACAATGTTTCTGTAAATAAATTTCTTCCAATCTTCTTCCACCAACTCTTCTCCCTGCTCTCAGATTCTTCCAGTCATTTCCACCAGTTCCATGTACTCCATCATCTTCATCTGCCATTCTTCCCGGGTGGGTAGATCTTGTGTCTTCCAGGGACCTTCGGCTGGGTGAGGACTGCAGGGCCTGCTCCCTTCCAGGGCCTTTTCCAACTGGCCCAGGGGGCGTGGCCCAAGCCCTCTCTCCCAGCTATAAAGGGACTCCTGCTGCTGGGAAGCCTCGGACCATCGGCTGGGTGAGGACTGCAGGGCCTGCTCCCTCCCAGGGCCTTTTCCAACTGGCCCAGGGGGCATGGCCCAAGCCCTCTCTCCCAGCTATAAAGGGACTCCTGCTGCTGGGAAGCCTCGGACCATCGGCTGGGTGAGGACTGCAGGGCCTGCTCCCTTCCAGGGCCTTTTCCAACTGGCCCAGGGGGCGTGGCCCAAGCCCTCTCTCCCAGCTATAAAGGGACTCCTGCTGCTGGGAAGCCTCGGACCATCGGCTGGGTGAGGACTGCAGGGCCTGCTCCCTTCCAGGGCCTTTTCCAACTGGCCCAGGGGGCGTGGCCCAAGCCCTCTCTCCCAGCTATAAAGGGACTCCTGCTGCTGGGAAGCCTCGGACCATCGGCTGGGTGAGAACTGCAGGGCCTGCTCCCTTCCAGGGCTTTTTCCAACTGGCCCAGGGGGCGCGGCCAAGGCCCTTATTCCAAGTGGTTAATGTGTTTTAAAATGTCCTCAAGCAGTCGGTGGCAATTTAAATTTGTATTTCTCTTTTTCCTTTTTTCTTCTGTTGGGGTGGGTGGGTGGGATGGATATTTGGTTGGGGATTAATTTTAGTATTATTGTTCTGTTTTGTTTTCTGTTGTTTTATTGGTTCTGTATAGTTTGTATTTTGTTTTTAAGGGGCGGGATCAGGGCTGCCTGGGAGTGGGGCCCCAGCCAACACGATGGCTGGGACAAGTTCCACAGGGGCGGAAGCACTGGGACATCCGATCTCGGTGATCATGGGCAGGAGGCGGAGTTACGCTAAGACCAGACCATGTCATTACCGAGGAGGCAGGTTTAGTCGCTGTTTGAAGACTATCCCTGCCTCCGGGTCTGGCCTTGACCGGATGGATACTGGAATCAACAGGGGAAACCCACATGACCTGAAGGTGTTGCTGTGTAATGCCAGGTCAATGATGAATAAAACCACTGCCATCCACGACCTGATTGTGGATGGAGGATTTGACCTGGCATGTGTGACAGAGACCTGGTTGGAGGAAGCAGATGGGCCTGTCCTTGCTGCCGCTTGCCCACTGGGTTTCTCTTACGCACAGCAACCCAGGTCATGTGGGCGGGGAGGGGGGGTTGCAGTGATTTTTAGGAAGTCACTAGTTTGCATCAGGCGTCCTACTGGGAAGACCCAGTTTTCTGAGTGCATGTTCTGGAAGTTGGGCAATAGGGGCAGTACAGGATTCCTTTTGGTGTACCGACCTCCCCTCTGCACCAAGGATTCCCTGTCCGAGCTGCTTCAGGTCGTGGCGGATGTTCTCCTGGAGACACCTAGCTTGGTTGTCCTAGGAGATTTTAACATCCATGCCGACATGACCTTACAAGGGGCCGCTCGGGACTTCGTGGAAAGCATGGCCTCCATGGGGCTGTCCCTGAATAAGTTGGGCCCAACTCATAGTCATGGACATGCCTTAGACCTGGTATTCACCTCTAGTGACGTGGGTGATCTGACACTAAGTAAAAGTGAAACCAAAGAAGTGCCATGGTCAGATCACTTCCTGGTGCAACTGGACTTCTCCGCGACCCTTCCCCTCTGCAGGGAGGTGGGACCAATTCGGATAGTCCGCCCCCGCCACTTAATGGATCCAATTGGCTTCCAGAGAGTGGTAGGGGATGCTTTATCCCATGTTGATGGCCTTTCAGCTGATTCCCTGGTGGCCCGCTGGAATGCGGAGTTAACCAGGGCTATTGACTGTCTGGCTCCGAAGCGCCCTCTCCGATTGCATGGAGCCCGGACAGCCCCGTGGTTTTCTTCGGAGCTGAGGGCGATGAAACAATCGCTGAGACGGCTAGAGCGTCGGTGGCAGAAAACTCACTCCAAATCTGACCGGACACAGGTTAGAGCTCAACGTCGAGCCTACCAACAGGCGATAGACTTTCTTCACCGCCTCTATTGCATCTGCAGAAAATAGTAGCAGGAGACTCTTTCAGGTGGTCCGCAATTTAACGGAACCACCTTTACCACCGGGGCCTTGTAAAGACCCCAAGATCTCCTGCAACGATTTTGCAAAGTTTTTTGCAGATAAAATCACTCATATTCAGAAGGAGCTAGACACCACCGTGGGAGCAGGGCTGGGGCGGGAGAGTGCTAGAGCCCTGTCTGGTCAAGTTGCATGGAATCAGTTTCAATCCGTTACCCCCGAGGATGTGGACAGGCTGCTTGGACGCGTGAAACCAACCACCTGTCTCCTTGATCCTTGCCCATCCTGGCTAATAAAAGCAAGCCGGGAAGGGCTGGGCGATGGGCTCTGCGGGGTGGTGAATGCTTCCCTCTGTGAGGGAACATTCCCAGATCCGCTGAAAGAGGCGGTCGTTAAACCGCTTCTTAAAAAACCATCTTTAGACCCGGCCAGTATGGCCAACTATCGCCCAGTCTCAAATCTTCCATTCTTGGGCAAGGTGATTGAGCGTGTGGTTGCTGAACAACTCCAGGCACGCCTGGAGGATGCGGACCATTTGGATCCCTTCCAATCGGGGTTCAGGCCTCATCATGGGACCGAAACTGCCTTGGTCGCACTGGTTGATGATCTCCGGCGAGCTAGGGACAAAGGTGAGAGTTGTTTCCTAGTTCTGCTGGATCTCTCAGCGGCCTTTGATACAATCGACCATAACATCCCTCTGGACCGTCTAGAGGGGCTGGGAGCTGGGGGCACTGTTATACAGTGGTTTCGCTCCTTCCTCCTGGGCCGTGTTCAGAAAGTGGTGGTGGGGGATGAGTGTTCAGACCCTTGGGCCCTCACTTGTGGGGTACCTCAGGGTTCCGTCCTCTCCCCCATGCTTTTTAACATCTATATGAAGCCGCTGGGAGAGATCATCAGGGGGTTTGGACTGGGTGTCCATCAATATGCAGATGATACCCAGCTCTACCTCTCTTTCAAATCAGAACCAGTGAAGGCGGTGAAGGTCCTGTGTGAGTGCCTGGAGGCGGTTGGAGGATGGATGGTGGCTAATGGATTGAGGCTGAATCCTGACAAGACAGAAGTACTGTTTTTGGGGGACAGGGGGCGGGCTGGTGTGGAGGACTCCCTGGTCCTGAATAGGGTAACTGTGCCCCTGAAGGACCAGGTGCGTAGCCTGGGAGTCATTTTGGACTCACAGCTGTCCATGGAGGCACAGGTCAATTCTGTATCCAGGGCAGCTGTCTACCAACTCCACCTGGTACGCAGGCTGAGACCCTACCTGCCCGCAGACTGTCTCGCCAGAGTAGTGCAGGCTCTGGTTATCTCCCGCTTGGACTACTGCAATGCGCTCTACGTGGGGCTACCTTTGAAGGTGACTCGGAAACTACAGCTAATCCAGAATGCGGCAGCTAGACTGGTGACTGGGGGCGGCCGCCAAGACCACATAACACCGGTCTTGAAAGACCTACATTGGCTCCCAGTACGTTTCCGAGCACAATTCAAAGTGTTGGTGTTGACCTTTAAAGCCCTAAACGGCCTCGGCCCAGTATACCTGAAGGAGCGTCTCCACCCCCATCGTTCTGCCCGGACGCTGAGGTCCAGTGCCGAGGGCCTTCTGGCGGTTCCCTCATTGCGAGAAGCAAAGCTACAGGGAACCAGGCAGAGGGCCTTTTCGGTAGTGGCGCCCGCCCTGTGGAACGCCCTCCCAGCAGATGTCAAAACGATAAACAACTACTTGACATTCAGAAAACATCTTAAGGCAGCCCTGTTCAGGGAAGTTTTTAATGTATGATATTTTAGTGTTTCCTGGTTTCTATGGAAGCCGCCCAGAGTGGCTGGGGGGGCCCAGCCAGATGGGCGGGGTATAAATAATAAATTATTATTATTATATTATTATTACTTTGCAATAAGTATTCTTGCTGCTGTTGTAGCATACATAAAAAAGTTCTATCCTTCTTTGGCACCGATTGGCCGCCCATGCCCAGGAGAAAGGCCTCTGGTTTCTTCAGGAAGGTATATTTAAATACCTTTTTCATTTCATTATAGATCATCTCCCAGAAAGCCTTAATCCTTGGGCACGTCCACCAAAGGTGAAAGAATGTACCTTCATTTTCTTTGCATTTCCAACATTTATTATCGGGCAAATGATAAATTTTTGCAAGCTTGACTGGTGTTATGTACCACCTGTAAATCATTTTCATAATATTCTCTCTTAAGGCATTACATGCTGTAAACTTCATACCTGTGGTCCATAACTGTTCCCAGTCTGCAAACATAATGTTATGTCCAACATCTTGTGCCCATTTAATCATAGCAGATTTCACAGTTTCATCCTGAGTGTTCCATTTCAACAGCAAATTATACATCTTTGACAAAATCTTAGTTTTAGGTACTGTAATGGGGAAAGGGGGCTGCTCGTGCGTAAGCGTTTAAGCCCTCCAAGCTTTACCATCAGTTCCTAAACTTTCCCAGTCCGCGGAGCCATGGGTGCATGGCTACTTCAATCGCTGGCAGAATCCGTCAGTGGGCGCTTCCGGAATTAACGCCAACATAAGAGTTCCTTGACGGAAACTCTCCTTCTGGATTCTCTGCGTGACAGTTTCCTCCGCGGAGTGGGCGTCCCCAGCGGAGGTCCTGAGCCCTCCCCGCTGTTCTCACTGGAAACATCTTGGAGCCATTCCTCCGATTGAGTTTCTGCAGGAACTCTCCCTCTCCCCCTACTGGTTCCTTCCTCCGCATCCGAAGGTCTCCTAGCCTCCTTGAGCCCTTCCACCACCTGACTCTCCGATGGCAGTTCCCTGACAGGTACTAACAGTTCTGTTTCTAATTTTAATTTTTTCCACCTGGAAGCCAATTTTCTTGTCCAAATTATATGCCTCCATTATCTGATAATAATGAAGCCAATCTCGCACTTTGTTTTTTAATTTCTCATAACTCTGCAGTTTCAGTCTATCTCCTTCTTGTTCCAAAATTTCCCAATATTTCGGCCATTTGGCCTCCATATTGAGCTTTTTCTGAGCTTTCGCTTCCATTGGTGACAACCACCTTGGGGTTTTATTTTCCAATAGATCCTTATATCTAATCCAGACATTAAACAATGCTTTCCTGACAATATGATTTTTAAATGCTTTATGCGCTTTAACCTTGTCATACCACAAATATGCATACCACCCAAAAACGTTGTTAAAACCTTCTAAGTCCAAAATGTCTGTGTTCTCAAGAAGCAGCCAGTCTTTCAACCAGCAGAATGCTGCTGATTCATAGTAAAGTTTAAAGTCTGGCAGGGCAAATCCACCCCTTTCCTTTACATCAGTTAATATCTTAAATTTTATTCTGGGCTTCTTGCCCTGCCAGACAAATCTAGAAATGTCTTTCTGCCACTTCTTGAAACAGTCCATCTTGTCCACAATTTGCAATGTTTGAAACAAAAACAACATTCTAGGCAATACATTCATCTTTATAGCTGCAATTCGACCCAACAAGGAAAGCTTCAAATTTGACCAGATTTCTAAATCTTTTTTCACTTCTGTCCAGCATATTTTATAGTTATCTTTAAACAAATTCCCATTTTTTGCTGTCATATTAATCCCCAGGTATTTCACTTTCTTAACCACAATTAAACCTGTTTCATTCTGAAACCTCTCTTTTTCAGTCAATGTTAAGTTTTTCTCTAAAACCTTAGTTTTTAACTTGTTCAGTTTAAATCCTGCCACCTGACCAAACTCTTGAATTAATTCTAAAACCCTTTTAGTACTAGATTCTGGCTCCTGTAACGTCAAAACTAAGTCATCTGCAAATGCCCTCAATTTGTACTGTTTGGCTCCAACCTGTATACCTTTAACCAACTGGTCCCTTCTAATCATGTTCAACAGGACCTCCAGGACCGATATAAAAAGCAATGGGGAAATTGGCCACCCCTGTCGTGTCCCTTTTTCTATCTAAAATTCTTCCGTAACCATGTTATTTACAATTAATTTAGCCTTTTGTTCAGAGTATATTGCACCTATACCATTTTCAAAACCTTGACCTACCCCCATACCCTGTAGGTTCTTTTTCATGAAGCTCCAAGAGATGTTGTCAAAAGCTTTCTCCGCGTCCACAAATATCAGAACTGCTTTAGTGTTTATATTCACTTCTAACTTTTCCAGAATGTCAATTATGTTCCTCAAATTGCCAGACAAATGTCTTCCCGGGAGAAAGCCCGCTTGGTCCTTGTGGATCTCTTCCATCAATACTTTTTTCAATCTCTTGGTCAAAATGTCAGCAAAAATTTTGTAATCCACATTTAATAACGATATGGGACGGTAGTTCTTAAGTTGAGTCTTTTCAGTCTCTGTTTTCGGTATAAGTGTAATATAGGCCTCTTTCCACGACTCTGGCGCCCTTTTCCCTTCCAAAATTTCATTGCAGACTTCCTTCAAAGGTTGGAATAGCCACTCCTTCAAAGATCTATAATATCTGGAAGTCAGCCCATCCGGTCCTGGAGATTTGCCTAGTTGCATATTTTGGATGGCACCTTCTACCTCATGATCAGATATTTTACAGTTCAGCATTAATTTACTTTCTTGAGAGATTTTTTGTAATCCATTTATCTTCAAAAATCGGTCTATGTCCATTTCTTTCTGTGGCCCTTGTGAATATAATTGTTTAAAATACTTCTGGAAGCAATTTCTAATCTCAATTGGATTATATATATTTTTCCCTTCTACTTCCAAATTTGTAATAGTATTCAACTTTTGACTTTTTTTCAATTGCCAAGCCAGTAATTTCCCACATTTGTTCGCTGATTCAAATGTTTTTTGTCTCATTTGTTTAATTTTCCATTCTATTTCCTGATTCATCAGTTCCATATATTGGACTTGGTATAGTTTTATTTCTCTCAGGATCTCCTGCGACTTTGGCTTTGCTCTCAGTTTTTTCTCTCCTTCTTTTATTTTCTCCAAAATTTTATCTTTTTTCTCATTTTGGCTTCTCTTCTTTATTGCATTTTGTTGTATCAAGAACCCTCTCATCACAGCTTTACTTGCGTCCCAAATTACTCTTTTTTCAACATTCGTAGTCAAATTTATTTCAAAATAATCTCTCAAAGTTTTTTGGGCCTTTTTATATACTTCTTCATCTCTAAATAAGGTATCATTCATCCTCTATCTGAAGGAACCGGTTGTTATTTGCTTCATCTCCATCTTTACAGCGTTATGGTTGGAGCAAGTTTTCGGGCAGATTTCCACTTTCTTTATTTTTGGTGCCATTCCTCTAGTAATCCATATTTGGTCAATTCTAGTCCATGTTGTCAGGGAACTGCCATCAGGGCGAGAAACGGAGGCAGGGCCACCCAGCGATGCCGGAGAGGGGACGAGCAGGGGGGAAGGATTTCAGCGTAACACCCATAGAGAAGAGAGGGAGATGGAGGAATTGGTGACAGGGCTCCAAGACCCTTCCCCCGACACTAGTGGAGAGAACGCTGGGACGCCCCTGCCTTCCCCTTACTTGCGCAGACGCGTTCCGCGCAGAGAACATAGGAGGAGACTCGGGGTCAAACAGCTTCTATGCTTGAAGAGGTTCAAGAGACGCCCACTCTCGGATTCTGCAAGTGACTAACAGGTCACGGAGGGCGAGCTCCGACCCTAGGCATGGTTGGGGCAAGCAAACTAACTGAACTGAAGTAAGGTTACGCACAAGTAACCCCTCACAACCATTACACATGTCATCTTGGCTTCAGAGAAAAAGGTTCCCTCTCTCGCCAGGGGGTTCTTAGTTCTCCAGATATCAATCAGGTCCATATTGTCAGTCAATTCAAAAAAGGTTTTTGGTAGTCTACCATCTTTGGTGACAGCTTGAGTGCTCAACCAGAGACAGATTCGATGGGCACAGGAGTTCTCCAAGTTCAACTTTGAGATCAAGTACGTGAGGGCAGACGCGCTTTCACGGAAGCCCGAGTATACGGAAGGAGAAGGACCGCCGGAAGCTCGACACGTGTTCCCTGAGGAACGATGGGTTTGTGGGGGAGCGTTGGTTGGGAAACGAGAACTAACCGAGCTGATTCGCCAGGACGAATTCGCCCAAACCAGAATCAGGGAACTCAGGGGAACGGGGGGAGATCAGGGAGGCTTTGAGGAGAGGGAAGGACTGCTGTATTACAGGGGAGCAATGTATGTGCCCGGGGAAGCCCTGCGAGAAAGGGTTCTCAGACAGCTTCATGACAACCCAACAGCGGGGCACTTTGGGCAACACAAAACCATGTTACTGGTTACGAGGCAATTCTGGTGGCCAAGGGTGAGGGAAGATGTACGAGAGTATGTACGGGGGTGTGACCGCTGCCAACGGGCCAAGGGAGAGAGGGCGGCCCCGGCAGGGTTACTGGAGCCCTTACCCACACCGGGAAGACCATGGGGGGAGGTGTCTATCGATTTCATGACCGATTTACCTAAATCTAGAGGGAAGACAGCAGTCATGGTAGTAGTAGATCTGATAACCAAAATGTGCCATTTTATAGCGTGCTCACATGCAGTAACGGCCGAGGAAACTGCCCGGTTGTTTGTGGATCACATCTTCAGGTTGCATGGGGCTCTGTCGAGGGTTATCTCCGACCGGGGGAAACAATTTACCTCGAGGTTCTGGAGGAAACTCATGAGCTTATTGCAGGTGGAAGTGGGATTCTCGACGGCTAGACACCCGGAGACCAACGGGCAAGCAGAGAGGGCGAACAGCATTTTACAGCAATATCTACGCTGCTACGTCAACGAGAGACAGAACAATTGGGTAGAGAAGCTAGCACTAGCAGAGTTTGCGTATAACAACGCTGAGCATGTGTCCACGGGGATGAGCCCGTTCATGGCTAATTATGGGTTGCACCCCAGGGCTTTTCCTGGGAGAGGGGAGGAAGGGTGGAGCGTGCCCGCCACAGAGCAGTTTGTGGAAGAAATGGAAGCTCTGCACCAGCAGCTTAAGATGAACCTGGATAGGGCCAAGGAAGTGTACAAGAGACAAGCAGACAAACGTCGCCGGGAAGGGGAGACCATTAGCGTGGGGGACCGGGTGTGGTTATCCACACAAGGCTTACCCTTCAAGGGCGGGTGTAAGAAACTGAGGCCAAAACGGCTGGGACCATTTGAGGTGACCCACCAAGTGAACCCGGTGGCGTTCCGGCTCAAGTTGCCAGACAGCATGAAGATCCACCCGGTATTTCATAGGTCGCTGCTCTCACCGTACAGAGGGGAGCGGAGGGTCCGGGAGGCAGGAGGGGAAGGGCTCACCCACCCACTAATGGAAGAGAGGGAACGCCACCACGAGGTAATGGAGATCCTGGATTCGCGCTGGCGAGGGCGGTAGGTGGAGTACCTAGTGGCTTGGGAGGGGGAACCCAAGTCAGAAAACACGTGGGTGCCTGCAGGGGAAATAGATGATGGATATCTGGTGGAAGAGTTCCACAACAGGTATCCGAGGAAGCCCAAACCCCTGGAGAGATTCTGGGAGGATCAATTTGCCACCACCGATGAGGAGGAGGAGGATTTCGTGGGTTTTCCGGCTTCCCAGGAGGAAGGAGGAGAATCGTCAGGAGAGGAGGAGTCAGATTGGGAAGTCCCGCCCGTGAGAAATTGGAGCAGGTGGGAAGCGGGGTTTGAGTCCACGGACGACGACAGCAGCTCCTTTCAGGGGTTCCCGGCATCGTCGGCTGAAGAAGGGGACAAGGTCCCGTCACAGGGTCAGGCCGGGGGTGAAGGGGGTCCTGGGGAGGAGGTGGATGTCAGGGAACTGCCATCAGGGCGAGAAACGGAGGCAGGGCCACCCAGCGATGCCGGAGAGGGGACGAGCAGGGGGGAAGGATTTCAGCGTAACACCCATAGAGAAGAGAGGGAAATGGAGGAATTGGTGACAGGGCTCCAAGACCCTTCCCCCGACACTAGTGGAGAGAACGCTGGGACGCCCCTGCCTTCCCCTTACTTGCGCAGACGCGTTCCGCGCAGAGAACATAGGAGGAGACTCGGGGTCAAACAGCTTCTATGCTTGAAGAGGTTCAAGAGACGCCCACTCTCGGATTCTGCAAGTGACTAACAGGTCACGGAGGGCGAGCTCCGACCCTAGGCATGGTTGGGGCAAGCAAACTAACTGAACTGAAGTAAGGTTACGCACAAGTAACCCCTCACAACCATTACACATGTCATCTTGGCTTCAGAGAAAAAGGTTCCCTCTCTCGCCAGGGGGTTCTTAGTTCTCCAGATATCAATCAGGTCCATATTGTCAGTCAATTCAAAAAAGGTTTTTGGTAGTCTACCATCTTTGGTGACTACCTGTTTTTGTGCTTTGTCCATATTTGTAGATACTACTCCATTCATATCACCCATCAGAATTATATTACAGTCCAAGTAATCCAACAAAATCACATGCAACTTCTTATAAAAGTCAGATTTTCCCTCGTTTGGTGCATAAATTCCTACAATCAAAAATTTCTCTCCTTGTATTTGTATTTCAATTGCTAGAAATCTTCCTTGTTCATCTTTAAAAATTAATTTCGGTGATAATCTCTCCTTTGCATATATCACAACTCCTCTCTTTTTAACTTTGTCAGATGAGATGAATTCTTGTCCCAGTCTCTTATTAATAAGTATTTTCCTGTGTAGCCTCATTACATGTGTTTCTTGTAGACAAATCAAATCCAATTGTTCTTTTTTCAATATGTGAAAAACATTTTTTCTCTTTTGAGGTGAATTCAAACCGTTACAATTCCAACTTAGAAGTTGCAGAGCCATGGTGTTGGGGTTATTTCACTTTACCTCCTACTGCTCCAAGTAGCTGTTCTTGTTCTGTCGGTGGTGTCTCTTTCCCTGGACTGTACAATCCAAAAGATAAGTTTGCTATGTCAATTGTTTCTTTTTCCAGTGCTCCTGGCTCCTCTCCGGATTCTGCTTCTTTTTGTAAATCTTCTCCGTAGTCTTTCAAAAATCGGTCTTTATCCCCGACTGTTCTTATTCTTGTTTTTCTTCCTTTATATTTAAACGATAGGCCTTGAGGAAATTCCCACCTAAAGGGTATTCCGTTTCTTCTCAGCAGGGCAACTAGGTCTCCGTATCTTATTCTTAAGTCCAAAAGTTGCTTTGGTATATCCTTAAAAATCTCCACTCTTGAATCTTCAATTTCCAAAGCTCTTTGATAGTGCAAATTCAAAATTTTATCTCTCTCCTCTTTTGTTCGAAAGATGATCAAACAATCTCTTACTCTATTCTTCCTTTGTCTTTTGCCAAGTCTAAATGCAGTCACTATCTTAAATTCTTCTTTCTCTAGTTCCTGTTGCCAAAAATCTGTAAATTCTTGTGTTAAAAAATCAGCCAAATTATCTTTCTCACTTTCTGGTACCGCCCTGATTCTTAAATTCCTTTCTTTATCTCGTAATGCAATCATAGAAAATGTCAGGTCATGGTCCTCCAATTTTTTATATACTGGTGGTATCTTCTCTTGAGTAGCCGTTGCAATTTCCCTTGCTTCCTCCGCTACTTTTCGGGTCGAGGCAGATTCTTCTAATAATTTTTCGATAGACTGTGTATTAGAGTTCACCTTCTGCCCCAAATTATTTATACTTGTAGTATTCACATCAATTTTAGCAGATGCTTCAATCACTTGTTTATTTGTCTCAGCTATTTGCTTAGCCAAATTTTCCAAAGATGCATTAATTTTTCCAAGTGCCTGTGCCAATACGTCTTCAGACATAACTTTAACTTTAGCCTGTGAAGGTGGAACCCCTAGAGTACCGGATGCTCCAGATGTTGAAGCCCTACGCTGATGTGTAGTGTCAACTCGGTATGGTCTGCCAGACCTTGTCTTTTCCTGTGTCAACTCTATTTTTCCTTTATCATTTGCCATAACACTCTCATGAGAGTCCAAGGTCGCTCCCACGACTGATAGAGATTGTTTTGGATGGAAAATTTCCTATCCCTTGTTGTTGCAACAAGAGCAGTATTCCTCTAGGGGGACACAGTAAAAAGTTGCAACTTTCTTGAAACAAATTTAGCTCTTTAAAGTCCCCAACTCCCTTAAAAGACAAACAGTTTCAGTTCCATGTTACTTTACACTCGGGAAGAATCCAGGTACACTGTATCTTTTCACAGAGTCACTTTTCAAGTTCTCAAATTGCCAAGAGGCTCTCTACTAGCCGGCTTTTCCTGTCTGGGGGCAAGCCGTTCCCAGGGAGGAGGAAGAGGAAGAGGAAGAAGAGGAAGAAGAGGAAGAAGAGGAAGAAGAGGAAGAAGAGGAAGAAGAAGAAGAAGAAGAAGAAGAAGAAGAAGAAGAAGAAGAAGAAGAAGAAGAAGAAGAAGAAGAAGAAGAGTAGTAGTAGTAGTAGTAGTAGTTTGGATTTGATATCCCGCCTTTCACTCCCCTTCAGGAGTCTCAAAGCGGCTAACAATCTCCTTTCCCTTCCTCCCCCACAACAAACACTCTGTGAGGTGAGTGGGGCTGAGAGACTTCAGAGAAGTGTGACTGGCCCAAGGTCACCCAGCAGTTGCATGTGGAGGAGCGGAGACGCGAACCCGGTTCCCCAGATTACGTGACTACCGCTCTTAACCACTGCCACCACACTGGCAGCGGATGTTAACTTTCCTTCCCCCTTCTCTTGCAGACAATGTTCTTAAAATCTTTTTCCCCTCCACTCCTGCAAACTGGAGGGGAATCCACCTTCTGATGACAGGATAACATCTTTTTAAACAGTCTTATTAAAGTTTCAAGGCTTCCACTTTACAGTCTCTTTGCTTTGATCTATTTACAAGTCCGGAAGGCAGACTTCCTGTTTATACCTTCCGTTTCGGCAGCCAATTTGCTCAAAATTTCTCTAAATTTCTCCAATTAAGTCAATAAGCCTACTCACGGGTAGTTACTTTTCAAGTCCGAATGTTCCAAGAAGAAGGCAGCACTCTCCGGCAACGGCTTCGCGGCTTCACTCCACGGAAGGAGCAGACGACTCACAGCACAGCGCCACTTCCGCCGCTCCGCTCTGGAGCCCAGAACTGAACTCCTTCGCCGATGGGGGGGGCGCAAAAGGTGCCCGCCGAGTCCCACGGTCACAGGCTTCACCCGCCTGTGATTTTTGGAGGGTCCCCGCTGCGCCGTAGCGGTAAAGACCCAGTTTCCGCGGAGCCAGTCCCCTCCGATTAAGGGGAATCAGCCATTTGCCGATGGCGCCACCCCGGACTTCTTGGGGACTTTGCGGGTCCCCTTCTTCTTGCGGGCTGCCATGTCCCTCAGTCGCCTGAACCTAGAAGAGAAGGAGAGGGGCAGACCTTGTCGTTGTTGTTGTTGTTGTTGTTGTTATACTGCCCTATGCCCACAGGTCTCAGTTACAACCAGTGCTTTTTTCTGGGGGGATGCAGGGGTACGCACACCCCGAAACATTTTGTGAATCTTTGCACTTTTGTCCATTTACTGTACTGCATTTATTTTCCCCAATTTGGACTATAAAATGGTGATTTTCTTGAGTCAAAATGAGAGTACCCCAAACATTTTTTTTAATAGAAAAAAGCACTGGTTCCAACATAAAAATTGCAATATAGAAACACAAAATGCATAATAAAGGTGAAAAACAACCCAGTAAAGCCCCCTCCCCAACACATTTCAAAACCTGAGACAGAAGCCTACAACCAAAATGGTGTGTGTGTGTGTAAGAGAAGGCAGGGAGTCTTTGCAGCATAGCCATAACACAAATACGGGTGGCCTAACAGTTGCAGGCAGAGCCGTGTCATTTCACACACTACTTTGGCTGCGGGACATCGTATCAACAAGGAAAGGAGCATTTGGTGTTGTTGCATCTCCTCGGGTATTTGTTGATTTGTCGCCACGAGGGGTTGTAGTTGTGGAGGTATAGTTTGATGAGGTTTCTGGTTATTTGTACCCTAGGTGCCCATTCACACACAAAAACAAATCTCCCTGCAGCCAACCAAAGACCACCAACCACACCCTAGGTCACCCCCAACCTCTCTCACCACCAAGGAAATGCAACAAGGGAATAGTAAGTGAACCCACACAAGTGATGCTGACACAAAACCCCACACATACAGGGGAAACTCGGGAAATTAGAATATCGTGGAAAAGTTCATTTATTTCAGTAATTCAACTTAAAAAAGGTGAAACTAATATATGAGATAGACTCATGACATGCAAAGCGAGATATGTCAAGCCTTTATTTGTTATAATTGTGATGAATATGGGGTACAGCTGATAAAAAATTCAAATTAACAATCCCAGAAAATTAGAATATTGTGAAAAGGTGCAGTAGCTATTCAATCCATAACACCTGCAATGGGTTCAGTAGGAAGCACAATCATGGGGAAGGCTGCTGACCTGACAGTTGTGCAGGAAGCCATCATTGAGACCCTCCATAAGGAGGGAAAGCCTCAAAGGGTAATTGCAGAAGAAGTTGGATGTTCCCAAAGTGCTGTATCGAAGCACATGAATGGAAAGTTATGCGGAAGGGGAAAGTGTGGAAGAAAAAGCTGCACAAGCAGCAGGGATGACCACAGCCTGGACAGGATTGTCAGGAAAAGACCATTCAAACGTGTTGGGGACTTTCACAAGGAGTGGACTGAGGCTGGAGTTAGTGCATCAAGAGCCACCACACACAGAAGGATCCTGGAGCTGGGCTTCAAATGTCATATTCTTCTTGTCAAGCCGCTCCTGAACAAGAAACAACGTCAGAAGCATCTTGCCTGGGCTAAAGGGGGGAAAAAAAAGAACTGGTCTGTTGCTCAGTGGTCCCAAGTCCTCTTTTCTGATGAGAGCAACTTTTGCATCTCATTTGGAAACTAAGGACCCAGAGTCTGGAGGAAGAATGGGGAGGCACACAATGCCAGATGCTGGAAGTTCAGTGTGAAGTGTTGATTTGGGGAGCCATGCCATCAGCTGCTGTTGGTCCACTGTGCTTCATTAAGTCCAGGGTCAACGCAGCAGTCCACCAGGAGATTTTGGAGCACTTCATGCTTCCTTCCAAAGACGAGCTTTATGGGGATGCTGATTTCATTTTCCAGCAGGACTTGGCACCTGCCCACACTGCCAAAAGTACCAAAACCTGGTTCAATGCCCATGGGATTACTTGATTGGCCAGAAGACTCGCCTGACCTGAACCCCATAGAGAATCTATGGGGCATTGCCAAGAGAAAGATGAGACACATGAGACCGAGCAATGCAGAAGAGCTGAAGGCTGCTGTTGAAGCATCCTGGTCTTCCATAACACCTCAGCAGTGCCACAGGCTGACAGCATCCATGCCACGCCACATTGAGGCAGTAATTGATGCAAAAAGGGCCCAAACCAAGTAGTGAGTACATATGCATGCTTCTACTTCACAGAGGTCAAATATTGCTCTATTTGAAATCCTTGTTTTGCTGATTTCATTTCGTATTCTAATTTTTTGACATTGTTAATTTGGGGTTTTCATCAGCTGTATGCCATAATATCACAATCATAACAAATAAAGGCTTGACATATCTCGCTTTGCATGTCATGAGTCGATCTCATATATTAGTTTCACCTTTTAAGTTGAATTACTTGAATAAATGAACTTTTCCACGATATTCTAATTTCCAGGTTTCCCCTGTACACTAAGTAGAAGAGAAGCATTGCCACCCGGCCCCACCCTCCCCCTCTTTCCCCCTCTGTTCTTCCTAACCCAACACTGCATGCAACACTAATGTCTCACAACAAATGAAACTGATCTGTAGAAAACACAACTACTGATACGGAAGGGGGGCATGCCTTTCTTCACCCTTCCGCCGGTCACCAGAGGGTCTGAGGCGATGACCTCAAGGGTACCCAGCCCCACGTGGACCCCTCAGCCCCCACACCGTTGCACAAGCACCACACTCTACCCCAAGCCCCATAAATAAAGTGCCTTTTTCCCTTTCCTACACTGATCCGCTATTACGGGCGAAATAAGCCCAAAATCTTATGCCTTCCCTCCCGCTCTATCTTTACTATGGGTCGACCGCATGAAGCTGTATTCCCTATCCTTTCAATGGGTGCGTTCTACCCAATCAGAACCATGCATTCGCCTTGCAGAGCTAGCTCAGCGAGCTCCTGCACGCCTCATTTAACCTCTTGACAAGCTGCTGACGGCTCCCCGCTGGGAGAACAATGGAACCGAAACTTGTGAACTCATAAAAGTGTCAAATCTTGCTACAATGTATCCATTTTGTTTCCGACCTCAATTATCAATATAAAATGGACTAAAATCTTTAAAAATTCGTATAAAATCAACCACAACTCCGATTTTCTTGCTTTTGGTGCCAATCGGCTCAGTCTCTCCAGGACTCCATGACACCTCCCCTGCCCTCCAAGATCCCTCAAGCGAGGTGTCACGTACTCAGGAAGACCCTAATCCTGTCAAATCACTCTGCCAAGCCTTTCCTCCGGGCAATGCCAGGTGGCAGACTATGCATACATGGACCATTGTCTTCTCATCACCGGTACTCAGGATGTGCTTATCTGCGCATATCTCCAGCTCTGCATATTCCCCCCTCCCTCCTCCATATGTTAATCCGGTGTAACCCAACCTCTTCTTAATGTATTCATGATGTAACTGTGATGTATTTTGCACTGTATTCTGGGACATGGAGGGAAGTTTTAAAAGTTCATGTCACCCCTTTCCCGCTGTTCAATCTCGCCTTGAACCTGTTGCGCAATAAACTTGGATCTTCTGCAGCTTGCTCCTGTCTCCGGCTGAGCTCATTTTCCTCCGCAGGGACCCGCGGACTTAGTCCGACGAGCTGGGTGGCAGAGCAGCCTCGCACCCAGATTTTACGGTAACATTTGGCGCCTGAACAGGGACGTGCGGTTCGCCTGCGTTGCTGACCGGGGGCCCTGAAATCTTCAGCCGGCTGTGGGCCATTTTGCCTGGGAAGATCCTTTTGGACCTCCGGCCATCTTCCGGGCGGTAATCAAACGCCCCAGGAGTTCAGCCGGGGAGCAAAGAGGGATCCAGCCGGCTTATTCATCGATCCCGGGATCAAAGTTGAAGACGCGTGAGTATAAGGAAAAAGGGAAATCCAGTGCACTGGTTGGAAGGGGGTGGTAATCTCCTGGCAACTGAATTCTCTGCCCTCCTCTCTATCGCTCCTTCTTACCTTTCTCTTGGTCCGCTTAGTGAGAGAGACCATGGACCGCTGCTCAACCCGAAAGGGGGGGTTCTGAGCTCTATCTCTTTCTCTTAAAATCTCCAGCCAGCCGCACCAACTGGGAGCCCGAAAGTAAGACAGAGAGAACCGGCTTGAAAGACAGCCGACTCACCGCAACGGGCATCCCATTTGAAAGCAAGGGGTTGGAGCTCTCTTTCTGAACTTCCCTAGCGCCCGGCAAGGGGGCAGGAAGGGGTCTCGCTTTCTATCATTAATCCCAGCCGCACCGGTCGGTGCCACGTAAGTGAGCCCGCTTCTGAAAGCAAGGGGGATTTTCCGTTCAAAACTCTATCCCGGGATCACCCGATCTGGCACCGCACGGCGCGGGCGTTCAGTAGGGCCCCTTTTCCTGAGATTGTGACGATAGGTAGGAGGTTGCCAGGAGGGATAGCCCAGGAGGAATTGGGCAGGATTTGGCAGAGTGGAAAGGAACCCCAGGTTGTGGAATAGGAAGTAAGGAAAGGAACAAAAGGAAACCGGATAGTTAGAGCTCACTAAATATTTTTTAAAAAAACAAAAAATTATTGGGGTTTCAAAAAGGTTTACAGAAATAAAAAAGAGAAAAAAAAACAGAAAAAATACATAATACAAAAAAAGAAAAATATAAAAAACAGTTAAAAACACATCCAACTTTCCATGTCTTATTTTCATTTGCTTGTTTCCTTGACCTCCTCACACCTCCCTTTTTTGTATTCTAGTTACATTAGTTATTTCAGCAAATCCTTTCCACCTTGTTTTTATCTTAATAATTTATCTTAATATATTATAGCTTTACATTCTGACCTGTTAACAATCCACTTTTACTTAATCCTTTATAGCATTACTACTAAAACCACATAGCTGAATTCCAGCATCCTTCTAACATTCTTTGATTTTACAATGTTTCTGTAAATAATCTTTAAATTTCTTCCAATCTTCTTCTACCGACTCTTCTCCCTGGTCTCGGATTCTGCCAGTCATTTCCGCCATAGAGCTCACTAAAATCACTAGGAAGTTGCCAAGCAACAAGAGATAGGAAAACCCTAAATAAACCCCTGTACAAGTTACCCAAATCCTCACCGACCCCTCTCTTTCTCCCCTTTCTACCCAGACACGCGTGAATCATAACATGGGTACCCAGGCTTCCAAGCATGAGCGGGCTCCCTCTGGGAGGAAGGCTTCTAGAAAGCCATCCCAGTCCCAGAGAGACCCCGACTCCCCTCTTGAATTTGTTATCACCTATTGGAAGTTGATTCCTGGCCATAAGTTGCTGTCAAAACAAAAACTAGAGGACCTCTGCAGAGAGACCTGGCCCGCCAGTACCGCCTCTGCAAAACCAGAACTACGTTGGCCAACAGGAGGCTCTTTTAATGAAGACCGCCTGAAACACCTAAGAAAATACCTGATGGAGAAGCCCTGTCACTTAGAATATTTAGCCACCTTCGAGGCGGTCAAAGGACTGCTCCAAGCTCCGAGAGGAGCCCCATCCTTCCAGCTGCCCATATTAAATCCCGGAAGGCAGCCTCTGCCCCCTCCCTACGAGGGACACCCTGCAGACGACTCTATGGAACAAGCCCTGATCCCTTTCTACTATAGAGAGCCCACGCCACCCGCCCCTAACGACAATTTGGATAGCGACGAGGAAACGGGGGGAGAAGGAGCACGGGGGGGGCACGAACCAAAGACTCACACGATTGCAAGCCAAAGCAAAGAAGAGCGCCACCCCAGAGGACCCTAGTCCTGCAGAAAAACCCATAGAAACCCCGGGGACTTCTAGCCAAATAAGTCCTACAGCAAACCAGATGCCCCTAAGGGCATTGCCAATTCCACCCCTTCAACCCGACGGACACCCCCCCCCCCTGGATGGTATACATGCACCAACCCTTTTATACGGCTGACCTAGTAACCTGGTCAAATTAAATGCCTTCCCTGAGGGACGATCCGGATAAGTGCCACCGTCACGTCAGTGCTATTTTCTCCACTCACAAGCCCACTTGGCCAGACATCCATGTCCTTTTGAACGCCCTCTTTAACGAAGCCGAGAAGGCGGACATTCTGGCCAAGGCTGGAGAGGCGATAGAACTCCCGGACTACCAGGCGGGACGACCCCAAGGGGTAGCGGCTTTCACAGCTCAATGCCTACGTATTGAACCAACCTGGGACTACAATACCACCAACGGGATCTGGTGCTTAGATTTATTTAAGAAGGCAATATTAGACGGCATAAAGGCTGCTGGACAGCGTACCGTCAACTGGACGAAGGTCCAAACAGTATTGCAAGGACCAAATGAGCACCCATCGGATTATTACACCAGGCTGGTATCAGCTATTAAGACATGGGGGGGGGGGGGATAGACCCGGAAAACTCCCAGCATGAAGTTATCGTAAAGGGCTTCTTTAAGGACCAAGCCAGCCCAGACATCAGAAAAGCCCTAAACCTCCAAATTAGATATGACAGGAAAAGTATTAGCGAGATCTTGTCTTTAGTCAAATCGGTTTACAATTCCCGGGATGAGAGGAAGCGAAAGGAAACCAAGCCTGAAATTGAACAGATCTTAGCCCTGAGCATGGAACTTAACCCCAGCCAGGGATATGGGAACCAGCCACCTACAACCTATCCTCCACAAGTACCCTCTGCGCCCTACAGCTCGCAAGTGCCCCCGAATTCACTACCCCAGAACCAACGACCTCAACCAGGTCCAAGGACTCAAATGCCCGCCATAAATCCACCCACTCACCCTTGGACTAACGCCACCACTCCTCCCCTACACCCACCAAATCAACCACCCCCCGACGATCAGGAGACATATTGACAACTAAAAGGGGATCCCGACCCAACCCAGGCCATTTGTCCCGTCCTGGCATTATCACCAGAAGACCCTGTTTGCACTATCGAGATCGATGGCCATCCCTACCAATGCTTATTAGACACAGGAGCCACATACTCCACCTTAACCAACAGCCACCTGGAACCAGGGTCGGAAACCAGAAAGGTCATGGGACTGGATGGGATACCCCACACTTGCCCGCTCTCACAACCGGCTAAAGTCACTCTCGGACCCTTACTGGCGGAACATACTTTCCTCCTGACCAGCGGTCCCGTAAACCTCCTCGGCAGAGATCTACTCTGTAAATTAAATGCTACAATAAAATGTTCTGGGGATGGCATCTACTTATATATGCCTGAAGACTCTGTCCCCGCATTCCAGGGCATGATACAAGAAGCAAAATCAGACCGCCAATTTCCCGAGCTCCCCCCTGAACTAGAGAGTGAACTACCTCCTTCATTATGGGGCACAGAATCAACCTCCGTAGGACTCTTAATATCAGCCATTCCAGTAAAGATCACTTACAGAACCGACCTGCCCTTCCCTTGCACCAAACAGTACCCTCTACCCAAGGAAGCCATTGAGGGACTAACGCCTATGATAGAGAACTTCCTCGAAAAGGGGATCCTGGTCCCCTGTGCGTCACCCTGTAACACCCCAGTGCTCCCCGTAAAGAAACCTTCAGCAGAGGGAGCCCTAGTCCGGTATCGTTTCGTCCAAGATCTGAGACTGGTAAACCAATTTGTAATACCCTGCCACCCAGTGGTGGGCAACCCAAACTCTCTTCTAAACGCCATCTCGGCGGGGACAATGTGGTACACCGCTGCGGACTTATGCTCCGCCTTTTTCAGTATACCTTTAGACCCCGCCAGCCAGTTCATTTTTGCGTTCACCTGGGGACCCAGCCAATTAACTTGGACCAGGCTGCCCCAGGCTTACGTGGAATCACCTGCAATCTTTTCTGCGACATTACATCAAGATTTACAGGATATACACCTACCTGCTGGCTCCGCCCTCTTGCTCTACGTAGATGATTTGCTTTTATGTTCTACCAGTGAGGAGGCATGCAAATTAGACACCAAACACCTCCTTTCAGAACTAGCACGCAAGGGACACAAGGTGTCCCCCCAAAAGTTGCAATACTGTAAACAGGAAGTAAAGTACCTCGGGCACATCCTAGGAGTGGGTACCTGAAGCCTAGCAACCGATAGAATCGAAGCTGTCACCAAAATTCCCCTCCCCAAGACAAAGCGGCAAATGCGCGGCTTCCTCGGAATGGCCGGCTTCTGCCGGGCTTGGATTGCTGGTTATAGTGAAATAATGAAACCTTTATCTGCTATGACCCGCCAAGACCACCCAGATACACTGGTTTGGGAGGAGGAAGCCTATAAATCTTTTGAACGCTTAAAACGAGAATTAAGATCTGCCCCCGCCTTGGGCCTGCCAGACTACCGGATTCCCTTCAATCTGTTCATTCACGAACAAATGGGGGTAGCCTCAGGGGTCCTAACTCAACCCTTCCGAGATCAAGAAAGGCCAGTAGCCTATTACAGCTTACAGCTAGACAACACCGCAAAGGGAGCAGTGAGTTGCCTGAGAGCTATTGCCGCTGCTGCGATCCTCCTTGAAAAGGCTCAGGAAACAGTGTTGGGACATGAAATCACCATCCATGTTCCCCATTCCGTCTCCACCCTTCTAACCCTGAGAGGCTGTCACCACTTCTCAAACTCCCGCCTAAACCGATACAAAGCCCTCCTGCTAACTCCATCTAACGTCACCATTAAACGAGTCAACTCCCTCAACCCGGCTACCTTGTTACCCTCCCCCCCCCCCGATGATGGCACCCCACACCATGACTGCACCACAATAGTCCGCCAAGCCGAGAAGCCCCGAGAGGATCTAGATCACCTTTCCCTAGAAAATCCGGACCTAATACTTTACACTGATGGCAGCTCTAAGGTCATTGATGGGGAAAGAAAGACCGGATATGCCGTTGTCTCTGACTTTGAAGTTTTAGAATCAAACCCAATTAACCCACAGTATAGTGCCCAAGCCGCGGAAGGCAAAAGGACCACCATTTACACAGACAGCAAATACTGCTTCGGGCTGGTACACACGACCGGCCAAATCTGGCTCCAAAGAGGCTTCTTAACTGCAGCCAGCTCTCAAATTTCACATGCCGCCCTAGTGGAGAGACTGCTAACAGCTATCCACTTACCCACCGCCATAGCTGTCGTCCATTGCAAGGCACACACCAAGGGAAGGGATTCAGTCTCAAGGGGTAACAGACGGGCTGATAAAGCAGCCCAGATGGCCGCGCTTCGCCCCCAAACAATGAGTCCGAATTCCAAGCCTTACAGTTTCCTGTCGACATTGACCCTACACAAATATACAAATTGGCCCTAGAGGAGGAAAAAACCATGTGGGAATCTATGGGTGCTACTGAACAAAATGGCATCTGGATTCTCCCAGGACGGCAGAACCGTCCTGCCAAAAGCCTGGACTCCAAAATTGGTGAGGATCCTTCACCAACAAACACACTGGGGAAAAGAGAGGTTAATAGAGCATGTTAAGAGGTCTTGGTACGCTCCAGGGAGAGCAGCCACAGCTACAGCAGCCTCAAAGAACTGCATCACCTGTCACAACTTCAACCCCAAGCGTGAGCCCAGAAAACCGCCAGGGGCTAGACCATGGGCCTTTGTACCCTTTGAAAGTTTACAACTGGACTTTATTGATTTGCCCCAATGTCAGGGCTTCAAACATGCCCTAATCATAGTAGACCAGTTACAGATAGGTAGCCGTGTTGGTCTGCCATAGTCAAAACAAAATAAAAAAATTCCTTCCAGTAGCACCTTAAAGACCAACTAAGTTAGTTCTTGGTATGAGCTTTCGTGTGCATGTGAAGAAGTGTGCATGCACACGAAAGCTCATACCAAGAACTAACCTAGTTGGTCTTTAAGGTGCTACATAGTAGACCAATTCTCCTCCTGGGTGGAGGGATTTCCCTGCCGAAAAGCCACCGCATCAGTAGTTGCTAGGGCCCTCCTACAGGACATTATTCCCCGATATGGAGTGCCCCGCCGGTTGGACAGTGACAGGGGAACCCATTTCACTGCCGATGTAGTACAACAGGTGACCAGGGCCCTCCAAATAAAGTGGGATCTCCATACGCCATACCATCCACAATCCTCTGGCCAAGTAGAACGTATGAACCAAGAGATAAAAACACAACTGGGAAAACTTTGCAGGCTCACTGGACTGAAATGGGTAAATGCACTCCCACTGGTCCTCCATAACATACGGAGTGCCCCAACTGGACCTTTGAAACTGTCCCCGTTTGAACTCCTATTTGGGAGACCCCCTCCCGTTTATAACACCTTATTCCCCCTCTCAGAACTCGAGGTGGGGGAAGCAGAACTTACTAACTATATTATTCAGCTTCAGAAACAGCTGCAGCGCCTCCACCAGTACGCGGCTATCGAGGGACAGAACCTGCCCATTGACGTCCAAGCCCACTCCTTGCATCCAGGTGACTGGGTCCTGGTCAAGGTCTATCAGAAGCTAACCCTCCAGCCTGCCTGGGAAGGTCCCTACCAAGTACTTCTGACCTCACCAACTGCTGTGAAAGTGGGGGAGAAAACCACGTGGATACATCACACGAGGTGCAAGGCGGCACCACCACCCCAGGAGACGCAGGAGAGCCTCGGAGAGGATTACACCTTCGAAACCCCACCTCTTTCGGGGACCTCCTACATCGACGAGGACGAGGAACAGACCGGACCAGATCGGGGCCAGAATCGGGCTCAACAGACCGGACCAGATCAGGGCCAGAATCGGGCTCAACAGACCAGACCAGAAACCACATCACCCAACTGGACCTCCGAAATCATCCCAGACACCAACGCCATCAAATTACGCTTTAAACGGGTTTGACAGCTCGTTTGACAGCTCGTTTGACAGCTCCATAGACTGCCTTCCTCCCCGCTTCCCTGACAGCGTGTTTGACAGCTAGTTTGACAGTTCCTTTGACAGCTCCATTGACTTCTATGCTCACCACTCCGTTTCCACATTTGACAGCTCGCCTCTTCTTCCCTTCCTTCAGCCTCTCACAACCGCCGACCACGAACCTGATCCCCACCTTTCCTATCCTCACCACCCTGACTGAGATCTCCGCTTTTCCGTCGGACCATTGTACAGGACTACAAACAGACTACCACTTCTTGGATTACCACAGGATCGAGACCGGCGGAAAGTCCAACCCCGACCGAATGGGAGACTTTGACTTCTGCCTTCCAGAGTCCTGAACCCTGCTGCGCCACTCGCTAGTACCCCGGCTCACCGATAACGAATACTGGGAACTTTTTATTCGAGACAAGAACCTGCAACGCATTGGGTCAGCTGCCCTCACCCTTGATCACCCCTACTACTGGCTGAAGTGCTATAATGGGACCTACCTTCTTTATGGCAACGGCAAAGTCTCAAGGAGCCCGAATTGGACCGAGATCGAGGTAGGAGGGGCCACAAATGTGTACACGGACTCAAACCACCCCTCCAAGAACTTGATCTTCGGGTTCCAGTGCCTCCTTATGACCCCGGAACCCCGAAAGCCTCAACTCCAAGGACTCTGCCTGAGGCGGTACTGCTGCCTGTGGAGCCTTGGGGTCACCCACGATTCCGTTGGAGGAGAACAACAGCGTCTCTTATTATCACTCAACATAGCAATATAGAGCTTCCAGGAACAGAGGCACTCTACCTCTGAAGCCAACAGCTAGAGGAGAAGCAGCAGGAGTGGGCTACTGCTTGTGAGTTTGGACTAGATGGGCTTTTCCTCTGATCCAGCAAAGCCACTTCCGCCTACAAAGGAGGTGGAGTTGCGGGCGACTGAGGGAATCCCCGGCCGCGTCAGCCCCTGGACAGCCAATCGGCTGGCTCAGGGGGCGTGACCAGCCCTATTTATCGCCGCCTACCTCGTAGCAAATCGTCACAACTTTCTGGGTATTGGCGGTTAGGCATTGGTATTGGTATTGTTCTGTAGATGGAAGAGGGGAGGAAGCGCCATCACCTGCCCCGCATATTGAAGGGTAGTCCGATAAAGGATTCCGGGGGCGTGGCCCTGTCCGAAGCCTATGGAGGTGAGGGCCTAAGGCACGCCCCTGAGTGGTGACCCCAGGGAGGGGGGTGCGAGTTGACGTGCATCAGCAGGACTCCCCCTACTGGTGGTTAACCCTTCCCGGACCTCAAGCGGACGGGCTGAAGCCGGATAGTCGGTTAGGACCAATGCCTAAGCCAATGCCACTCATCACCTGTAACCAATAAAGTTGTGGCCATATTTAGCCCATTAACCTGAAATAATTGTGTCGTGTGTCTTTATTTCCCCTGGGGGGGGCGGGAACTCGCCACGCAATAGGGCTCTTTTTGTTTTTTTATGCACCCACAGACCCCAAACGGCTCTCCACAGGAACACAGTGGTGCATCTCATGTATGTGGGGGGGGATTCCAACACTCCCCCCACCCCCATCCCCAGCAAAGGAAAGATAAGGGAAGCATTTCCAGCATTTAAAAGAGCCCTCAGCACAATGCTGTTAGGACAGCAGCCCTGCCTGGAGAGCGAAGGGGGCTGCTAGGAAGGTCGTCAAAGCATCAAGGCATAGATGAGCCAAAGAATGCAATGAAAACTCTCTTGGAGTCAGAGTGACTGACAGGAAGACTGACAGAACCCCTGTCTGTTGCAGTTGATGGCTGAAGAGTTGAGAAACGGAGAAGGGGTAGAGAGAGGGGGGTGTATAGTGGCTAGAATTCTGGACTAGGAGGACCTGGGAGATCCGAGCGCAAATCCCCACTCAGTCATGAAGTGCACTGTTTGATGTTGGGTCCAGTCACTCTCATCCTAGCCTGCCTAACAGGTTTGTTGTGAGGGGAGAAACAGGGGGAAAGGCAAGCCATCAATGCCACCTTGAACTGCTTGGATGAAAAGTGGGCTACGAATGTAATAAAAAGCATCCCCAAATAATGATCATGGAAGGTCTAGTCCAACCCCCTGCAATGCAGGAATCTGCAGCTGTACCTTCTGGGAATCGGGCCTGCAACCTTGGTGCTATCTGCAGCTCCCTCTAACCAGCTGAGCTGCAATGAGATTGGAGGGAGAATGGGAAGGCGGGTGGGAAGAGAAGTTAAGCTGTTCAGGAAGGGGTTAAATTCCATGGGGATGCTGGCCGTGTGGGGAACCCCAAGCCCTCGCCCCAGAAGATTAAAAGAAAGAAGCAGAAGACATCCTACTTACAGATTCACGATGCTGGCCATCTCTTCAGCTGAAATCCCCTCCTGTTTAAACTCAACTGCTTTAAAATGCTCACACAACACTAACTGTGAACCTTGCCTCCAACCCTATTGCGACTCCTCTCTGTCTAAAGTATACAGGAAAATAGGTGCACAAAATATACAGAGGAAAATGAAATGATAAAGTGAAAGCATTTGCTGAAATACAGTAGAGAACTCACGCCTCCCGAGTTGAGGGAGGCCTTGCTTTGCATGCAGGAGATCCCAGGTTCAGTCCAGGATCTCCACTAGACAGGGCTGGGACTGCCCCCGTCTGAAAACCCTGCAGCGCTGCTGCCAGTCAGTGTAGGCAGTGCTAGGCTAGATTGACTCTGTCAAGTGCAACTTCCTATGAATGCTCCTCTTATACGATTTCTCGAGACACAAGCAAGCTACCTTATCAACGAGTTGTGAGAGTTCATTCATGACTTTTAACAAACAGCAGAAACCATTTTATTATTTCTATGTGAGTACAGAAATCCTGAATATGAAAGGAAGGAAACCTCCTGCCTCTGCAATAAAGGCAGCTGCACTGCTAGGTGAGCTGTCCCGATGCCAACTGAAACAGACCCTCCAAAGGTGAAAAGGGAATTTTGAGCATCTGAGCACAACTGGGCCGTCTTCTGCGTTAACGTGAAGTGCAGGAAGTGATTGCCTTGAGCAGGGGTAGGCAAGCGAAGGCCCGGGGGCCGGACAGTCCGGGAATCAATGTGTTTTTCCATGAGCAGAATGTGTCCTTTCATTTAAAATGCATCTCTGGGTTCTTGGTGGGGCATAGGAATTCGTTCATTTTCTCTCTCCAAAATATAGTCCAGCCCCCCACATGCTGTGAGGGACGGTGGACCAGCCCACGGCTGAAAAAGGGTGCTGACCTCTGGCCCTTGCTGATTCTACTGAGTCCATCAGTAGATTGTTGTGAAGTGACCTGGCATTTTTAATGAAGTGCAATATAGGCTTGTCTTACATCTTTAACAACAACAACAACAACACAGTAAATTGCACAGAAGAATTCCATGTTGCCTGTGGGAGCGGCTGGGTAGACCTCTTTGCAGCTGCATGATCCATGCATTTGATCTATAAGCAACTGGTCAATCTTCATAATTGGCTCTGGCTTCGTGTAGGAGATTGAACGCATTCTTCTAGTTCTCAGCCCTGTATTCCACCCCCACCCCCCTCCTCCTATACTCGGACGGTGCCGACTACTCATCTCTACAGAGTGAAATGTTTATGAGTCCTGCAGATCTAGTCTCAGACGTCAAAGCTCTACCCCAAAGACGGGGGAGCCTGTGACCTTCTAGAGCATACATTTCTTTGGACTGCTATATGCTGAAGTGAACAAATGTTTTGTCTGAAACCCTTGAGAGCTTCTGTGGGCCGCCCTAGAGACCACTGGGCTAGAGGGATCATGGGGATGACTTGTTCCACAACAGCAGATGGCATGCAGAAATTTAAACTGTAGCAAAGGGAGGTAAACTGTCTAGCTAGCATGCACTCCTCTTAGCCAAAGCCCCAAGAATTGCAAGCGTGGAGCCACACAAACACGCCTGATCTCGACACTGTCTTGGGGGAAACTCCTGATGCTGGAAAATTCATGTGCTCAATTTCTGCTCATTGAGACAGGAGCCAAAGAAAGCACACGCAGAGTAGGGGAGCTCATAAAAAAGGTTTCTTTGGGAGGGGGTGGGTTGAGGTTTGCTCCCATGTGAAAGCGAAAGAGCAGGCTTTCACAGAGAAAGGAGCAGAGTAAGGCGGAACCTACTGGGACCCGTGCTTTCCAGGCACGCTGACGGGAGGGATGAGTCCAGCATTGCATTGTTGGGTCGTATTTCCAGTGACAACTATTTATGACAGAGGTTTACAGAAAATTGATCTAAACCCTCTGCTTGTAAGAGGCTATGGGCATTTGAAGAAGCCCATCATAATCTTTACATGAAATGTATCTTTAGAACACCGGTGGCGTCATGTCCCCATTTGTTGCCTTAGTTTCTCCATCAATGCACCACCCACAATTTGCCATCATATTGGCATCAGGTGTTCTCCAGGCCAGTGAATGTCAGCAACCCCTTCTTCTCAAGCTGCTTCCCCAGTTTCATCCAAAATAGAAAGAAATGCCATTTGGTGGCCCAGTGAGAAGCTTTGGGAAGTAATGAAATACATTTCTGAAAGTTATTTATGGATGCACAAGGTCACCACATCTTTGCTTAAGGTGAATGGAAAGGAACATTTCCCCAGGCGGCACACCACTGTCCCCGAATCTCGTCCGCTGCCTGGTCATTTCAACAGATTGTGTGTACATTTCAGAAAGCTTCCCCTTGCCTACAAATGAAGTGCATGATTTTTCAAAAACTTATTAATGCCCCGTGCTTTTACTTCTGGTGTGGTAAAAAATGGCAGAATCTGGCTATCATTTAAAGCAGTGTAAGACGCTGGTTTACGTTTCCCCTCACATTTGGTGACTAGGTAGGGATATGCAGTTTTGTGTTTTGTTTTTTGAAGAGTTGCTAAGGAGTCCTGCTGCTTCCGAGTTTTATTTTGGGGGTTGTTGTTGTTTTTGTTTACAAAAAGGTAGTCCAGTTGTAACCCTTTTCTAGGTACAATTCTGTACATTCTGGTACTACCTGTTCACTCATGGTCCCTCCAAATCCCTTTGTTTCTTTTAGCAATGTGCCCTTGTGTATCTGCACAAGCTTTTCAAAGCCTGCTACCTTTGCTTACAGAATTTCTCCTGAGGGGCGCTTTGAACATGTCCCGTAATACATGTGGATAAAAGGAATCGCCTTTGTTAATTTCAAAAGCCATTTTATTTCTTCCATGATTTTCCTCTCTTGTTAATTTATTTTGTAAAAGCAAGTAGGGTTTAGTCACCAGAGAGGTGGAGTCTGTGGTTTTGCTCAATAGGTCATGGTCATTTCAAGAGCCATAGGGCCTGAGATGGTTCCAGCTCTAATTTACGTGTAAGATTAGGAGTCCAAGAATGTGGAATCAGTACTGCAGAAGGTCAGTTCTGACATACTTCCCCCCTAAATAGTGGGTGAAGTCCTTTTGGAAAGGACTCAAAGGTTTCAAAGTGTCAAGTTTTGCTGTACTGAAGGACTGTCCATATCTAATCTATTAGAACACTGAACCCTCCTCCCCACTCCAGGAATTTTGCTATCCAGTTGCTCATCTCATTTCCATGGAGGACATTCCAAGAAAGAAAAGTGGGTTTGAATTTGGATAATAAAAGTTTCCAGTCGAGTAGATTTATATATTTTAGTGAAGGTAAGCAACTTAAAATGACCCCAGACCCAGTAAAACTCATTACAAAGAGAAGAGAAACAACATTTAAAAGCAGATACAAATAATGAGGCATTATTCTTTTCTCAAGAAGCCAGCAAAATTTCATCTTTCCTGTTTTATTTTAAGCATGCTTTTTATTCAAGTGTTTAACAAACAACAAGATGGTAAGCTGCTGACTATAGGCAGACCATCCTTTCTCAAGGGCCATTCCAAATGGGATGAGGTACATCCTGGATAGCATGAAGAACAATCCAGCCCTGGGGTGCATAACGTGAGGTCGAGGAATGCCACAATGGAGAGAAGCCCCTCACCAAGAGAGCTGGCACAAGGGCTGAGAATTGTATCCCGCCTGCTTTCCACAGTAGCATTCCTACTACCCTTCTCCTGATTTGGGGCAATGGGAGAGTCAAATCATTCCCCGCGTCTTCTAGTGGCGAGTCTCAGAGAGCCGCTTTGCTAGGGATAGACAGACAATGGTTGGGAACACTTGGGTTCTTCTGAGCCGCTCTAAGGAAGACCGTATGCTGGATGTCCCACCCGCTGCGCTCCACCAAGGTGCCACTATACTCACAGCAGGAGCTCGTAAGAGCGAGTCGGTAGCTAAGATATAAATCAATTGGGACGTTTGGAACCTGCACACCCCAAAACTGGTACGGGATTCCAGCCCACACCCATCCTTTCAATGGTACCCTCCCCCTCAGCTCACCTGGTGGCAGGCATTCTTGAAGAGGTGGTCCACCAAAAGCCAGATCTCCTTGGCCGCTCAGTGGAGTCATCACCATCCTGGGGTACGATATCCAGAAACTGCTTCTCCTGGAGGTCCAATGACAAGGGGGACTGGCATGAGAGCCTGACAGAATGTGTGCCTGTATGCATTCTTTCCTTGCTCCAGCTGGGTGGACAAGTCTTGCCCTCTGAGGCCAGAACTAGGGCTGGGCGATAGCTGGCTTTCAACACGGTGATATATCACTAGCTAAACATTGCAATACACCAATATATCACGATGTCTGAAATAAGATGGAGCTATGTAGAGGCATTGGCTGGCTTCACGGTTTCCCCCGCATTGTGATTTCGGCTGCCCCCTGCAGGAGGGCAGGGGAAAGCTGAACCGGCAGAGTCCACAGGGGCTGCAGGAATCTAAAGAAGCATTGTCTGGCTTCACAGTTTCCCCCCACATGGTGTTTTTTGCATAGTACACACACACACATCATGATTCGCAATATATTGCCAGGTCAGAAATTATGAAACCAGTCTCACTATCTAGACTTCAAGCTGATTTGAAAATATATCGCCCGGCCCTAGCCACAGCAAGCATCTCAAGTGGGGAAACAAAAAACTAATTGCTCGCACCCCAAATCCAAGCTCCCCCTCCCCCTATTAATATGCAGCTAGTAATCCTCCCACTCCGGATGTGCAGTTCACCCAAAAGCTTACTGAATATGCAGCTGTGGACATGAGGTTTGGCTAACATTTTATTTAAATTGTTGGAACCTGCCCTGGGACCTTAGGGTGAAGGGCAGGAAATAAGTAACAAAAACAGCAACAGAACATGGATGGGCCTTCATAGGTTGATGGGCTGCAGCCCCAGCCAGCATGATGAGATGAGGGGGTCACATGTTCACCACCCCTTGTCTAGAGCACGTTGCAGAGGCAGGGGTAGAAACTGAGCAACAGCTGGAGCCCCAGCCCACGACTTTGTCTGGGCAATGCAGCACACAGCAGCTGGTGAACAATGCCTCTGGCCTCCTTCCCATCTTCCTCTCCAGGAATGTTCAGGGTGGTTATTTCTATCTCAAGCTACCACATTCAAGAGAAAGAGAAAGAGAGGAGGGGGAGCAAGAGAGCTTTAGGAGCACAGCAGTGGCAAGCAGCCCATCACTGAAAGGAGTTGGCAAGGATGGAGAATTTGATCCCCTCATCCCCAGGGCAGCTGTTGATTAGGACCCAGTTCATCCCCCCTCCCCCCCCCCCGCCAATACTCCCCGCCCCTGGAGAGAGAGAGAGAGAGAGAGAGAGAGAGAGAGAGAGAGAGAGAGTATTGGTGTGGGGAATGACACATGCTGTATCAGAGTCTTAGTGCAAGAGTAGCTGGTGCATGCTAAAGAACACAGGAGCCTTGCTGGGTTAGATCAGCATTCTGTTCCCACAATGGCCAACCACATGCCCTTGGGAGTCCATAGGGACACGGGGACAAGAGCACTCTGTCCATCATGTTCCCCAGAAACTGGTAATCAAAAGCATGTGGTTTGTGATAATAGTGGCAAGAAATAGCCCTGACCGGAGCCACTGATCAACATATCCTCCATGATTCTAAATGTCTACAGCTGTCCAAATTGACAGTCACCACGGTCTCCTTGTGGCTAGGATAATACACCCAAGTTGATCTGATTTCGAGAGGAGTGACATTTCCCTGAGCCACCCCAAAGCAGCCACTACCGCTTCCCAAATGCCAGTGCTCAGGTGGTGAGAGTAAGCCAGAGTGGCACAGCCTGTGCAGCAGTTGCTGAGCACAGAGACAAGGAGAAAACTGGCTCTTGGGGCCAGAGGGGGCTGGCGCCTGCATCATGAGACTGGGCTTTCTGCCTCCCGTGCTGCCAATCGCAAGCGGACCCAGAGTCAAGCAGCGATGGCAAATTCTGGTTTCGTCTCCGTTCTCCTCTGCCGAGTTCTACAAGGGCCACGTTGAGACTAGGGGAGAGACCAAAGCAGAGAGCTAGAGCCACCACCTGGACTGGATTTGAGTCAGAAGGCAGGCAGGTGTGGGTACCTGAGAGGAAAGTCCGGTTGGTGGGGTAGTGCCTGGTTTGCCCTAAGGGACCAGCTGCCACTGCATGGAGCAGCTGCTGATCGTTGACAAGGGCAACTCCATTTACGTGCCTTCGAGGCACATGCACACTGCCGCAGAGCTGGAAGGGGCACTGGAAGGGGCAAAAATGTCCCCCCCCCCAAGAGCACAAAAGCGGCAAAGTGGCATGGAAACAGCATCTCGACTCCCTCCCAGGAGCTTTGGCACCGACCTTTCAGACCTGTGGAGAGTTGGAGCAAGGAGTTTTGCAGGGAGGCTGCTGGTTTTCAAAAGGCCTTTCAAAAGGGCTTCCGGGAGTTTAGAGGGTGTTTGCAGGCTTTTCCAATGCTGCCCCCAATATACGCAATTTCATTTAAACGCACGGCACCTCGGAACGCAACCCCCGTGTAAACCTGCTTTGAGCCCGCTACAAGAACATCTAGAGGATAGCAAACCAACTGTTACCTTTTCTAGGAAGCCGTCTTCTCCCTGAGATCAGAGGAGGAAGGCAAGAGCAACAGACAACCAAGGGTGTTAATGGCACAGGCCCTGAGAAGAGAAAGAAACAGCCCGTTGGCTGAACAGAATCTGGGCAGATGGCAGGGAAATGCACACGGTTCAGTGGCCCTGCGAAAGGGCAGGTGGGAGGACCAGAACCTGGGATGACTCAGTCAAGGCAAACAAAGGGCATGAACAGCACACAGGAAGCGGATGCACAGCTACAGAAGCTGAAGCTGAATGCAGCGGAGGACCCCCAGCCCCCACATTGCTGAGTGGAAGAGCAGCTGTTTTCCAAGCAGGCAAGCAGAGTGGGAAGGGTAGACATCCAGCACATGAACCTGCCAGGTAAATCAACCCCTTTCCCTACCAGGTCAATAAGTCTGGTGACGGGAACTCCGCCAAGCGGCTGCCTCATCCAGCACAAGGCTTCCAAGGAGGTCCCGAAGCAGCTTGGTAGGTAGCTCCCACCGATGATGAGGAAATAGTCCTTGCCAGGGTCAAGGTGAAGGACAAAGATAGCCTCAATCTTCTCTTCCTTGCTGACGTACACATCCAGGGAAATGTCCACCGTCTCACCTAAAACGGGAGGAGGTCAGGTAGATACACTCTTGGGCACAGCCAAGTTGGCTTGTCTGTAAATTAAAAGTGAAGACGGTGAAGAATTGAACAGAAGGACACAATAGGAGGCTGCTGGATCAGGCCAACGGCCCATCTAGTACAGCATCCTGTTCTCACAGGTGTATGGGGCAAACCTTAACTTCAAGAATTAGGAGAAGAAGCGACTCAGTTCCCACCCCCACCCCCACCCCACTTTCCTCTCTAGTCCTCCAAAGCAGCAGCTGCACAGAAGATGGTGACAGGATACTGGGGGGTGAGAGAAAGTGATCCTAACAAAAGAATATCAAAAGGGAAAGGATTTTTGCGCCCCCAATGTAACTTTCTTTTTTAGTTTACATTTCATCGAATTTTTAAAGGTTTGGCTAGTTCTATATGTTCCCCAAGATATTTTTGTGCCTCCACAACATAAAAATACGATTATTTTTTTAAAAAAGTAATTTTTGGACGGACTGCTCTCACTGGTTCCCTGCGATGCCAAAAGGTGTTTGGGGACCCTCCAGCATTGCTTGGCTTCAATTCATTTGTCTGTGTGTCTTTGTTTAAAGCTGGTCACACACACTTTTACACTTTGGGCTCAGCTGCTTTGACGTGTGGCCCTTGGAGGCTTGAGCATGGGGCAATGCAGCCCACAAATGTTAAGCCTCCCCTGCTCTACCAAACTCCCAAGGTTTGAGGGAGGAGGGTTGGGAAGAGGAGGGGAAAAGGAAGGCCTTCCCTAGATGAGCCTTGGGGTCCCTTTCCAACTCTACAGTTCTCTGATTCCAGAGAGAGACGCGCAGGGCTCCAAGTATCCCTCGCAGGGCTCAGCGCGAAGCCATGGCTTCCAATACTGGCTGTCACTGAGCTTGGGGATAAAGGAGAAGTGGAGGGTGACCTGCCCGTTGTTTGTGATCTGGAACCTCTCCTTCTGCAGCTGCCGGAACTTCACATTCTCAAACGGAAACTGCAGAGCAAAACGGGGGGGGGGGGGAGGAAAGAGAGTGTTTGCCTTCAGCAGAGGCAAGGAAACATGCTCCAGGGGGAAGTTTGTCCTTGGCCCTGGCCTCTCATTTAGGGGACTGCACATGCAACAGGTCCACGTGGGGCTCTCCAGATATTGCTGCACTTGCCACTGGCCATGTTGGCTGGGGATGATGGGAGTTGTAGTCCAGCATCTGGAGGGCACCACGCTGGCGACCCCTGGAGTCTTTGCCTGCAAGGAAGAGGAAGAGGCTGCCACTCAGTGGAAGGGCATCTGCCTTGCATGCAAAGGTCCCAGGTTCTATCCCCAGCATCTTCAGGTAGGGCTGGGAGAGATCCCCCGGAAATCCTGGGGAACCGCTCAAGACTGAGCTAGATGGGCCAAGGCCTTCTTTCCCCCCTGGTCTTTTTGCAGCAAACCCTCTTTAAGGGGTTGGAGAGGATCCTATTCGTCCTTACCTCCCTCCAGGGAGGGAAGGAATTCGTTCTCCATCCTGTCCATCAACTGAACAATATCCTCAATCACTTTCCGGTACCGTCGGTCATCCACAACCTTCACCTATCGGGGGGGGGGGCAGAGCACATTTGTTGGGGCTATGGACTAAAAAGGGGGGGCATGAGTTAAGAGCAGAAAGGCCTGATGCACCCCCTGTTCCCAGCCCTGAAAGAGGCAAGTACTGTAACTCTGAGAGCTTCCCCAGGATGGCAGCGGCTGTGACTTCCAGAGCCAATGGGCTGAAGCCCAATGCTCCAAGCCAAGTACCACAGAAGCTCCATTGCATGAATGGAGCCAACGGTTAAGGTATACAGTTCAGCCCATGTGGTCTGCCATGCCTGCAGGAGCAGCGTGTACTCAGAACAGTGGAGAATGGAAGCCTAGGGATTTAACAGAGCCAAAACCTGCCCACTCCTTGCACCGGAAGTCATTGGCCAAGGAGGAGCTCTGTGGAAAGGGGCCTGGTTGTTGGTCAGGGCCTGCCCAGATTCGAGGAGGTGCCACATAGCAGGCAACTAAAAAGCCTGAATAGACGATAGCCCTGGCCAGGGCAGGTGTTACCCTGTGAGGAAGAGGGAGCTGGCGGGCTTGTGGTCGCTCCTTTTCAATTCCATGTGGCTTCGGTAGCTGAGCTGATTCACGCTGCCTCCTCGCCAGAGGATTGGCTCACACCATGCTGGCACACAGCACTTCCCACTGCAAGGAGACAGTTGGACTGGCTGAGGCAACACACAAGGCTCACACAGTCAAACTTTGGCTCCACACACGGCCTGTGATCTTGACCACGGTCAAGAGCTGGAGATGATGGGGCTTGGGAGTCCAACTTCTGAAGGGGCGGACCTTGCAGGTGTGCAGGCATTTTGCCTCATGGAGAGAGTTGTCAGGAAATCAAAAGCTGCCTTCTACCAGGTCAGAATGATTTTCTGACCTCCCCCAGTTTGGATTCCTACATTGCAGGGGGTTGGACGAGATGACCCTCGTGATCCCTTCCAACCCCACAATTCATTAATTAAGTCTCCTCTGGCTGGCAGCAGCTCTCTGTGGCCCAATCCTTTTTCAGGTGGAGGTGCCTTTCAACTTGAGACTCTGCATACAAAGCATATGGCACACCACCAAATGATGATCCTTCCCCAAAGCAAGGGGCCCCGTTATTCTTGTTCAGACACTATTTTTTCAGTGATCCAAAAGACCCTTTCTGGCACCTGAAATGCTGCCCAAAGGAGCCTGCCGTTTTCCGGCTTCGTCACTACATGTTCCGCCTGTCCTTTTGATTTCCCCATTACCACAGCAAGAGCAATGAAACTAGCAGGCCTAGGTGGCTTCTGACAGTTGTCAAGAACCACAAGAATATGCCACATCCTGGATGGTGAGGCTCAATGGCTACTAGCCATAATGGCCAGAGAACATACTCCACCAAGAGAAGCAGTATGGCTTGGAGGAGGGGAGCGTGCTGTTGCACCCAGGTCCTGTTTGTGGGCTCCCTGAGAGGCATCTCATTGGCCAATGTGAGAACAGGATGCTGGGCCAGATGGACCAATGGCCTGATCCAGCAGGGCTGCTCTCATGCTCTTATGCCCTGGCAGACTCATCTTGAGAGAGCACCAAGTCTCATTCCCAGACTTCCTTGACACAAACAGGATTCTCTGCTTAAACACGCCATGAAACAGGATGCTGATTATCAGGACAAATGTGGGGGAAAGGCTGCTTGTGGAAAAGGAGCCAAAACATTTCCAGAGACTTTGAGCAGGGATGGCTTGAGGAAGACAACATATCACAGCCTTGCATTTCACAACTCGCCTAGCAGCCTTTGGCAACCGGGAATTCCATGCAAGCAAAGTGAGCAGGTGAAGGAGAGCTGGATCTCTCTCTTCCTCCGTGGCTTGGTGTCCATTCTGGCTGCAGAGGAAAGGAAGTCCGTCCAGCCCTCAACTCTAGCCCTCCTCCAACAGCTTGCTTAGCAGAAAGCCATGTTTAAAATATATGTTTTACTAGCCTGCTCAGGAGGATGGAAAGGCAGGACACTACTAGCATCTCAGCAGACTAGGAAAAACAAACAAGCCTTGCAGAAGAATGATTGAGAGGACTTACTTACAAAGGCTCAACTATCAAGCAGGATCTGTTTTAGAGTCGAATTTGTACGTCGGGATGAACTTGATCTCTCCCTCTGTGAAATCAGCAAAAGCTGTCTTTTGGGTACGCTGAATGTTTAGCTAAAGCCAAAAAGAAATCGCTTATCAGCAGAGAAGCAGAAGACCCCCTGTTGCCTGACAATGGAGTCTATTAACAGCCACTGTTGTGCTGGAAGACCAAGGTGAAGTACTAGTAGGTTAAAGGTAAAGGTAAAAGGACCCCTGACCATTAGGTCCAGTCGTGACCGACTGGGGTTGCGGCGCTCATCTCGCGTTATTGGCCGAGGGAGCCGGCGTACAGCTTCCGGGTCATGTGGCCAGCATGACTAAGCCGCTTCTGGTGAACCAGAACAGCACACAGAAACAGCGTTTACCTTCCCGCCGGAGCGGTACCTATTGATCTACTTGCACTTGGACGTACTTTCAAACTGCTAGGTTGGCAGGAGCAGGGACAGAGCAAGGGGAGCTCACCCCGTCGCGGGGATTCGAACCGCTGACCTTCTGATCGGCAAGCCCTAGGCTCTGTGGTTTAACCCACAGCGCCACCCGCGTCCCTACTAGTAGGTTAGCCAAGTGCAAAAAAGGGGTATACCTGCTGAGATCCTATCTTATACCCAATTCTTAAAGGTACAGGATGCTTGTGCATTTTTGCCCCATGTCATCTTAAATTACTTTGCTGCATCACACGACAGGAAAATCCTCTAACTCAGGAGTAGCAGACACGTGGCCCTCACAATGCTGCAGAACTACAATTCCCATCATCCCTGATTACTGGCCATGATGGCTGGAGCCAACAGGAATTGCAGCTCAGTAACATCCGGCAGACCACAGGTTAGCTATACCTCCAATAGACAATCTTATATGTACCAATAATCCATACAAACTGTTAACAACCACCAGAATACACCCCCGACACTATGAGCAACTGCAAAACCACCCTTTTGCATCCTACGTTGGCTCCCAGGACGTTTCTGAGCACAATTCTCAGTGTTGGCGCCAACCTTTAAAGCCCTAAATGGCCTCAGCCCTGAAAGAGTGTCTCCATCCCCATTGTTCAGCCCAGGCATCAGGGTCCAGCACCGAGGGCCTTCTGGCCTTTTCCTCACTGTGAGAAGCGAAGTTACAGGGAACCAGGCAGAGGGCCTTCTGAGTAGTGGCACCTGCCCTGTGGGACACCCTCCCGTCAGATGTCAAGGAGATAAGTAACTATACAGCCTTTAGGGAAGTTTTTAATGTTTTATGATGGTTTTGCATATGTTGGAAGTCCCCCCCTTGCCTTCCTTGCAGCATCCTTCTCAAAGGGCTAAGGCACGACTACGCTCACAGAGTTTAAATCCACCGTAAGGTGCAGCAATCAGGCCTGTTTCAACACAAAATACCAATGCTCCTTATGCCAAGTGGGAGAAAGGTCGTCAACATGATGAACACACAAACCTTGGAGAGAAAAATGTAAAACAAAAAGCACCAGCAATTTAATTGGACTTAATGGAAGTCTCTGCTGATAAGAACATGTGAGCAACGCAGATTTTCCAGACAGATGCAAAACCTAGAGCAGGAAACCTTAGACCTTTCGATATTGCTGGACAGCAGCTATGCTGGGGCTGATGGGAGTCCAACAACATCTGGAGCGTGTGCTGAGCTAGGAAAGCCCTCTAACTGGGAAACGGCAGAGCAGTCCTACTTATTCCAAGGCAACCCTCCAACTTAATTGGGACTTGCTTCTAATTCAGGTTGCACAAACCGGCAACCTTAAAAAGCATTTGTAGAAGTCGCAGTCATCCTATGTTATAGCTACACTTTGCTCCTAACTGCCTGAAAGTGGTTTCTCTAGCCTAGGCTGGGGTATCCCAGACAAAGGAAATAAACAGGGCAATATCCTAAACCACCACATATAACACAAAGATGTCTCTCACCTGGTCGTAGGTCAGAAGTCTCTGAAGCTCATTTTTAGTGATCAGATGACAATGCTGGAAAAAAGCAAAGCAACCACAGCTACAGGCTAGCTCACGGGGTCGGGGGTCGGGAGGCAGCCTGCTGCCACTTCCTGCAATATGTAGTAAGACTGATAACTAGGATTGGGCAGTATGATCATATTAGGCTAGTGCTCTGTGAACTAGACTGGCTCTTGAACTGCTTCCAGGCCCAATTCAGAGCATCCCTTTTGGCCTTTCAAGTGTTTCAAGGTTTGGGGAAAGGGTACCAGAAGAAGGCCCACTTATGTTTGCACTGCCTCTCCACTGACTAGAATCCCTTTCCCAGGGAACTCCTGCTCTTTCAAGCATGGCAGGGCCTTTTCAGTCATGGCACCCGACCTTTCAGAATAATCTCCCAAAGAGGTTCACCTGGCCCCTGCTTTGATGTCCTTTCAGCAAAGACTTTTAGAATTTCCCCTGGTTCTTGAATTCATGGGCAGGGCGCTTGTGGCCCTCCAAACCCTGCTGTAGTACACAGGAACATGGGAAGCGACCTTATATTGAGGCAGACCATTGACCCATCAAGCTCAGGACGGACTACATGGACTGGCAGCAGCTTTCAGGCAGAGATCATGCCCAGCCCTAGCTGCACACACTGGTGACTGAGCCGGGAACCTTCTCCATGCAAAATGGCCGCTCTGCTTTCGCGTTACTGCCCTTAACAAACTGCAACTCCCACCCCGATCACTGGAGAAGTTGCCCACATTTGCTATAATCTCATCTAATACATCTCTGCCACTCGGTTTATGTTGCTCTCTCCTGGCTGCTCTAGTAGAAACCTTAGTGGTGCAGCTGCAGCAGCAGGGATCGCCGACACTGCACCCTCCTGGTGTTGCTGAAGTGGAACTCTCATGAGCCCGTCAGCAAGGCCAATTCTTAGCAATTATGGGAATTTTGGTCAATCAACATTTGGAGAGCACAATGCTGCCTGCCATAAAGAAGGCTGATCACCGAAGAATTGATGCTTTTGAATTCTGGTGCCGGAGGAGACTCTTGAGAGTCCCAAGGACTGCAAGAAGATCAAACCTCTCCATTCTGAAGGAAATCAGCCCTGAGTGCTCACTGGAAGGACAGATCCTGAAGCTGAGGCTCCAAGACTTTGGCCACCTCATGAGTGGCCAATGGATCCAAACTACAAGAAAGAAGATTCCACCTAAACATTAGGAAGAACTTCCTGACAGTAAGAGCTGTTCGACAGTGGAATTTGCTGCCAAGGAGTGTGGTGGAGTCTCCTTCTTTGGAGGTCTTTAAGCAGAGGCTTGACAACCATATGTCAGGAGTGCTCTGATGGTCTTTCCTGCTTGGCAGGGGGTTGGACTCGATGGCCCTTGTGGTCTCTTCCAACTCTATGATTCTATGAGAAGAGAAGACTCCCTGGAAAAGACTCTGATGGATGAATGTATTGCCAAAAATGTTATTTTTGTTTCAGTCATTGCAAATTCTGGACAAAATGGACTGTTTCAAGAAGTGGCAGAAAGACATTTCTAGATTTGTCTGGCAGGGCAAGAAGCCCAGAATAAAATTTAAAATACTAACTGACGCAAAGGAAAGAGGTGGATTTGCCCTGCCAGACCTTAAACTTTACTATGAATCAGCAGCATTCTGCTGGTTGAGAGATTGGCTGCTTCTTGAGAACACAGACATTTTGGACTTAGAAGGTTTCAACAATGTTTTTGGGTGGCATGCATATTTGTGGTACGACAAGGTTAAAGCACATAAAGCATTTAAAAACCATATTGTCAGGAAAGCATTGTTTAATGTCTGGATAAGATACAAAGACTTACTGGAAAATAAAACCCCAAGGTGGTTGTCACCAATGGAAGCAAAGGCTCAGAAAAAACTCAATATGGAGGCCAAATGGCCGCAATATTGGGAAATATTGGAACAAGAAGGAGACAAATTGAAATTGCAGAGTTTTGAGAAATTAAAAGATAAAGTGCGAGACTGGCTTCATTATTACCAAATAAGAGAGGCCTATAATTTGGACAAAAAAAATGGCTTCCAGGTGGAAAAATCAAAATTGGAAACAGAACTGTTAGATCCCAAAACTAAGATACTTTCAAGAATGTATAACTTGCTGTTAAAATGGAATACGCAGGATGAAATGGTTAAATCTGCTATGATTAAATGGGCACAAGACATTGGTCATAACATTATGTTTGCTGACTGGGAACAATTGTGGACCACCGGTATGAAATTTATGGCATGGCATGTAATGCATTGAGAGAGAATATTATGAAAATGATATACAGGTGGTACATGACACCAGTCAAGCTTGCAAAAATATATCATTTGCCCGACAATAAATGTTGGAAATGTAAAGAAAATGAAGGTACATTCTTTCACCTTTGGTGGACGTGCCCAAAGATTAAGGCCTTCTGGGAGATGATCTATAATGAAATGAAAAAGGTATTTAAATATACCTTCCTGAAGAAACCAGAGGCCTTCCTCCTGGGCATAGTCGGCCAATTGGTGCCAAAGAAGGATAGAGCTTTTTTCATGTATGCAACAACAGCAGCAAGAATACTTATTGCAAAGTATTGGAAGACACAAGATTTACCCACCCTGGAAGAGTGGCAGATGAAGGTGATGGACTATATGGAATTGGCGGAAATGACTGGCAGAATCCGAGACCTGGGAGAAGAGTTGGTGGAAGAAGACTGGAAGAAATTTAAAGACTATTTGCAGAAACACTGTAAAATTAACGAATGTTAAAATGATGTTGGATTGAAAATAAGTGGCATTAGCAACAAAGTTATTAAGAATATGCAAAAATGAATTGATAATGGTTGGAAATAAAGAGTTATAATATGTTAAGATATAGAGATAAGACAATGAATGAGGGTAAGGATTTGCTGATTTGATTATGTAAAGGGGATACAAAAAGGGGAGGTGAGAGGAGGTCAAGGAAACAAGCAAATGAGTTTAAAGTTATAAAAAAACAGATTTGTTTTTATTTTTTCTTATTTTATTTTTGTCTTTTGTCTTTTGTATGTTGTATTTTTATTTTTATTTTTTCATGTATTTTTGTACTTATGTTTTTGTAAAACTTTAATAATTATTTCTTTTAAAAAGAGAAAAGACTCTGATGTTGGGAAAGATGGAGGGCACAAGGAGAAGGGGACGACAGAGGACGAGATGGTGGGACAGTGTTCTCGAAGCTACCAGCATGAGTTTGACCAAACTGCGGGAGGCAGTGGAAGACAGGAGGGCCTGGCGTGCTCTGGTCCAGGGGGTCACGAAGAGGCGGACACGACTAAACGACTAAACAACAACAAATGCTGCCTACCCTGAGCTACACACAGGCAGGAAAGTTACAGAAACGTGACTCAATTTGCTTCTCCAGATAGCGGAGACCAGCAAGTTACATCAGCCAAGGCTCTCTCCCTCCAAGCCCTCGAAACGCACTCGTGTTTCATGATTGTCAGCTGCGGCAGACCCTGGTCAGGGGGCAGGAAGCTCATCTGGGCACCGATATCCTTGTAATCCTGGTTTCGGCGCCCGAAGTCTTCCACGTGGGCAGCAAGGTGGGAATTGACCATGCAGAAGCTGGTATTGTTGCAGACAAGCCTCACGGCCACACACCCCTTGTTACCCTGCAGGGGCGGAGCAAAGATGGCTGTTAGTGAGCAAGCAGGAAAGAGGGGGAACTGGTTGGCAGAGATTAGAAAAACAGACAGACAGACAGACAGACAGACAGAAAGATCGACGTAGGGAATTCCGCTGTCAGGGTCTACTCCCCATCTTCCCCATGATGCCTGTGGCCACTGTCTCCCTCATCACTTCCTTGATGCGCCTGAGCTGGTCCTTCCTGACAAAGATGAGCACCAGCTGCACCTAGAAGATGCAAGGTACTGGGATGTCTACCAGCTCTGTTCATTGCTTGCTGTCCTGGGCCGGCTGGATGCAGATAGGAGTGGCAGGTGGCACCAACTGGGGATCCCCCAAGGGAAGAAGGCTCAGAGCCAGGGAACTGGTGGGGGGTCGTCCGAGGGAGAAGAGGGAGCAGACTGTGAGCAAGAGGAGGTGTTGGAAACTGAAGAGGCAGGAGGGCAGGAAGATTCTGTGGCAAACAGCAGCCCAGAATCCGAGGCAGAAGTGGAGGCTGGAGGCGGGGGTCAAGAGGCAGAGATCAGGCAGGCTGCTGAAGAAGCCAGGGGGTCTCCCCATCCTGCTGCGATCAGCTCCCCTCCCTGCTGGTCTCCCAGAACACAGAGAAATTAAGAGGAGGGAGCAAAGACAGGCAAGGTGTCAGAGTCTCAGGATGCTTGGGAAGGACCAGGGGGAGGAGGAGACTTCAGAGAGTGGTGGGTGGGTAGCAACCTTCAGCCTTCACAACTACCTCACTGGGGCAAGACCTGTTGGGAAAGGTTTCTGTGATCACGAGGCCTGCACGGTTTGGGTTTCTTTGAATAGAGAATGTTGGCTTCTTTTGAATAAAACACCACTGACACCAGGTGTTTTTTTCTTGCTGACCTCCTCCTCCTCCTCCTCCTCCTCCTCCTCCTCACTCCAGCTCCTGACAGCTGTCTGGCTGCTGAAGAAATGGGTGGGGTTGGACTTACTTTCTTGTACTTGGATTTGGAACGCAAAGCCTTTTCCACAGCTGTCAGCCACTCTTGCTCCTTTGTCGAGTCCAAGTAGAAGAAAGCCTCTGTGCTCAGGTCCAGCTCCTGGAACCGAATGCCCAAGTGCCAAAGAGAAGGATGTGGAAGTGCAGGAATAGGACTCCAATCGGAACAGACGTGCTGGTCAAATATGCAAAGACAACAGGAGTGTGCAAGGGCAGGCAAGATCAGGACCAAGAACAAACAAGTAATACCAGCCACTTCTTCCTCAGCTTAGCTATTCGGGGCGCCAAAGGAGCTTTGCTAATGAAAGAAAAAAAGCTTTTCCCTTGTATTTTTTAAGATGTGTCAGCCAGCCTGATATCTAAGCACTATCCCAGTAGCCACAGGCAACCAGAAATTCTTTGAAGGCAAGTGAGTTGGTTGATCTCTCCATTCTTCCTTCACCTGGCAACCTGGTTTCCAGGCTGGCTTTCCGGGAGCAGAAAACCACCTCTCAGATCTGTTGTGCCAAGCTTGTTTGCTAGAAGATTACCCCGTAACACCCTTGTCCTCTTTGCAAACCTCCTAAAAGGCTAGCCTTCTGTGTTTCCATGCTGGCCATGAAGGAATGGGCATTCCCGACTCTGAAAACAGCACAGAAATACAGCCTGTCTAGTAAAGGGGTAAAAAGAGCAAGCTAAACAGCCTCTGTAAAACAGTAGCATCTGAAGCTGCTAACCACATACTGATAAACATATCATAAAAGGAGACATGAAAAACAAATGGCCACTGGGTACTACTAACAGTGGGACACGGGTGGCGCTGTGGGTTAAACCACAGAGCCTAGCACTTGCAGATCAGAAGGCCGGCGGTTCGAATCTCCGTGACGGGGTGAGCTCCCGTTGCTCGGTCCCTGCTCCTGCCAACCTAGCAGTTCAAAAGCACGTCCAAGTGCAAGTAGATCAATAGGTGCCGCTCCGGCGGGAAGGTAAACGGCATTTCCGTGTGCTGCTCTGGTTCACCAGAAGCGGCTTAGTCCTGCTGGCCACATGACCCAGAAGCTGCACACCAGCTCCCTCGGCCAGTAAAGCGAGATGAGCGCCGCAACCCCAGAGTCGGTCACGACTGGACCTAATGGTCAGGGGTCCCTTTAACTTTACCTTACTACTAACAGTACGAGGAAATAACCAAAGCAAAAACTCAAAAACTTTGTTTGAAGTAGTAAGCTTAGCATTATAAGGATGACCCACACCAAGTGTTGGGGGGGGTGTCACACCTCCCTTTCCTCCAGCACAGCTTTTAGGAGGAGTTCCAAAGGTTTTGCTTCAGTTTTGGATTAACTGCATCTTGTCACAATGTCTGAAGCTGCACAAACCGCTTCATTTGAACCATGGCTCCTTGAAACAAGCCCATTTCCAATCGTGGGTTTACAAAGCTGGTCAAATGAACCACCTTAGGATCTGGACACACCAAACTGTGGTTAATTTAAAATCCAAGTGGAAGCTTCCCAATAGGCTTGGGGTGGGGGAGAGGTGTGCAAACCTGGAGGAGAGGCTGCCGTCCTGCTCATAATATGAAGCCACGGTTCAGTATGTGGCACCAAGGGAAATTGCCCACCACAACTAATACTTTCAATTACCCACCCATGTGGCCTGAGTGAACAGGACAGACTTTGCCTGGCACCCAACAATAAAGCTGTCATGTAGATGTCGCTTTCTCCAGCCCCAACTCTGATACAGGTTATAATAATAATAATAATAATAATAATAATAATAATAATAATAATAATAATTTATTATTTATACCCCGCCCATCTGGCTGAGTTTCCCCAGCCACTCTGGGCGGCTCCCAATCAGTGTTAAAAACAGTACAGCATTACATATTAAAAACTTCCCTGAACAGGGCTGCCTTAAGATGTCTTCTGAACGTCAGGTAATTCTTTATCTCTTTGACATCTGATGGGAGGGCGTTCCACAGGGCGGGCGCCACTACCGAGAAGGCCCTCTGTCTGGTTCCCTGTAGCCTCACTTCTCGCAATGAGGGAACCGCCAGAAGGCCCTCGGCGCTGGATCTCAGTGTCCGGGCTGAACGATGGGGGTGGAGACGCTCCTTCAGGTATACAGGACCGAGGCCGTTTAGGGCTTTAAAGGTCAGCACCAACACTTTGAATCGTGCTCGGAAACGTACTGGGAGCCAATGCAGATCTCTCAGAACCGGTGTTATGTGGTCCCGGTGGCCACTCCCAGTCACCAGTCTAGCTGCCGCATTCTGGATTAATTGCAGTTTCCGGGTCACCTTCAAAGGTAGCCCCACGTAGAGCGCGTTGCAGTAGTCCAAGCGTGAGATAACTAGAGCATGCACCACTCTGGCGAGACAGTCCGCGGGGAGGTAGGGTCTTAGCCTGCGTACCAGTTGGAGCTGGTAGACAGCTGCCCTGGACACAGAGTTAATCTGCGCCTCCATGGACAGCTGTGAGTCCAAAATGACTCCCAGGCTGCGCACCTGGTCCTTCAGGGGCACAGTTACCCCATTCAGGACCAGGGAATCCTCCACACCTGCCCACCTCCTGTCCCCCAAAAACAGTACTTCTGTCTTGTCAGGATTCAACCTCAATCTGTTAGCCGCCATCCAACCTCCAACCGCCTCCAGGCACTCACACAGGACCTTCACCGCCTTCACTGGTTCTGATTTAAAGGAGAGGTAGAGCTGGGTGTCATCTGCATACTGATGAACACCCAGTCCAAACCCCCTGATGATCTCTCCCAGCGGCTTCATATAGATATTAAAAAGCATGGGGGAGAGGACAGAACCCTGAGGCACCCCACAAGTGAGAGCCCAGGGGTCTGAACACTCACCCCCCACCACCACTTTCTGAACACGGCCCAGGAGGAAGGAGCGGAATCACTGTATGACAGTGCCCCCAGCTCCCAGCCCCTCTAGACGGTCCAGAAGGATGTTATGGTCGATGGTGTCAAACGCCGCTGAGAGATCCAGCAGAACTAGGAAACAGCTCTCACCTTTGTCCCTAGCCCGCCGGAGATCATCAACCAGCGCGACCAAGGCAGTTTCAGTCCCATGGTGAGGCCTGAATCCCGATTGGAAGGGATCCAAATGGTCCGTTTCCTCCAGGCGTGCTTGGAGTTGTTCAGCAACCACCCGCTCAATCACCTTGCCCAAGAATGGCAGATTTGAGACTGGGCGATAGTTGGCCATTCACCACCCCGCAGAGCCCATCGCCCAGCCCTTCCCGGCTCGCTTTTATCAGCCAGGATGGGCAAGGATCAGGGAGACAGGTGGTCGGTTTCACTCGTCCAAGCAGCCTGTCCACATCCTCAGAGGTAACAGATTGGAATTGATCCCATGTAACAGGACCAGACAGAACTCTAGCACTCTCCCGCCCTGGCCCTGCTCCCACGGTGGAGTCTAGCTCCTTCTGAATCTGAGCGATTTTATTCGCAAAAAACTTTGCAAAAGCATTGCAGGAGGTCTTGGGGTCCCTACCAGGCCCCGGTGGTACAGGTGGTTCTGATAGATTGCGAACCACCTGAAAAAGTCTCCTGCTGCTGTTTTCTGCAGATGCAATGGAGGCGGCGAAGAAGGCCCTCTTCGCCGTCGCCATTGCCACTTGGTAGGCTCGACGTTGAGCTCTAACCCGTGTCCGGTCTGATTCAGAATGAGTTTTCCGCCACCGGCGCTCTAGCCGTCTCAACGATTGTTTCATCACCCTCAGCTCCGGGGAAAACCACGGGGCTGTCCGGGCTCCATGCAATCGGAGAGGGCGCTTCGGAGCCAGACAGTCAATAGCCCTGGTTAACTCCGCATTCCAGCGTGCCACCAGGGAATCAGCTGAAAGGCCATCAACTTGGGATAAAGCATCCCCTACCACTCTCTGGAAGCCAATTGGATCCCTTAAGTGGCGGGGGCGGACCATCCGAATCGGTCCCACCTCCCTGCGTAGGGGAAGGGTTGCGGAGAAGTCCAGTTGCACCAGGAAGTGATCTGACCATGGCACTTCTTTTGTTTCGCTTTTAGTTAATGTCAGATCACCAACATCCGTAGAGGTAAACACCAAGTCTAAGGCATGTCCGTGGCTATGAGTTGGGCCAGACTTATTCAGGGACAGCCCCATGGAGGCCATGCTTTCCACGAAGTCCCGAGCTGCCCCTTGTAAGGTCGTGTCGGCATGGATGTTAAAATCCCCCAGGACAACCAAGCTAGGTGTCTCCAGGAGCATATCCGCCATGACCTGAAGCAGCTCGGGCAGGGAATCCTTGGTGCAGCGGGGAGGTCGGTACACCAGTAGGAATCCTGTACTGCCCCTATTGCCCAACTTCCAGAACATGCACTCAGAAAACTGGGTCTTCCCAATAGGACGCCTGGTGCAGACTAATGACTTCCTAAAAATCACTGCAACCCCCCCCCCCCCCCCGCCGCCCACATGACCTGGGTTGCTGTGCGTAAGAGAAACCTGGTGGGCAAGCAGCGGCAAGGACAGGCCCATCTGCTTCATCCAACCAGGTCTCTGTCACACATGCCAGATCAAATCCTCCATCCACAATCAGGTCGTGGATGGCAGTGGTTTTATTCATCATTGACCTGGCATTGCACAGCAACACTTTCAGGTCATGTGGGTTTCCCTTGCTGATTACTGTATCCTTCCGGTCAGGACCAGACCTGGAGGCAGGGATAGTCCTCAAACAACGACTAAACCTGCCTCCTCGGTAATGACATGGTCTGGTCTTAGCATAACTCCTCCTCCTGCCCGTGATCACTGAGATCGGGTGTCCCAATACATCTCCCCCTGTGGAACCTGCCCCACCCAATCTATTGGCTGAGGCCCACTCCCAGGCAGCCATGACCCTTCCCCTTAAAAGGCAAAATACAAACTATATAATAATTTAACAGAATAATAATAATAATAAAACAAAACAGAACAGAACAAAACAAAACAAAGCAAGAAACAATAGCCCTGACTAAATGCTTATCCCACCCCAAGCAAAAATAAAGTAATGAAATAATATAATATTATAAAAAAAAAAACAACAACCACTATTTAAAGTGCTGCAAATTAAAAGCGATTAAAACATTTAAAACCATTGTGTCCATTGCTGCCGGTAGCTGCTCTAAACTGTAGTGGTAGTCACTTCCGGAGGTGGCGCGAAGGGTAATGGCTGCCCTTTCCTAACTGGGAAGGGTGCTCCGTCCGAGAACGGGTCGTCCGCTACGGCGAAGCGGATACCCACACCGGAAAACTGCAGGCGGCAGAAGCCTGCAGCCTTGGGACCCGGCGGGCGCCAGAAGCTGCCCCCGAAACGTTGAAGGAACCCCGTAAGGGGCTCCGGATCGCGGAGGAGGCAGCGGTGTTGAGGGTCGTTCCGCAATCGGCGGAGAGAAGCCGCGAAGCCGTTGCCGGTGAGCACCGACCTTTCTTCCTGGATTTGGCTTTTAAAAGACAGCAATCCGTGAGTAATAGAGACTTTCAATCAATTGGAGACCAATTTGAGACCAAAGTAATTGAATTTGGCTGAAAGCGGAGGACGAAAAAGAAAAAGGAAGTCCGTCTTCCGCCGCCATTGAACTTGAACGCAAAGAGCTGGAGGAGTGGAGGCTGTGAGTAATTTTTTTATTGACTGGATCTGAGCATTTACTGAGCTGTATTTAAAGACAGAAAAGGAGTTTAAGCATTGGATTATGTGTTAGCATGGACTTTGAAATCTTTTTCTGCTGAAGTTACAATTTAAAGAAGGAAACCAGGGCTGGAACTGCCTGGTAACAGTAGCAATCAGTTTGCAGACCCAAGCATTTTGATACACAAACTGGGAAAACCTGAGAGGTTTGGACTTTGTTACTTTATAACATCAATTGAAGTACCAGCAAGCACTGTTTTGAGACATTGTGTTTTTATAATACCAACTCTGCTAAAAACTTAACATTGGAAGGTTTTTGGACTTTAACTTTTATTTCTGGGTAATCCTTCCTGAGAAGACATTTTAGGCTCCCCCTAGAGGTTTTTGGACTTAACGGCAGTGATATTGTTTTACTTTCCATTTCTTGGCCTGCTGGCTGAGTGCTGCACCTGGGCCGTCTTTTTCTCATGGGAACAACTCAGCTTGACCTTGACTATTAGATAAGTTTGGAATGAGTGGCGCAAAGAAAAAGGAGACTAAGGAAAAAGAACAAAGACCAAGAACGAGACAAACAACTTTAGCCTCAACTTTACAGCAACGTAGATCGTCTGTGCCTATCTTACACTCTGAGGAAGAAGCTGCCTCCTTGCCACAGGCAGGGGGAGGAGAGACAGAGGATTTACAATTGGAGGATATGGCTTCAGGATCAGCCTCTTCCATTCTAGAAAAAATCTATGAAAAATTGGAATCTTTGGACAAGAGAGTGGAATCTTTGGACAAAAAGGCTGATGAGCAAACTGCGAAAATAGATCAGAACACAGAATGTCTAAATAGAATAACTGGGCAAGTGGCACAGAACACTCAATCGATTGCAAAATTGGAGGAGGCTGCAGGGGAAAACAGGAAACTGGTTGAAGACACTAGCCAAAGACTTGGACAGTTGGAAAAAGAGGTAAGACCACTCAACAAACAAGTAGGTGAACACCAGACCTATCTTTCGATGATTGAATTGAAGAATAGGGAGACTAATTTAAGGATAAGATCTGTATCTGAAGTAGAAGAAGACAAACTGGCTGAGTTCCTGACCAAAATATTTTCTGTGCAGTGGAAACTTGAGGAAAAAGACTTTAAAATTACATCAGCTTTTAGGCTGGGAAGATTGATAAGAAAAGACAAACCCAGAGATTGCTTGATAACATTGAGATCAAAGGAGGAAAGGGACAAGATTTTGGGCCTACATTACAGAAATTCACTGGACATTCTGGGTAAAAGAATTGAAATTTATAAGGATATTCCTAGACAGCTGTTGGATTTGAGATCCGAATACTCGGAATTAGCAAAACTATTGAGGAGCAACTCAATCATCTTTAGGTGGGATTTCCCTCAAGGATTATCGTTTACTTTTAGAGGGAGGAAGATTAAAATCAGAACATTGGAAGACAGAGACAAATTTCTGAACCAGTACGGAGAAGACCTTCATAAAGGACTTGGATCATTGCCGGAGCCTGGAGCACCAAAGGAACCGGCACCCTTGGATGACAAAGTACCACCCCCTGAAAAATAACCAGATTTATACAGGATGTCTCTGCAACTTCTGAGCTGGAACATAAATGGCTGCAACATTCCCGAGAAAAGGAAGAAAATCTTTCACATATTAAAAAAGGAACAATTGGACATTATTTGCTTGCAAGAAACACATGTGACTAGGCTCCACAGAAAAATTCTGGTAAATAAAAGACTCGGCCAGGAATTTATATCTTCAGACAGAGTAAAGAAGAGAGGGGTGGTGATATATGCAAAGGAGAGCCTTTCACCCAAATTATTATTTAAAGATGAACAAGGCAGAATTTTGGCAGTCGAAATGGAGAAAAAATCTTGTTATTAGGAATTTATGCACCAAATGAAGGGAAATCGGAATTTTATAAGAAGTTGCATGAGAGCATGCTGGAATATCTGGACTTTGACAACATCATCATGATGGGAGATATGAACGGGATTGTATCAACTAACATGGATAAGTCGCAAAGTCAAAAAGTTACCAAAGATGGCAGACTACCAAAGACCTTTTTTGAAATGACAGACAACATGGACTGGATTGACATTTGGAGAACGAGAAACCCCTTGGAAAAGGAAGGAACATTCTTCTCTGAAGCCCATCTGACTTGGACAAGAATCGACCAAATATGGATTACTAGATGTCTGGCACCTAAGGTCAGAAAAGTGGAAATCTGCCCAAAGACCTGCTCCGACCATAACGCTTTGAAAATGGATTTGACATTACTACCAACCGGCACCTTTCGATGGAAGATGAATGACAATTTATTTAGAGATCAGGAGATTATTAAAAAGGCCCAAAAAGTTTTGAAAGACTATTTTGAAATAAATTTGAACACAACGGTGGAAAAAAGAACAATTTGGGACGCAAGCAAAGCTGTGATGAGAGGGTTCTTAATACAACAGAATGCTATCAAGAAAAGGAAACAAAATGAAAAGAAAGATAAGATTTTGGGAAAAATAAAAGAATTAGAAAAGAAGCTAAGAGGAAACCCGAAGTCGCAGCCGATTCTGAGAGAAATTAAACTCCATCAGGCACAATATTCTAAACTGATAAATCAGGAAATAGAATGGAAGATTAAGTCAATGAAACAAAAAACGTTTGAATCGGCAAATAAATGTGGGAAACTGCTGGCCTGGCAGTTGAAGAAGAGACAAAAGTTGAATACAGTAACAAATTTAGAAATTGAAGGAAGAAATATTCAGAACCCTGTGGAAATCAGGAAATCTTTTCAGAAATATTTCAAGAAACTATATACTCAAGGGCCGCAAAATGAGGTTGAGATTGAACAATTTTTGAAAAAAAACAGTCTTAAAAAATTTACACAAGAAAATAGACTACTCCTGAACAGTCAAATAACACGACAAGAAATTGAACATGCCATTCAGAACATGAAGTTGGGCAAATCTCCAGGACCAGATGGTCTGACCTCCAAGTATTACAAGACAATGAGTGATTATTTGATTCAACCTTTGATGGAGGTCAGCAATGAAATTCTGGAGGGAAAGAAGGCGCCGGAATCGTGGAAGGAAGCTTTTATCACGTTGATACCAAAATCAGAAACTGAAAAGACACAACTTAAGAACTATCGCCCCATCTCCCTTTTAAATGTGGATTACAAAATATTTGCTGATGTTTTAGCAGGCAGACTTAAAAAAGTTCTGAATGAAGAAATTCATAAGGACCAGGCTGGCTTTCTCCCAGGTAGACATATGTTTGCAAACACAAGGAACATTATTGACATTTTGGAACTTTTGCAAACAGATATAAACACTAAAGCAGTGCTGATATTTATAGACGCGGAGAAGGCCTTTGACAACATCTCTTGGAAATTTATGAAGGGAAATTTAAAAGAAATGGGAGCGGGGCGGGGTTTTGAAAATGGGATTGATGCAATATATTCAGAACAAAAAGCTAAATTGATAGTTAACAATGTGGTAACGGAAGAATTTAAAATTGAAAAAGGAACACGACAAGGCTGCCCGATTTCCCCTCTGTTATTTATCTCAGTTCTGGAGGTGCTCCTGAACTTGATTAGAGGTGACCGGCTGGTGCAGGGGATTCAGGTCGGAGCGAAACAATATAAACTTAAAGCTTTCGCAGATGACCTAGTTTTGACATTGCAGGAGCCAGAATCTAGTACGAAAAGAGTATTACAACTGATACATGATTTTGGTCAGGTGGCAGGATTTAAGCTAAATAAGCAAAAAACGAAGGTGTTAGGGAAAAACATGACAGACACAGAGTCAGAACGGTTTCAGAGAGAAACAGAATTATCATTGGTGAAAAGGGTAAAATACCTAGGGGTTAATATAACAGCCAAAAATCTGAGTCTATTTAAGGATAATTATGAAAAATGTTGGTCTGAAATTAAGAGAGACTTGGAAAGTTGGGCAAAACTGAAGCTTTCTTTGTTAGGCCGAATTGCTGCAATTAAGATGAATGTGCTGCCAAAGATGTTGTTCTTGTTTCAAACATTGCAAATTGTGGACAAAACAGAGTGTTTCCGGAGGTGGCAGAGAGATATTTCTAAATTTGTCTGGCAGGGCAAAAAGCCCAGAATCAAGTTTAAGATACTAACAGACGCAAAGGAAAGAGGGGGCTTTGCCCTGCCAGACTTAAGGTTGTATTATGAAGCCGCAGCTTTCTGCTGGTTAAAAGATTGGCTACTTCTTGAAGACACTGATGTGTTAGATCTGGAAGGTTATAACAATGCTTTTGGTTGGCATGCATATTTGTGGTATGATAAAGTTAAGATCAATAAGGCCTTTAAGAACCATATTGTCAGAAAAGCAGTGTTTAATGTCTGGACAAAATACAAAGACTTACTGGAAAATAAAACTCCAAGGTGGCTCTCACCTTTGGAAGCTAAGGCCTGGAAAAGACCCAATATGGAAGCCTACTGGCCAAAATATTGGGAACTGTTAGAAAAAGACGGAGATAATTGGAAATTGCAGAGTATGGAGAAAATGAAGGATAAAGTGCGAGACTGGTTACACTACGCTCAGATTAAGGAAATTTTTAAAAGTGACAAAAAGTTAGGATTCCAGGTGGAGAAATCGAAGTTGGAAACAGAACTGTTAGAACCTAAGACTAAGGTACTTTCAAGAATGTATAACTTGCTGTTGAAATGGAATACACAAGACGAAATGGTTAAGTCGGCTATGATAAAATGGGCACAGGACATTGGGCATAACATTATGTTTGAGGACTGGGAAAGGTTGTGGACCACTGGGTTGAATTTTACTGCATGTAATGCTTTGAAAGAAAATGTAATGAAAATGATATATAGATGGTACATGACCCCAGTTAAACTGGCCAAAATATACCATTCGTCAGATAACAAATGCTGGAAATGTAAAGAAAATGAAGGAACATTCTACCACCTCTGGTGGGCTTGCCCTAAAGTGAAGGCCTTCTGGGAAATGATATATAATGAGTTGAAAAAGGTATTTAAGTATACCTTCACCAAGAAACCAGAGGCCTTTCTCCTGGGCATTGTCGACCAGAAGGTGTTAAAGAAAGATAGAACATTTTCCATGTATGCAACAACAGCAGCAAGGATACTACTCGCTAAGAATTGGAAAACTCAAGATCTACCCACACTGGAAGAATGGCAGATGCAACTGATGGACTATATGCAACTGGCGGAGATGACTGGCAGAATCCGAGACCTGGGAGAAGAAAGGATGGAAGAAGATTGGAAGAAATTCAAGATTTATCTACAAAAATATTGTGATTTAATGGAATGTTAAGAAGGATGCTTGGTTATAAACAATTGGCCATCACTGAAATAGATCAGGATTTGATGATAAGAGAGATTAAGAGAAACAAATTTGCAGGAGAACTATTTTATTGTAACTAAATAAGTGGTCACAAAATTTGGAAATAAGATGATAATTTGCTTGACAAAAATTTATTAACGATGTAAATGGGAGCGGGAGGCGTGAGGAAGCTCAAGGATGACACGAAATTTTGTTAAAACAAAGCAATACTGTTTATTATTATTGTATTTTTTTTTTCTAAAAACCCTAATAAATATTTATATATATATAAAAAAATAAACTGTAGTGGTAGTGCAGGCCCCGCCCCCTAGGCCGGATGGAGTTGGCAGGAGAGGGAGCGGTCCTCCCAACACTCACGCAAGCAGCAGCAGCAGCAGCCGTGTCCCGGAAGCCTCTCTCAGGCCTCTTATGCTGTGGTGGTTCCACTGGTCTTTGCACTTTGGCATGATCTGAGCTGAAATTCTGGGTGTTGACATATTCCTTCTCTCTCTTGGCGAGGACGTGCTGGATGAGTCCCTCTCTCTGTCCGGACTGCGGATGTGTGGAAGGCACAAAGAGCTGGCGCATAGTGTGGGTCATTGGGGTTGCTTCTTGCTCATGCTCTCCTTGTCACGGATACGCCTCAGGGAGATGAGAACACAACTCAAGTAGTCCTTCAAAGCAAGGAGGCGGGAGGGCACAGTACACCTCTAAGGCAACTTACAGCCTGCTTGGTGGCAGCGGTGGGGGTGGAGGCTCCCCATTTGCTGATTCTGCAGGTTTCTTTCCTTCTCCATGAAGTTATCCTCGAATCCCAGAATTCCCGAGAGAGGAAAAGACTTCTGAGGTTAGAGAGGCTTGTCGCCGGAAATCACCCCCCCCCCCTCCATGAACACGTGTAACGCACAAGCACCACACTCACACATGCACGCATCTCCCCTCCCTGACCCCAGAGATGTCCCTTTAGAGGGCCATCTCTTAACAGCCTTCTGTAAATAAGGAAGCGCTAGTCTGACAGCTCTTCTCTACAGCGCTCCGCATCGCCCTATCTTTATTGTGAGTAGACCGGCCGCCTGAACTTTAGGTCAAACGGCGGCCGCCTCAGCCAATCAACATTGCCGAACAGCGCCCCTTGCGGCGGCCACGCTGGTACTGCAGGCTGCAAGCGCCTTTTCCTCACCTTTTGACAGCTCTCGATACAATGTTTCCGAGTTTAATTGACCGTGACTGATGTAATCAAAATGTAGCAAGTAACTTCCGAAAGGCGAAAGTACTTTGAACTTCAAGGACAATATTCTTTATAAATTCACCAAAAATCAGCCGTACATCGGATTTTCACCGGACCACTTTTATTTTGCTACATATTACAAGGACTATCAAAGGGGGGTGACCTGATGTGGGGCAGCCATAATCCCTTGACCGAGCGGTCACGTAGTCAGCGGCCCTTCTCAGCGGACGTGACTACCTTGATAGCCATCATGATGGGCTCAGACAGAAGGCTATCAAGGACACAATAAACTGCACCCTTTAGTGTATTCCATGCGGACTCGCACAAAAGGACTCTGACCGGATTCCCCTCAGGGGGCAGGAAACTTCGCCCTTCTCTTTTGTTCTTGTAAATAACTCATATGGGGAGGGGAGAGGAGGCTCCGACCAGGTGTCAGGTCACTCAGATTACCTGTGTAGCCCCTCCTCGACTCCTCCTAATATTAATGTAATCATGATGTAAATGTGATGTAATTCTGGGGGTGTAGCATAGGGGATTAGCAACTAATAAAAGTTAGGGTCTCCCTTTGTTCGGGGCTTCCATCTTGCTTCACCTCGTGGGCGGTGGGAGTCCTGTCGCGACAGTCTTTTCTTGAATAAAGACCGAGCCTACTGGCTGCTGTTTTGCTCTGAATTGCTCTGGTCGGTGTCTTCATTTGTCCAAGAGAGCCCTCGGACTTTCCTGTAACAGGCTTCAGAACCGTTTGGGGAAGTTTCGGGAAAGGAACTTAGAAAATACTTAACTGCAGGAAAATGTTCCTGCCTCCCCACAGCACCACATTTGCCGGACAATTGCCTCTCAGCTTATGCATGTTTAGGAAGGATTGTGGAGGCAAGAGGTCCTCCCCTCAAGGCCTTTTCCTCTAAAGGAGGTAGACTGGTCTTCTCCAATCCTCTGGCCACTGCTGAGTTTTCCAAACTTGCTGGCATATTGCGTGTAGCACCTTAACAGCATCATCTTTAACAAAATTTAATAGTTCAGCTGGAATACCATCACTTCCACTGGCCTTGTTATTAGCAGTGCTTTCTAAGGCCCATTTGACTTTGCTCTCCAGGATGTCAGGCTCAAGGTCAGCAACCACACTACCTGGGGTGTATGAGACATCCATATCTTTCTGGTATAATTCCTCTGTGTATTCTTGCCACCTCTTCTTGACGTCTTCTGCTTCTGTGAGGGTCTTTCCACCTTTGTCCTTTATTATGGTACTCTTTGTATGAAATGTTCCTTTCATAGCTCCAGTTTTCTTGAACAGATCTCTGGTTCTTCCCATTCTGTTGTTTTCCTCTATTTCTTTGCATTGCTCGTTTAAGAAGGCCCTCCTGTCTCTCCTTGCTATTTTTTGGAAATCTGCATTCAATTTCCTGTATCTTTCACTATCTCCCTCGCATTTTGCTTGCCTTCTCCAAGTCCACCTTTCCTTTTGAAGCAAAATGTCATTGAAATGGGGGAGAAATGCCCTGCATGAAGTCTTGGGTTTGCAATTTGGGGAGAGGGAAGACTGTCTGCGGCGCTGGGGAGCAGGCAGGCTAGCGAGGCCCCCTAGATCTAGAGGCCCATGGCTTCTGCCTACTTAGCCTATACATAAATCCGGCCCTGCCTATGTCACAGTGAGCACAGGCCCATCGATCACGTGCAAGGCATTCTGCATGTTGGGAAGGAGCCTCCTGTTCTGGGCCAGGTGGAAGAGTGACACCAGCAGAAGACTGGGTGGTGGGGTCGAAGCTGATCCCGGGGAGCACGTGAGGAGTCAAGGCTTCCCGCATGAAGGCCTCGCTTCCCCTAGAAGTCCCTGCCTCCTGGTCTGTGTTCGCTTTCTTCTTCAGGTACAGCGCCAGCATGTTCTGGATGGTGCACCTGCTTTCGGGGGAGAGCTTGTCGAACTGGTCCACACTAGAAGAATAGCCATGAGACGGGTGAGACTCCTGCAAGGCGTCCCCAAAGTCAGGGGAACATAAGCGCATTTGAAGAGCCTTGCTGGCTCAGGCCAAGGCCCATTCAGTCCGACATCCTGTTGGCATGTAGTTGGTCCACCACAATTGCAAGATTATTGCATCCTTCAGGAATGGTGTGTCCAGCTCCATCTGAGTCATCATCCAGGCACGCTGTGGAGCTGCATGGATGAGAGATGGGCATCTTCGGCCAGTCAGGGCTGAAGAGCTGGCAAGATCCCCTGTACTGAGCCGGAAAGCAAACTCTTTGGCCTCCGAGATCTCTCCCGACTCTCAGCAGCCCTCACTGTGAGCCATACTAGAGGAATGTTGTCCTGCTTTTGCTGAGCTACAACACAGGAGCGCACCCCCAGGGGGCCATGATGTGGTAACCCTGGCGAAGCATTGCAGAGCAACTGAGAAAGCAGAATGATGTTTGCGTGGACAGTCCATTAGAAAGCTGCACTATTATTGCATCGATAGCACATTGCAGAATACGGCCCCCCTCCAGGCAAAAACATCCGTCTGGCGGGACAGTAGCTTTGATTTCGGAGGTTGTGGTTTTACATCTTCCTATTTATTTATTTATTTATTTATTTATTTATTTATTTATTCAAAATTATTTATTTATTTCATAAAATTAAACGCTGAAGAAGTGAATACCAGAATAGATCAGAACTCACTCCCAAGGTAAGGGGAAGAGACATGGCTAAGATGGCAGGACAGCTTACTCTATGGTGTTAACCCCTTCATGCACTAATTAGACTGAAGCATGTTGGTTATATGAGACTGGTTATCCCGCACAATATGCTCTCACACAACCCATGCCCTCCAACTGAAAACCCATTTCCTGGACAATATCAACATTGTGTTTTGTGCCTGTGAACTGCACAGTGCATATTTTTATTAGAAAAGAAAACAGCCCGGTGTTTCAGCTTCTCAGAGTTGTTTTATTCAGTGCGCTGCTACAGCTTGTCACACCCAAATCCTCCAAAGGAATCTGCCAAAGTGCTTTTCCAGGCAAAAGGGGGCAGAGGGAGAGAAACCAAGAACCTCAAATTCACTAGACCAGGGGTGGGGAATTGTGTGGCCCTCTAGATGTTGTTGGATTCCATCACCCCTGACCGTCAGCCATGCTGCCTGAGGCAGAAGGCCATTGGATCTGGCAATATCTGGGAGCCCACAAGATTCCCTGCCCCCGCCCTACACAAACAACCAGGCACTCAGCTGTGAGGCACACCTCTTACCGGAGGGAGGGTCACTCCAGAGGCAGCTGTGGCATGAGGGTGCTGGATCATGCCTTTGTGGGCCCATCTGAGGATTAAAGAGGACCCCCTAGGAAGCGTGCTTGGAGATCTTCCTTACCACGTGGCTCTCTGGCAAAAACACAACAGTACTAACGGCCATATGGAACCACACCTCAAAGCTGGATCAGACTTCCCAGATCCTGTAGCCTACATCAGGAGGAAGACTGGGGCAGAGGGGCCTAGAGTGGGAGTCAGAGCTGCTCTTAGGGCTGCATGTCTGAAGCATGGGCAGAAATCTTTGGGTGTGAGGTTGCATGGGGCTGTCTCTTTGTGTTTTGGTGATGCCAGGCCGCCAGCCAGCCAGAGGCAGGCAACCAACTGGCTTCAGGGGCAAGCTCCTTTGCAAAGCCAGTCTGATTTCACCAAATGCAATGGCAGAGTGACCATTCGGCCCGTGTTCTGCTTCGCTGTGAAATGGCGTGTGTTCCTCAACCCAGAGAACCTCTTGTTCAACGTCAAGCTGGTCTAAGGAAGAAAAGCATAAGAGTCAGTCTTGAATCCCCACACAGATGTGCTGGGAGATGCCTGCACACCGCACACGTAAAGCACATCTCCTCCCACCCACACCCAAAACGTCCTGGGAACAATGGTTTGTTAAGGGTGCTGGGAATCGTAGCACTGTGAAAGGAAAAGTAAGGTTCTTAGGATGCTTTGGAGGGGGTGGAATGTTGAATATACAGCGGCCACATGGACGGATGGACACACCCACACCCACACACCCCAGCATAGCGTCAGCGTTTAGCACAAAAAGTCTTCAGCCAGATGTCATGCAACCCTTTGGCAGGGGCAACTTATCATTTTATTGATTTTCCATAACAAAGAATTAAAAAGGCGGCCAATCTTGCAAAGGAGTGTTGCCATTTAAACTGCAGGTGTGACGTAGGAACCCGAACAAAGAGAAGGAACCAGCTACCCAGAGTCTGCTTCCGATTGCCCTTGTTCTCCACCTCCCTCTTTCCTAATCAGCCGCAAACAAGAGTTCAGATTTGAAAGCCTTGTTATCACCTCATTCCCTTCAATTAGCCAGCTGCTCTGGCAGATGACATCAGTTCCTTCCCGCTCCCAATATTCCTGCTCCTAACCTGGTTAGCCATAGCCCGGAAGCTGAATCTCAGGGGAACGCCTTTGGGCTGGGAAGGGCTCCTGGCCTGTGAGATGCGCTCAAAATGTAAAGATGCCTTCTTTCCAGGGAGCCAAGGGAGAAGGGGGGAATTTGAAATACCTCCCAAACTTCCCACGTCAGAGATGCAGGAGTTGCGTCACCTCCAACTTCCTCGGGGATGAAGCAGCTACGAAAAACGAAGCATCCCACCTGGGCACGGTTTCTGAGAGAGCAACAGCAGAAGACCCAGACTCTGGCAAGATGAGCATTTGCCCAGTGGATTCTGGCCGCTCCATGAGGGCAGACAGGGGATGGCTGAGGTGGCCGCCAGCCCCTTCCCACTCCTTCTCAGATACAGAACACATTTGCTCTGCCACTCCTTGGCTCTGGCGCCACCTACTGTTGGCCTCCTTGCCTTCCACCCTCCCAGTCCCAATGAGCACCATCCACCCCTGGTCCAGAGGCGCAGAGCAGTAGTTAGGTGATCTTGCGCCCCGGCAGAACCGTCCAGATGGCGCCCCCAGCCACGGACAAGTTAGCTCTTCTTTCTGCCTCTCCTCCACCCCACCCCCCAACCATTCAATTCACCCTGGAAGTACAAGTATCAAAAAGTAAAATGTTAGAGGCTTCCCCCCACCCCATAGCAATATAATTGGATTCAGCTAGCTGGTCAGTCTACTTTCGGTTTCACTCCTGGCTCCTTGTTAAATTAATACTGCATCAGAAACTTCCCAAGCAGATATCCAAAGTTCTTTGGCATTTCTCCAGTTGTTAATGAGATGTCTCTTCTAGTCCAGGGGAGTCTTTTCATCTTCTTCCAGGAAACTAAGAGTCGAAAGCCTTGATTTTCCGTTTTTTTTTTCTTTTTCCAGTCATTTCCACAGTTAGTCATTATTAGAGTTATTAAAACCTTATTATATTAACAAATTTTTTAAGTCTCCCTTGCTTTCCTGGTGACCTTCAGCTTAAACACAAACTGCTCTGGAGTGAGAAAAACCCTTCACACTCCAAAAGCCCAGCTGGAGGGACCTGGAAGTGTGCGGGGAAGAGCAGTTTTGTAGTGGGTTTGTTGCACAGGAGCACCAAGTTCACTAACTGGCTGATTCAGATTGAATCCCATTCAAAAAGAGTGCAATGGTGTGTGTTTCAGCCAGCCATCCGGCTGCTGCAACTATTCCCTGGGTGCCACCACACTGTCCTGTCTGTGTGTTTGGAAGGGAATGGGAGCTATGCTCCCCCCAGAGACACTCCACTCCTTCTTCCTTAGCTGTGTTGCTCAACAGTTGAGGCAACCTTCACAGTTCTGGGATGCCGAGGAAGCGAACCAATAGTCATGTTCATCTGTACTGGCTCAGTTACAGATAGGTAGCTGTGTTGGTCTGCCATAGTCAAAACAAAAAAATTCCTTCCAGTAGCACCTTAAAGACCAACTAAGTTAGTTCTTGGTATGAGCTTTCGTGTGCATGCACACTTCTTCAGCAAGGTATCTGAAGAAGTGTGCATGCACACGAAAGCTCATACCAAGAACTAACTTAGTTGGTCTTTAAGGTGCTACTGGAAGGATTTTTTTTTGTTTTGTACTGGCTCAGTATGACCTATTCTGACAGGTGCTGCCTTTCATATTCACGCCCAAGAGCCTTTCCGCTCCAGAGATCTGGGGCTGAACCCGGGATCCCTAAAGAGGGCTGCCTTCAGTTGTCTTTTAAAAGTAAAATAGTTGTTTATTGGTTTGACATCTGCTGGGAGGGCGTTCCACAGGGCAGGTGCCACTACCGAGAAGGCCCTCTGCCTGGTTCCCTGTAACCTTACTTCTCACAATGAGGGAACCGCCAGAAGACCCTCGGCGCTGGATCTCAGTGTCCGGGCTGAACGATGGGGGTGGAGACGCTCCTTCAGGTATACAGGACTGAGGCCGTTTAGGGCTTTAAAGGTCAGCACCAACACTTTGAATTGTGCTCAGAAACGTACTGGGAGCCAATGCAGATCTCACAGAACCGGTGTTATGTGGTCCCGGCGGCCACTCCCAGTCACCAGTCTAGCTGCCGCATTCTGGATTAATTGCAGTTTCCGGGTCACCTTCAAAGGTAGCCCCACGTAGAGCGCGTTGCAGTAGTCCAAGCGGGAGATAACTAGAGCATGCACCACTCTGATGAGACAGTCCGCGGGCAGGGAGGGTCTTAGCCTGCGTACCAGGTGGAGCTGGTAGACAGCTGCCCTGGGCACAGAATTAACCTGTGCCTCCATGGACAGCTGTGAGTCCAAAATGACTCCCAGGCTGCGCACCTGGTCCTGCGCACCTGATCCTCTCAAGAAAGGAGAGTTTCCTGCAGAGTCCGGCCAGCTGCTCATCCCTTCTCCCTGCAATCTCCTTCTTCACCTCTTCCACATGATTCAGCAGACGCTCTTCTTCTTCTTCTTCTTCTTCTTCTTCTTCTTCTTCTTCTTCTTCTTCTTCTTCTTCTTCTTCTTCTTCTTCTTCTTCTTCTTCTTCTTCTTCTTCTTCTTCCAGGAACTGGCGCAGTTGTCTCAACTTCTCCACAGTCTTCAGCCTCTCCACTCACAATTAGGATTGGGATTTGAATTGAACTGCTTCCACCCTCTCAGCTCACAAGTCCTCAGGCTTCTCCTTGACTGCTTTTCACATAATAAACAACAATGGGAAATAAACTCCATTTAGCTGCATTCAAAGGTGAACTTACCTAATTCACCATTCTTGGGAAAATATGGAGACCAAAACAGCATTCTTTTGAAATTCACACCTCTGAATTTCTCAAGGTTGACCCAGCCAGGTAATGTTCACAAAAAATGAATTTATGAGGGTAAAGCACGTATCAACATATTTATACGAGAAGGTAGCCACCCTAGCATTTGTTTTTTTTTTTTTTAAATATTTATTACTTTTAAAGATTACAAAAAAGGAAAAGAAAAGAAAAAAAAGACAAAAGAGAAAAAACAAAGGAGAAAAAAACAATACAATATATAGACAATACAAAACACAACCTAAACCCGTTAAACTAAACACATTAAACTAAACTAAACAAAACCGAATCCCTAACCCTAACCCTAAATAAAACAAAACAAAAACAATTTAAAAACATACACCACACCTTTTCCATACTCTATCTTTCATTCCCTTGTTTCCTCGACCTCCTCTCACCTCCCTTTTTGTATTCCACTTCTATTAATTGTTTCAGCAAATCCTTTCCATCTTTCTCTATTTTCTATCATATTATAAATAACATATTTTTTAACCTTATTTTCCATTAAAACTAAAATACTTATATATGCTTAACTCTTTATAACATTTCTGCTAAGGCCATAAAATATCATTCCACCATTTTTCTATCACTCATTAATTTTACAATATTTCTAATCTTCTTTCACCATCTCCTCTCCCTGGTTTCGGATTCTGCCAGTCCTTTCCGTCAATTCCATATAGTCCATCAACCTGGAGATCTTATGTCCGAGGCTCTTAACTCTTTTCCAGGTCCCTTCTGCAGGTCTTCTTCATATTCTTTAATGCTAAAGAGCAAATCTTGGGAAAACTCCAACCTAACAATACTTTTATTCCTTCTGGACAGGTCAGCCAAATTTCCATATTTGAAGCTAAGATCCATAAAGTGTTTCAGAACATGTTTCAGGATTCCTCCAAATCCAAAGGCCCCCAGAACTTCAATCTCCTCCAGACCCAAGTCCATGTCAGTTAATCCCTGCATAGAGGGATCTTTCCAACTTTCCTTCTTCAGTCCAAGCCGGGATCCGATCCTCAAAATCTGACTTCTTCTAGATTCAATCATAAAAGGCCTCAATTTGTAGTCCTCAATTTGCTTCTGTAAGACTAAGGATCCCGCTTGTATTACTTTAGGTTCAACAACAACAGCTTTCTCCTTCTCCTCCACAATTTGTCCTGCCCAAGTAGATTCCTGTACCAAGTCCTGAATTACTTCTGTGTTGATGCTCACTTTTTGTCTCAAATTAATCACTTTCTGTTCCAAGTTATCAATTTTAAAAGTCATGTCATCCGTCTTCTTATGAAGCTGTTCCAGCGAATAGCTTATCTTACATAATACAGTCACTATGGCTTCTCCTGTCAACATTTTAAAATGGTCCAAGGTCAATCTCTGGTTCTCACAATTCCTTATCTTGCAGCTGGCGATTCCCCAGTTACACTCCTGTAACAGTTTCAAAAGCTCCCTCTAGAGGGAAACAGTCTCCACTTGTATCAATCCTTTCAAACACAACTCAAACCATAAAAATAGTTTCCATTTTCAGTTACTTTTCCTCCTTTTTAAGAGCAGAAGAGGGCAATGGAAACAGTATCTTTCTCTTATTTAGCTAGCTGTCAAATATGGTCTGTTCGCAGTTAATGAACTCTTTTCTTTCCAGGTTCAGAGCAGTGGTAATTTGATTTTTCACTCTCTCCTGCAGGCTCGCTAGGTCCAAAATTTCCCCCCTCTTCTCCTGCTTCCAAGGGGGGTTTTGTAATTTTAACCGATGGAAATTTAATCCTTTGCCAAAAGCTTTCAAAGACTTTAGCTTGTACCGTCTTTGCTTCAATCTATTTACAAAAGCGGAAGGCGGACTTCCTGTTTAAGACCTTCCCGCTTTGGTGCCAAATTAAGGTATTTAAAGATCCAATTTTCCGTTCTACTCACGGGTAGTTGTTTAAAGTCCAATTGTCCACAGGAAAAAGTCAGCGCTCTCCGGCAACAGCAATGCGGCTTCACTCCGTGAAAGAAGCAGTCAATTCGAAGCACCGCGCCACTCACCCCACGTCACTCTGGATCCCCAAAACAGGGTTTCCCCGCGAGTAGGGGAGGCGCAAAGGGTGCCAGCCGAATCCCAGGTTCACAAGCTTCTCCCGCTTGTGATTTCAGTGGGTCTCCGCCTTCGCCGTGGTGGTCAGACCCTGCTTTCCATGGAGCAAGTTCCTCCTGATCGGAGGAGCTCCGCCATTGCCGGAGGCGGGTAGCCACCTGTCAGGGAACTGTCATCGGAAAGAGAGTTGGTGCAGAGGCTCCAGCAGACTCGGAGAGATTCTGCAGCGGAGGAGGGAACCAGCAGGGGGAGAGCAGAAGCTCCGGCAAAAGGGGAGTCGGAGGAGGGAGGGCTCTGGGATACTTCTAGTGAGAATAGTGCAGAGGTAACAAGACCCCCGTTGGCAACTCCCACCCTTCGCCGGAAGCTGTCACGTAGAGAGTCACGAAGGCGCATGTCCGTGAAACAACTTTTATGTTGGCGTAAATTTCGTAGACGCCCACTGTCAGATTCTACCAGCGACTAACGGAGTCATGCCTTGGGAGGCTCCGTTAGTGCCTCGGTTTGGCTGAACTGCCAAACACCAGAGGGATCAAGCTTTTACGCACAAGCAGCTCATTATCCCATCACAGCAATCTGACAGTGCTTGTAAGCTGCTTGTGCAAGCAGAGGGCATCATGAGCGAACCAGCCGGAACCGCAGGAGCTGGAGCGGGCGCAGGTCCAAGCCTGGAGGAAAGGTACAGAGCGATGGAGGTCCAGCTCGCGCTGCAAACGGCGAGGCTTGAGGAGAGGAGGGCTCAAGATGCGGATAAGGGGAAAACCGCCCCACTTGCCAGAAAGGTGCCTGGATTGGTGCAGAGATTTGGGGGGGATCCCAGGAACTATCAAGCCTTTAGAACGGAGATGCAATATGCTCTCAATCTACTGTTTGATGACTTCACCGATGAGAACTCTAGAGTGGCGTACGTAATTAGCCATCTAGAGGGAGGGGCGAGGGACTGGGTTCGACCCCTGATGGCAGCCAATAATGATATCTTAAAGGACACGAGGAAGTTTTTTCGCGCCATGGACTTGATGTTTTCCAGCGAGATTGAGCAGGGGGTGGTGCGGAGGCAGTTGATGGGGTGCAAACAGGGGAGCCGATCTGTACGTGAGTACTGGACTGAGTTCACTATGCTTATTCATAGACTGGGGTGGGATCTAGCAAGTGAACCTATTCAAATGTTATTTGAAGAAGGGCTCTCTCCGACCGTGAAAGATGAACTTTCCCGGGCGCCCAGGGCGGAGTCTATGGACCAGCTGACTAAATCTGCACTGTCCATAGGAGCGCGCCTAGAAGCAAGAGCTTTGGAAAAGCGGGAAGGAAAGGGGGAACGTTGGAAGGACTTCCTCATTCCAGAGATTCCGGAGCAGTCTTTCCCTCCCGCAGAGCCGATGGAACTGGGAACAGCGCGCGCGCAGTTTCAAACACCAGTGAAGGGCGGAAGAAGGAGGGAAAGAGTGCCAAGAGATGTTATCTCTGCCAACAGCCAGGGCACTTTGCCAGAGTTTGTCCGCAAAGGAAGGAATGGCAGGGCATGGCGGGAACTGTTGGGGGAAAGGAGGAAGGAGAAATAGAGGAGCAAGTAAAAGCCAACGCCTGGTTGCCAACATCAGGGCACAGCAGCCAGGCCAGGGAGTAGTGAATGTGCCCACGCCGGAACCTCCAAGACCAGCGCTTGTGATAGAGGTGTTGCTGGAACTGCCAAACGGACACCCACTAAAGATAAAAGCGCTATTGGATTCAGGCAGCTCCTGTAATTTCATGAGTAAGGAGTTTGCTGCTGAACACCAGATACAAACTCTCCCATTAAGTAAGCCTTTGCAAGTAACCACGATTGATGGGAGGGAACTGTTGGGGGGAGAAGTGAGCCAACAGACTGTACCAATGATTATGAGGGTGGCAAGACACACAGAACTGATAGCGTTTAATGTAGCCACCTTGGGAGGAGCTCCCATCATTCTGGGAATGAGCTGGCTGGCACTACACGATCCGCTAGTAGGCTGGCATCAGAGGGTTGTTTCCTTTGGTTCAGCACATTGCCTAGAACACTGCAAGGAGGGAGAGGGTCAGGCAGGGGCCAGAGCCACTCTAGCAGGGATGGAAGTGACTGACAAGGGGAAGGTGCCACCACAATACGCTGATTTGGTTGACGTCTTCAGTGAAAAGGAAGCAGATAAACTGCCCCCGCACAGACCCTTTGACTGTCAAATCACCTTACTCCCAGGAGCACAATTGCCAGTGGGCAAGCTGTATGCCATGTCAGACCGTGAGATGCAGGAGTTAAGGGAGTTCATTGACAAGAACCTCAAGCGAGGTTTCATCAGAGAGTCACGAGCGGTGGGGGGCAGCCCAGTGTTCTTTGTGGACAAAAAAAACACGGGCAAACCCAGGCTTGTGTGTGATTTCAGGGCCCTAAATGCTGTGTCAGAACCAGTGACTTTCCCTATGCCCAGAATTGATGACATTCTGACACGGGTGAGAAAAGGGAAGATTTTTACCAAGCTGGACCTTAGGGGGGCATATAACTTGATACGTGTGAGGAAGGGGGATGAGTGGAAAACCACTATGTTCACCCCCTTGGGGGCGTTTGAGTACTTAGTTATGCCTTTTGGATTACAAGCGGGCTCCGCCTGCTTTCAATCATTTATGAATCACGTCCTGGGGCCATTGCTCTACAAGAACTGCGTGGCGTTCTTAGATGACGTCCTGGTGTACTCAGAGAATGAGGAGCAGCATGTGCGAGATGTTAGAGAAGTACTGAGCAAACTGCGAGAAAATCGGCTGTGGGTGAAACTGGAGAAATGCCAGTTTCATAGCAGGGAGGTGGAATTCCTGGGGTACCGGTTGTCTGACAAGGGGTTGGCTATGGATCCCGGCAAGGTTCAAGCGGTACTGGAATGGAAAACACCAAAGACCAAGAAGGACGTGCAAAGGTTCCTGGGCTTCGGAAACTTCTATAGGAAGTTCATCAAGAACTTTGCCCATTTAACAGCGCCCATCACGGATTGTCTTAGCAGCAAGAAAAAATTTGCTTGGACGGAAGAAGCGCAAGGGGCATTCGAACGCTTAAAGGCAGCGTTTGCGTCGGAGGAGCAACTTTTGCACGTGGATCTACGGCAACCAATGCGAGCGGAGACGGACGCGTCAGACCGAGCGGTAGGGGCCGTGCTTCTCCAGCCGGGGAAAGATGCGTCTGAATGGAGACCGTGTGCATTCTTCTCGCGGAAGTTGAACAAATCCGAGAGGAACTACACAGTATACGACCGAGAACTGCTCGCCATTCATGAAGCATTCCGGAGATGGCGGCACTTGCTGATTGGGGCGCAGCACAAGGTTCAAGTCCGGACTGACCACAAAAATCTGGAGTACTGGAGAACAGCCCGAGTGCTGAACCAGAGACAAGTGAGATGGGCCCAGGAGTTCTCCAAATTCAATTTTGAGATTCGTTACGTGCCAGGGTCCGAGAACGTAAGGGCGGACGCTCTTTCCAGAAAGCCTGAGTACTTAGAGGGGGAGGGGGCGCCGGAAGCAAGGCACGTAATCCCTGAAGACCGCTGGGTGTGTGGGGCGGCATTGGTGGGGCAGAAAGAACTGTTAGAGGGTACGGAGAACGACGAATACGCCCAAGAGAAACTCAGAGAACTCAGGAGGACAGCGGAGAACACAGGGGGGTTTGAAGAAAAGAGTGGGGCGTTGTATTACAAAGGGGCACTGCACATACCCGATGGGGAACTGAGGGGCAGAGTACTCAAGCAGTTGCATGATAGCCCCACAGCGGGGCATTTTGGACAGCACAAAACCATGTGGTTGGTTACCAGGGAATTTTGGTGGCCCAAGGTGAGGGAGGATGTACGGGAATATGTCAGGGGTTGCGACAGGTGCCAGCGAGCGAAAGGGGAGAGGGTGGCGCCAGCGGGGCTCTTACAACCCTTACCCACACCAGAAAGGCCATGGGAGGCAGTCTCCATAGATTTTATGACGGACCTGCCAAAATCCAAGGGCAAAACGGCGGTCATGGTAGTGGTAGATCTATTAACTAAGATGTGTCATTTTATAGCCTGTTCTCATGCGGTCACAGCGGAGGAAACCGCCAAGTTGTTCGTAGAGCATATTTTCCGGTTGCATGGCGCCCCCTTGAGGGTGGTCAGCGATAGAGGGAAACAGTTTACTTCCAGGTTCTGGAGGAAACTTATGAGCTTACTGCACGTGGAAATCAATTTCTCCACTGCCCGGCACCCGGAAACAAATGGGCAAGCGGAAAGGGCAAACGGGATTTTACAACAATACCTGAGGTGTTATGTAAAGGACCGAGAAAATGATTGGGTAGATAAGTTACCTCTGGCAGAATTTGCCTACAACAACGCTGAGAACGTGTCCACAGGGCTGAGTCCCTTTCTGGCAAATTATGGGTGTCATCCCAGGGCATTTCCAGGGGAAGGAGGGGAGAGGTGGAGTGTGCCGGCGGCGGAACATTTTGTTGAAGAGATGGAAGCCATCCACCGTCAGCTACAACTTAACTTAGAGAGAGCCAAGGAAGAATATAAAAAGCAAGCAGACAAAAATAGGAGGGAAGGTGAAACTATAAGGGTGGGAGACCGGGTGTGGCTATCCACCCAGGGACTACCTTTCAAGGGGGGTTGTAAGAAACTGAAACCCAAAAGATTGGGACCCTTTGAGGTCATACAGCAGGTGAACCCAGTAGCATTCAAACTCAGACTGCCCAGTCACATGAAATTGCACCCAGTATTTCACAGGTCATTACTGTCGCCGTACCGAGAGGGACGTGAATGGGGGGGGGGGAGCGTGAGAGAGAGGTCTCCCGAACGCCCGTGATAGAAGAGAGAGAACGCGACATGAACGTGGCAGGAATCATTGATTCCAGGTGGAAGGGGGATCAGGTGGAATATCTGGTAGAATGGGAGGGGGAAGTAGAGTCGGAAAACACTTGGGTACCCGCTGAGGTAGTCAATGACGAGGTTCTAATAGAAACATTTCATCGGCGTTTCCCAAAAAAACCGCAACCCGTGGCACGATTTAGAAGGGAACACTTTGGGACCACTGATGAGGAAGGAGAGTTTGGAGGGTTCCCAGAGTCAGGGGTGGGTGAGGAAGCCGACTCCGACGAAGAAGAGGAAGACGGGGAGAGAGACGGTACGCCATGGTTAGAAGTGTTTGAATCCTCGGACGACGAGGAGAGTTCCTTTAGGGGCTTTCCGCCCTCACCGCCAGTGGGAGAGGACGCGGGGGGTGAAGGGGGCCCTGAGGGGGAGGTGGATGTCAGGGAACTGTCATCGGAAAGAGAGTTGGTGCAGAGGCTCCAGCAGACTCGGAGAGATTCTGCAGCGGAGGAGGGAACCAGCAGGGGGAGAGCAGAAGCTCCGGCAAAAGGGGAGTCGGAGGAGGGAGGGCTCTGGGATACTTCTAGTGAGAATAGTGCAGAGGTAACAAGACCCCCGTTGGCAACTCCCACCCTTCGCCGGAAGCTGTCACGTAGAGAGTCACGAAGGCGCATGTCCGTGAAACAACTTTTATGTTGGCGTAAATTTCGTAGACGCCCACTGTCAGATTCTACCAGCGACTAACGGAGTCATGCCTTGGGAGGCTCCGTTAGTGCCTCGGTTTGGCTGAACTGCCAAACACCAGAGGGATCAAGCTTTTACGCACAAGCAGCTCATTATCCCATCACACCACCCTAGCATTTGATTCATTTTCAGAATAATAAATAAATAGCAAACCGATATGGGAAAAGGAGAAATGGGGAGAAGTTGAAATGAGAAGTCAGTCCGGACTTGCTTCTTGAAGTGCTTGTTCCCTCACTAATAACAAGAGGGACACTTCCAAGGAGGTCTTTGCTTTCCTTGTCCAGGTCTGCTTGATAGGCCAGAATTTCCCCTCTCTCTTTCCTCCGAATCTCCAGGCGGCGACAGATCTCTCCCTGACAAGAAAAGGGAAAACTCAGCTTTGATTGAGACACAAAAAGAGGAGATGAATATTATACTGGCTTCTTGGGTCCAGTGGCCTTGCTATATATATATATTTTAAATAATATTTATTAAAGTTTCAAAAAAGTTACAAAAATGAGAAAAGAAAAGGAATAAAAAAATAAAAAGAGAGCACAAAATACAAAATACAGCAAAATAAAAACAATTAAAAACATTTCCTTCTTTCCATGTCTTGTCTTTCATTTACTTGTTTCCCTGACCTCCTCACACCTCCCTTTTTTGTATTCTAGTTCAATTAAATATTTCAGCAAATCCTTTCCAGCTTGGTTTTTATCCTAATAATTTATCTTAGTGTACTATAATTTTACATTCTCATTTCACCAATTAAAAAATCAATTTTTACCTAATCTTTTATATCGTTTCTGCTAAAACCACATTACTTCATTCCAACATCCTTCTAACATTCCTGGATCTTACAATGTTTCTGTAAATAAATTTTAATTTTTTTCCAATCTTCTTCCACCAACTCTTCACCTTGGTCTCGGATTCTGCCAGTCATCTCCGCCAGTTCCATATAGTCCATCACTTTCATCTGCCATTCTTCCCGGGTGGGTAAATCTTGTGTCTTCCAGTATTTTGCGATGAGTATTCTTGCTGCTGTTGTTGCATACATAATAAAGTTCTATCCTTCTTTGGCACCAATTGGCCGACCATGCCCAGGAGAAAGGCCTCTGGTTTCTTCTGAAAGGTATATTTAAGTACCTTTTTCATTTCATTATAGATCATCTCCCAGAAGGTCTTAATCCTTGGGCACGTCCACCAAAGGTGAAAGAATGTACCTTCAATCTCTTTACATTTCCAACATTTATTATCGGGCAAATGATAGATTTTTGCAAGCTTGACTGGTGTTATGTACCACCTGTATATCATTTTCATTATATTCTCTCTTAAGGCATTGCATGCCGTAAACTTAATACCTGTGGTCCATAACTGTTCCCAGTCAGCCATCATAATGTTATGTCCAACATCTTGAGCCCATTTAATCATAGCTGATTTCACCGTTTCATCCTGAGTGTTCCATTTCAACAGCAAGTTATACATTCTTGACAGATTCTTAGTTTTAGGATCTAACAATTCTGTTTCCAATTTTGATTTCTCCACTTGAAACCCAATTTTCTTATCCAAATTATAAACCTCCATTATTTGATAATAATGAAGCCAATCCCTTACTTTGTTTTTTAGTTTTTCAAAACTCTGCAGCTTTAAGCTGTCTCCTTCCTGTTCCAATATCCCCCAATATTTTGGCCAGTTGGCCTCCATATTGAGGCCTTAGCTTCCATTGGTGACAACCACCTTGGGGTTTTATTTTCAAGCAGATCCGTGTATCTTATCCAAACGTTAAACAAAGCTTTCTTGACAATATGGTTTTTAAATGCTTTATGTGCTTTGACCTTGTCATACCACAAATATGCATGCCACCCAAATACATTGTTGAAACCTTCTAAGTCCAAAATGTCTGTGTTCTCATGAAGCAGCCATTCTTTCAGCCAGCAAAATGCGGCTGATTGATAGTAAAGTTTGAGGTCTGGCAGGGCAAATCCACCTCTTTCTTTTGCATCAGTTAATATTTTAAATTTTATTCAGGGCTTCTTGCCCTGCCACACAAATCTAGAAATATCTTTCTGCCACTTCTTGAAACAGTCCATTTTGTCCAAAATTTGCAATGTTTGAAACAAAAACAACATCCTTGGCAATACATTCATTTTTATCGCTGCAATTCGGCCTAGCAATGAAAGCTTCAAATTTGACCATATTTCTAAGTCCTTTTTCACTTCCGTCCAACATTTTTATAATTATCTTTAAATAGGTTCACATTCTTAGCAGTCATGTTAACCCCAAGGTATTTCACTTTCTTAACCAATGTTAATCCTGTCTCTTTCTGAAACCTCTCTCTCACAATCGGTGTTAGATTTTTCTCTAAAACCTTAGTTTTCAACTTATTCAACTTGAAACCTGCTACCTGACCAAATTCTTGAATCAATTCCAATACTCTTTTAGTACTAGATTCTGGCTCCTGTAATGTCAATACCAAATCATCCGCAAATGCTTTCAATTTGTACTGTTTAGCTCCGACTTGTATGCCTTTAACTAATTGGTCCTTTCTAATCATATTTAGCAAAACCTCCAGGACCGATATAAAAAGCAATGGAGAGATTGGGCACCCCTGCCGTGTTCCTTTCTCAATCTTAAACTCTTCTGTAACTACGTTATTCACAATCAATTTGGCTTTTTGTTCTGAATAAATTGCACCTATACCGTTTTCAAAACCTTGGCCTACCCCCATTCCCTGTAATTTTTTCTTCATAAAACTCCAAGAAATATTGTCAAAGGCTTTCTCCGCGTCCACAAATATCAAAACTGCTTTTGTGTTGATCTTCACTTGTAATTTTTCTAATGTAATTTTTTCTAATGTTAATTATATTCCTCGTATTGTCAGACAAGTGTCTCCCCGGGAGAAAGCCCGCTTGATCTTTATGGCTTTCTTCTACCAGTATCTTTCTTAACCTTTTAGCCATAATATCAGCAATAGTATAATAGCAAAGTAATTTACTGGAGGAAAGAAAAGTACAGAACACATACATAAATACCATAAGTAGTTCTCATCACAAAAGAATATGCAGGTAAACCCATGAACAGCCAGGTAAACCCATCAACAGGTTTCCTGCCAGACAGGAGTCTGTTGTAGGCCGCCCCTTCTATGATGTATGTATGATGTATGGAGGGATGGTCTTGGGCTCCAGGGTGGGCAATTTCAAATGTCTATATAAGGACTTGGTTAGGGGTCTCCTCCTCCCTCCTGCGTGGGGGGGGGGTGAGCACCCTGTTGCAACAGGTAATAAAGATCTGGCTTACTAGCTGCTTTGCTTCTCAGTATTCTCTGGTTGGCCTCTGTTATTTTCTCCTACCGATAGAGAAGCTACAAAAGGACCCTATATGGGCTCTGAGGTACCCCAGAAGGGAAAAGGAGCCCCCAGTCCCCACCCCCTTGCAGCTGACCCCTTGCTGCTCTCTGCTTGGCAGGGTATTGAGGAGGCATCCTGCTAGCCAAAGGAGACATGTGCAATTCACATTTGTAGTGTTCTAAATGTGTACAAAGCAACCTTGCTGGGGGATGTGGATGAGGTTAACCCTTTCTCTCCCTGCCATGGTCCCAACCCAAATCTTTGAAGCTGCTGTATTTCAAGGGAAGATCCCTTGGCCCCCCTGGCAGAGAGAAAGACTTTGACTCCCTCCTCCCAGCCATCCCAGCAGCCCTCAGGCTTCCCCTTGGCTGCTTCTAAGGTAATAAACAACCACCATGCCTACTCTGGATCTGAGAATTAAGAAGATCACCTGCCAAGAAGAATACACAGCTATTTCTCCCCCTCAAGGTACCTTGTATTCCTCGGCAGCCTCTTCCAGAGGAATCACCTCGTGGTGTTGGTGCTTCTTGGATCTGCCCCAAACCACACAGAGAAGGACCCTACCAATATCAAATAGACCGTATTCTGCCTTCACACCCTACAAGAAGGTCAACGGTGCCTTGGGGAATGGATCCTTTTTCGCTGTATCGTTCTCATTGACTTTAAGAATGGATCTGAATGTATTTTTCGACTCAAATGTATTTTTCCTCAAAATGCTGTCCTTTTCTAAATGTATCCAAATGTATCCGAATGGGTTTTTGTATTTTCCCCCAATCTCATCGCCTAGAGAATGTTCCTTAAATGTAACAATCACTTGTTCCAAATGTATTTGATTCAAATGTATTCGAGTGTATACTTTTATGGGGAAACGTAGCTAGGACAATGTGGAGATATATATATCTTGCTTATAGTGCCTTTGAACGGCCAACGTTCCACCCTCTATCCTTTCAGGAGCTGCCAAAAACACTCTCCACACCACACTGCCATCTACTGGGTCTACAAATGATACCATGAATAAACACAAATACAAGCTCTAAAATAAATTAGTTGTATTTCCCCATAAGTATGCAAACATAAGACTATCACACCCAAATTGATAGCTATGCAGAACAGGATTCCCCCCTCCCTCCATCGGATAGCTGCCTGCGCGGCTGTCTTTGGGGGGGTGGAGGGAGGAACGGGCGGGATCGACATCCGATAGCTGCCTGCCTGTCTGAAGATGCCGTGCCCCCGGGGGGGCGCTGTGACATTTGGTCAAGTAGCAGGATTTAAACTGAACAAACAGAAAACGAAAGTGCTGGAAAAAAATTTAACAATGGAAGAAAGAGAGAGATTTCAGAGTGAAACAGGGTTGGAAATAACAAAAAAAGTGAAATACCTGGGGGTGAACTTAACATCTAAGAATGTGAATTTATTTAAAGACAATTATGAAAAGTGTTGGACATAAGTAAAGAAAGATTTAGAAATATGGTCTAGACTGAGACTTTCCTTGTTAGGCCGAATTGCTGTTATTAAGATGAATGTATTGCCTAGAATGTTATTTTTGTTTCAGACGTTACAGATTTTGGACAAGATGGACTGCTTCAAGAAGTGGCAGAAAGACATATCCAAATTTGTCTGGCAGGGCAAAAAGCCCAGAATAAAATTTAAGATTTTAACTGATGCAAAAGATAGAGGGGGCTTTGCCCTGCCGGACTTAAGACTTTATTATGAATCAGCAGCTTTTTGCTGGTTGAAACACTGGCTACTTCTTGAAGATACAGACATTTTGGATTTGGAAGGGTATGATAATAATTTTGGTTGGCATGCATATTTATGGTATGACAAGGTAAAGGTGTATAAAAGTTTCAAAAACCATATTGTCAGGAAAGCATTATACAATGTTTGGATTCGATATAAAGACTTGTTGGAAAGTAAAACTCCCAGGTGGTTGTCACCAATGGAAGCTAAGGCGGTGAAAAAACTTAATATGGATTCTAATTGGCCAAAATACTGTGAAATCCTAGAACAAGATGGTGAGAAGCTTAAACTTCAGAGTTATGAGAAACTAAAGTTCAAAGTTCGAGACTGGTTACATTACCATCAGATAAATGAGACATTTAAGCAGGACAGGAAAATAGGATTTCAGAAGGAGAGGTCAAAGTTAGAAACAGAACTGTTAGAACCCAATACTAAGAATTTGTCAAGAATGTATAACTTGCTGTTGAAATGGAATACACAGGATGAAACGGTGAAATCAGCTATGATTAAATGGGCACAGGATATCGGTCATGACATTATGTTTGCTGACTGGGAACAGTTATGGACCACTGGTGTTAAGTTCACGGCATGTAATGCCTTAAAAGAGAACATAATGAAAATGATTTATAGGTGGTACATGACCCCAGTCAAGCTTGCAAAAATTTACCATTTGCCCAATAATAAATGCTGGAAATGTAATGAGACTGAAGGTACCTTTTACCACCTTTGGTGGACCTGCCCAAAGATTAAAGCCTTTTGGGAAATGATCTATAATGAAATTAAGAAGGTCCTTAAGTGGACTTTTCCTAAGAAACCTGAGGCTTTTCTCCTGGGCATGGTTGGCCAACTGGTGCCAAAGAAGGATAGGACTTTTTTCATGTATGCTACTACAGCAGCAAGAATTCTTCTGGCAAAGTATTGGAAGATGCAAGAACTACCTACTCTGGAAGAATGGCAGACAAAGGTGACAGACTTCATGGGACTAGCAGAGATGACCGGCAGAATCCGAGACCAGGGGAAAGAGACAGTGGAAGAGGACTGGAAGAAATTTAAAACATATCTTAAAAACTGTTGTAAAATTGAGGAGTGTTAAGATGTCAAGGGGTAAGAAGTAGAGAATTACAGCTGTAACTAATAAGTTTAAGGAAATTTAATGAAAGGGAATTAATAGATAAATTGACTAAAGGGTTGCTAAAGAATTGTGGAATAAGGATGCAGCGAAAGGGAGGTATGGGGAAGTCGGTATATGTTTAATGTTGTGTATGTTTTTGTTTTGTGTTGTGTTTGTTTTTTATTATGTGTTTGAAAAATGAATAATTTTTTTTTTTTTAAAGAGGATGTTCCTTAAATGTAACAATCAGTTGTTCCAAATGTATTTGATTCAAATGTATTCGAGTGGATACCTTTATGGGGAAACGTAGCTAGGACAATGTGGAGATATATATATCTTGCTTATAGTGCCTTTGAACGGTCAACGTTCCACCCTCTATCCTTTCAGGAGCTGCCAAAAACACTCTCCACACCACACTGCCATCTACTGGGTCTACAAATGATACCATGAATACACACAAATACAAGCTCTAAAATAAATTAGTTGTATTTCCCCATAAGTATGCAAACATAAGACTATCACACCCGAATTGATAGCTATGCAGAACAGGATTCCCCCCTCCCTCCATCGGATAGCTGCCTGCGCGGCTGTCTTTGGGGGGGTGGAGGGAGGAACGGGCGGGATCGACATCCGATGCCTGCCTGCCTGCCTGAAGATGCCGTGCCCCCGGGGGGCGCTGTGACCGGCGCCCATTGGGAAGGAACAAGACAGGAAAAGGAAGGAAATGGGAGAGGTATTTGTAAGGCCCCACTTTTCCCATGGTGTCCTCTTGTGTGGTCGGAAAGTACTCTTTATTGTTTGATTTGGGTTAATGTCAGAATAAAAGCGAGTTCCTTCAAAACAACACATTCCTTTTTATCTTACCAATTTCTCACATTGTAAGAAGCGGAAGAAGAAACCATAGAGAGCATTCCTATTTTCCTTCTGATCAATGAAGTCAAACGTTACAATTATCCATTTGAGAATGAGCACCTATAGGGAGAAGACAGATCTCAGTAAGCCAAAGCAAGGCCAAGACAACCAACCCCTTCTGGAATATGGTCAGCGTGTACAACATCTAGCTGAATCATCACCAGGATAACTAAGTCAGGCTGGGGGAAATATCATTCTTCAGAACCAAGACATCATTACCATGCTTTCCAAGTTACCTGAAAGTCACCACAACACTTGCGAGCACAGAGCCAAGACACAGCTGAAAGAAGAGAATCCTCTGTTCTTACGGAAATGGGAATCAGAGTCTTCAGTAGCCTAGTGCTTATCACTGTGCCTGCAAGACCTTGAAAGACACTGCTGAACATGCTGAACAACTTCACTCTTGATAATTTCTCACAAGTTCGAAGCAGCCCCGGTTCTTGTTAAGGGAGAAGGCAGGGCAATGCAGCTCCGTTGACATACTTTGCTGCCAAGGGGAAAGAGAAGAAGCCAAAACATGTTTTCTTTACCAAGCTTGGCACTGAGTGCGAGTTCAGCAAGTTCTGAATTTCTTCTGGTGCCAAGCCTCTCTCTTGCGCAATCTTTTCCACAGTCTCCAAAGGACTCTGCAAAGCTCCCTGCTTCCGTGAGGCACTATCTTGAATTAGGAAAAAGTCCAAGTGTGATTCAAATCCATTCGAAAAACCGTCCTCATGCATGATGGCCTCTCCAATGGCTTGCTTTACCATCAATTGGCAAGGGAGCCCCATTGAGATGCCATGGCATTTGGAAAACTCTGGAATGCTGAACTTGCCTTTTGCTTTCTTGCTCCTTCGTTCAGTGGGTAGGTAGGTGTAGGTCGGGGCAAGTCGAAAGCTTCCTTGAAATTCCTCAGCCCCAGCCAGCATTGCCAATGGGCAGGATGGTGAGAATTGTAGCTCAGCAACGTCTGGAGAGCCAGAGGTTACCCTCACCTGTTTTATCAGTTAGTGTGCTAAGATCTGGGCACAAGCCCAATTCAGCTGACGGTACTTAACAAGGGCTTGCTTTACACAAAACATGAGAGCTAATACACTATTCTGCTCCAATATACAAAACAGCCCCTTCTCTAGAGAAAGCTCAAGAAAATACAAACTTTGGGGTTTGTAGATGGTTGTAAAGGTTTCCATTTCACTAGTTGGAAACAGCTTCCAGGCTAGGCAGGACCAAGGTTGCTTTGTAACTGTTCCTGTCTGCCTGCTTGCCATCGTGCATATTTGTAAACCATTTCTGCCAAAATATCTACATCTGCAATAGGAGTTTCTGGAAGCAGACCCTGCAGTAGTGCACACTCCATGAAGTCCATATGAAGAGTGTTACGGAATGGAGGGGGGGGCATATGAACAAAGTCTTACTCCCGAGTAAGAGACGTAGAGCCCGAGGCGATGACCTCAAGGGAACCCTACCACACTAGGGCTCCCCTCGCCCCGTCCCAACGTTGCACCAAGCACCGCACAAAAGTCCAAAACCCCGAGAAGAAAGCGCCATTTCTGACCCTGTATCCCGATGCTTTCCACGATTGATGCATTTTATGAATGAACAATGTATTTGCATGAGGATGCGCTCTAGCCAATCAGATGGCGTTGATTGTAGCCCTTCAGCCAATCGCAGCAATGCCATGGCTCTGCAGAGGCAGCTCAGCTCCAGCTGTTTTGCACACTCCACTGAGCGCTGACAAGGTGATGACAGCTCCAGCTGCGAGAACAACGGACTGAGGCAATCGAAACCTCGTTACCCTGTTAATCCAATCAAAACTAGATGTTGTTTAGTCGTTTAGTCGTGTCCGACTCTGCGTGACCCCCTGGACCAGAGCACGCCAGGCCCTCCTGTCTTCCACTGCCTCCCGCACTTTGCTCAAACTCATGCTGGTAGCTTCGAGAACACTGTCCAACCATCTCGTCCTCTGTTGTCCCCTACTCCTTGCGCCCTCCATCTTTCCCAACATCAGGGTCTTTTCCAGGGAGTCTTCTCTTCTCATGAGGTGGCCAAAATATTGGAGCCTCAGCTTCAGGATCTGTCCTTCCAGTGATCACTCAGGGCTGATTTCCTTCAGAATGGAGAGGTTGGATCTTCTTGCAGTCCATGGGACTCTCAAGAGTCTCCTCCAGCACCAGAATTCAAAAGCATCCATTCTTCGGCGAACAGCCTTCTTTATGGTCCAGCTAGATACAAAGTAGCAATGTCAGGCCAGGCCACTTCCCAAAAGAACCGTCTGTATTAAAAAAGCCTAAAAACGCTTGGAAATTCATAGAAAACCACTGGTTTCACCGATTCTCTTCATTCCACCGCCAGTCTGCGTTGTTGGCCAAGGACTTGGGAACCCCTGGGTCCCCGCCAGAATTCCCCAAGCAGGAGGTCACCTACTCACAGGAAGGTACTTTACCCGTAGGTGACAATCGCTGGGCAAAAGCTCTCCTCCGGACTTACCCAGGCGGCAGACTATGCAAACCAAAGTTCTATTGTCCTCTTCCAGTAGGTGCTTAGAATGTACTTGGGTGTCGAGACCCCGCAGCCACCCCCTCGTTGGAAATGACTCACACAAGGACACGGATATTAGGTTTATGTTACTGGGCAAATTTTGGCCACAACTTTATTGAAATTAAAGAATGTGAGCGGTATTGGCCAAGGCACTGATTGGACCTGACTATATCTGACTCCTGCCCATTGTGCAGGAAGTCCCAGTAGGGGGAGCCCTGTCGATGCGAACCAACTCAAGCTCCCCCTGGTGCTCCCGTTGGGGTCGTGTCAAGGCCTTAGCCCCCCAGCCGGGCTTCAGACTAGATCAACACCCTTTAACGGAATACCCTTAAGCATGGAGGGGCAGGTGGTGGCCACACCTCCCCTCCCCCACACAAGGTCAAACAATGCCTAACCACAACCCTAACAAAGTTGTGACGATTGCTACGAGGTAGGCGAAAAGTGTGGGATGTAAACACAGGAGCAGTCAATGACAACATTCCTAGAGTGTACATGTTAGAACATGGGGAGGGATGTCTGTCTAGCAAGCAGGTAAACTTCCCGGGTACGGACTTCCTCCGCATGTGACCAGAGGTGGGTGTGGCCTCACCTGTGCAGGTAAATGATAAAAGCACAGGGCAGGCAGCCATCTCTCTCTCTCTGCCATCTTCCTTCGATGGGGAAACATCTAAGGATGCTCTCTTGGCTCCCAGCCAAGAGAGGAGATAAGGACTATCTTGCTACAAGATAGATTCTAAATGTATTTTACCTTTTTAAGTCTGTGTGCCTTTTGGGATCATATTGTGAACAGAACGTGAGTAAACTCTTTTATACTTTTATAAAGACTGTGTTGTGTCTTGTATTTTAAGAGGGAACAAAGGGGAAATTACCAGAGTAATTATTATAGAGGTTCTAGCGAACCTGTGCAGACGTTACCGTTGCGAACTTAAAGGGGAATGTCTATAAACTCTGCTGATATTTTGGGAACTTGTTAGCACAAGTTGGATAAGGATATAATTAGTCAATATATCCTCTCCTGCACCCCTGAACATTCCCACAAAAACCAAGTGTCCAGTGCCAATTTGCCAAGTGGAAAAATTCCTACCAGGCCCCTTGGACAACCAAGGCGACCAACCAAAGTCCATAGCAAGGCCATTGCCTAACCTGCAAAATCGGGAGGGAGGGCGGGTGATTGAGGAAGCGAGCCAAAGAGGAAGTTCTCTGGGGGTTGGCTGGCCGGACTCTGACGTGGGCAGGATCCCATAGGCAACGGGGGACAGAGTCCCCCGCCCCTGGTGGGGAGTGGGTGGCCACGTGGTCCACCGCAACTCCTCCCCACTGGGAAGTGGAGCGGATTTCCCAAGACATATCCTGTATTTGCATGTTACCCCAACACATTCCTCCTATGTTAATCATGCATAACCCGCCCCTTTTCTGATGGAGTGGTGATGTTTAGCGAACTGCCTGCTGGGATAAGATAGGAACTTTTAAAAGTCCTTGTCACCCCGTTCTCGGGGTTCAATTCCTCTCTGAACCTGTTGTGCGATAAACCTTGGTCTCCGCTATTTGCTCCGGTTGGGGGCTGGACTCCTTCTTTGTTCCGCAGGGACCCACGGGCTCTGAGCAGCCTCCCAGCTGCAATGTTGTAATCTAAATGAGCACATCTTCCTACAAGTGAATAGTAGCCACCTATCTGGGGGGAAATAAAGTGGTATGCTGAGAGACATGGTTACGGTGGAGAGCAAATCTGTGTTCCACAATCCGAACATCCCGAGAGAAACCAGATGGCAGCTATGTTTTACTGTGTCCACAGAACTCAATGAAAGCCAACCAATGGTTTGGGTCAGGTTAAGTAGAAGCATGTTGAAATCTGCAGATGGCACAAAGTTCATTGGCAGTAAATCAGAAAGAGGGGCAGTCCTTAAACAGCTGAAGAGAAGGGGATAAACCTCAACTGAGCATCCAAGTATTAACATCCTGACGGTAAGGACCTTACCCAACCCTAGTCACATGGAAACACCATTTTAAAGTATGGCTTGATGAGCTAAAAGATGAAGAGGAGTACCCATTCAGAAGCACATCATATTGGAAACAATGCAGTTCAGTACTAACACTCAGATATGCACCAGCTTTATTCCCAGTTCGTGACCCAGCAAGAGACAAACGTACTGGAGCTGATTTACATGTCTTGTTCTTCTTTGCTGGATTGGGGCATAAGCACTGAGCCCTATCTTTCTTCTTACCTTTATTCAAACGGGTCAAGGCTTCTTCAATGGAAAGTCGGTCATCTTCTGTCTCTTCTGGTTTGTTTACTACCAGTAGCCAGCAAAGCTTGTTCTGGCACCTTAGAATTCTCGTGTCTCTTCATTTTTTTCTTATTCCAGGAAAGAAACACAAGACAAGGTCAGCTTTTTTCCCCCTTTTCTTTTGCTAGTATTTTCCTGTCCTCCGATAATCAAGTTTGGTGCAGAAAAGGAATGGAGAGCTTTGTTGTTGTTGTTGTTTAGTCGTGCCCGCCTCTGTGTGACCCCCTGGACCAGAACACGCCAGGCCTCCCGCAGTTTGGTCAAACTCATGCTGGTAGCTTCGAGAACACTGTCCAACCATCTCGTCCTCTGTCATCCCCTTCTCCTAGTGCCCTCCATCTTTCCCAGCATCAGGGTCTTTTATAATTCCTCATAGTAATCCCATCTGATCACTACATCTCTGGATATTTGCACTCCTACATAGGCTGAGCCTGTGACCTGGCTCAGGAACTAAGTCTTTGTCATTACAAAAGACTGGCCAGACTCCCCAGGGTACCCAATCAAGTGAGCACTAACAGGTCACCTGCCAGGCAGGAGGTAAACAACGCACTCAGATGTCTGTTGTAGACCGCCCTTTCTGTGATGTAGGTACGATGTATCTGGGGGTGGTCTTGGCCTCCAAGGCGGGCAATTTAAAATGTCTCTATAAGGGCAGGCACATCTTTGTTGTGGGTCCTCCTCCTTCTCCTGCCTGTGGGGGGGGAGCACCCTGTTGCAACAGTTCAATAAAGATCAGGCTTACTAGCTGCTTTGCTTCTCAATCTTCTCTGCTTGGCCTCTGTTATTTTCTCCGACCGATGGAGAGCCTACAAAGGACTCTAGAAGGGCTCTTGTGTTCCCCATAAGGGAATAAGGACAGGTTTTTGCTTATTACAATATGCAGGAGTGGGCTGCAAAAGGCGGAGTTTGGCCTCATTAGGTCCCCCTACCATGAACTCCTTAGGTGGGCCACCCTGCGTCCGCCTCGGCATCGCGCCTCGCTATTCTGCAACTCGAGATAACACTGAACTGCTCTGCAGGGTTGTTGTAGGGATTGCAAGTCAAGGCATCCAAAGTGCCTTTGAACATTGAACAGCCCCTAGTCAATGCTTTGAACTACTGTCGCTTTAAAAAGGAAACTCTGATTAGTAAGTGTTTGGGGGATTAAAAATTGGTTTGTCCTGGGGGCGCTGAAGCTGTGTTCTGGCTTGAAAAGCCAGTGAGACCACTGGGCCATCTAGTTCTGTATGGTCTGCCACAGCCAGCAGCTGCTCTCCAGGATTTCAGAGCTCTCTTTCCCATGAATGGGTTGGAACTGCCGCTTTTTGCATCATGTGCCTCTCCCAGTGGGCCACCCCGAGCCATTTGCTGTATAGCGTTCTACATCCCATGTAGTCCTGCTTCTTCCAGCTCAGTTCAGTTCATTCTGCAACTGTGCAAGTTAGGCCGCATCTGCTTTATGCATTCAAAGCACCATCATGCCCCTTGACATGCTAACAGTTTCATCTTGGTATTCAATCCCTTCAGCACCTTGGACAGCAGTCTCTCAAGGCTCAGCCACAGGTTCCTGGTGCCCCATGCTTCCTAGGCCCAGGTCCGTGCTTTAAAGGCACTGTGTCCGAGTCTTTTGTTGTCCCAGGGCTTTCTAATTTTCAGCATCCCTTTCCAGGGCAGCTTTATTTATTTCATGTCTGAAAGGAGTCCTCTGTGCGTGGCAAAGGCTTCTTGCTGGGACAATAGGAGGCTGCCTTATACTGAGTCCCACTATGGCTCTATCTAGCTCAGTCTTGTCCACAATGGATGGCAAAAACTCTCCAGGGTTTCAGACAGAGGACATTCTAGCTGGAGATACAACAGATTGAACCGGAGAGCTTCTGCATGTAAGCAGCTGCTTTACCACTAAGCTATGGCCCTTCTCCCATTGCTTCCGCCCTGAATGAACTGCAAGCCTGTCCTCCAGTCCTCCCAAAACTCTCTTTTGTGGCTACACTCTGCAGGAGGTCATTGGTTGCAGAAGTTGAGCTGTCTGCACAAGTGACTGAATCCGTGAGAAGGCTGATCTGGAATGAAATGCTGACTTTCAAGCATCTCTTGAAGACCTTTTTTATGCCAACAGCTCTGTGCTATCATTTAAACATTTCCTGAGCACCCAGACATTTGAATTCTTTGGACTGATTTTAATGTCCACCCTCCACCCGCTTTTGTACATTGCTGTCTTTTATGACATGCCCTAGCTTCTGAGAAGCCTTTCGCTCAAACCAGTTAGACATGTATGGAACAGACCCTGACGAATCAAATGACAAGGCATAATTAATCCCCCAGCTGAACTGAACAGGGAGCAGCAGCTGGGGTAGAACATGCAAACAAGAAATTATTAGTTCAAGGTACAGAAGCCCCAGAATACCCCAGCCACATGGAGGTCTTGCTCAGATGGAGATGTCTTATTTCCTTTGAAGATATAAGCTGATTAGAATTTTAGGCTGCCGGGGGTGGGGCAAAATCTGAGGATGGGAAAAATGACATCACTGGCAGTCACATGGGAGGCTGCTGAAAATGCACATGGAGAAACAATGGGTCCTTGAACTGAGGGGACTGTCTGACCTGCAGGAGGAAGCCAGTTGTTGAAAGGGAACATGGATCTGAGAAGGAGCTTAGAGGGAGATTTCAACATCCAGCTGGAGCCATCAATAGTAGTTCGTCACTAGTTTGGAGTTGGGGACTCTTTTTCAGTCTTAAGGGCCATATTCTCCTCTGGGAAGCCTTCCAGGGGCCGTGTGCCTGTGGTGGAAGGGGCCACAGGTGAAAGTGGGTGGAGTGATGAATGTAAACTTTGGTTTCCTAAGGAAGGCTGGTTTCTACACACATTCAACTCTCCACTCTCTGTCCTTCATGACTCAAGGGTGTGAGGGGAGGGGTAGTACCTCTGGTGGGGGGCACGTTGTGCTCCTTCTGAGGTAGTTTGTCCACCTTTGGTCACTACAGTTCTTCTCTTAGAAACTGTCAGCCTGCAGCAGCAGCCACACCCCAGGAATGGCTTCAACTGGTGGGCTAACCAGGTGAGGGGTGTAGATGGGTCTCAAACCCTCAGTGAGTTAGGGGCTTCCTCTGTAGACAAAGCTAGTGTCGGGTACTGGCTAGAGGAGGAGGAATGGTGGGAGGCTACAGCCAGGGAACCCCCGAGGGAAGCATCAAAGTGGGAAGGCTCCAAGCCAAGAGACTGCTGGTGGGGTGCAGGAGACAGGTCAGAAGAAGAAGAAGGGGGAGCAGATGGCTTGGAAGCTAAACAAGCAACAGGATTAAGGGAGACTGAGGCAGCTGAGGAGGAGGAGGAGGAGGAGGAGAAGGAGGTGGAGGCTGAGGCTGCAACAGATCCCCAGGCACCTGCCATGTCCGCTGTTCCCTTCTCCCCTCCTTCTCTGTCCCCAGGAACAAGGGAGGCATTACATGGAGCAGAACAAAAGGCACAGAGAGCCCCTCCATGACTGTTGGGAAGTCAGCCGACTGAGGAGGAGTCTTAGGATAGGGATGCCATATTTCTAATAGTAGAAACCAAGACACCCCGAAAGCTGTGGCGCTATTTTTAGGAAGACCCCCAAATTGTTGAGCTTCTTAAAGGAAGACCCAGAAGCTGTTGATGTCTGATAGCCCTACCTTAAGAGGAGGCTAAGATCCTCCGTTCTGGCAACTGGGGCTAGTCCTGCCTGTGGAGTTTCTCTGCCTGTGGAGTTTAAGAGAAGGAAGTCCCTGATCCTAAATCTGATTGATCCATTTAGCCCAGTATTGCCCACTTCCGGCCTGAGTGGCAGAAGCTCTCCAAGGTCTTGGGCAGAGAGAGGCTCCTACCTACATTGAGCTTCTAACTGCAGGTGCTAGGGACTGCACCTGGGACCTTCTGCATGCAATGCAGGTGCTGAGACACTGAGGCTCTGGCGCCTCCACAAAACCTTCAGGTATGGGCAGGAGGCACTACTCGGCCTCCTTATATCCCACCCTTCCTCCCAAAGGAGTCCAGGGCAGCAAAGACACAACAGTTAAACAACCAAAACATCCAAAAACGGTTCCTACACAGAAGCAGACTAAGAAAAATCTCTCCTTAGAAGGCTTCTTGAAAGAGGAAGAGGAAGTAGGCATTGAAAAGATAGCAGAGAAGGGACCCCCGATAAGATGGTACCTGCAGGAAGCCGTCATCTGCAGAGCAGAGCCATCCATTAAGGGGTGATATGATTTTTCAGGTGCCTTAGCCTCAACCAATACCTCAAACTATCAATCAACCTCCTCAGTCTCCTATATGCTTCTGATGAAATAGGCTATGCCTGCATAAGTTTTTGTTATGTTGTCCTAAAATGCCCCTACTCTTTTGTCTCTTCCTTCTGAAGGATCCCCGTGAACAAGCCAAAAGCCCTTGAAAACACACACACACACACACACACACACACACACACGGACACGGACAAGACAAGACAGGGCTGTGCACCACAAACCATCCCCAAATAAGCCTCCATTCCCCATCAATCAATATTGGGCTAAAAGCTATAGAACACAAAGCTAAATGCACCTAAAAACTGGTTTTGAAATAGCCTTGGTCTTACCTAGTCCCTCAGCCTTGTGAGTTTAGGAGCTAGTCTGCAAGGGTGAAAATCTAATGGAGGATTCCATTGTTGAATTAACCAAGCAAGGGTCATAGTTGCCACTATGTACCTTGTGGTTGCTCTGTACCAGAGGGCAAATGAGGGTGGGCCTCCTCCGTCGCCTGGCTGGGAATGAGAAAGGAAAAGGTCAGAGTTGTGTGAGAGAGCTGGGCTGGAAGTTGGCAGAAGTCACAGAGAGAGAGCCATGCCTGATTTCTTCTTGATTCGAAGGCTGTAACTGGAAGAAGCAAGACCTTCTGGGGCGTTAATGCTGTGAGCCTCTCCATCTTCGGCTCAGGTTGTATATGTGTGTGATGAAACCATATATCATAAAGACACCACAGTCTCCGCTGAGCCTCATTCCAAGGAAACTTGCTCTAACAACCTCACTAATGCAGCCCCTTCAGTCCTTTATTCTAGTTCCCCTTTCCATGCCGTACCATACAAGGCTTTGCCAGTATTTTCAGGGTCATCTTCCACCACAATTTAGGGTTGCCATATGTCTGGGGAAACACGGACATGTCCTCTTTTGGGGGACCAACATGCCTATCTGGGCGATTTTTTACATTTTAAAGGAAATGTCCAGGTTGAGGGGGAGTTGTTGAGGTCTCAGGCTCAGGTGGCTCGGGAGTGGGCTGCTCTGCCCATCATGGCCCCTGCCAGCCCGAGCTGGGGAAAGGGGCATGGCAGTGGCGACCCCGAACACCTCTTTTCCCAGCTCGGGCTGGCAGTGCCTCAGGCTGTCCTCTTTTTTTGCTCTTGTACCTTCGTTTTCAAACAGCTTAGTTCTTGAACGTTTTGGCTCCCGGAACTGATTCCATTCAACTTCCAAGGTACAACTGTAATCAAAATAAAAACAACAACCACCCAGTAACCCACAACTGGATGGCCCCATTGGGTTCTGGAATTATGGAGGGATGAAAAACTTACCGCATTCCACTTTCTCTACACTATGCGTGTACCCCTGACCGTGTCCTCCCTTACTCATTTCCCCCCTAAACTAGAAAGCCCCAAATGTTTTAGCTTCTCATCTGGGAGTTGCTCCAGCCCCTTGATAATTTTGGTTGCCCTCTGCTGAACATTCCTGCCCCCCCCCCCAGCTCTGCCTTCAACTGCAAACGTGGCAGACAATGCCTTCCCTGCAGTTGCACTGCCAAAAAAGTTCAGTTTTACTTTTAAGGACAGGAAATTCTCCTGCAGGCCATCTGTGCTAAAGAGAGGGTGCAGCTATAAGTCTCCTTCTTTTGGACCACCCAATTTGCATAACAATAAGACAAGATTAAAAGTGTTGAGTTTTCCCCACCCCATGGAAAAGGAGCAAATGAAAAATCCTCTCCTGAGCTCTGGCTGCGACTTCCTGAGCATGAGAGATGAAAAGGGCCTGTGTGGATTTGGCAAAGTCAGCATTCACAGTTCGAGAATCACACTTGGCTCATGACCAAGGGTGTCCAAAAATAGCAAAAGCCAAACTTTTGGCTCAGAGTTGAAATGCTGACGTTCCTCTTCTCTATGGCCTGCTGGTCAGCGGATGCCTTGACCAAGACCTGGTTGTCTAACTTGAGACCTTTCGCCTACAGCTGCTGTTCTGGGCTATGAAACAAGAGCAGCAATTCAGCCCTTGGCTCACTGCAAATCATGTGTGCAAACACAGAACCTGGCTTGGGGCTGCTTTGCCTCTGACTTACTTTGCAACATCCTCTCCCCCCAGAGGAATCTTGCTTTGAACAAAAGTAACCCACAGTGGAGGATCAACTTCACTTTACTTGACTAGACCCAGTGGCGTAGTGGGCTGCGGGGCACAGGGGCAGTTGCCCCAGGCACAAAATTGTTAGAGGTGCACAATTTCAGCACCTGGTGCTGCCTCAATACAGCTGCACGCTTCCATCACTGGGGTCCGATGACAACGGCTTGTCCATGCGATCAGGTAAGTGACCTCTCCAGACAATGGGGTGGCTCTTCTTTTCTCATCTCTGTGGCTGTGATCCCCTGGGTGATGTGGATGCCATTGGGCAGTCGAATGCGCATGCATACTCCGTCTGTTTCCCTCCCTCCTACCCCCTCCTCCACGTGGCCCCGGGAACTGGCAAGGAAGAGCTCTGGCACCCTCCTCCCTTGGTGGAGTCTACCTCTTTTTATCTCATGACAGGAGTCATGACAGGAGATCTTGGACTCTGTATCAGACCCTGATGGCAAAGGTGGTTCTGTTAGACTATGAACCACCTGAAAGAGTCTCCTGGTACTGTTTTCACCAACAGATCACAGCGCCAGGTTTAGACCGCAGCGCCACCCGCGTCCCTCCTGCACATCCATACCCTGGGGCAAGCCTGGGGATGGGCTCTTGGTTTCTTTGGCCAACTAACTGCTCAGTAAGTGTCACCTTTGGGCACTTCCCTGGGTGTACACGTGTCCTCACGCTTGAGGGATTCTGGCGGGAGATAGAGGGGGAAAGAGTCCTTTCCTTAAGGGCAAGAATGGCGTTGGAATGGAGGAAATTGATGCAGGGGGTGGATTTTCTGAAGTGAGGGGCTTTTCCTAAGCCGGCAGTCCATAAGGGAAGTGGCTTGACAGATTTCTTGCAACAAAGGATCACTTTGGGCAATAGAAACCAGTTCATGGGCTTTTGATGGACGGAGTCCATTGTTCTCTCAGCCGGCGGCCACTCAGGAGCTCAGTCAAGCTGGCGAAGCTCCGCTGCTCCGCAGAAGGGAAACAGGCAGCGGCCCAAGACAGATTCTGTCCACTAGAGGCCGCTAAGCGCTATTGGCTAGCTGTCCAAATCCGATGCTTTTGATTGGGCTATACGCAGCAGTATGTAAATACAGAGTTCATGCCCAAGTCCCCGCTCATATTGATAGGCTTTCATACCAGAAAGAGGGAAGCAGGGTCTTTTCTTCTTAAAAAAAGATGCGGTGCTTGGTGCGACGGGGGAAGGAAAGGGCTTTCTCGAGCTCATTGTCTCGCGCCCTAGCTATGTGGAGGGGTTTCTGGGGAAGGCGAGATCCCTAGCGAATTCCCCCCTCGGAAATTCCGTGTAGCATATTCTTAGAAAAGGAAAAAAAGGAAAAAGGAGGGGGAGAGAAAAGACTGCAAGGGAAGAAAGGTTTCCTCTGTTCCCCTCCACTCTTCCAAAATACTTCCGAGCTGAGGTGCACAGCTCTTTCCTCCCTTGTGACCTCCCCACCCGCCTCCTCCTCCCTCCCACCTAACTGGCTGTGTCACCTTGCCTGCCAATCATACCTCCCTTTGAACTGAAGCAGAGTTCCATCCCTGTTTGTGCCAGTTCTGGAGTCTAAAAGCCGAGGACCTAAATCAGCCAAAGGAAAATGACACCCTTCCTACCCACGCAAAAATGCAACTTTCATTGGTCTGTTTGCTACTGGACGTGGGTTTGTTTTTTTCTTTTGGTTTAAGAAGCGAAGCAATAGCTCATTTGCTTGCGAGTGTGGGAGTCTGCAATTCTTGATGTTCCAGGGCTTTTTGCAAGTTGGAGTTGCCTCCAGTCCACCCCGGATGTAAGAACAGTCCTTCTGGATTAGACCAATGGATGATCTAGTCCAGCACCTTGTTCCCCATAGTTGCCCAGCAGAGGCTCACAACAAGCCCATAAGCAGGACCTGAGTGCAATGGCCCTCTCCCACTCATATTCCCAAGCAGGGCCGGACCTCTGATGAGCCAGAGTGAGGCAGCTGCCCAGAATGGCTGGGGCAACCCAGTCCGATGGACAGCATAGAAATCTCAAGGTTGAATTTGTCTGATTTCCTTTCAGAGCCATTCAAGTTGGTACTTTTCAGCACCTAGGGGTGTAGTGGCATCTGGACCATGGACCTCTCAGCTGGTGACTTGTGGGAGTCAGTCTGCAGCTCACCACACCTCAACCAGTGGGATGTATCACCAGAGATTACAGAACCCCAGCCGAGTCTTCAGAGATGTCCTGCTCTCAGCAGAACAGCTTCTTCCAGAGCAGTGGCGGAGCAGGGTGGGGGCGGTCCACACTGGGTGTCATCCTGCGGGGGGGGGGAGGCATTCACTGGTGGCTTGGGAAGCTGGGAGTCATGGGTGGGCGCTCCCGGCTGGAGGAGGCAGGCAGGGGAGAGGACGGGAAGGAGGCAGGTGAGCAAAGAACGGAGGGGGGCAGGAAGGGGAGAGGAAGGAAGCGGGATTGGTGGGTGCGCCTTTCATTCTGCCTGGAAGACCAGCGCCTACAGCTGGACTACCAAGTGGATTGAAAGGGACACTTTGGGGACAGCGCTGCAAATGCAGCAGGAATCTTGATCGTTTGGGATCTTCATAAGCTTCCTTCAGCCCGAACATCACAGCGACTGATGCCAAGTGACACCGGCACACTTAGGGATCCGCAGAGTTTGTGCATCATGCGTGACAGACCTCAGCAACTCAGCATTTTGGCTAATCGGCTTTATTTACATATCAACATACACACGGAGCACTGCAACATGGCTCCCTCTCTCTCGAGCATCAGACAGCAAAGAGAAAAAGAACAAAGGACAATAGTCCCACTTCACGGAACACAGGAACACAAACATCCTGTCGCCGTCACTTCCCACTCTGTGGAGTCAAAACATAGACAACAATCCCATGACTGCAATCATGGAGCTGGAATTCTCACAGTTTCAAGCGCTACCACAGGTTCCGCAGAATATCTGTACTGCATGCTTTAGTGTGGCAGCACCTGCCCTTTGGAACTCCCCGCCTCTTGCAACAAAGCACGTGCCTTTGCTAGACGCTTTTCAGGCACCTGCTAAAAGCATTCTTGTTGAGGCAAGCATACCTAGAAGCTTAGGAAGTTGAAGTAATTTTCATCTCTTTTAATATTTTAGATTTTGTATGTTTTAAAGTAGGATTATTGATTTTTCTTAATTTTACTGCTGTGGTGGTTTTTTTGTTTTTTGTTTTGGTAAACCACTTTGCAGGCTTTTAAAAATAAATTTTATTAAATAAAGGAGCAATACATAGAACTAAGAATAGAAATATATAGGGAAATATATATCCCCCCCCTTTTCTTTATTTTTCCTTCTCCACCTGCTGCTGCTCCTCCTCCTCCTCCTCATGTTCCTCACCTGAAGGAAAAGCCAAAGAACCACCATTAACATTGGTGCCTGGTATGTGCAACCATATGCTGTATTTTTATTCTTTTTGGCAAGAAAATGGGCACACATGGAGGCAGCAAACCTTTGTGCCCTTCAGAGGCACATGCGCAGTCTGCTACTGGCCTCTGGTCTCCTGCGCATGGGGTGGGGGTGGGGGGGAGGCCACCCCTTCCACGCAGCGAAGGCGACCCTGGCATGGCTACCAGCTGCCCACAAAGGCGCACTGAACTGGGCTCCAGACTGTGGTGGGACTCCCCTAAGCCCCAGCCAACATGGCCAGCGCTCATCAGGGATGATGGGACTTGAAACCCAACATCATTGGGAGGGAGGGCCATGTGAAGACAGGATTCTCAAAAATACCTCTGGCTTGCGGCTCCTGGAGTGTTGCTGGCCACGCCTGGAGTTTCTCTTCAAGCTCCTGGAGCTTCACACGGAACACTTGAGCTTCCTTAAATACTGTTTCAGCTGCATGCCACACCCCAGCCAAAAGAGCTGTAATCACTGAGAAAAAGAAGGGAGCATCTGTGCATGTCATTCCGGTCAAGTTGCACCAAAGTGGGGCTTGTTCATCTGAGCTCCACAGGCTTTTTTTCTAATTGTTTGACTGGGGTTGTTTGTTGGTTTTTCTTTAATTTGGGCAAGGCCTTTTTATGTGCCCTTTCAGTCCCCAAGAGCCAGCACTGTAAATCAGTTTTAAGGGAGTCTTACAACCACAGCTGCCGCCACCCCCCAACATCATCAGTAGTTACACATACAGGCTTTTAAAACCTATTTAATATCTTTTTTAAAAAGTTAACCTTGTAATTCCTAAATCATTTTAAACACTTTGAAATACTTTCTAAAATTCTGCTTTTTAACATTTATGTAAATGGTGTAATAAAGGAACCCAAATGGCCAGATATTTCCCTGTTTCAGTTTTATCCCATAATGTATCCATTTTGCTACATGCCAACGATACGGTGTTGTTAGCACAAACGCAAGTGGGTATGAGGCGATTGCTAAAGAACTTTGGGAGACTGTGTCGTAACAAAGATTTGAATACAAATTATTCCAAGACAAAAGCCGTAGTATTGGGGGCACAGCCCAGGAAGCAGAAATGGCTCCTAAATGGACAAGCCATTGAACAAGCCAGGCATTTCAACTACAGTGGTACCTCTGGTTGCGAAGGGCCTCCGTTCCGGAGCCCCGTTCGCATCATGAGCAGAACGCAACCCGCGTCTGCGCGTGTGTGGGTCGCGATTTGCCGCTTCTGCACATGCGTGTGACGTCATTCTGAGCGTCTGCACATGCGCGAGCAGCGAAACCTGGAAGTAACCCGTTCCGTTACTTCCGGGTCGCCGCGGGACGCAACCTGAAAAGACGTAACCTGAGCCGAGCGGAAGAAGAGGTATGACTGTATTTGAGGATTTGCTTCTCTGATAGGAGTACTGGGTCTCATCAGATGACAGCCTCGGCCTTGAAGGCATCAAGATCTGCACAAGCAATTCTTAGCTTTACCAGAACTGAAGGCGGCAATGGGATTGCCCCTGCTACGAGAAGATATACAGTGGTACCTCAGAAGTCAAACGGAATCCATGCCAGAAGTCCGTTTGACTTCCAAAACATTCGGAAACCAAGGCGCGGTTTCCGATTGGCTGCAGGAGCTTCCTGCACTCAATCCGAAGCCGCGGAAGCCCCGTCGGACATTTGGGCTCCAAAGAACATTCACAAACCGGAACACTCACTTCCGGGTTTGTGGTGTTCGGAAGCCAAAACATTTGAGTCGCAAGGCGTTTGGGATCCAAGGTACGACTGTATTGGAAAGGATAGGAGGGGATCGGGAGAGACAGGGAAGCCCGGAGGGAACGCCCCAGCTAGCCCAGCTCCGACCCCAAGCCAATATCACCAGCGGCTGGAGCAAAAGAGCAGAGGAACCGCGCACCGGGGACCGGCTGGGGGCTAGAAGAACGCGGCGTGGACCCTGCCCTGCCAGTGCAGGGGGGCACAGCAAAACCCATGCTTTATTTTATTTAGTTTATTTTCAGTCCATTTCTTATCCGTATTTTAAAGCCCTATGAACCCAGGTAGACGGCCTGAACCATTGGAGCCCATTTCCTGGAACGGCCGCCTCAGCCCCGATCTAGGGACCCGACACCAAGCCCTGGGGGTCCCACAGGAGAATTAAAACTGCCCCTTTTTCTTGTTCCCTTCTCTCTCTCTCCCCTCCTTCTTCTTTAGTTATACACACAACCCTCCCTTTTTTATTAATACATTATTACTCATTATTCATCCATTTCTATTCACTTCTTACTCATTTACTCATTTTCATTATTATTACTCATTTTTTCTTTTTTTTAAAAAAAGTTTTTTTAAATTTCTCATTAATGAATTCTATATATACCGTATTTTTCGCTCTATAAGACGCACCGGACCATAGGAGGCGGAGAACAGGGGAAAAAAATTCTCCCCTTCTCTGCTAAGCGTCCCTTCAGCGAAGTGGCAGGAGAAACGGAGCCCCTTCCATTTCTCCTCCCGCTTCGCTGAAGGGGCGCTGCACAGAGAGGGAAAACTGTGCAGCGCCTCTCCAGCAAAGCGTAGCCTCGAGAGCAAGAGGGATCGGTGTGCACAGACCCCTCTCACTCTCCAGGCTTCAGGCGGCAATCCGCAAGCCTTCGGAGCACAGAATTCCATTAGCCTTTACATTTTTAACTTTGGACTCTTATCTGCAAACTCCCAACCCCACCTCCCCACCTTAACACTGGGAGGGCCATGTCCCCGGAATTTGTGAAGACAGGATTCTCAAAAATACCTCTTCCTTGCGGATCCTGGAGTATTTTTGGCAACGCCTGGAGTTTTTCTTCAAGCTCCTGGACCTTCATAGGCAATGCTTGATCATCCTTAAGTACTGTTTCCGCCCCCGTCTTAGGGCTATTGGGTGCCTTCTTCAGTATTTCAACATCCTGGAGAGGACAGACACTTCCTGCTAGACATTTACTCCAGACATTTACAGAAGGCACAGAGGCACTGGTTGAAGAAGTTGGGAATGAGCAGACAGTGCTATTGCTGAGAAGGAGCTCCACCCCAGGGTGCTAGAGAGCTCTTTCCCTAGCCTGCAGGTGCCAGAAGGCCAAGCGCTGGTGTTGCAGTGGTGGTACTTCAGAGGCGTAGGAGAAAAGGCTGCTCTGGATTCTGGGTATATAAATGGCCTTGCCTGAAGCTGTGGATTGTGCTCTGCATTAGCAGAGAGGCTCTACTTAGTTGCAAATGAAGCACATTTCAGTTATTATAGAAACCGGTGTTTCCATGCAGGCTTGTTCAGGAACTCTGTGAACTAGACAGCCGCTGTTTTAAACTGGCCCTTTTTCTGGCAGGTTAAACGATTAAAGTTGACTTGATTCACTTCATCCGCCAACTACCCTTCTAAGCAACCAGAGCAATTACAAATAAAAGGTTCTCCAACCGTGCGCTATCCCTATCTGCAAGCGAGCTCTCCCACAAAGTAGGTGGGGGGGACAGGGGATCCCCTCTGCTGTGCTTTGCCTCAACGCCCCAAAGACAAGCCGTCCAGCTGGAGAAAAGGGGGGAGGGGTGTACGCCACAGGAACGGCCAAGAACGCTGATTTTTGCTCAGCAATGAGTTGTTAAAGCAGACAGACCTTCCTCTGGGTCTCTTCTCTCTCGGGTCGGGCTCTCCCTCTCCTCAGCGGCGGCGGCTGCAGCAAGGTCAGGGCACCCCCCCCCCAGCCAGCGAATTGGCTGGCTGGAATGTCCCCGGATTTAATTAATGTCCCCGGATGTAGTCGGGACCTCCGATGCTGCTTGCTGCCATGGCGTCAGCCATGTTGCAGCACAGGAAGTCCCCAGGCGTAAATCCGGGGACATTCCGGGGACACATTTCTGCCGGGGACAGATTGCTGAATCCGGGGACTCTCCCTGGCAACCGGGGAGGCCTGGTAAGCCTCCTTCTGGCCTTACCTGAGCAGCAAGTGCAGCTTGTCCTGGATCCCCGTGGATCCCTTCAGCTGCCATCAAGCTCCCAGGTGTGGATCTCTTGTCCTGACCTGATTTTTAAATAGAATTCCATTAGCCTTTACATTTTTAACTTTGGACTCTTATCTGCAAACCCGCAGCCCCACCTCCCCACCTTAACACTGGGAGGGCCATTTCCCCGGAATTTGTGAAGACAGGATTCTCAAAAATACCTCTGGCTTGCGGCTCCTGGAGTGTTGCTGGCAACGCCTGGAGTTTCTCTTCAAGCTCCCAGAGCTTCACAAGGAATGTCTGAGTTTCCTGAAATACTGTTTCAGCTCCTTGCCACACCCCAGCCAAAAGAGTTGCTATCACTGAGAAAAAGAAGGGAGCATCTGTGCATGCCATTCCGGTCAAGTTGCACCAAAGTGGGACTTGTTCATCTGAGATCCACAGGCTGGTTTTTTTAATTGTTTGACTGGGGTTGTTTGTTGGAGTTTCTTTAATTTGGGCAAGGCCTTTTTATGTGCCCTTTCAATTCCCAAGAGCCAGCACTGTAAATCAGTTTTCTTGTCCCCCCCCCCCTCTCCCTCTCTCCTCCTTCTTCTTTAGCTATACACACAACCCTCCCTTTTTTATTAATACATTATTACTCATTATTCATCTATTTCTATTCACTTCTTACTCATTTACTCATATTCATTATTACTCATTTTTCTATTTTTCAAAAAAAAGGTTTTTTTTAATTTCTCATTAAAGAATTCTATATATATATCTACTTTTCCATCACCACTCCCCCTCCCCCCTTTTCTCAAAAATACCTCTTGCTTGCGGCTCCTGGAGTATTGCTGGCAACGGCTGGAGGTTTTCTACAAGCTCCTGGACCTTCATACGCAATGCTTGATCATCCTTAAGTACTGTTTCCGCCCCCGTCTTAGGGCTATTGGGCGCCTTCTTCGGTATTTCAACATCCTGGAGAGGACAGACACTTCCTGCTAGACATTTACTCCAGACATTTACAGAAGGCACAGAGGCACTGGTTGAAGAAGTTGGGAATGAGCAGACAGTGCTATTGCTGAGAAGGAGCTCCACCCCAGGGTGCTAAAGAGCTCTTTCCCTAGCCTGCAGGTGCCAGAAGGCCAAGCGCTGGTGTTGCAGTGGTGGTACTTCAGAGGCGTAGGAGAAAAGGCTGCTCTGGATTCTGGGTATATAAATGGCCTTGCCTGAAGCTGTGGATTGTGCTCTGCATTAGCAGAGAGGCTCTACTTAGTTGCAAATGAAGCACATTTCAGTTATTATAGAAACCGGTGTTTCCATGCAGGCTTGTTCAGGAATTCTGTGAACTAGACAGCCGCTGTTTTAAACTGGCCCTTTTTCTGGCAGGTTAAACGATTAAAGTTGACTTGATTCACTTCATCCGCCAACTACCCTTCTAAGCAACCAGAGCAATTACAAATAAAAGGCTCTCCAACCGTGCGCTATCCCTATCTGCAAGCGAGTTCTCCCACAAAGTGGGTGGGGGGGACAGGGGATCCCCTCTGCTGTGCTTTGCCTCAACGCCCCAAAGACAAGCCGTCCAGCTGGAGAAAAGGGGGGAGGGGTGTACGCCACAGGAACGGCCAAGAACGCTGATTTTTGCTCAGCAATGAGGCGTTAAAGCAGACAGACCTTCCTCTGGGTCTCTTCTCTCTCGGGTCGGGCTCTCCCTCTCCTCAGCGGCGGCGGCTGCAGCAAGGTCGGGGCACCCCCCCCCAGCCAGCGGATTGGCTGGCTGGAATGTCCCCGGATTTAATTAATGTCCCCGGATGTAGTTGGGACCTCCGATGCTGCTTGCTGCCATGGCGTCAGCCATGTTGCAGCGCAGGAAGTCCCCAGGCGTAAATCTGGGGACATTCCGGGGACACGTTTCTGCCGGGGACAGATTGCTGAATCCGGGGACTCTCCCTGGCAACCGGGGACGCCTGGTAAGCCTCCTTCTGGCCTTACCTGAGCAGCAAGTGCAGCTTGCCCTGGATCCCCGTGGATCCCTTCAGCTGCCATCAAGCTCCCAGGTGTGGATCTCTTGTCCTGACCTGATTTTTAAATAGAATTCCATTAGCCTTTGCATTTTTAACTTTGGACTCTTATCTGCAAACCCGCAGCCCCACCTCCCCACCTTAACACTGGGAGGGCCATGTCCCCGGAATTTGTGAAGACAGGGTTCTCAAAAATACCTCTGGCTTGCGGCTCCTGGAGTGTTGCTGGCAACGCCTGGAGTTTCTCTTCAAGCTCCTGGACCTTCATAGGCAATGCTTGAGTTTCCTGAAATACTGTTTCAGCTGCATGCCACACCTCAGCCAAAAGAGCTGCTATCACTTAAAAGTTTTAAAAGCTTTTTTTAATTTCTCATTAAAGAATTCTCTCTCTATATAACTACTTTTCCATCCCCACTCCTCCCCTTTTCCTATTTACGTATTACAATGGGTTTTTTTTTCTTTTCCTTCTCTTTTCTGAACAAACAAACAAACAATTTTCAGTAGGAATTTTTGTGTTTTTTTTTCTTTCTTCTTTTTCTCTCTATCTCTTTTATCTGTTCCTTATCTTTTCTTTTCCATCTTGTCTTTTCTCTGACACTATAACTTGAACCACCACAGCGACTTTTGAGTTTTAAATAGAATTCCATTAGCCTTTACATTTTTAACTTTGGACTCTTATCTGCAAACTCCCAACCCCACCTCCCCACCTTAACACTGGGAGGGCCATGTCCCCGGAATTTGTGAAGACAGGATTCTCAAAAATACTATAATAATAATAATAATAATAATTTATTATTTGTACCCCGCCCATCTGGCTGGGTTTCCCCAGCCACTCTGGGCGGCTTCCAACAGAAATGAAAAATACACTAAAATGTCACATATTAAAAACTTCCCTGAACAGGGCTGCCTTCAGATGTCTTCTGAATGTCAGGTAGTTGTCCATCGCCTTGACATCCGGTGGGAGGGCATTCCACAGGGCGGGTGCCACCACCGAGAAGGCCCTCTGCCTGGTTCCCTGCAACTTGGCCTCTCGCAGGGAGGGAACCGCCAGAAGGCCCTCGGAGCTGGACCTCAGTGTCCGGGCAGAACGATGGGGGAGGAGACGCTCCTTCAGATATACTGGACCGAGGCCATTTAGGGCTTTAAAGGTCAGCACCAACACTTTGAATTGTGCTCGGAAACGTACTGGGAGCCAATGTAGGTCTTTCAAGACCGGTGTTATATGGTCTCGGCGGCCACTCCCAGTCACCAGTCTAGCTGCCGCATTCTGGATTAGTTGTAGTTTCCGGGTCACCTTCAAAGGTAGCCCCACGTAGAGCGCATTGCAGTAGTCCAAGCGGGAGATAACCAGAGCATGTACCACTCTGGCAAGACAGTCCGCAGGCAGATAGGGTCTCAGCCTACGTACCAGATGGAGCTGGTAAACAGCTGCCCTGGATACAGATTTGACCTGTGCCTCCATGGACAGCTGTGAGTCCAAAATGACTCCCAGGCTGCGCACCTGGTCCTTCAGGGGCACAGTTACCCCATTCAGGACCAGGGAATCCTCCACACCTGCCCGCCTCCTGTCCCCCAAAAACAGTACTTCTGTCTTGTCAGGATTCAACCTCAATCTGTTAGCCGCCATCCATCCTCCAACCGCTTCCAGACACTCACACAGGACCTTTACCGCCTTCACTGGTTCTGATTTAAAAGAGAGGTAGAGCTGGGTATCATCTGCATACTGATGAACACCCAGCCCAAACCTCCTGATGATCCCTCCCAGCGGCTGCATGTAGATGTTGAAAAGCATGGGGGAGAGGACAGAACCCTGAGGCACCCCACAAGTGAGCGGCCAGGGGTCTGAACACTCATCCCCCACCACCACTTTCTGAACACGGCCCAGGAGGAAGGAGCGGAACCACTGTATGACAGTGCCCCCAGCTCCCAGCCCCCCAAGACGGTCCAGAAGGATGTCATGGTTGATGGTATCAAACGCCGCTGAGAGATCCAGCAGAACTAGGAAACAGCTCTCACCTTTGTCCCTAGCCCGCCGGAGATCATCAACCAGTGCGACCAAGGCAGTTTCAGTCCCATGATGAGGCCTGAATCCCGACTGGAAGGGATCCAAATGGTCCGCTTCTTCCAGGCGTGCCTGGAGTTGTTCAGCAACCACTCGCTCAATCACCTTGCCCAAGAATGGAAGGTTTGAGACTGGGCGATAATTGGCCATCGTGGCCGCATCTAAAGATGGTTTTTTAAGAAGCGGTTTGATAACCGCCTCTTTCAGCGGGTCTGGGAAGGCTCCCTCACGGAGGGAAGCATTCACCACCCCACGAAGCCCATCGCCCAGTCCTTCCCGGCTAGCTTTTATAAGCCAGGATGGGCAAGGATCCAGGAGACAGGTGGTTGGCTTCACTCGTCCAAGCAGCCTGTCCACATCCTCGGAGGTAACAGATTGAAATTGATCCCACACAACTTGACCAGACAGGACTCTAGCACTCTCCCGCCCCGGCCCTGCTCCCACGGTGGAGTCTACTTCTTCCCGAATCTGAGCGATTTTATCTGCAAAAAAATTTGCAAAATCATTGCAGGAGAACATGTGGCCCGTACTGGGCCCCGATGTTACAGGTGGTTCCGCTAGATTGTGAACCACCTGAAAGAGTCTCCTGCTGCTGTTTTCTGCAGATGCAATAGAGGCGGTGAAGAAAGTCTTCTTCGCTGTCGCTATCGCCACTTGGTAGGCTCGACGTTGAGCTCTAACCCGTGTCCGGTCAGATTCAGAATGAGTTATCCGCCACCGGCGCTCTAGCCGTCTCAACGATTGTTTCATTGCCCTCAGATCTGTGGAAAACCACGGGGCTCTCCGGGCTTCATGCAATCGGAGAGGGCGCTTCGGAGCCAAACAGTCAATAGCCCTGGTTAACTCCACATTCCAGCGGGCCACCAGGGAATCGGCTGAAAGGCCATCAACATGGGATAAAGCATCCCCTACCACTCTCTGGAAACCATTTGGATCCATTAAGTGGCGGGGGCGGACCATCCGAATCGGTCCCACCTCCCTGCAGAGGGGATGGGTCGCAGAGAAGTCTAGTTGCACCAGGAAGTGGTCTGACCATGGCACTTCTTTCGTTTCACTTTTACTTAGTGTCAGATCACCAACATCCGTAGAGGTAAACACCAGGTCCAAGGCATGTCCGCGGCTATGGGTTGGGCCAGACTTATTCAGGGACAGCCCCATGGAGGCCATGCTTTCCACGAAGTCCCGAGCGGCCCCTTGTAAGGTCGTGTCGGCATGGATGTTAAAATCCCCTAGGACGACCAAGCTAGGTGTCTCCAGGAGAACATCCGCCACGACCTGAAGCAGCTCGGGCAGGGAATCCTTGGTGCAGCGGGGAGGTCGGTACACCAAAAGGAATCCTGTACTGCCCCTATTGCCCAACTTCCAGAACATGCACTCAGAAAACTGGGTCTTCCCAATAGGACGCCTGGTGCAAACTAATGACTTCCTAAAAATCACTGCCACCCCCCCTCCCCGCCCACATGACCTGGGTTGCTGTGCGTAAGAGAAACCTGGTGGACAAGCAGCGGCAAGAACAGGCCCATCTGCTTCATCCAACCAAGTCTCTGTTACACATGCCAGGTCAAGTCTTCCTTGCGGATCCTGGAGTATTTCTGTCAACAGCTGGAGTTTTTCTTCAAGCTCCTGGACCTTCATACGCAATGCTTGATCATTATTAAGTACTATTTCCGCCCCCGTCTTAGGGCTATTGGGCGCCTTCTTCAGTATTTCAACATCCTGGAGAGGACAGACACTTCCTGCTAGACATTTACTCCAGACATTTACAGAAGGCACAGAGGCACTGGTTGAAGAAGTTGGGAATGAGAAGACAGTGCTATTGCTGAGAAGGAGCTCCACCCCAGGGTGCTAGAGAGCTCTTTCCCTAGCCTGCAGGTGCCAGAAGGCCAAGCGCTGGTGTTGCAGTGGTGGTACTTCAGAGGCGTAGGAGAAAAGGCTGCTCTGGATTCTGGGTATATAAATGGCCTTGCCTGAAGCTGTGGATTGTGCTCTGCATTAGCAGAGAGGCTCTACTTAGTTGCAAATGAAGCACGTTTCAGTTATTATAGAAACCGGTGTTTCCATGCAGGCTTGTTCAGGAACTCTGTGAACTAGACAGCCGCTGTTTTAAACTGGCCCTTTTTCTGGCAGGTTAAACGATTAAAGTTGACTTGATTCACTTCATCCGCCAACTACCCTTCTAAGCAACCAGAGCAATTACAAATAAAAGGCTCTCCAACCGTGCGCTATCCCTATCTGCAAGCGACCTCTCCCACAAAGTGGGGGGGGGACAGGGGATCCCCTCTGCTGTGCTTTGCCTCAACGCCCCAAAGACAAGCCGTCCAGCTGGAGAAAAGGGGGGAGGGGTGTACGCCACAGGAACGGCCAAGAACGCTGATTTTTGCTCAGCAATGAGTTGTTAAAGCAGACAGACCTTCCTCTGGGTCTCTTCTCTCTCGGGTCGGGCTCTCCCTCTCCTCAGCGGCGGCGGCTGCAGCAAGGTCGGGGCACCCCCCCCCCAGCCAGCGAATTGGCTGGCTGGAATGTCCCCGGATTTAATTAATGTCCCCGGATGTAGTCGGGACCTCCGATGCTGCTTGCTGCCATGGCGTCAGCCATGTTGTAGCGCAGGAAGTCCCCAGGCGTAAATCCGGGGACATTCCGGGGACACATTTCTGCCAGGGACAGATTGCTGAATCCGGGGACTCTCCCTGGCAACCGGGGACGCCTGGTAAGCCTCCTTCTGGCCTTACCTGAGCAGCAAGTGCAGCTTGTCCTGGATCACCGTGGATCCCTTCAGCTGCCATCAAGCTCCCAGGTGTGGATCTCTTGTCCTGACCTGATTTTTAAATAGAATTCCATTAGCCTTTGCATTTTTAACTTTTGACTCTTATCTGCAAACCCGCAGCCCCACCTCCCCACCTTAACACTGGGAGGGCCATGTCCCCGGAATTTGTGAAGACAGGGTTCTCAAAAATACCTCTGGCTTGCGGCTCCTGGAGTGTTGCTGGCAACGCCTGGAGTTTCTCTTCAAGCTCCCAGAGCTTCACAAGGAATGTCTGAGTTTCCTGAAATACTGTTTCAGCTGCATGCCACACCTCAGCCAAAAGAGCTGCTATCACTCAAAAAAAGTTTAATTTTTTTTAAAAAATTTCTCATTAAAGAATGCTATATATATATAACTACTTTTCCATCCCCACTCCCCCCTTTTTCTGTTTACTTATTACAATGGTTTTTTTCTTTTCCTTCTCTTTTCTGAACAAACAAACTATTTTCAGTAGGAATTTTTGTGTTTTCTTTTTCTTTCTTTTTTCTTTTTCTCTCTATCTCTTTTCTCTGATCCTTATCTTTTCTTTTCCATCTTGTCTTTTCTCTGACACTATAACTTGAACCACCACAGCGACTTTTGATTTTTAAATAGAATTCCATTAGCCTTTATATTTTTAACTTTGGACTCTTATCTGCAAACTCCCAACCCCACCTCCCCACCTTAACACTGGGAGGGCCATGTCCCCGGAATTTGTGAAGACAGGATTCTCAAAAATACCTCTTCCTTGCGGATCCTGGAGTATTTTTGGCAACGCCTGGAGTTTTTCTTCAAGCTCCTGGACCTTCATACGCAATGCTTGATCATCCTTAAGTACTGTTTCCGCCCCCGTCTTAGGGCTATTGGGCGCCTTCTTCAGTATTTCAACATCCTGGAGAGGACAGACACTTCCTGCTAGACATTTACTCCAGACATTTACAGAAGGCACAGAGGCACTGGTTGAAGAAGTTGGGAATGAGCAGACAGTGCTATTGCTGAGAAGGAGCTCCACCCCAGGGTGCTAGAGAGCTCTTTCCCTAGCCTGCAGGTGCCAGAAGGCCAAGCGCTGGTGTTGCAGTGGTGGTACTTCAGAGGCGTAGGAGAAAAGGCTGCTCTGGATTCTGGGTATATAAATGGCCTTGCCTGAAGCTGTGGATTGTGCTCTGCATTAGCAGAGAGGCTCTACTTAGTTGCAAATGAAGCACATTTCAGTCATTATAGAAACCGGTGTTTCCATGCAGGCTTGTTCAGGAACTCTGTGAACTAGACAGCTGCTGTTTTAAAGTGGCCCTTTTTCTGGCAGGTTAAACGATTAAAGTTGAGTTGATTCACTTCATCCGCCAACTACCCTTCTAAGCAACCAGAGCAATTACAAATAAAAGGCTCTCCAACCGTGCGCTATCCCTATCTGCAAGCGAGCTCTCCCACAAAGTGGGGAGGGACAGGGGATCCCCTCTGCTGTGCTTTGCCTCAACGCCCCAAAGACAAGCCGTCCAGCTGGAGAAAAGGGGGGAGGGGTGTACGCCACAGGAACGGCCAAGAACGCTGTTTTTTGCTCAGCAATGAGACGTTAAAGCAGACAGACCTTCCTCTGGGTCTCTTCTCTCTCGGGTCGGGCTCTCCCTCTCCTCAGCGGCGGCGGCTGCAGCAAGGTCGGGGCACCCCCCCCCCAGGCAGCGGATTGGCTGGCTGGAACTGGCTGGAATGTCCCCGGATTTAATTAATGTCCCCGGATGTAGTCGGGACCTCCGATGCTGCTTGCTGCCATGGCGTCAGCCATGTTGCAGCGCAGGAAGTCCCCAGGCGTAAATCCGGGGATATTCCGGGGACACATTTCTGCCGGGGACAGATTGCTGAATCCGGGGACTGTCCCTGGCAACCGGGGACGCCTGGTAAGCCTCCTTCTGGCCTTACCTGAGCAGCAAGTGCAGCTTGTCCTGGATCACCGTGGATCCCTTCAGCTGCCATCAAGCTCCCAGGTGTGGATCTGTTGTCCTGACCTGATTTTTAAATAGAATTCCATTAGCCTTTACATTTTTAACTTTGGACTCTTCTCTGCAAACCCGCAGCCCCACCTCCCCACCTTAACACTGGGAGGGCCATGTCCCCGGAATTTGTGAAGACAGGATTCTCAAAAATACCTCTGGCTTGCGGCTCCTGGAGTGTTGCTGGCAACGCCTGGAGTTTCTCTTCAAGCTCTTGGAGATTCACACCGAATGCTTGAGTTTCCTGAAATACTGTTTCAGCTGCATGCCACACCTCAGCCAAAAGAGCTGCTATCACTTAAAAGTTTTAAAAGTTTTTTTTTAATTTCTCATTAAAGAATTCTATATATATATAACTACTTTTCCATCCCCACTCCCCCCTTTTCCTATTTACTTATTACATTGGTTTTTTTCTTTTCCTTCTCTTTTCTGAACAAACAAACAAACCATTTTCAGTAGCATTTTTTGTGTTTTCTTTTTCTTTCTTTCTTCTTTTCTCTCTATCTCTTTTCTCTGTTCCTTATCTTTTCTTTTCCATCTTGTCTTTTGTCTGACACTATAACTTGAACCACCACAGCGACTTTTGATTTTTAAATAGAATTCCATTAGCCTTTATATTTTAAACTTTTGACTTTTGACAAGGTCCCAGGTGTGGATCTGTTGTGATTTTACATCTCCATTCCAACACGAAACGAAAGCCCAGAGCCTGGCTTCATGCTCCCCCTCATCTGGAATATGGTCACTTCCAGCCCCCTCCCAGCCCAAGGATCTCCTTGTAGAGGACGGCTTGCAGGAAAAGAATAGAAGAGTAGCCATAGATTTTGTAGTCCAGCCTATTCACATAAGCAGACCAGTCCCCTGCAGCGCACACCCTCCTACTCAAAACCAAGTCAGCTCACCGCCATAAACTGGGCCTCTTTCTCCTGCTTCACTTCTGAGATATTTCAGGGCAGGCTGGATTAAAGTCGGCTCACATTCCTGGCAAGGCTGTTTTCGTCCACGGAGTTTGTCCTATGAGACACATGAGCCAAATAGCCGAGGAGACAGTTTTTTAGCTGCCTGTCATTCATACACTTTATACTGAAAGGATTTCAGGGGCAGATGCCCTTTTTCTGCATGGAGGGTGGGGGTTTCCAAAGGGGCACTATTCAGACCTGCATTCATGGCTTATGAGTCGTAGCCGTGTGACAACTGCACATCATGCTGATGTGTTGAAGGGCTGATGTTGCACTTCCAGGTAGAAGAGCTCGTTGGCATTATTTTAGGCTCTGTGTCAATTGACCTTGTAACATGATGGGGGGGGGGTTCTTATTTTTAGAGTATTTACCTGCAACCTATTATGTGGGAATCTCAAGGTACTTTACAACTAGGTCCGAAAATAGGCAAACATTGAAATGCAGGCCTACAGTAAAAAAATATCCTTCAAAGCCCATATTGGCTGGCAGCAGCATCCCCCCAAGTCCATGATGGATAAACACTTTCCCCCCATGGAGCAGAATTGCACCCATGTTGGCAAAGGCCTCCTTTCTAGAAGGGGGAGCAGAGGCTGCCCCCACCCACTGCTCTCTTCTCCCAGGCATCTGAAGAGACAAACGGCTCCCCTTCTCTACCTGTGTGCCACAAGCCTGAATTGCAAGACAGTTCCCACTTTGGGGCAACAGGGAACAAACATGCAGAGGATGAGTTCTGAGGCTCCCCCAACAAAGCCATTTCCCTGGGCCCACCTGCCAGCCTGCTGCTGGCTGGCTGCCCACCCACAGGAAAGTGGCACGATCCTCCCCACCAACAGGACATAACAAGAAGATGGGGACGATAACATAGGACTTCCTAACTTGTGAGTTCTGATGAGCCGCTGCTGCTTCCCCAGTTTAAAGGATGGCGGCTCAGGTGAGCCATTAAGCTAGAAGGAGGAAAAGGACCGACCCCGGGATGGGCTGTCTGCCTTCCTTTTGCCTTCCACCTCACGACATCCTTCCCCAGCCTGGTGCACTCCAGGTGTTCTGGGGCTCCATCTCTCACCAGGCCCAGGCGGTATGGCCAGGGGTCAGGGATGGGGGCAGTTGTCCAAAGCAGCTGGAGAGACTCAAGGAGGGCATTACAGCCTCAAAGCCCTTTCCCTACCTCTCAATCTGGACTTACCTGGCCTTGCCCCTGGCCGCCTTTAGCCAGATCAGCTGTGCTCGGAGCTGGGACAGACCCCTCTGGAGACTTAGAGGCAGAGGAAACAGCCTGGGTCCCCTGGAGAGCACTCTCAAAGGAGATGCCCGCAAAGCAGATCACACTTTTCCTACTCCCAGACTGCAGGCTAGAGAACGTCGCTGCACGCTGGTGACCCATTCCCTGGGTGGTGCACTGGGAAGAAGAAACCTCACCCAGAGATGGGAGGGAAGCACTTTGGCCAGTGCCATGGGGCCTTTCTTCGGCAAGCTGCTCGGGGACCTGCAATGGAGCACTGCCCAAGGAGGAGGAAATGTGGGAGGCCTGCTGGGAAGGCTGCTGGGACCCCGACTCTTCCTGGCTAAGGGAAGCAGCTCTTCCAGTGGTATCTCTGGGAACAGAGGGCATCGAAGTGAGCTGGCAATGAGAAGGCTCAGCCAGGTGGGAGCCGGAGGTCTCTGGGGTCGCACCCAGGGATTCGTTGGGCGAACTTTTCCTCTCCATTCTGTGGACACGAAGGCAAGTCTTCTGACCAGTGTACCAGCTGGTTTCAAAGGCTAATTTTTATGAAAGCTTGAAAAAGAAAGAAAACACAATATACAGAAATCAGTGTCAGATATCAAGCATTTTGAAAACATAAAAATGAAAAGAAACAGAAGACGAAAAGCTTTCTTCTTTGTTGCAAAGTAATTCCCAAGAATAAGCCCAGAGTAGGTAGGCCTTTTTACTCCTGGGGAAATCACCGGCAATTTCATGCCAAATGCAGCAGAGGGAAGGGGCACAGGAGCTGCTAGGAAACAGGCGATCCTCAAATCACAGCTGTTTGATGCAGGGATGGAATCAATCCTTTTGCTTCAGTAAAAACCTCAAGGGTCGTAGGTTGTGGTTAAACGAACTGGATGGTGTTACAAAGGGTCTCAAAATGAAACACCGCTTTTCAATTTGAAAACTGTTGAATGATCTTTACCTATCCTGGGAACAGTACATGAAGAACTACATGAAGATGATGTACAGATGGTATACAACACCAGTGCAGTTAGGGAAAATGTACAAAACTAGTTCAAATATATGTTGGAAGTGTAAGGAAAAGGAGGGAACATTTTATCATATGTGGTGGGAGTGTAAGGTAATTAAAACATTTTGGGAAATGATATACAATGAATTGAAGATAATGTCCCATTTATCATTTGTTTAAAAACCCGAGGCATTTTTGTTGGGGATTGTAGGGAAAGGTCTGCCAAAAAAGTTGAAAAACATCTTCATGTATGCGACAATGGCCGCGAGAGTTCTGGTTGCGCAAGGATGGAAGACTGAAAAAACCCCAACTAAAGAATCATGGCAAGAAAAGTTGATGGACTATGCAGAAGTGGCAAAATTGACATATAAGCTACAGGACAAGGAGAACTATGACTTTAAGGATGAATGGGAACCTTTCACAAAGTCTCTGAAGACGCAACAAAGTGAATTGGACTCCTTGCTAGGTTTTGAATAAGCATCCACAATTTTTTTATGTTTTTGGATAATATGTCTTGTTATAACTTTGAATATATTTTATTTTATTTTAATATCCTGGGAACAGTACACCGCAGTGGTGGGCAGTTCCACAGACCCTCCTCCTCTGCTCAAAATGCATACAGACCCATCTTTGCGCAGGGAAGATCCAGACAAAAGGAGTCTGTTTTCAAAGTACCCGCGGAGGGGTTTAGACGGCTCCATCCTCTTGCCTCCCCCGCCCCCCCCCCCCCCCGATCACTGTTTCACTCCGGAAGGCGTCTCAGACCTGGGTGGAGCAGCCACAAATGACAGGCAAAGAGACAAGGTCCTGCCCAGATTCAGGCTTCCTCATGATCGTGTGGAATCTGTACAGGTTTCTGTTGGCGCTTCCACTAGTGATTTATCTGTACAGGATCGGACTTCATTTCAGCCAACCACATCCTTCCTCTTCCCCCGACAGCATACTAGAGTTCATATGGATTTCAAAGCATGCTTTGAGAACTTGTATGCTTAGCTTTAAACTCCACAAAATTAGCCTATGGCTAGGATGCTATTTATCAAGGTCTGTGTCCATTAAGATATGGTCAGATACAAGTATGCTTTCCCCCTTGTTATACAATTATTATTTTTAAAATTGCATTCAACCATTTACTATTTAAACAGCTTATACACCACTTGACTATAATCATCTCTGAAGTGACACACGAGAAATACATTGCAGAAAAAGTTAACATGGATGACATCAGACTTCCGTTAAAAAGACCTGCTGGAATAAAAAAAGGCTTCGGTAGGTGCTGGGTGCTCTGCCTGATGCTCTCAACTGACAAGATGTAGGTGTGGTTGAATCAAATGGGAACAGTGACCACAGTGCTATCAAATTCAACATACACAGTATGGAAGTGGACAATTGCTAAGGAAATCCAGAACAGTCACATTTGACGTCAAAAGAGGAGACTTCCTCAAAATGAGGGATTGGGTAGAAAGGCAGTTGAAGGGGGAAAGTCAAGGATGGTGAGCCCTTCTGTGCTCCAGAGGGCCTGGGTGGCCTCATTCCCCTCTTGTTCTGAGCACTGCAGAGGGAGGCAAACATGTCCTTCCTGGGGGCTGGTCCCTCCCCGCCCTGTTCCTGGAGGGCAGCAGGAGGAGGGGGCTGCTGCAGCTGCCTCCTTTGGGGGCATGGCTCACCTTGCCTGCTCCTGCCCTCCTCCAACACACACAACCTTACCTGCCTCAGCCATCCATGGGGGCTTGAGAGTGTGTGAGCAGACTTTCTCATGGGAGGAGGCAGGCCTTGCAGAGGAGGAATGCTGGGGGCAGGCATTCAAACTCAGCCCTGAAGCTCACTGGGTGACCCTGGGCCAGGCACTCACGCTCAGCCTAACCTACCTCAAAGGGTTGTTGTGAGGATAAAATGGGGGGGGGGGGAGAGAGAACTCTGCACACCAACTGGACCTCCTTGCAGGAAATGGGGGCTATAAATGTAATTGTGTTATTTGTACCCCACCCACCTCACTGGGTTTCCCCAGCCTCTCTGGGCGGCTTCCAACACATATTAAAACAACAAACATTCAAAGCCTCCCTATAAAGGGCTGCCTTCCAGAGGTTTGATAGTTGCTCATCTCCTTGTCACCTGTAGGGAGGGCGTTCCACAGAGAGGCTGCCACCACCGAGAAGGCCCTCCCTCTGCCTGGTTCCCTGCAACCTCGCTTCTCGCGGGGAGGGAACCACCAGAAGACCCTGGGAGGAGGACCTCCGGGCTGAAGGATGGGGGTGGAGATGCTCCTTCGGGTATACTGCGCTGAGCTTCCTGACCTAACATTTGCCTCGCTTAACATAATTAATTAGGAAGTGAAGTTTTCCTCTTCCATTCAAGCAGTACAGGAAGTAAGAACATGCAAACAGGAATACTACTTCTAGAATTCCCAACTCCTGACATAAAACAGCACAAAGGTTGCCTTTTCTTGACCATCAATCACCTGCGCAAAGTCCCTACACCCCCCCCCTATTGTGCTTCAATACAGCCCCATCGGTCAGGCCGGACACTGAGGTCCAGCGCTGAGGGCCTTCTGGTGGTTCCCTCATTGCGAGAAGCGAAGTTACAGGGAACCAGGCAGAGGGCTTCTCGGTAGTGGCGCCCGCCCTGTGGAACACCCTCCCACCAGATGCCAAAGAAATAAACAAGTATATGACATTTAGAAGACACCTGAAGGCTGCCCTGTTTAGGGAAGCTTTTAATGACTGATGTTTTAATGTATTTTTAATCTTTTGCTGGAAGCCGCCCAGAGTGGCTAGGGAAACCCAGCCAGATGGGCCAGGTAGAAATAATTTAAAAATATAATTATTAAATTATTATACGCGTTAGAAACAGAATTTGAAGGGGCAGTCTTTTCTGGCAGTGCCAAATGAAGCTGCTGACCCATTTCTAAGTCCTAAAATCCACATTTTCTCTGAATGCCTGAAAAACCCAGTGGTGCAGGACCTCCTAGCATGCCATCTGCTGGGGAACATTTCCTAGCACTTGGCTGGGAGCTGCTGCAGCGCTATAGTCAGGAAAGGCTTTCTGTATATCGGTAAGTCCCAACAGTTGAATAGGAACCTTCAAAAACAATGTATGTATTTGTATCTCATATGTTTTAAGCTATTTCACATGTCCACCAAGCACGAGAAAATGTCCTTTCATCTTCTTGACATTTCCAACAAATATTTGGTATGTTTTCATGTATTCTAAATAACTTCTTGGGAGTTAGATACCAACAATACTTAAATATATATATATTTAAAAGTCTATTTCAAGACATAACTCAATTATTATTTTAACTCTTTAGTCCACATATGTTACCACTATTCCAACTGTACAATATAACCAAAAAAGAGAAACTCTTGCCCCTTTAATCATGCACTTTTTAATCTGTTCCTCTTCCATTTAGGATTTCAACAAAAGTTTGTACATTTTTGATATCACATGATGTGCACAACTGTATCTCAAAACCCGTCTTCCACTCTTCCATACCCCAGGTCTTCATTTCCAACTAGACTCTCTCAATCAATCAATCAATCAATCATTTATTTGTATGTTGCCTTTCCAAATTTCAAACCATGTGCAAGGCAGCTTACAAAAAAAATAAAACTTTACATAACTGCAAACATAACAAAACTAGTCGTAAACAATGAAGAAAATATCAAAAAGTACACAACAAAATTGAAAAAAATTCCACATAAATAATAAAGATTCCACGTAAATCATATAATCCAAGCTAAAGAGGAAAAAAAAAATAACATCACCAACAGCAACCCCCCCCCCCGGAAAAAGAACCCGTAAACAACACCCCAACCCTCTTTTATTAAGTGTAAAAGAGAAACCCCTTGTTTTAATTTTACAATCTCCCCGTTTTCACTTTAAGAACTCTCAGTAGATTAACCATTTCTCTTTATCCGTCACCCTTTTGTCTATAAAAAGGGTCTTCTGGTGAAACAGAGTCTTTGCCTATAAACTAACTTTATATCTATTTTCAGATTCTTAATACGCCACACACGTCTAATACAGTGGTTCTCAAGGTGCGCATTTACTCTGACTTGATCTACCACAAATATCCAAGCCATCTAACCCTGAAATCCTAACCTTCTAATTCCAAGTCTCTTCTTTCTCAATATCCCCATTCCGTTAACCGCACCAGGCAACAAGCTGTAAAATGCAAGTTTAAAACGCAGGCTTTCCTTTGCATCTCGCAGAACTTTATATGTAATTCGTGGTTTTTTTCACCTGTCCTCCAAACTTCGGTCTTTTTGCCATCCTTTAAATGGGAAATCAGTAGTCGAGCCTTACTTTTTGGTAAAACGTTCGTCTGGATCCCGGAAGTCCTACCTGAGAAGAACAATGGGAGTGTCCGCTTCTCCTTCTGCAAGCAGCGCCACCCGAATTCCCACCTGGGATGAGCCGCTAAAGTGAGCCGCAGGAGAAAGACTGGGGCGGGCGGCAAGTGGGAGGGGGAAGTCGGGCGCCTCTGTCCCGTCAGAAAAGTGCTGCTCCTCCCCGGAGGCAGCCTGCTTGCAGAGAAGGGGGCCGGGCTGCCTCAAAGCCCATCAAGGCCACGGGCTGCTAGCATGACTCATCCCGGCTTTATCATCTGAGGGGAAAGGATGCGTGGTCTTAAATGCTTGGCAACTTGGCTTAGCAACCTTGGGTCAGCTTAGCCTCCCTCACAGAGGGTTGTTTTGAAGATACACTCAGGAAAACACCCGAGGCATGAAGAAGAAGAACGAGGAGAGTCTGGAAAGGGGGGTGGGGAGCGATCCCCCCCCCCAGCCGCTCCAGGACGGGAAGTGCGTCCCGGGGGAAGCGGGATTCAGGCGGAGGAGGACGTCGGGTTGGGTGGGGGTTGCCAGGAGCAGCACGATGTCCCTCCAACCCCCGCTTCCACTCTCCAGGCAGGCGCCCAACGTGGCCAGCTGGCAAGGGCTCTTTCTTACTCCAGCCTTGGCGTGCAGATCCCGGGTTCAGCCCCAGATCTCTGGAGCGGAAAGGCTCTTGGGCGTGAATATGAAAGGCAGCATCTGTCAGAATAGGGCATACTGAGCCAGTACAGATGAACGTGACTTTTGGTTCGCTTCCTCTGCTATCTGCCTTTTCGGGCACAGAGAGAGGCAGGGGAGAGACCCCTTTCCTCCATGTCCCCACCCCAACTCTTAGGACCAGAAGCAAGAGACAGCTTTGCTGAGCACGTGCCCCTTCCCAGGAAGATGCAACTCTGCACTACTGTTCCCTGAATTGCCCCCAAAGAAGCCATACTCCAGGCTCTTATTGTCACAGCTCTGCAGGATCAGACCAAGGCCCATCTAGTCCAGCTCTCAGCAGCCCAGCAGATGTCCAAGGGAAGCCCCAAGCAGACTCCAAATGCAGCCCCACTCTCCCCACTGGGGACACCCACAACGGGTAGGCAGAGGTAGACTGCCTCTGCGGCTGGAGGTGCAACATGGTCTAAGCCTCCATGAATTTGACGAATCCTCTCTTAAAGCCATCCCCGTCAGTGCCTCTGGAAGGAGGAAATTTCAGTGTCACTAGGCACTGTGTCTGGCCTGAATCTGCCATCATTCCGCTTTCTTAAAGAGATCCAGGTTCTGATATTATGAGGAGGAAACATCGCTCTGCACCTTTCCCACATCATGCATACTTCTATGATGTCCCCACTTTCCCCCCTCTCGCAAAGCCCCAAAGCCTCCTACATTGTAAGCCTTCCTTACAGGGGAATCATCAGAAGCACCTGTGCTGCAGAGCTTCTGGCTGAAAGGCGACTCATGGAGATTTGCAATGACTGCTGCAATGCACCCCTAATGATTCAGATTGTATCATTATAGCGTCATTGCCTGTCCATTCCCAACAGCAAGGGCCCCTCGCCAGTTGGCTTGCTTCCTCTGAGGCCGCCTCAGCTCCTGGCAGCCCACACCCCCTGGCCAGCCCCAGAGGCACCATTCTCTGGGGGAGAACAGCTGGGCAAGCCTTGGGGAGGCAGAGATGGCATCCGAGGAGGGAGGGAAGGAAAGAGGGACAGAGGCCAGTGTCTCCCGCGGCACCCCAACCATCATTCAAGGCACCCCAGCTGCCACAGCACACTGCTTGAAAACCACTGCAGAACTGGGATGGGAAAGGTTTCTAGTCCAACTGACTGGTCTGGAGAAGAGGAAAGGCAGCCATGCTTGCTCCTTTGTCTTCTCCGAGGAGACTTCCAGCCTGACTTCTCATCTTGAGGCCCCAGGGAGAAGTGGGAAGAGGAGGAGGAGGAGGAGGAGGAGGAGGAGGAGGAGGAGGAGGAGGAGGAAGCATCCCCAGAAGAAGTGTGCTCCCCACCAGTAGGTGCTTCCACCCCCCACTCCTAAATCTGCTTCCAACAGATACTTGGGGGGGGGGCATCCTGCACCATCTGGTCAATTCCTGGTGTTAGGAGAATTAGAAGGTCTAAGATATAAACACATACATAAATACCGTAAGTAGTTCCCATCACAAAAGAATATGCAGGTAAACCCATGAACAGCCAGGTAAACCCATCAACAGGTGTCAGGGAAATGCCATCGGAGGGACAGGTGGTGGAAAGGCTCCAGGAGAATAGGAGAGACTCTGCAGCAGAAGAAGGAACCAGCAGGGGGAGAGCAGGAGTTCCAGCGGAAGGGGAGTCGGAGGGGAGGCTCTGGGATACTTCTAGTGAGAATAGTGAAGAGGTAACAAGACCCCCGTTAGGAACTCCCACCCTTCGCCGGAAACTGTCACGCAGAGAGTCACGAAGGCGCATGTCCGTCAAACAGCTTTTATGTTGGAGTAAATTCCGTAGACGCCCACTGTCAGATTCTACCAGCGACTGACGGAGTCATGCTTTGGGGGCTCCGTTAGTGCCTCGGTTTGGTTGACCAGCCAAACCCCAGAGGGATCAAGCTTTTACGCACAAGCAGCTCATTATCCCATCACAGCAATCTGACAGTCTTTGAAAGCAGCTTGTGCAAGCAGAGGGCATCATGAGCGAACCAGCTGGAACCGGAGGAGCAGGAGCTGGAGCTGGAGCAGGTCCAAGCCTGGAAGGTTGGAGGTCCAGCTTGCGCTGCAAACGGCGAGGCTCGAGGAGAGGAGGGCTCAAGATGCGGATAAGGGGAAAACCACCCCACTTGCCAGAAAGGTGCCTGGATTGGTGTAGAAATTTGGGGGGGATCCCAGGAACTATCAAGCCTTTAGGGCAGAGATGCAATATGCTCTCAATCTACTGTTTGATGACTTCCCCGATGAGAACTCTAGAGTGGCGTACGTGATTGGCCATCTAGAGGGAGGGGCGAAGGACTGGGTTCGGCCCCTGATGGCAGCCAATAATGAAATCTTAAAGGACACAATGAAGTTTTTTCGCGCCATGGACTTGATGTTTTCCAGCGAGTTCGAGCAGGGGGTGGTGCGCAGGCAGTTAATGGCGTGTAAACAGGGGAGCCGATCTGTACGTGAGTACTGGACTGAGTTCACCATGCTGATTCACAGATTGGGGTGGGAACTTGCGAGTGAACCTATTCAAATGCTGTTTGAAGAAGGGCTCTCTCCGGCAGTGAAAGATGAACTTTCCCGGGCGCCTAGGGCGGAGTCTATGGATCAGCTGACTAAATCTGCGCTGTCCATAGGAGCGCGCCAGGAAGCTAGAGCTTTGGAAAAGGAAGGAAAGGGGGAACGTTGGAAGGACTTCCGCATTCCAGAGATTCCGGAGCAGCCTTTCCCGCCAGCAGAGCCGATGGAACTTGGAACAGCGCGCGCGCGCGCAGTTTCAAACACCAGTGAAGGGCGGAAGAAGGAGGGAAAGAGCGGCAAGAGATGCTATCTCTGCCAACAGCCAGGTCACTTTGCCAGAGTCTGTCCGCAAAGGAAGGAATGGCAAGGGATGGCGGGAACTGTTGTTGGGAAGGAGGAAGAAGAAATCAAGGAGCAAGTAAAAGCCAACGCCTGGCTGCCAACATCAGGGCACAGCAGCCAGGCCAGGGAGTAGTGAATGTGCCCACGCCGGAACCTCCAAGACCAGCGCTTGTGATAGAGGTGTTGCTGGAACTGTCAAACGGACACCCACTAAAGATAAAAGCGCTATTGGATTCAGGCAGCTCCTGTAATTTCATGAGTAAGGAGTTTGCAGCTGAACACCAGATACAGACTATCCCATTAAGTAAGCCTTTGCAGGTTACCACGATTGATGGGAGGGAGCTGTTGGGAGGAGAAGTGAGCCAACAGACTGTACCAATGATAATGAGGGTGGCACGACACACAGAACTGATAGTGTTTAACGTAGCCACCTTGGGAGGAGCTCCTATTATCTTGGGAATGAGCTGGTTGGCACTACACGATCCGCTAGTAGGCTGGCATCAGAGAGTAGTTTCCTTTGGATCAGCACATTGCCTAGAACACTGCAAGGAGGGAGAGGCTCAGGCAGGCGCCAGGGCCACTCTAGCAGGGATGGAAGTGACGGACAAGGGGAAGGTGCCACCGCAATACGCTGACTTGATTGACGTCTTTAGCGAAAAAGAAGCAGATAAACTGCCCCTGCACAGACCCTTTGACTGTCAAATTACCTTACTCCCAGGAGCACAATTGCCAGTGGGCAAGCTGTATGCAATGTCAGACAGTGAGATGCAGGAGTTAAGGGAGTTCATTGACAAAAACCTCAAGCGAGGTTTCATCAGAGAGTCACGAGCGGTGGGGGGCAGCCCAGTGTTCTTTGTGGACAAAAAAAACACGGGTAAACCCAGGCTTGTATGTGATTTTAGGGCCCTAAATGCAGTGTCAGAACCAGTGACTTTCCCTATGCCTAGAATTGATGACATTCTGACACGGGTGAGAAAAGGGGAAATTTTTACCAAGCTGGACCTTAGAGGGGCATATAACCTAATACGTGTGAGAAAGGGGGATGAGTGGAAGACCACTATGTTCACCCCCTTGGGGGCCTTTGAGTACTTGGTTATGCCTTTTGGATTACAAGGGGGTTCGGCCTGCTTTCAATCATTCATGAATCACGTCCTGGGGCCATTGCTCTACAAGAACTGCGTAGCGTTCTTAGATGACGTCCTGGTGTACTCAGAGAATGAGGAGCAGCATGTGCGAGATGTAAGAGAAGTACTGAGCAAACTGCGAGAAAATCGGCTGTGGGTGAAACTGGAGAAGTGTCAGTTTCATACCAGGGAGGTGGAATTCCTGGGGTACCGGTTGTCTGACAAGGGATTGGCCATGGATCCCAGCAAGGTTCAAGTGGTACTGGAATGGAAAACACCAAAGACCAAGAAGGACGTGCAAAGATTCCTGGGCTTCGGAAACTTCTATAGGAAGTTCATCAAAAACTTTGCCCATTTAACAGCGCCCATCACGGATTGTCTTAGCAGCAAGAAAAAATTTGTTTGGACGGAAGAAGCGCAGCGGGCGTTCGAACACTTAAAGCAGGCGTTTGCGTCGGAAGAGCAACTTTTGCACGTAGATTTACAACAACCAATGAGAGTGGAGACTGACGCGTCAGACCGAGCGGTGGGGGCCGTGCTTCTCCAGCCGGGAAAAGATACGTCTGAATGGAGACCGTGTGCATTCTTCTCGCGGAAGTTGAACAAATCCGAGAGGAACTACACAGTATACGACCGAGAACTGCTCGCCATTCATGAAGCATTCCGGAAATGGCGGCACTTGCTGATTGGGGCGCAGCACAAGGTTCAAGTCCGAACTGACCACAAAAATCTGGAATACTGGAGAACAGCCCGAGTGCTGAACCAGAGACAAGGGAGATGGGCCCAGGAGTTCTCCAAATTCCACTTTGAGATTCGTTACGTGCCAGGCTCCGAGAACGTGAGGGCGGACGCTCTTTCCAGGAAACCTGAGTACTTAGAGGGGGAGGGAGCGCCTGAGGCAAGGCATGTAATCCCTGAAGACCGCTGGGTGTGTGGAGCGGCATTGGTGGGGCAGAGGGAGCTGATAGAGGGTACTGAGAACGATGAATACGCCCAAGAGAAACTCAGAGAACTCAGGAGGACAGAGGAGAACACAGGGGGGTTTGAAGAAAAGAACGGGGCGTTGTATTACAAAGGGGCACTGTACATACCCGATGGGGAACTGAGGGGCAGAGTACTCAAGCAGTTGCATGACAGCCCCACAGCGGGACATTTTGGACAGCACAAAACCATGTGGTTGGTTACCAGGGAGTTTTGGTGGCCCAAGGTGAGGGAGGACGTACGGGAATATGTCAGGGGTTGCGACAGGTGCCAGCGAGCGAAAGGGGAGAGGGTGGCGCCAGCGGGGCTATTACAACCCTTACCCACACCAGAAAGGCCATGGGAGGCAGTATCCATAGATTTTATGACGGAGCTGCCAAAATCCAAAGGCAAAACAGCTGTCATGGTGGTGGTAGATCTATTAACTAAGATGTGTCATTTTATAGCCTGTTCACATGCGGTCACAGCGGAGGAAACCGCCAAGTTGTTTGTAGAGCATATTTTCAGGTTGCATGGCGCCCCCTTGAGGGTGGTCAGCGACAGAGGGAAACAGTTTACTTCCAGGTTCTGGAGGAAACTTATGAGCTTACTGCACGTGGAACTCAATTTCTCAACTGCCCGGCACCCAGAAACAAATGGGCAAGCGGAAAGGGCAAACGGGATTTTACAACAATACCTGAGGTGTTATGTAAAAGACAGAGAAAATGATTGGGTAGATAAGTTACCTCTAGCAGAATTTGCCTACAACAACGCGGAGAACGTGTCCACAGGGATGAGTCCTTTTCTGGCAAATTATGGGTGTCATCCCCGGGCATTCCCAGGAGAAGGAGGGGAGAGGTGGAGCGTGCCGGCGGCGGAACATTTTGTTGAAGAGATGGAAGCGATCCACCGTCAGCTTCAACTTAACTTAGAGAAAGCCAAGGAAGAATATAAGAAGCAAGCAGACAGAAATAGGAGGGAAGGTGAAACTATAAGGGTGGGAAACCGGGTGTGGCTATCCACCCAAGGACTACCATTCAAGGGAGGGAGTAAGAAATTGAGACCCAAAAGATTGGGACCCTTTGAGGTCATACAGCAGGTCAACCCAGTAGCATTCAAACTCAGACTGCCCAGTCACATGAAATTGCACCCAGTATTTCACAGGTCATTACTGTCGCCGTACCGAGAGGGATGTGAGTGGGGGGAGAGTGAGAGAGAGGTCACCCAAACGCCCGTGATAGAAGAGAGAGAACGCGACATGAACGTGGCAGGAATCATTGATTCCAGGTGGAAGGGGAATCAGGTGGAATATCTGGTAGAATGGGAGGGGGAAGTAGAGTCGGAAAACACTTGGGTACCAGCAGAGGTAGTCAATGACGAGGTTTTAATAGAAACATTTCATCAGCGTTTCCCAAAAAGACCGCAACCCGTGGCACGATTTAGAAGGGAACACTTTGGGACCACCGATGAGGAAGGAGAGTTTGAAGGGTACCCAGAGTCAGGGGTGGGTGAGGAAGCCGACTCCGACGAAGAAGAGGAAGACGGGGAGAGAGACGGTACGCCGTGGCTAGAAGTGTTTGAATCCTCGGACGACGAGGAGAGTTCCTTCAGGGGCTTTCCGCCCTCACCGCCAGTGGGAGAGGAGGCGGGGGGGGTGAAGGGGGCCCTGGGGGGGAGGTGGATGTCAGGGAAATGCCATCGGAGGGACAGGTGGTGGAAAGGCTCCAGGAGAATAGGAGAGACTCTGCAGCAGAAGAAGGAACCAGCAGGGGGAGAGCAGGAGTTCCAGCGGAAGGGGAGTCGGAGGGGAGGCTCTGGGATACTTCTAGTGAGAATAGTGAAGAGGTAACAAGACCCCCGTTAGGAACTCCCACCCTTCGCCGGAAACTGTCACGCAGAGAGTCACGAAGGCGCATGTCCGTCAAACAGCTTTTATGTTGGAGTAAATTCCGTAGATGCCCACTGTCAGATTCTACCAGCGACTGACGCAGTCATGCTTTGGGGGCTCCATTAGTGCCTCGGTTTGGTTGACCAGCCAAACCCCAGAGGGATCAAGCTTTTACGCACAAGCAGCTCATTATCCCATCACAACAGGTTTCCTGCCAGACAGGAGTCTGTTGTAGGCCGCCCCTTCTGTGATGTATGTATCGTTTTTCGCTGTATCGAATCGTATCCTTTTTGCTGTATCTTTCTCATTGACTTTAAGAATGGATCTGAATGTATTTTTCCTCAAAATGCTGTCCTTTTCTAAATGTATCCAAATGTATCCGAATGGGTTTTTGTATTTCCCCCCAATCTCATCGCCTAGAGCAGTGTTTCCCAACCTTGGGCCTCCAGCTGTTTTTGGACTACAACTCCCATCATCCCTAGCTAGCAAGACCAGTGGTCAGGGATGATGGGAATTGTAGTTCAAAAACAGCTGGAGGCCCAAGGTTGGGAAACACTGGCCTAGAGAATGTTCCTTAAATGTAACAATCACTTGTTCCAAATGTATTTGATTCAAATGTATTTAAGGCCCCACTTTTCCCATGGTGTCCTGTTGTGTGGTCGGAAAGTACTCTTTATTGTTTGATTTGGGTTAATGTCAGAATAAAAGCGAGTTCCTTCAAAACAACACATTCCTTTTTATCTTACCAATTTCTCACATTGTAAGAAGCGGAAGAAGAAACCATAGAGAGCATTCCTATTTTCCTTCTGATCAATGAAGTCAAACGTTACAATTATCCATTTGAGAATGAGCACCTATAGGGAGAAGACAGATCTCAGTAAGCCAAAGCAAGGCCAAGACAACCAACCCCTTCTGGAATATGGTCAGCGTGTACAACATCTAGCTGAATCATCACCAGGATAACTAAGTCAGGCTGGGGGAAATATCATTCTTCAGAACCAAGACATCATTGCCATGCTTTCCAAGTTACCTGAAAGTCACTACAACACTTGCGAGCACAGAGCCAAGACACAGCTGAAAGAAGAGAATCCTCTGTTCTTACGGAAATGGGAATCAGAGTCTTCAGTAGCCTAGTGCTTATCACTGTGCCTGCAAGACCTTGAAAGACACTGCTGAACATGCTGAACAACTTCACTCTTGATAATTTCTCACAAGTTCGAAGCAGCCCCGGTTCTTGTTAAGGGAGAAGGCAGGGCAATGCAGCTCCGTTGACATACTTTGCTGCCAAGGGGAAAGAGAAGAAGCCAAAACATGTTTTCTTTACCAAGCTTGGCACTGAGTGCGAGTTCAGCAAGTTCTGAATTTCTTCTGGTGCCAAGCCTCTCTCTTGCGCAATCTTTTCCACAGTCTCCAAAGGACTCTGCAAAGCTCCCTGCTTCCGTGAGGCACTATCTTGAATTAGGAAAAAGTCCAAGTGTGATTCAAATCCATTCGAAAAACCGTCCTCATGCATGATGGCCTCTCCAATGGCTTGCTTTACCATCAATTGGCAAGGGAGCCCCATTGAGATGCCATGGCATTTGGAAAACTCTGGAATGCTGAACTTGCCTTTTGCTTTCTTGCTCCTTCGTTCAGTGGGTAGGTAGGTGTAGGTCGGGGCAAGTCGAAAGCTTCCTTGAAATTCCTCAGCCCCAGCCAGCATTGCCAATGGGCAGGATGGTGAGAATTGTAGCTCAGCAACGTCTGGAGAGCCAGAGGTTACCCTCACCTGTTTTATCAGTTAGTGTGCTAAGATCTGGGCACAAGCCCAATTCAGCTGACGGTACTTAACAAGGGCTTGCTTTACACAAAACATGAGAGCTAATACACTATTCTGCTCCAATATACAAAACAGCCCCTTCTCTAGAGAAAGCTCAAGAAAATACAAACTTTGGGGTTTGTAGATGGTTGTAAAGGTTTCCATTTCACTAGTTGGAAACAGCTTCCAGGCTAGGCAGGACCAAGGTTGCTTTGTAACTGTTCCTGTCTGCCTGCTTGCCATCGTGCATATTTGTAAACCATTTCTGCCAAAATATCTACATCTGCAATAGGAGTTTCTGGAAGCAGACCCTGCAGTAGTGCACACTCCATGAAGTCCATATGAAGAGTGTTACGGAATGGAGGGGGGACATATGAATGAAGTCTTACTCCCGAGTAAGAGACGTAGAGCCCGAGGCGATGACTTCAAGGGAACCCTGCCACACTAGGGCTCCCCTCGCCCCGTCCCAACGTTGCACCAAGCACCGCACAAAAGTCCAAAACCCCGAGAAGAAAGCGCCATTTCTGACCCCGTATCCCGATGCTATACACGATCGATGTATTTTATGAATGAACAATGCATTTGTTTTTGTTTTTTTTAAAGATATTTATTAAAGTTTTAAGAGTTATACAGAAAAAAGAAAAAAAACAATAGCAAAAACAAAACACAAACACAGAAAATAACAGATATATATATATAAAAGACAAAATACAAAACTAAAAACTATTTAAAAACAAATAAGGTTTTGTTCCCTTATTTTCTTATAACTTACTTCCCTGCCCTCCTCATACCTCCCCTTTCTGTATTCCAATTTCTAATTATTAATTCAACAAATCCTCTCCCTTAATTTTCATTTAATTTTTAACCTTTCTTTTCTTTTTACTTAATCATTACAGCTGAAAACCACTTACTTTCTAAACCAACATCATTCTAACATTCATTAATTTTGCAGTATTTCCTGAGATAATCCTTAAATTTCTTCCAATCTTCTTCCGCCGTCTCTCTTCCCTGGTCTCGGATTCTGCCAGTCATTTCTGCCAGTCCCATGTAGTCTATCACCTTCATCTGCCATTCTTCCAAGGTGGGTAGATCTTGTGTCTTCCAATACTTTGCGATGAGTATTCTTGCTGCTGTTGTAGCGTACATAAAGAATGTTCTATCCTTCTTTGGCACCAATTGGCCGACCATGCCCAGGAGAAAGGCCTCTGGTTTCTTCAGGAAGGTAAATTTAAATACCTTTTTCAGTTCATTATATATCATTTCCCAGAACACCTTAATCTTTGGGCACGTCCACCAAAGGTGAAAGAACGTACCTTCATTTTCTTTGCATTTCCAACATTTATTATCAGGCAAGTGGTAAATTTTTGCAAGCTTGACTGGGGTCATGTACCACCTATAAATCATTTTCATAATATTTTCTCTTAGGGCATTACATGCCGTAAATTTCATACCGGTGGTCCACAACTGTTCCCAGTCAGCAAACATATCTTGTGCCCACTTGATCATGGCTGATTTAACTGTTTCATCCTGCGTATTCCATTTCAACAGCAAGTTATACATTTTTGACAAATTCTTAATTTTGGGTTCTAACAATTCTGTTTCCAATTTTGATTTTTCCACCTGGAAGCCAATTTTCTTGTCCAACTTGTAAGCCTCCATTATTTGATAATAATGAAGCCAGTCTCGCACTTTATCTTTTAATTTCTCAAAACTCTGCAATTTCAGTTTATCCCCTTCTTGTTCCAGAATTTCCCAATATTTCGGCCATTTGGACTCCATATTGAGTCTTTTCACAGCCTTTGCCTCCATTGGCGACAACCACCTTGGAGTCTTATTTTCCAGCAAGTCTTTATATTTCATCCAAACATTATACAATGCTTTCCTGACAATATAATTTTTAAAAGCTTTATGAGCTTTAACCTTGTCGTACCACAAGTATGCATGCCACCCAAAAATATTGTTAAAACCTTCTAAATCCAAAATGTCTGTATTCTCAAGAAGCAGCCAGTCTTTCAACCAGCAGAAAGCTGCTGATTCATAATAAAGTTTAAAATCCGGCAGGGCAAATCCCCCCCTTTCCTTTGCATCAGTTAAAATCTTAAATTTTATTCTGGGTTTCTTGCCCTGCCAGACAAATTTAGAAATGTCTTTTTGCCACTTCTTGAAACAGTCCATCTTGTCCACAATTTGCAGTGTTTGAAACAAAAACAACATTCTAGGCAATACATTCATCTTTATAGCTGCAATTCGACCAGACAAGGAAAGCTTCAAATTTGACCAGATTTCTAAATCTTTTTTCACTTCTGTCCAACATTTCTCATAGTTATCTTTAAATAAATTCACATTTTTAGCTGTCATGTTAATCCCCAAATATTTCACTTTCTTAACCACAGTTAGACCTGTCTCATTCTGAAACCTCTCTTTTTCGATAGCTGTTAATTTTTTCTCTAATACCTTAGTTTTTAACTTGTTCAGTTTAAATCCTGCTACTTGACCAAACTCTTGAATTAATTCTAAAACCCTTTTAGTACTAGATTCTGGCTCTTGTGATGTAAGTACAAGATCATCTGCAAATGCTCTCAATTTGTACTGTTTGGCTCCGACCTGTACACCTTTAACCAGCTGGTCTCTTCTGATCATGTTCAGCAAGACCTCCAGGGCTGATATAAAAAGTAGTGGGGAGATTGGGCACCCCTGACGTGGAATGAACAATGTATTTGCATGAGGATGCGCTCTAGCCTATCAGATGGTGTTGAATGTAGCCCTTCAGCCAATCGCAGCAATGCCATGGCTCTGCAGAGGCAGCTCAGCTCCAGCTGTTTTGCACGCTCCACTGAGCGCTGACAAGGTGATGACAGCTCCCGCTGCGAGAACAACGGACTGAGTCAATCGAAACCTCGTTACCCTGTTAATCCAATCAAAACTTGATGTTGTTTAGTCGTTTAGTCGTGTCCGACTCTGCGTGACCCCCTGGACCAGAGCACGCCAGGCCCTCCTGTCTTCCACTGCCTCCCGCACTTTGCTCAAACTCATGCTGGTAGCTTCGAGAACACTGTCCAACCATCTCGTCCTCTGTCGTCCCCTTCTCCTAGTGCCCCCCATCTTTCCCAACATCAGGGTCTTTTCCAGGGAGTCTTCTCTTCTCCTGAGGTGGCCAAAGTCTTGGAGCCTCAGCTTCAGGATGTGTCCTTCCAGTGAGCACTCAGGGCTGATTTCCTTCAGAATGGATAGGTTTGATCTTCTTGCAGTCCATGGGACTCTCAAGAGTCTCCTCCAGCAGCAGAATTCAAAAGAATCAATTCTTTGGTGAATGTAAGCGGTATTGGCTTAGGCATTGATTGGACCTGACTATATCTGACTCCTGCCCATTGTGCAGGAAGTCCCAGCAGGGGGAGCCCTGTCGATGCGAACCAACTCAAGCTCCCCCTGGTGCTCCCGTCGGGGTCGTGTCAAGGCCTTAGTCCCCCAGCCGGGCTTCAGACTAGATCAACACCCCCGGATTCCTTTAACGGAATACCCTTAAGCATGGAGGGGCAGGTGGTGGCCACACCTCCCCTCCCCCACACAAGGTCAAACAATGCCTAACCGCAATAGAATGTCCTGGGAGATTGAAACCAGTAGGAGAACACTTCAATCTCCCAGGACATTCTATACAAGATCTCAAAGTAGCTGTTCTACTACAAAGGAATTTCAGAAATAGACTGGAAAGAGAAGCTGCTGAATTGCAACTTATTACCAAACTTAAAACCATGGAGAGACCTGGTCTGAACAAAGACATTGGATTCTTATCTCATTATACATGACAAAGCCATTTTTCACCTTCTCACCCCTTGCTTTTTCCTGTAAGACCTATTGCAGTCGTTAAGAGTCGTCAACAGGCTCATCACAGCTATCACCCATTCCCACCACCCTTCTGAGTAATACCCCTCCCCACCTTCTCACTATATAGAAGGGTCTGGTGACTTCTGTTTCAGTGTATCTGAAGAAGTGTGCATGCACACGAAAGCTCATACCAAGAACTAACTTAGTTGGTCTTTAAGGTGCTACTGGAAGGAATTTTTTTTTGTTTTGACTATGGCAGACCAACACGGCTACCTATCTGTATGTTGCTTTAAGTGTATACTCTATATTTGACATTCTTCAGATTGTTTTATTTATGTTTTAATATGCTGTAAACTGCTTTGATTTTTTTCTTGAAAATATAAAGCGCTATAGAAATGAAATAAATAATAATAATAATAATAATAACAATAATGTTCATTGAAATGTTGTGTCCAAAGACTGCAGCCGATGAAGAGATCACCCCTCCCTCAATTTTCTATCAGATTATTTAGATTTGGTAAATAATTCTTATTGCTATTCTTATTGTATTGATTATTATAATTGATTTATGTAGTTCTGACGGTTTAGCTGCCTTGAGCATGAAAATAGAAAGGCAGGATACAAACCTAATCTAATAAAGAGCCCTCTTCCTCCTCCTCCTCCTCCTGAGCCTGGGGCAGGACCGTAGCCTGAGAGAGAGAGGGTTGCACAGTTCCCTGATTCTTTTGGAGGAATTCCACACCACACATTTAAAGCTCTTACACCACTTGAAAGAGTCCAGGCTTTCCCTCAAGAATCCTGGGAACTGTAGTTTGCCAAGGGTGCTGAGAGATGTTAGATCTGTAGCAAACAGAGGTTCCCAGGATGTGTTGGGTGAATCTGTGACTCTTAGTGCAATGCTTCTTGAAATGTGTGGTTGTGACCATTGCCCTCATAACAGCACTGGGGTTCGGATTGTAGTGTGTGTGTGTGTGTGTGTGTGTTGCAGAATGGTTTAATTAGCTCATTCTCCTCCTAGCACATCGTCTTCATTCAACTCTGGCTGTTGAATGAATGCTTTCTTATAATCATTCTGATGTTTAAGTGGGCTTTGGCCTCCTTCCAGACAGCAGCTTGAAAGGGAAGCAGAGGAAAGCTCAAATGATGACAGAAGGCAGGGGCATCCCACAACCAAGAGTTTTGGTTTGGATGTGACACTTTGAGACTTCCCCAAGCCATCCCGAAGCCCCCATTTCACTCTGGTCCATCTGAGTATCTCCTTTCCACCCATGCCTCCCCCCCCCAAATATTCACAATTAAGAAATCAGAAAACAACCCCCACCTCTCTTTCGACAGAACTAGATGGAATGATCAGGCATAGCACCTCCTGCAGAGAGGATAAAACCAAAATGTTTCCAAGGGACACATTTATCAAGCAAGATATCTGCCCATAGCTCAGTCAGTAGAGTGTGAGACTCTGCATCTCAGGGTCGTGGGTTGGAGCCCCACGTTGGGCAAAATATTCCTGCATTGCAGGGGGTGGACTAGATGACTCTTGTGGTCCCTTCCAACTCTACAATTCCATGATATCCTGTGAGGAGTAGTCTGAAGTGAAGGCAGAAGACAGGAGTTGATCATCATGTGAGCTGCGCACAGGTGGGCTGAAGCGAGCTGCTGACCAGTCCTGTGGAGCCTCCTTTTATTGAGACAAATATGCAAGCTAGGCAGATACATTTTGGCCTGTGACCTTTACACACCTTTGGTCCCGAGATCGTGGGGTGGTACAAAGTTATTTTGGCACCTGTTTCCACCGCGTCATTTTCCCCTTGCACAGTGTATGACGAAGGTGACAAAAGGTCTCAGGGACAAAGGTTACAGACAGGACACCGCAGACTGCTGAGACCGCAAAAGGTCAGACAGAGGGAACGATGTTCCAGACAGCCATGACTTTGTCTGTGAGGGGGAGTATGCTACGCACCCCAGGGTCACGCGTGCAGGCAGACTGTGGCTGCCTGCTGGTGGGGAGTGTGCTCCCTCCGGACCCCACTGCCCACTCCGCGATTATCCCTACAGTAGTCAACTGAGTTTTACTCAAAATCAACACAGCCACGTAATTTGTGCCCATCAATTTAAATAGGTCTGCTGTGGAAAGGACTGATGTTGACTACAACCCTGATGTTTTCTGATTATTTTACAGAGCGTTTCCCTCAATACCAAAAAATGGAGGCAGAGACAATTTACTGAATTTCAAAACCACCGAAGCTTTATTGAATGAACGAATCAGTTTATTACAGTCACAAACCAGAATATGGACTTCTACAGAGATAGAGAAAATGTGGAAGAAGAAGAGTTTGGATTTGATATCCCGCTTTATCACTACCCTAAGGAGTCTCAAAGCAGCTAACATTCTCCTTTCCCTTCCTCCCCCACAACAAACAGGTGAGTGGGGCTGAGAGACTTCAGAGAAGTGTGACTGGCCCAAGGTCAGCCAGCAGCTGCATGTGGAGGAGCGGAGACGCGAAGCCGGTTCCCCAGATTACGAGACTACCGCTCTTAACCACTACACCACACTGGCTCTCATATATATGTAGGTTAAAATCAAAATCTATAAGCTAGAACACAGTAAAGAATACAGATGTGAAACTATTAAAATGTGTAGTTTAAGACCTTAACCGCTAATTTAAAATATGCATGTCAATGCTTTATTATAATTAAGGCAGGTAAAATAATTATTACTCTTAATAGTAGTCATTGCTATGAGGCTTCTTGAAGCAATTCAGAATACAATCAACATTAGCAGAACACTTTCCTTTACAAGGACAACTTAAAAAGCAACAATTTAAAAGCAATAAAAAAGTAATATTGCATAGGAAAGAATTCTAAAACAACAGCAACAAGACACAATGAAACAGCAAGCAACAATTGCCACTCCATCATCGCTGAGCCTTGAAACTTGTGTCTTCTCCCCATAATCGAAACTGACATCAAGTCTTATGTCATCTGGAAGAGAATGAAGGAGAAGAGAGATGAATTTCTGCCACCTTTACTGATTCACCAAATTGACCTGGCCCCCATTTACAAGGAGGCTTCCAGGGCTGGGGTTCTATTTATGGATCCTGCCTTTGGTGGCAACGACTCCTTCCAAGCCTGCAGTTTGGCCATCTTTGTGCTGTGGCAGGATTGCACAGCCACATGACCCAGGAGGTCTGCATCAAGCAAGGATGCTGCAGCTACTGAGTGGGCTCTCCTTAGTCTGGAAAGTGCGACTGAGGGAAGCGGCTGGCTCAGGGGGCGTGACCAGCCCTATTTATCGCTGGCGGGGCCGGGGATCTCCCTCTTTTGCCCGACTTGGTTTTTCGCCTGGGGGGGGGGGTGCGAGTTGACGTGCATCAGCAGGACTCCCCCTACTGGTGGTTAACCCTTCCCGGACCTCAAGCGGACGGGCTGAAGCCGGATAGTCGGTTAGGACCAATGCCTAAGCCAATACCACTCATCACCTGTAACCAATAAAGTTGTGGCCATATTTAGCCCATTGACCTGAAATAATTGTGGCATGTGTCTTTATTTCCACAGGCCCCAAACGGCTCTCCACAGGAACACAGTGGTGCATCTCATGTATGTGGGGGGGATTCCAACACTCCCCCCCCCAATCCCCAGCAAAGGAAAGATAAGGGAAGCATTTCCAGCATTTAAAAGAGCCCTCAGCACAATGCTGTTAGGACAGCAGCCCTGCCTGGAGAGCGAAGGGGGCTGCTAGGAAGGTCGTCAAAGCATCAAGGCATAGATGAGCCAAAGAATGCAATGAAAACTCTCTTAGAGTCAGAGTGACTGACAGGAAGACTGACAGAACCCCTGTCTGTTGCAGTTGATGGCTGAAGAGTTGAGAAACGGAGAAGGGGTAGAGAGAGGGGGGTGTATAGTGGCTAGAATTCTGGACTAGGGGGACCTGGGAGATCCGAGCGCAAATCCCCACTCAGTCATGAAGTGCACTGTTTGATGTTGGGTCCAGTCACTCTCATCCTAGCCTGCCTAACAGGTTTGTTGTGAGGGGAGAAACAGGGGGAAAGGCAAGCCATCAATGCCGCCTTGAACTGCTTGGATGAAAAGTGGGCTACGAATGTAATAAAAAGCATCCCCAAATAATGATCATGGAAGGTCTAGTCCAACCCCCTGCAATGCAGGAATCTGCAGCTGTACCTTCTGGGAATCGGGCCTGCAACCTTGGTGCTATCTGCAGCTCCCTCTAACCAGCTGAGCTGCAATGAGATTGGAGGGAGAATGGGAAGGCGGGTGGGAAGAGAAGTTAAGCTGTTCAGGAAGGGGTTAAATTCCATGGGGATGCTGGCCGTGTGGGGGACCCCAAGCCCTCGCCCCAGAAGATTAAAAGAAAGAAGCAGAAGACATCCTACTTACAGATTCACGATGCTGGCCATCTCTTCAGCTGAAATCCCCTCCTGTTTAAACTCAACTGCTTTAAAATGCTCACACAACACTAACTGTGAACCTTGCCTCCAACCCTATTGCTGTAGGCTTAGGCCCTTTACTTTGCCAGAGAATTGCTTACCCGCGTCCCCAGGACCGAGAAGAGAATAAAAAAATTCCAGGAAAGTTTCTTCTTTGGAGAAAAGAGTTTTATTGCAAATCTGTGCACAGAGACAGCCAGCAGAATATAGTTTCTGAAATCTGACTGTCCAGCAATACGCATTTGCAAGCCTTCTTATACTTTGAGAGTATTTACCCACCTCCCAGACCTCCCCCAAACCTTCCCCAATCAGCTGGCAAGTTTTCAACTCATTCCCTTTTAGGGCATATCAATATTTGCTGGCTAAGGCTGCTAGCTAAGCACTTCCTCTGCTGGTTAAGCATTTTCTCTGCTCAGTAAGCACCCCCTCCCACCTCCTTGTACACGTGTCTTCTTTTGCTAGCTAAGCATTCCCTTGTATCTCTTCTTATCTTGCATTACTTAAAGCAGAAGCAAAGCAGGAAACATCTTGCTAGTGGTTTTTAGTTGACAGCAGTTTCTGGCTAGGCAGGAAACGACCTTCTGACCTGTAGCTAACATCAGCAGTTTCAGATAGCTGGTTAGACAGGAAACGGCCTCCTGACCTGTCTGATTTAGACTTTGCAAATAACTGCATTTTTGAGTTTGAGCTTGTGTAGCCATCCTAGCAGAGTGCTGGAATTTACTATGTGTAGATAATATTAATGATTAACCGTTCCCTTCTCCCTTCACTCCCTCCTCTTCTTCTGAACAACCTAATACTTAGGTTCGTTCTGGGGTATGGGCCTATACTCCCTCATCACAGCGATGACTGTGGGTCCTAGCTTCCGTGACAGGAGTCTTTGCATCATTTGCTGCAAGCATTGCAATAAGCAGGGGATACAGAGGCAAAGAAGCAAAAGGATTAATAGCGGTCCTGCTAATAATACTATAATATTCCTGAGCCAACTGCCATCAGGGAGCCAGGAATACATCCAACCCCATGCATCACTCCCTGTGGCTTTCAGCGGGTTTTCAGCTATCATTGTTTCCATGTGGTTGATGGTGGCTGAAATATTTGCTGACTGGTCTGAAATGTACATGCAGCAATGGGAATGAATTAAGGCACAAACTCCGCCCTTAGAGGCAAGGACTACATCCAAAGCGTAACGATTTTGAAGGACTACCTCCCTTATCTCTGACATTTCCTTATTAATTGCTTTTAAGGCCGAGATGGTGGAGTTAAACAAAGCCTCGGTCCAGTTTGCCAATCTATGCAGATCCTGGTAATTCATGGCTACACCCAAAGGGGGTAGAAGGGACCTAGAGATGGCTGTGCCGGTATACTGGTTAATAGGTGATTTCGCGTCCCTTTTGTTACGCAGACGGACTGTTGGGAGCTTATCCATCTTATACACCAGGGGTACGACTACTCCTAAAGTACAGGTTCCAGAAAAGGCAGAGGGGATTTCTTTGTAGGCTCTTGTGCCGCAGAGCAACCACAAATCAGACTGGAGCAGGCAGTTAGATCTGCTGCGCGCCGTCATCCAGGTAAACCAAGTATAAAAATCGACACACATAGCATCATAAATGGAAGTACCTTTTTGGAAGCAGGAAGATCCATTAATATACTCATAAGTCCAATTGCAATATGGATAGTGACCTAAAAAATTGCTGCTGTTATGATTGAAACGGAGACAACGAGGTGCCTGTTCCATGAGTGACAGAAACACTGGGGGTGAATAGGTGCGACCATCTGACATAAGATTACTAATTCTAAATGACTCATTTATTGGAATACTATGCAGTAGTATGCCAGGCTTCTTAAATTGAGGAGGGATATGCATACAAACCCAACATTCAGAAAGATTAAGCATAGAAGAGAAACGATCTATATCTCTAACATAGGTATTATTACTCCAAATCTGATGATAGGGCTCTGACCGGTCGGTTTTCCGTATATGTGAGTCATCTCCCAGACCCAACCCAAGTAGGGCGAGTACCAGAAGGGTCAAGGGGATGGGGGCTGGTTGTTCCCTCCCACAAAATCGGTGACGCTCATGCCAGCAAAAGAAAACACACATCCATATGACAAGAGCGGTTGAGATAACCCCTATCCACCAACCCCAATCCTTCCATGGTTCCTCCCACCAATATTCAGGGGGTGTGCTCATTGTTGAAGAGCTCACTGATATTTGTGCCTAACTACCTGTTGAGCCTCAAGGATGAGAGTCCACTGGTGAGCTGATGCTCCTACTACGTGGGTCAACTTTTCTGCTAACCCTGATGGGTGGATTGAACCACTTGTTTAGCAATTTCAATGCACACCTGGTTAAGGCTCCCACCCCTGCAATACTTGCATTAAGATAGGTTCCGTCCCATCTATCGCCTGCATTAAGAGTAGGACCTGGTCTATCAAATGAGGTTGGTACAGTGCTCTACCTCCCATATAACAGTTGACTACCCTCCCACAGCAGCAAGAGCGGTCTAGAACTCGATAGATTTCGACCGTCTCTGCAACTTCCCGTATGAGCACTATCCACGCGTGCTGGGCAGTGGTGTGGGAGAGGAGCCACAACGGGGCAGTGGGGTGTTTTAAAACGGCAATCTCATCAAATCCCAGTTTCCAATAGCCATAGAGCACACCATCTCTTACCACCGGCAAGACGAACCAGTCGTAGCAGAGGCCATCAGGCCAATAAATGCGGTATGGCTCAGTGAGGTCAGGGCTGTGGGACATAGAGCAGATAACAAAAAGAAAAGAGAAAGTCCCTACGGAAATATTAAATGTCCTGGTGAACTTCCTGGGTTAGTCCCGGCACGGAGTTGGGGACGCTGCCCGCGGGCGCCCCTCCCATCCAATTCTTCAGCTGTGCGTTGAGATATCAGCTTCCGGTGTGATATCAGCAGAGCGGTCGTCTGCCAGGCGTCTGGAGATGGTCAGCCGAAGGGAGTTCTCTGGATCTGGTGTTACTGTCCAATCTGAGATGGCTTTCTTCACTCGAGTATGGTGGACCCACGGGGTGATGCCGGCAACCTTCACAGCAGTAGGTGTAGAGAGTAGCACAGTATAGGGTCCCCTCCAGCAGGGCTGTAGGGGGGCTCGCTGCCAGTCTTTCACCCACACTTCGTCACCTGGCTCGAACTGATGGAACGGTTCAGTCAACACACATGGGGTGCGAGCCTGGGTCCACCTGTTGAGATAAGAGAAAACTTGGGAGAGTGACTGTACATAATTATTCAATTGCACATCTTGGCTAGCATATGGAGTCAACATTCTAACATATGGAACTGGTCTTCCAAACAGAATTTCAAAAGGTGACAGGTGGGTTCGCTTTGACGGGAGACTGCGGACCCTGAGTAATGCCAAGGGCAACATGGTCACCCAATTAGACCCGGTTTCCTGAGTCAGCTTGGACAGCTGATTCTTTAGAGTTCTGTTCATTCTCTCTACTTTTCCAGAACTCTGGGGTCTATAAGCAGTATGCAGCTTCCAGTTGATCTGGAGCGCTTTTGCCAGCCCCTGTAGGACTGCATGAACAAATGCTGGTCCATTATCAGATCCTATGGACCTTGGCAATCCATAGCGAGGGATGATTTCCCTAAGCAGGCACCTGGTTACTTCAAATGCCTTTTCAGTCTTTGTGGGCCATGCTTCGACCCATCCGGTGTAGGTGCACACTGCCACCAGCAGATAGTGGTGTAGTCCACAACGGGGTAATTCAGTAAAGTCCACGACAAGATCTTCCATAGGTGCCGTTCCACTGTGCTGAATCCCTGGGGGAGCCAGTGGTCCGGTTCTGGGATTATTCTTTTGACACAGCAGGCATTTCCTGGAGATCTGGGCTGCCAGTTGGTAGAGGTGGGCTATGTAGAAGCACTTTTCCAGCTGCTTGGTTGTAGCATCTGGTCCTATGTGGGTTGAATCATGGTATCTCTGAGTAACCTGCCGAGAAAGGGACTCTGGAATCCATATCCTGTCATCAGGGGTAAGGTACCATCCTTCTTTGGACAATGTCAGCTCCTGAGCATCTGCAGTGTCCCTTTCCTGCTTCGTATAAGCTGGCTTGTCAGTGGTGCTTAAAATCTCTTCTGGGACCAGGGCTCCAATAACCGAAGCGGGGGCCAGTTCCCGGGCTGCTTCTTTGGCCACTTTGTCTGCCAATCGATTTCCTCTGGCCACTTCCCCTGGTCCAGTCTTGTGGCCATAGCAATGGATAACTGCTACCGCTTCAGGCTCCCATACAGCATCCAGAAGGTTCAACAAAGCTTGTGGGTGGGCCACCTGGTTTCCTCTGGAGGTAAGCAAACCTCTCTCTTTCCATAAGGCTCCATGGGCGTGTAAGGTCAGGAATGCATACTTAGAATCAGTATAGATGTTTATCTTCTGTCCCTTTGCCAGGCTCAGGGCTCTGGTAAGCGCAGTTAGTTCTGCCAGCTGGGCCGATGTTCCAGGCGGGAGTGACTTTGCTTCGACCACCTGGTCGTCCAGGGCTACCACTGCATAGCCTGCTTTTCGCTGCCCAGCCTCGACAAAGCTGCTTCCATCCACAAACCATGAAAGCCAGTGGGGGTCTGCTTCGTCTTTGAGATCAGGCCTGCTGGAATATACTTCGTCCATTACTTCAATGCAGTCGTGCGTCTTCTCCTCACCTTCTCCTACCGGCAACAGGGTAGCTGGGTTGAGGGCGGTGGTGACCTGGAACTTCAAACGTGGGTGCAACAATAACATCTGGCACTTTCTCATTTTTGCTTGGGAGAGGAAATAGGTGCCCTTCATGTCAAGCAGAGCTGGGACTGCATGCGGGGTCACACAAACAGTGTCTTGGCCAAAAGTAAATTTGTCTGCTTTGTTCAATAGGGTGGCTACTGCCACAACTGCTCTCATGCACGGTGGTAAGCCTTGTTCTGTAGGCGTCAGGCGCTCAGATAGGTATGCCACGGGCTGCTGCCAGCTTCCCAATTTTTGACATAGCACTCCCTTTGCTGTTCCCTGGTCTTCATCCACAAACAGGGAGAAAGGCTTTTCAGGATTTGGGATGCCCAGCGCTGGTGCTTGCTGCAATGCCCTTTTCAGATCCTTGAAGGCCTGTTGTTGCTCTTCTTTCCACACAAAGGGGTCCTTTTCAGTTCCTCTGGTTGATTCATGCAGAGGCTTGGCAATTGTGCTGTAGTTTGGTATCCATATTCTACAGAATCCTGCCGAGCCCAAAAAACCACGAAGTTCCCTGCGATTCTTTGGCTCTGGAATCTGGATGATGGCTTGCTTCCTTTCTTCCCTTAGGGTCCGTCGCTGATGGGATATATCAAATCCAAGGTATTTTACGATGGGTTGGCATATTTGGGCCTTTTTCTTAGATACTCGGTATCCTGCTTCAGCCAGATGATTTAACAAGTCCTTGGTGGCTTCCATACACGTGTCCTCGTCTGAACAGGCCAAAAGAAGGTCATCTGCGTACTGCAACAGAATCCTGTGTGGGCTGGTGGGGAAGCTAGACAGGTCCGAGGCCAATGCAACCCCAAAAAGGGTTGGAGAATTCTTGAAGCCTTGTGGAAGCCTTGTCCACGTGTATTGCACCCTGGTGCCTGTTCCTGGATCTGTCCATTGAAATGCAAACAGGGGTTGGCTTTCTTCTGCCAAACGGCAACAAAAGAATGCATCCTTCAAGTCCAGTACTGTGAAATAACATGCGGTGGGAGGGATTAGACTCAACAGCGTGTAAGGATTGGGCACATTGGGGTGGAGGGTTTCCACGGCTTGGTTAACTAATCTAAGGTCTTGGACCGGGCGATACGAGTTATCTTCCTTCTTCACCGGCAAGAGTGGGGTGTTCCACTGAGATTGACACTGCCTCAGGATGCCATGGCGAAGTAACCGTTCCAAATGTACCCATACTCCTTCTGCAGCTCGCCGGGGGATAGGGTACTGGTTCACAGCCACAGGGTTGGCGAACGGTTTGGGCTTGACTATTATAGGTGGGATGTTCTTTGCCATTCCGGGCGGGTTGCCTTCTGCCCATACACCAGGGTTAACCTTTTGCAGGAGGTCTTCTGGAATAATCCCCTCCTCTTCTTTTACCATCATTAAGCGCCAATGTTCCCTCAAGGGTACCTCTAAGGAGAACTCCCCTGCCGGCCCTGTGGTCATTGCCACTTCCCCTGTTGGTTGGAAGGAGATCTGGGCTTGCAATTTTGATAGCAGGTCTCGGCCCAATAATGGGATAGGGCACTCTGGTATATACAAAAACTTGTGTTGGACCACTTGGCCACCCAGGCGACAGACAACAGATTGCAGGAATGGGGCTCTTTGTGATTTGCCTGTAGCTCCTATTATGTTAATTGTTTGCTTGGTGGGCTTGGACACTGGTACTGGCAAAACAGAGTGGGCGGCTCCTGTGTCAACCATGAAGGGGATGGTTCGGTTCCCTGTTTGTATTTTGACCATGGGCTCACGGGAACCTAAATCAGCTGGGCCCGGTCTGTCCTAATATTCTTCCTCTTCTCTCAGGCTCATTGCGCCGGGTTGTCTTTGGGCTGGAGGGTGCCAGGGAGGCCCTTGTCCACGTCCTCTACCCCTGCCTGCATTTGCCGATGTCCAGGGTCTCAGTCCCTGTCCAGGTCCCTCGGGGATTGGGCCTGGGATTCGCTCTCCTCTTCCCCTTCCACCTGAGTGAGCCTGTGGGCATTCTCTTTTCCAGTGCCCTTCCTGCCGGCAGATGGCGCACTGGTTCCTTCCCAGACGGCCTTGCCCTCCTCCCCGGGCACTTCCTCTTCCCTGAGGGGTGGGTGCGGTAGCCTGTAGCGCCATCAACTTCTTTGCTTGATACTTCTCCTTTTTCTTCTGCGCCTCTTCCTCCCTCTGATTATAGGTGGTTTGAGCCAGTTCTAACATCCACTCTAGGGTGTGGCCCATGAACCCCTCGTTTTTTTGAATCTTTCGACGGACATCGGCTGCCGCTTGCGCTACAAAGGCAGCTTTTAAGATAGGGGCGTTGGCAGCCTCATCTGGGTCCACAGGAGTATACTGGCGGTAAGCTTCCTTCAGGCGTTCTAAATATGCTCCTGGGGCCTCTTCATTTCCCTGCACTACCTCTCTAACCTTTACAAAGTTGGTGGGTTTCCTGGCTGCCCTTCTCATTCCATTTAATACATTCTGGCGGTAGGTAGTGAGGATGTTCTGGCCACCAGTAGTTTGATAATCCCAATTCGGGGTGTTTTCAGGATACCCTGCTGCAATAGCTGGATCCTGCACTCCCTGCGCTCTCATGTGTGCTCGGGCTTCAGCATGGATGCGCCTAGTCTCTTCTGTGGTTAGCAGCGCATCCATTAAATACTGCACATCATCAAAGGTGGGATTATAAGTTTTAAAAATCCCTTCAAACAGCTTTATGATTTTCGCTGGGTTTTCCTCAAATGAAGGATTTTGATTTCTCCAATTACAGACATCTGCACTCGAAAAGGGTATATGCTGGACCGTGTAGGTCCGTTCTGCTGCTGCCCCATTAGCTCCTGGAGGTCCCGGTGGGTCATAAACCCTTCGGAGGGGTAGTACTCCGGCTGCCTGATCCCTCCTGGTTTTCTCATACTGTCTATGAGACATAACTTTCTTCGCTGCCTGTCCCCACTTACGTTGCCATCTCTTTCTCTTGTCAGGGGTGCAGCATTCTGCTGCCTCAACTAACAAGGGACTCACATCCAATTTTTCCGCATAGGGGCTTACGTATGCCGTAATGCGTTCCTCCTGTTCCGTGGTCCACCTCATATTCTTCTCAGTCCATCTTATCAACTCCTCTATAAATTCCTCATCATCTTCTTCCTCCTTCTTTTCCTCTAACTCATCATTCATTAACAAGTTGCTGTCCCTTTTTTCTAGACTTGGTGCAGGGCTTGCTTGGGCCTGGGGACCGGCTCCTCCCGGTGCCTGGAGACCTGGGCCTGGGGGATTTGCCAGAGGGGCAGTTGGTGGAGCATAGGGTGGCGGTGGTTTGATGACTTCCCCCTCCTCATCTTCTGGGTCTGGTATCACTGGGGGCTTTTCTGACTTCCCTGCCGGTCGAACTGCACAAACTGTACTTTGTGGGGCGTCGCCTTGGCAGGCTTTCAACCATGGTGGGTTCTTTTCTACATTGGTTTTCCAAGTAGAAATGTAAGGGATTTGGTCGGGGTGGGCATTCAATATGTTCTGATATAATGGACTGATTAGTTGCAAATCAAAGCTTCCTCCTGACGGCCAATTAGTTTGTGCGGGCCAGTCAACTTCACACAATGTCCTCATTCTCTGTCTTCTTAATTTAATTCCCCAGTCATAACTTTTTGTGGCGGCTTTCCAATTGTTTAAAAAGCATTCCAGGGGACTACATTGGCTTGCCCCAGACCCCATTTTTTTTTTCCTTCAGATACTCCTCTCCTAACTGGGTTATAAATTCTTTCACACACCAAATAATACAGATTGTGGCCTGCACGAGGTCGCCCTGGCAGAAAACGCACAACCCTGCAATCGCTCGACCAAGGGGCACTAATACCCCGGCCCACACTTGACAATTCAATCACCGGAGTATCTGACATGCAACACACACAACATACAAATCACATCAATATAATTTCCCCTCCTTCCTCTGTTCCAAATTTATGCTGGTGGCATTCTCCTGCACAACCAGTCCCCTTATTCCTGGTGGCTGGCACTGTACTGCACAACCAATCCCCTTGTTCCTGGCTGGCACTGTACTGCCACAGCCAGGTGAGGCTGATCAGGCCTCGCCCTTTCCCTTGGGCTTACCTTTTTTCGCTGCAGACCCCTTCTGGCCAGTTCTCTTTTCTCCCTCGACCTGTGTCTCCACTCCGGAGCGGTGTGGCTGGTTCCCCCCACGAATTGGCAGGGTGCGCGCTTGGAGCCTGCAAAACGCCGATCCGAGCTGTTCACCGAGGTCGAGCCTGGCCCTCCCCGGCCCTCTGGGGTGGGGCAAAGATTCCCGGCCAATGCACCAAGCTGTAGGCTTAGGCCCTTTACTTTGCCAGAGAATTGCTTACCCGCGTCCCCAGGACCGAGAAGAGAATAAAAAAATTCCAGGAAAGTTTCTTCTTTGGAGAAAAGAGTTTTATTGCAAATCTGTGCACAGAGACAGCCAGCAGAATATAGTTTCTGAAATCTGACTGTCCAGCAATACGCATTTGCAAGCCTTCTTATACTTTGAGAGTATTTACCCACCTCCCAGACCTCCCCCAAACCTTCCCCAATCAGCTGGCAAGTTTTCAACTCATTCCCTTTTAGGGCATATCAATATTTGCTGGCTAAGGCTGCTAGCTAAGCACTTCCTCTGCTGGTTAAGCATTTTCTCTGCTCAGTAAGCACCCCCTCCCACCTCCTTGTACACGTGTCTTCTTTTGCTAGCTAAGCATTCCCTTGTATCTCTTCTTATCTTGCATTACTTAAAGCAGAAGCAAAGCAGGAAACATCTTGCTAGTGGTTTTTAGTTGACAGCAGTTTCTGGCTAGGCAGGAAACGACCTTCTGACCTGTAGCTAACATCAGCAGTTTCAGATAGCTGGTTAGACAGGAAACGGCCTCCTGACCTGTCTGATTTAGACTTTGCAAATAACTGCATTTTTGAGTTTGAGCTTGTGTAGCCATCCTAGCAGAGTGCTGGAATTTACTATGTGTAGATAATATTAATGATTAACCGTTCCCTTCTCCCTTCACTGCGACTCCTCTCTGTCTAAAGTATACAGGAAAATAGGTGCACAAAATATACAGAGGAAAATGAAATGATAAAGTGAAAGCATTTGCTGAAATACAGTAGAGAACTCACGCCTCCCGAGTTGAGGGAGGCCTTGCTTTGCATGCAGGAGATCCCAGGTTCAGTCCAGGATCTCCACTAGACAGGGCTGGGACTGCCCCTGTCTGAAAACCCTGCAGCGCTGCTGCCAGTCAGTGTAGGCAGTGCTAGGCTAGATTGACTCTGTCAAGTGCAACTTCCTATGAATGCTCCTCTTATACGATTTCTCGAGACACAAGCAAGCTACCTTATCAACGAGTTGTGAGAGTTTATTCATGACTTTTAACAAACAGCAGAAACCATTTTATTATTTCTATGTGAGTACAGAAATCCTGAATATGAAAGGAAGGAAACCTCCTGCCTCTGCAATAAAGGCAGCTGCACTGCTAGGTGAGCTGTCCCGATGCCAACTGAAACAGACCCTCCAAAGGTGAAAAGGGAATTTTGAGCATCTGAGCACAACTGGGCCGTCTTCTGCGTTAACGTGAAGTGCAGGAAGTGATTGCCTTGAGCAGGGGTAGGCAAGCGAAGGCCCGGGGGCCGGACAGTCCGGGAATCAATGTGTTTTTCCATGAGCAGAATGTGTCCTTTCATTTAAAATGCATCTCTGGGTTCTTGGTGGGGCATAGGAATTCGTTCATTTTCTCTCTCCAAAATATAGTCCAGCCCCCCACATGCTGTGAGGGACGGTGGACCAGCCCACGGCTGAAAAAGGTTGCTGACCTCTGGCCCTTGCTGATTCTACTGAGTCCATCAGTAGATTGTTGTGAAGTGACCTGGCATTTTTAATGAAGTGCAATATAGGCTTGTCTTACATCTTTAACAACAACAACAACACAGTAAATTGCACAGAAGAATTCCATGTTGCCTGTGGGAGCGGCTGGGTAGACCTCTTTGCAGCTGCATGATCCATGCATTTGATCTATAAGCAACTGGTCAATCTTCATAATTGGCTCTGGCTTCGTGTAGGAGATCGAACGCATTCTTCTAGTTCTCAGCCCTGTATTCCACCCCCACCCCCCTCCTCCTATACTCGGACGGTGCCGACTACTCATCTCTACAGAGTGAAATGTTTATGAGTCCTGCAGATCTAGTCTCAGACGTCAAAGCTCTACCCCAAAGACGGGGGAGCCTGTGACCTTCTAGAGCATACATTTCTTTGGACTGCTATATGCTGAAGTGAACAAATGTTTTGTCTGAAACCCTTGAGAGCTTCTGTGGGCCGCCCTAGAGACCACTGGGCTAGAGGGATCATGGGGATGACTTGTTCCACAACAGCAGATGGCATGCAGAAATTTAAACTGTAGCAAAGGGAGGTAAACTGTCTAGCTAGCATGCACTCCTCTTAGCCAAAGCCCCAAGAATTGCAAGCGTGGAGCCACACAAACACGCCTGATCTCGACACTGTCTTGGGGGAAACTCCTGATGCTGGAAAATTCATGTGCTCAATTTCTGCTCATTGAGACAGGAGCCAAAGAAAGCACACGCAGAGTAGGGGAGCTCATAAAAAAGGTTTCTTTGGGAGGGGGTGGGTTGAGGTTTGCTCCCATGTGAAAGCGAAAGAGCAGGCTTTCACAGAGAAAGGAGCAGAGTAAGGCGGAACCTACTGGGACCCGTGCTTTCCAGGCACGCTGACGGGAGGGATGAGTCCAGCATTGCATTGTTGGGTCGTATTTCCAGTGACAACTATTTATGACAGAGGTTTACAGAAAATTGATCTAAACCCTCTGCTTGTAAGAGGCTATGGGCATTTGAAGAAGCCCATCATAATCTTTACATGAAATGTATCTTTAGAACACCGGTGGCGTCATGTCCCCATTTGTTGCCTTAGTTTCTCCATCAATGCACCACCCACAATTTGCCACCATATTGGCATCAGGTGTTCTCCAGGCCAGTGAATGTCAGCAACCCCTTCTTCTCAAGCTGCTTCCCCAGTTTCATCCAAAATAGAAAGAAATGCCATTTGGTGGCCCAGTGAGAAGCTTTGGGAAGTAATGAAATACATTTCTGAAAGTTATTTATGGATGCACAAGGTCACCACATCTTTGCTTAAGGTGAATGGAAAGGAACATTTCCCCAGGCGGCACACCACTGTCCCCGAATCTCGTCCGCTGCTTGGTCATTTCAACAGATTGTGTGTACATTTCAGAAAGCTTCCCCTTGCCTACAAATGAAGTGCATGATTTTTCAAAAACTTATTAATGCCCCGTGCTTTTACTTCTGGTGTGGTAAAAAATGGCAGAATCTGGCTATCATTTAAAGCAGTGTAAGACGCTGGTTTACGTTTCCCCTCACATTTGGTGACTAGGTAGGGATATGCAGTTTTGTGTTTTGTTTTTTGAAGAGTTGCTAAGGAGTCCTGCTGCTTCCGAGTTTTATTTTGGGGGTTGTTGTTGTTTTTGTTTACAAAAAGGTAGTCCAGTTGTAACCCTTTTCTAGGTACAATTCTGTACATTCTGGTACTACCTGTTCACTCATGGTCCCTCCAAATCCCTTTGTTTCTTTTAGCAATGTGCCCTTGTGTATCTGCACAAGCTTTTCAAAGCCTGCTACCTTTGCTTACAGAATTTCTCCTGAGGGGCGCTTTGAACATGTCCCGTAATACATGTGGATAAAAGGAATCGCCTTTGTTAATTTCAAAAGCCATTTTATTTCTTCCATGATTTTCCTCTCTTGTTAATTTATTTTGTAAAAGCAAGTGGGGTTTAGTCACCAAAGAGGTGGAGTCTGTGGTTTTGCTCAATAGGTCATGGTCATTTCAAGAGCCATAGGGCCTGAGATGGTTCCAGCTCTAATTTACGTGTAAGATTAGGAGTCCAAGAATGTGGAATCAGTACTGCAGAAGGTCAGTTCTGACATACTTCCCCCCTAAATAGTGGGTGAAGTCCTTTTGGAAAGGACTCAAAGGTTTCAAAGTGTCAAGTTTTGCTGTACTGAAGGACTGTCCATATCTAATCTATTAGAACACTGAACCCTCCTCCCCACTCCAGGAATTTTGCTATCCAGTTGCTCATCTCATTTCCATGGAGGACATTCCGAGAAAGAAAAGTGGGTTTGAATTTGGATAATAAAAGTTTCCAGTCGAGTAGATTTATATATTTTAGTGAAGGTAAGCAACTTAAAATGACCCCAGACCCAGTAAAACTCATTACAAAGAGAAGAGAAACAACATTTAAAAGCAGATACAAATAATGAGGCATTATTCTTTTCTCAAGAAGCCAGCAAAATTTCATCTTTCCTGTTTTATTTTAAGCATGCTTTTTATTCAGGTGTTTAACAAACAACAAGGTGGTAAGCGGAGACCCATTCAGATAAACCGCAGGCAGAGCGAGCCTGTGGCCGTGGGACTCGGCGGGTGCCAGAAGCCCCCCCAGAAGCGAGGAAGGGACCTCGTAAGAGGCTCCGGATCGTGAACGGGGGAGCGGCGCTGTGAGTTCATCGCTCTTTTCGCGGAAGTGAAGCCGCGCTGCTGTTGCTGATGAGCGCCGACCTTTCTTCTTGAAAAACATCGAAATTGGCTGCAATCTACCCGTGAGTAAGGGGTACCAAAGAACTGATTAAGGATTAATTTAAATTTGTCTATTTCGGCTGAAAACGGGAGGCGAGTAACAGGAAGTCCGCCTTCCGGTCCTGCTAATCAGAGCAAAGCAAAAGAACCCGATGCGGGCTGAAGCGCTAAAAAGAGACTTTGAAAGAAGTAAGAAGGGGCATTAATAGACTGTGTGTTTCTAGAAATTGAAAAGAGTGAAGAAGTAAATTTTTTGGTTCATTGTGTTAGAGAATCCTCCTCCTACTGTGAAGAGATGTGGAATTGAAGGGGATAACCGAGTTATTGGACTGCCAGTGTTGTAAAGGAGTACTGTCAGGCTGCTGAAACTTTTTTCTTAATATAAACTGTTGCATTGATGGATACACTATCACTTTAATACTGTCATTGAAACCTCTCCGTTACCTTGTGGCACTAATTTGAAACAGAATTTTCTGAAAGCCTCCTTTCTGAACTTGGGGACTTCAGTTGAAATAGGAGCTTTGATGGTGGAAAAGAAACTTTCTTTCCTATGAAAACCCCCCCTAGTGGATTTGCGGAGGCATTGAGGTCTGGGAACTGTATCCTATTGGGATTTTTTGTGGTTTAATTGTTTATACTCTGGGCTTGCCTTTCTCATGGATTGAAAGACTATTTGACCTTGAACAGCAGCTGGGGAATGAGTGGCCCAGCGAAAACAAGAGCAGCTAAAGCTAAGGAAGCTTTAGCTGAGGAAGCTAAAGAAAAGAAAAAAGATAAGAGAGCTGGGCAGCTTGTCCAAACAACCTTGATTCATCATCGTAGATCCTCGGTGCCAACTGTGCTGACGGCGCAGGAGGAAGAAGTTGAAACGCCTGCTACAGAAGAAATGGCAGCTGGAGGAACTGATCCAGTCTTGAAACAAATTTTGGAACAACTGGCACTTTTGAATAAGAAGGTGGACGATCAGTCATCTAAAATTGATAGAGCTACATCTACTATCAGCAAGTTAACAGATCAGGTTTCGCAGCACACTCAGGCTATTGAGAAACTGCAAGGAGCTACGGCGGAGAACTACAAACTAGCTGCGGAAGCCAATCAAAAAGCTGAGCAAGCGTGCAAGAAGGTGGAAGAGATCAAAGGGGAAGTAAGACCTTTGAAAAGACAGGTAGGAGAACAGCAAGCCTACCTGTCAATGGTGGAACTGAAAAGTAAGGAATGTAATCTTAGGCTGAGGGCTGTCCCAGAGTTGGAACAGGGCAACCTAGAGAAATTCTTGACGGAGTTGTTTTCTAAATTTTGGGGGGTTGAAGAAGATAAAGATTTCAGGATTGTGACGGCCTTCAGATTGGGAAGATCGGTTAAGAAAGATAAGTCCAGAGACTGTTTGGTTTGTTTGAGAACAAGAGAGGAAAGAGACAAGATATTAGGCCAACATTTTAAAAAATCCCTGGAAGTTGAAGGCAAAAGGGCAGAAATTTATAGAGACATTCCTAAATATTTGCTGGACCTTAGAGCCACATACACAGACTTGGCCAAATTGTTAAGATACAACGCAATCCCTTATAGGTGGGAATTTCCTCAAGGTCTGTCATTCACCTATAGAGGAAAGAAGGTAAGAATTAAAACACCAGAAGACCACCAGAAGTTCCTACACGACAACGAGGAGGACCTCCAAAAGAGAGCTGCAGATTCCTGGCCTCCACCACCGGGATTACCACCAGGATCCATACCATCTGGAGGCGGCCCGGCACCACAGCTTCCGGAAAAGGACGACAAATTAGATACCCAACTGTGATACCCAAGAAGTAGGCCGGGATGTCTCTACAGCTTCTTAGTTGGAATATAAATGGCGGGAATTCTCCAGAAAAACGCAGAAAAGTATTTCATATTTTGAAAAAAGAACAATTGGACATTATTTGCCTGCAAGAAACGCATGTGACAAGACTCCACAGAAAAGTGTTAATCAATAAAAGGTTAGGCCAAGAATTTATTTCATCGGATAAAGTTAAGAAAAGAGGAGTGGTGATTTACGCAAAGGAGAACTTGTCCCCAAAATTTGTATTTAAAGATGAACAGGGCAGAATTTTGGCAATTGAAATCCAGACACAAGGAGAAAAGTTTTTAATTCTAGGAATCTACGCCCCAAATGATGGAAAATCGGAATTTTTTAAGAAGCTGCACAAGATTATGCTGGACTATTTGGACTACAACAACATTATTATGTTGGGAGATATGAACGGTGTCGCCTCAGTGAATATGGATAAGTCACAAAGTGCTAATATAACGAAAGATGGCAGACTACCAAAAACCTTTTTTGAAATGACTGACAATTTGGATTTGATTGACATATGGAGGATCAAGAACCCTCTAGGGAAAGAAGGAACTTTTTTTTCTGAGGCCCATATGACATGGACGCGAATCGACCAAATATGGATAACTAGAGGGCTGGCACCTAAGACCAGAAAAGTGGAAATCTGCCCAAAAACCTGCTCCGACCACAACGCCTTGAGAATGGAACTGAGACTAAATACAACCGGATCGTTCAGATGGAGAATGAATGACGCTTTGTTAAGAGATCAGGAGATTGTTAAGAAGGCCCAAAAAGTTTTAAAGGACTATTTTGAAATAAACTTAAAGACAAATGTGGAAAAAAGAATAATCTGGGACGCAAGTAAAGCAGTTATGAGAGGGTTTCTAATACAACAGAACACGATTAAAAAAAGACTCTGGAATGAAAAGAAGGAGAAGATCTTGGAGAAAATAAGAGAAGGAGAGAGAAAACTGAGATCCAGGCCTAAATCAAAGGAAGTATTGAGAGAAGTGAAGTTTTTCCAGGCACAATATTCGAAACTGATAAATCAAGAGGTGGAATGGAAAATTAAACAAATGAAACAAAGATCCTTTGAATCTGCTAACAAATGTGGAAAATTGTTGGCTTGGCAGTTGAAAAAGAGACAAAAACTTAACACAGTTACAAATCTAGAGATTGAAGGGAGAATGGTTCAGAAACCCGACGAAATTAGAAAGTCCTTCCAGAGATATTTCAAAGAACTTTATTCTCAAAGGCCACAAAAAAGCTCAGAGGTGGACCAATTTGTTATAACTAATGGATTACAAAAAATACCCCAGGAAATGAGAGCAATCCTGAACTGTAATATTACAACTCAAGAAATTGAATGCGCCATTCAGAACCTTCAACTGGGCAAATCTCCGGGACCTGATGGGCTTACTTCCAAATATTATAAGGTACTGAAGGATTCATTGATACAACCATTGTTGGAAGTTTGCAACCAGATTATGGAGGGGAGGAAGGCACCGGAAACGTGGAAAGAAGCTTTCATCACGTTGATCCCAAAACTAGAATCTGAAAAAACTCAACTTAAAAACTACCGTCCTATCTCACTCCTAAATGTGGATTACAAAATTTTTGCAGACATTTTGGCAAGTAGGTTTAAGAAAGTCTTAAATGAAGTGATTCATAAGGACCAAGCAGGCTTTCTCCCTGGTAGGCATTTATTTGACAACACAAGAAACATCATCGACATTTTGGAGTTTTTACAGATTAATTCAAACACAAGAGCGGTGTTGATTTTTATTGATGCGGAGAAGGCCTTTGACAACATTTCTTGGCTGTTTATGAAGAAAAATTTGGAAAGGATGGGAGTAGGGCGGGGGTTTGAAAATGGAATAGAAGCAATTTATTCAGAACAAAAAGCTAAATTGATAGTAAACAACGTGGTGACAGAGGAGTTCAAAATTGAAAAAGGGACACGACAGGGGTGCCCTCTATCTCCTCTGTTGTTTATTTCAGTCCTGGAGGTGCTATTGAACATGATTAGAAATGACCGGTTGACACAGGGAATTGTGGTCGGAGAGAAACAATATAAACTGAAAGCTTTTGCAGATGACTTGGTATTAACATTACAGGAGCCAGCCTCTAGTACTAAAAGAGCGTTAGAATTAATTTCTGACTTTGGTCGGGTGGCGGGATTCAAGCTGAATAAACAAAAAACTAAAGTTTTAGTAAAAAACTTGACAATTACTGAAATAGAGGAGTTCAGAAAAGAAACAGAACTAAATGTGGTCAAAAAAGTAAAGTACCTAGGGGTCCATTTGACCTCCAAAAATTTGAATTTATTTAAGGACAACTATGAGAAATGTTGGTTAGAGATCAAAAGAGATCTGGAAATATGGTCAAGATTAAAACTTTCCTTGCTGGGCAGAATAGCTGCTATAAAGATGAATGTATTGCCGAAAATGCTATTTTTGTTTCAGGCCCTCCAGATCGTGGATAAGGTGGAATGTTTTGGAAAATGGCAGAGGGATTTATCTAAATTTGTCTGGCAGGGCAAAAAGCCCCGAATAAAGTTTAAAATACTAACAGATGCGAAAGAAAGAGGGGGGTTTGCCCTGCCGGACTTGAGGTTATATTATGAAGCAGCAGCCCTCTGCTGGTTGAAGGATTGGATTTTATTGGAGAACACCGATGTCCTTGACCTGGAGGGATTTGATAATGCTTTTGGGTGGCATGCATATTTGTGGTATGACAAGGTTAAAGTTCATAAATTGTTCAAAAACCATATTGTCAGAAGGGCAATTTTCATGGTCTGGTCAAAATATAAAGACTTATTGGAGAGTAAAACTCCGAGGTGGCTCTCACCGATGGAGGCCAAAGCACGTAAAAGACTCAATATGGAGGCCCACTGGCCTAAATATTGGGAAATAATTGAAAAAATTGGAGATAAATGGAGGTTACAGAGTATGGAAAAGTTAAAAAACAAGGTGCGAGATTGGTTGCATTATGCTCAAATCCAGGAAGTTTTTAAAGCAGACAAAAAAGTGGGTTTTCAGGAGGAAAAATCGAAACTAGAAACAGAGTTGCTTGAGCCAAAATCTAAGCTAATTTCGAGAATGTATAACTTGCTGCTTAAATGGAACACACAGGATGAGATGGTCAAATCCTCTATGATAAAGTGGGCACAGGACTTGGGGCATAACATTATGTTTGAAGACTGGGAAAGGTTATGGAACACCGGAATGAAATTCACGGCATGTACTGCCTTGAAGGAAAACATTATGAAAATGATATACCGGTGGTACATGACCCCAGTCAAGCTTGCAAAGATATATCACCTGTCCGATAATAAATGTTGGAAATGTAAGGAAGAGGAAGGGACATTTTTACACCTCTGGTGGACCTGCCCGAAAGTGAAGGCCTTCTGGGAAATGATACATAATGAACTAAAAAAGGTGCTGAGATTCACCTTACCTAAGAAACCGGAGGCCTTCCTTCTGGGCATGGTAGACCAGAGGATGGTCAAGAAAGATAGAACTTTCTTTATGTACGCTACTACAGCAGCGAGGATTTTGTTGGCAAAGCACTGGAAGACACAAAATCTACCCACATTGGAAGAATGGCAGACGCAGCTGATGGACTATATGGAGTTGGCTGAAATGACTGGCAGAATTCGAGACTCGGGAGAAAAAGAAATGGAGGAAGTTTGGGAAAATTTTAAGGACTATTTGAAAAAGCATTATAAGTTGTATGAATGTTAAAAAATGCTCCTATCTAGGAAGGTATAGCTTCAGTATCGGCAAATTTCTGAATTGATAAATAAGACACTATAAGACAGAAGTGAGATAATGAAATATTTTTATTGTGTGGAAATTAAAAATTAATGCAATTGTACTGAAATGTTTACATCAGATAACACGATAAAATGGAAGATATATTGTTATGTATAAAATAAGTTAACAAATTGCTGAGGTTTTGGTTACACAGGGAATGCAGTGCTTGGGAGATGGGGGGAGTCCATTGGATCTATGGAAGTATGTATTTGAAAGTGGAAATTTGTTTATTAAAAACCTAATAAAATATTTATAAAAAAAAAAACAAACAACAAGGTGGTAAGCTGCTGACTATAGGCAGACCATCCTTTCTCAAGGGCCATTCCAAATGGGATGAGGTACATCCTGGATAGCATGAAGAACAATCCAGCCCTGGGGTGCATAACGTGAGGTCGAGGAATGCCACAATGGAGAGAAGCCCCTCACCAAGAGAGCTGGCACAAGGGCTGAGAATTGTATCCCGCCTGCTTTCCACAGTAGCATTCCTACTACCCTTCTCCTGATTTGGGGCAATGGGAGAGTCAAATCATTCCCCGCGTCTTCTAGTGGCGAGTCTCAGAGAGCCGCTTTGCTAGGGATAGACAGACAATGGTTGGGAACACTTGGGTTCTTCTGAGCCGCTCTAAGGAAGACCATATGCTGGATGTCCCACCCGCTGCGCTCCACCAAGGTGCCACTATACTCACAGCAGGAGCTCGTAACAGCGAGTTGGTAGCTAAGATATAAATCAGGTGGGACGTTTGGAACCTGCACACCCCAAAACTGGTACTGGATTCCAGCCCACACCCATCCTTTCAATGGTACCCTCCCCCTCAGCTCACCTGGTGGCAGGCATTCTTGAAGAGGTGGTCCACCAAAAGCCAGATCTCCTTGGCCGCTCAGTGGAGTCATCACCATCCTGGGGTACGATATCCAGAAACTGCTTCTCCTGGAGGTCCAATGACAAGGGGGACTGGCATGAGAGCCTGACAGAATGTGTGCCAGTATGCATTCTTTCCTTGCTCCAGCTGGGTGGACAAGTCTTGCCCTCTGAGGCCACAACTAGGGCTGGGCGATAGGTGGCTTTCAACACGGTGATATATCACTAGCTAAACATTGCAATACACCAATATATCACGATGTCTGAAATAAGATGGAGCTATGTAGAGGCATTGGCTGGCTTCACGGTTTCCCCCGCATTGTGATTTCGGCTGCCCCCTGCAGGAGGGCAGGGGAAAGCTGAACCGGCAGAGTCCACAGGGGCTGCAGGAATCTAAAGAAGCATTGTCTGGCTTCACAGTTTCCCCCCACATGGTGTTTTTTGCATAGTACACATACACACATCATGATTCGCAATATATTGCCAGGTCAGAAATTATGAAACCAGTCTCACTATCTAGACTTCAAGCTGATTTGAAAATATATCGCCTGGCCCTAGCCACAGCAAGCATCTCAAGTGGGGAAACAAAAAACTAATTGCTCGCACCCCAAATCCAAGCTCCCCCTCCCCCTATTAATATGCAGCTAGTAATCCTCCCACTCCGGATGTGCAGTTCACCCAAAAGCTTACTGAATATGCAGCTGTGGACATGAGGTTTGGCTAACATTTTATTTAAATTGTTGGAACCTGCCCTGGGACCTTAGGGTGAAGGGCAGGAAATAAGTAACAAAAACAGCAACAGAACATGGATGGGCCTTCATAGGTTGATGGGCTGCAGCCCCAGCCAGCATGATGAGGTGAGGGGGTCACATGTTCACCACCCCTTGTCTAGAGCACGTTGCAGAGGCAGGGGTAGAAACTGAGCAACAGCTGGAGCCCCAGCCCACGACTTTGTCTGGGCAATGCAGCACACAGCAGCTGGTGAACAATGCCTCCGGCCTCCTTCCCATCTTCCTCTCCAGGAATGTTCAGGGTGGTTATTTCTATCTCAAGCTACCACATTCAAGAGAAAGAGAAAGAGAGGAGGGGGAGCAAGAGAGCTTTAGGAGCACAGCAGTGGCAAGCAGCCCATCACTGAAAGGAGTTGGCAAGGATGGAGAATTTGATCCCCTCATCCCCAGGGCAGCTGTTGATTAGGACCCAGTTCATCCCCCCTCCCCCCCCCCGCCAATACTCCCCGCCCCTGTCTTGAGAGAGAGAGAGAGAGAGAGAGAGAGAGAGAGAGAGAGAGAGAGAGAGAGTGTGTATTGGTGTGGGGAATGACACATGCTGTATCAGAGTAGCTGGTGCATGCTAAAGAACACAGGAGCCTTGCTGGGTTAGATCAGCATTCTGTACCCACAATGGCCAACCACATGCCCTTGGGAGTCCATAGGGACACGGGGACAAGAGCACTCTGTCCATCATGTTCCCCAGAAACTGGTAATCAAAAGCATGTGGTTTGTGATAATAGTGGCAAGAAATAGCCCTGACCGGAGCCACTGATCAACATATCCTCCATGATTCTAAATGTCTACAGCTGTCCAAATTGACAGTCACCACGGTCTCCTTGTGGCTAGGATAATACACCCAAGTTGATCTGATTTCGAGAGGAGTGACATTTCCCTGAGCCACCCCAAAGCAGCCACTACCGCTTCCCAAATGCCAGTGCTCAGGTGGTGAGAGTAAGCCAGAGTGGCACAGCCTGTGCAGCAGTTGCTGAGCACAGAGACAAGGAGAAAACTGGCTCTTGGGGCCAGAGGGGGCTGGCGCCTGCATCATGAGACTGGGCTTTCTGCCTCCCGTGCTGCCAATCGCAAGCGGACCCAGAGTCAAGCAGCGATGGCAAATTCTGGTTTCGTCTCCGTTCTCCTCTGCCGAGTTCTACAAGGGCCACGTTGAGACTAGGGGAGAGACCAAAGCAGAGAGCTAGAGCCACCACCTGGACTGGATTTGAGTCAGAAGGCAGGCAGGTGTGGGTACCTGAGAGGAAAGTCCGGTTGGTGGGGTAGTGCCTGGTTTGCCCTAAGGGACCAGCTGCCACTGCATGGAGCAGCTGCTGATCGTTGACAAGGGCAACTCCATTTACGTGCCTTCGAGGCACATGCACACTGCCGCAAAGCTGGAAGGGGCACTGGAAGGGGCAAAAATGTCGTCCCCCCCCCCAAGAGCACAAAAGCGTCAAAGCGGCATGGAAACAGCATCTCGACTCCCTCCCAGGAGCTTTGGCACCGACCTTTCACCGACCTTTCAGACCTGTGGAGAGTTGGAGCAAGGAGTTTTGCAGGGAGGCTGCTGGTTTTCAAAAGGCCTTTCAAAAGGGCTTCCGGGAGTTTAGAGGGTGTTTGCAGGCTTTTCCAATGCTGCCCCCAATATACGCAATTTCATTTAAACGCACGGCACCTCGGAACGCAACCCCCGTGTAAACCTGCTTTGAGCCCGCTACAAGAACATCTAGAGGATAGCAAACCAACTGTTACCTTTTCTAGGAAGCCGTCTTCTCCCTGAGATCAGAGGAGGAAGGCAAGAGCAACAGACAACCAAGGGTGTTAATGGCACAGGCCCTGAGAAGAGAAAGAAACAGCCCGTTGGCTGAACAGAATCTGGGCAGATGGCAGGGAAATGCACACGGTTCAGTGGCCCTGCGAAAGGGCAGGTGGGAGGACCAGAACCTGGGATGACTCAGTCAAGGCAAACAAAGGGCATGAACAGCACACAGGAAGCGGATGCACAGCTACAGAAGCTGAAGCTGAATGCAGCGGAGGACCCCCAGCCCCCACATTGCTGAGTGGAAGAGCAGCTGTTTTCCAAGCAGGCAAGCAGAGTGGGAAGGGTAGACATCCAGCACATGAACCTGCCAGGTAAATCAACCCCTTTCCCTACCAGGTCAATAAGTCTGGTGACGGGAACTCCGCCAAGCGGCTGCCTCATCCAGCACAAGGCTTCCAAGGAGGTCCCGAAGCAGCTTGGTAGGTAGCTCCCACCGATGATGAGGAAATAGTCCTTGCCAGGGTCAAGGTGAAGGACAAAGATAGCCTCAATCTTCTCTTCCTTGCTGACGTACACATCCAGGGAAATGTCCACCGTCTCACCTAAAACGGGAGGAGGTCAGGTAGATACACTCTTGGGCACAGCCAAGTTGGCTTGTCTGTAAATTAAAAGTGAAGACGGTGAAGAATTGAACAGAAGGACACAATAGGAGGCTGCTGGATCAGGCCAACGGCCCATCTAGTACAGCATCCTGTTCTCACAGGTGTATGGGGCAAACCTTAACTTCAAGAATTAGGAGAAGAAGCGACTCAGTTCCCACCCCCACCCCACTTTCCTCTCTAGTCCTCCAAAGCAGCAGCTGCACAGAAGATGGTGACAGGATACTGGGGGGTGAGAGAAAGTGATCCTAACAAAAGAATATCAAAAGGGAAAGGATTTTTGCGCCCCCAATGTAACTTTCTTTTTTAGTTTACATTTCATTGAGTTTTTAAAGGTTTGGCTAGTTCTATATGTTCCCCAAGATATTTTTGTGCCTCCACAACATAAAAATACGATTATTTTTTTTTAAAGTAATTTTTGGACGGACTGCTCTCACTGGTTCCCTGCGATGCCAAAAGGTGTTTGGGGACCCTCCAGCATTGCTTGGCTTCAATTCATTTGTCTGTGTGTCTTTGTTTAAAGCTGGTCACACACACTTTTACACTTTGGGCTCAGCTGCTTTGACGTGTGGCCCTTGGAGGCTTGAGCATGGGGCAATGCAGCCCACAAATGTTAAGCCTCCCCTGCTCTACCAAACTCCCAAGGTTTGAGGGAGGAGGGTTGGGAAGAGGAGGGGAAAAGGAAGGCCTTCCCTAGATGAGCCTTGGGGTCCCTTTCCAACTCTACAGTTCTCTGATTCCAGAGAGAGACGCGCTGGGCTCCAAGTATCCCTCGCAGGGCTCAGCACGAAGCCATGCCTTCCAATACTGGCTGTCACTGAGCTTGGGGATAAAGGAGAAGTGGAGGGTGACCTGCCCGTTGTTTGTGATCTGGAACCTCTCCTTCTGCAGCTGCCGGAACTTCACATTCTCAAACGGAAACTGCAGAGCAAAACGGGGGGGGGGGGGGAGGAAAGAGAGTGTTTGCCTTCAGCAGAGGCAAGGAAACGTGCTCCAGGGGGGAGTTTGTCCTTGGCCCCGGCCTCTCATTTAGGGGACTGCACATGCAACAGGTCCACGTGGGGCTCTCCAGATATTGCTGCACTTGCCACTGGCCATGTTGGCTGGGGATGATGGGAGTTGTAGTCCAGCATCTGGAGGGCACCACGCTGGCGACCCCTGGAGTCTTTGCCTGCGAGGAAGAGGAAGAGGCTGCCGCTCAGTGGAAGGGCATCTGCCTTGCATGCAAAGGTCCCAGGTTCTATCCCCAGCATCTTCAGGTAGGGCTGGGAGAGATCCCCCGGAAATCCTGGGGAACCGCTCAAGACTGAGCTAGATGGGCCAAGGCCTTCTTTCCCCCCTGGTCTTTTTGCAGCAAACCCTCTTTAAGGGGTTGGAGAGGATCCTATTCGTCCTTACCTCCCTCCAGGGAGGGAAGGAATTCGTTCTCCATCCTGTCCATCAACTGAACAATATCCTCAATCACTTTCCGGTACCGTCGGTCATCCACAACCTTCACCTATCGGGGGGGGGCAGAGCACATTTGTTGGGGCTATGGACTAAAAAGCGGGGGCATGAGTTAAGAGCAGAAAGGCCTGATGCACCCCCTGTTCCCAGCCCTGAAAGAGGCAAGTACTGTAACTCTGAGAGCTTCCCCAGGATGGCAGCGGCTGTGACTTCCAGAGCCAATGGGCTGAAGCCCAATGCTCCAAGCCAAGTACCACAGAAGCTCCATTGCATGAATGGAGCCAACGGTTAAGGTATACAGTTCAGCCCATGTGGTCTGCCATGCCTGCAGGAGCAGCGTGTACTCAGAACAGTGGAGAATGGAAGCCTAGGGATTTAACAGAGCCAAAACCTGCCCACTCCTTGCACCGGAAGTCATTGGCCAAGGAGGAGCTCTGTGGAAAGGGGCCTGGTTGTTGGTCAGGGCCTGCCCAGATTCGAGGAGGTGCCACATAGCAGGCAACTAAAAAGCCTGAATAGACGATAGCCCTGGCCAGGGCAGGTGTTACCCTGTGAGGAAGAGGGAGCTGGCGGGCTTGTGGTCGCTCCTTTTCAATTCCATGTGGCTTCAGTAGCTGAGCTGATTCACGCTGCCTCCTCGCCAGAGGATTGGCTCACACCATGCTGGCACACGGCACTTCCCACTGCAAGGAGACAGTTGGACTGGCTGAGGCAACACACAAGGCTCACACAGTCAAACTTTGGCTCCACACACGGCCTGTGATCTTGACCACGGTCAAGAGCGGGAGATGATGGGGCTTGGGAGTCCAACTTCTGAAGGGGCGGACCTTGCAGGTGTGCAGGCATTTTGCCTCATGGAGAGAGTTGTCAGGAAATCAAAAGCTGCCTTCTACCAGGTCAGAATGAATTTCTGACCTCCCCCAGTTTGGATTCCTACATTGCAGGGGGTTGGACGAGATGACCCTCGTGATCCCTTCCAACCCCACAATTCATTAATTAAGTCTCCTCTGGCTGGCAGCAGCTCTCTGTGGCCCAATCCTTTTTCAGGTGGAGGTGCCTTTCAACTTGAGACTCTGCATACAAAGCATATGGCACACCACCAAATGATGATCCTTCCCCAAAGCAAGGGGCCCCGTTATTCTTGTTCAGACACTATTTTTTCAGTGACCCAAAAGACCCTTTCTGGCACCTGAAATGCTGCCCAAAGGAGCCTGCCGTTTTCCGGCTTCGTCACTACATGTTCCGCCTGTCCTTTTGATTTCCCCATTACCACAGCAAGAGCAATGAAACTAGCAGGCCTAGGTGGCTTCTGACAGTTGTCAAGAACCACAAGAATATGCCACATCCTGGATGGTGAGGCTCAATGGCTACTAGCCATAATGGCCAGAGAACATACTCCACCAAGAGAAGCAGTATGGCTTGGAGGAGGGGAGCGTGCTGTTGCACCCAGGTCCTGTTTGTGGGCTCCCCGAGAGGCATCTCATTGGCCAATGTGAGAACAGGATGCTGGGCCAGATGAACCAATGGCCTGATCCAGCAGGGCTGCTCTCATGCTCTTATGCCCTGGCAGACTCATCTTGAGAGAGCACCAAGTCTCATTCCCAGACTTCCTTGACACAAACAGGATTCTCTGCTTAAACACGCCATGAAACAGGATGCTGATTATCAGGACAAATGTGGGGGAAAGGCTGCTTGTGGAAAAGGAGCCAAAACATTTCCAGAGACTTTGAGCAGGGATGGCTTGAGGAAGACAACATATCACAGCCTTGCATTTCACAACTCGCCTAGCAGCCTTTGGCAACCGGGAATTCCATGCAAGCAAAGTGAGCAGGTGAAGGAGAGCTGGATCTCTCTCTTCCTCCGTGGCTTGGTGTCCATTCTGGCTGCAGAGGAAAGGAAGTCCGTCCAGCCCTCAACTCTAGCCCTCCTCCAACAGCTTGCTTAGCAGAAAGCCATGTTTAAAATATATGTTTTACTAGCCTGCTCAGGAGGATGGAAGGGCAGGACACTACTAGCATCTCAGCAGACTAGGAAAAACAAACAAGCCTTGCAGAAGAATGATTGAGAGGACTTACTTACAAAGGCTCAACTATCAAGCAGGATCTGTTTTAGAGTCGAATTTGTACGTCGGGATGAACTTGATCTCTCCCTCTGTGAAATCAGCAAAAGCTGTCTTTTGGGTACGCTGAATGTTTAGCTAAAGCCAAAAAGAAATCGCTTATCAGCAGAGAAGCAGAAGACCCCCTGTTGCCTGACAATGGAGTCTATTAACAGCCACTGTTGTGCTGGAAGACCAAGGTGAAGTACTAGTAGGTTAAAGGTAAAGGTAAAGGGACCCCTGACCATTAGGTCCAGTCGTGACCGACTGGGGTTGCGGCGCTCATCTCGCGTTATTGGCCGAGGGAGCCGGCGTACAGCTTCCGGGTCATGTGGCCAGCATGACTAAGCCGCTTCTGGTGAACCAGAACAGCACACAGAAACAGCGTTTACCTTCCCGCCAGAGCGGTACCTATTGATCTACTTGCACTTGGACGTGCTTTCAAACTGCTAGGTTGGCAGGAGCAGGGACAGAGCAAGGGGAGCTCACCCCGTCGCGGGGATTCGAACCGCTGACCTTCTGATCGGCAAGCCCTAGGCTCTGTGGTTTAACCCACAGCGCCACCCGCGTCCCTACTAGTAGGTTAGCCAAGTGCAAAAAAGGGGTATACCTGCTGAGATCCTATCTTATACCCAATTCTTAAAGGTACAGGATGCTTGTGCATTTTTGCCCCATGTCATCTTAAATTACTTTGCTGCATCACACGACAGGAAAATCCTCTAACTCAGGAGTAGCAGACACGTGGCCCTCACAATGCTGCAGAACTACAATTCCTATCATCCCTGATTACTGGCCATGATGGCTGGAGCCAACAGGAATTGCAGCTCAGTAACATCCGGCAGACCACAGGTTAGCTATACCTCCAATAGACAATCTTATATGTACCAATAATCCATACAAACTGTTAACAACCACCAGAATACACCCCCGACACTATGAGCAACTGCAAAACCACCCTTTTGCATCCTACGTTGGCTCCCAGGACGTTTCTGAGCACAATTCTCAGTGTTGGCGCCAACCTTTAAAGCCCTAAATGGCCTCAGCCCTGAAAGAGTGTCTCCATCCCCATTGTTCAGCCCAGGCATCAGGGTCCAGCACCGAGGGCCTTCTGGCCTTTTCCTCACTGTGAGAAGCGAAGTTACAGGGAACCAGGCAGAGGGCCTTCTGAGTAGTGGCACCTGCCCTGTGGGACACCCTCCCGTCAGATGTCAAGGAGATAAGTAACTATACAGCCTTTAGGGAAGTTTTTAATGTTTTATGATGGTTTTGCATATGTTGGAAGTCCCCCCCTTGCCTTCCTTGCAGCATCCTTCTCAAAGGGCTAAGGCACGACTACGCTCACAGAGTTTAAATCCACCGTAAGGTGCAGCAATCAGGCCTGTTTCAACACAAAATACCAATGCTCCTTATGCCAAGTGGGAGAAAGGTCGTCAACATGATGAACACACAAACCTTGGAGAGAAAAATGTAAAACAAAAAGCACCAGCAATTTAATTGGACTTAATGGAAGTCTCTGCTGATAAGAACATGTGAGCAACGCAGATTTTCCAGACAGATGCAAAACCTAGAGCAGGAAACCTTAGACCTTTCGATATTGCTGGACAGCAGCTATGCTGGGGCTGATGGGAGTCCAACAACATCTGGAGCGTGTGCTGAGCTAGGAAAGCCCTCTAACTGGGAAACGGCAGAGCAGTCCTACTTATTCCAAGGCAACCCTCCAACTTAATTGGGACTTGCTTCTAATTCAGGTTGCACAAACCGGCAACCTTAAAAAGCATTTGTAGAAGTCGCAGTCATCCTATGTTATAGCTACACTTTGCTCCTAACTGCCTGAAAGTGGTTTCTCTAGCCTAGGCTGGGGTATCCCAGACAAAGGAAATAAACAGGGCAATATCCTAAACCACCACATATAACACAAAGATGTCTCTCACCTGGTCGTAGGTCAGAAGTCTCTGAAGCTCATTTTTAGTGATCAGATGACAATGCTGGAAAAAAGCAAAGCAACCACAGCTACAGGCTAGCTCACGGGGTCGGGGGTCGGGAGGCAGCCTGCTGCCACTTCCTGCAATATGTAGTAAGACTGATAACTAGGATTGGGCAGTATGATCATATTAGGCTAGTGCTCTGTGAACTAGACTGGCTCTTGAACTGCTTCCAGGCCCAATTCAGAGCATCCCTTTTGGCCTTTCAAGTGTTTCAAGGTTTGGGGAAAGGGTACCAGAAGAAGGCCCACTTATGTTTGCACTGCCTCTCCACTGACTAGAATCCCTTTCCCAGGGAACTCCTGCTCTTTCAAGCATGGCAGGGCCTTTTCAGTCATGGCACCCGACCTTTCAGAATAATCTCCCAAAGAGGTTCACCTGGCCCCTGCTTTGATGTCCTTTCAGCAAAGACTTTTAGAATTTCCCCTGGTTCTTGAATTCATGGGCAGGGCGCTTGTGGCCCTCCAAACCCTGCTGTAGTACACAGGAACATGGGAAGCGACCTTATATTGAGGCAGACCATTGACCCATCAAGCTCAGGACGGACTACATGGACTGGCAGCAGCTTTCAGGCAGAGATCATGCCCAGCCCTAGCTGCACACACTGGTGACTGAGCCGGGAACCTTCTCCATGCAAAATGGCCGCTCTGCTTTCGCGTTACTGCCCTTAACAAACTGCAACTCCCACCCCGATCACTGGAGAAGTTGCCCACATTTGCTATAATCTCATCTAATACATCTCTGCCACTCGGTTTATGTTGCTCTCTCCTGGCTGCTCTAGTAGAAACCTTAGTGGTGCAGCTGCAGCAGCAGGGATCGCCGACACTGCACCCTCCTGGTGTTGCTGAAGTGGAACTCTCATGAGCCCGTCAGCAAGGCCAATTCTTAGCAATTATGGGAATTTTGGTCAATCAACATTTGGAGAGCACAATGCTGCCTGCCATAAAGAAGGCTGATCACCGAAGAATTGATGCTTTTGAATTCTGGTGCCGGAGGAGACTCTTGAGAGTCCCAAGGACTGCAAGAAGATCAAACCTCTCCATTCTGAAGGAAATCAGCCCTGAGTGCTCACTGGAAGGACAGATCCTGAAGCTGAGGCTCCAAGACTTTGGCGGTTTCGGCGCTCAAAGTCTTCCACGTGGGCAGCAAGGTGGGAATTGACCATGCAGAAGCTGGTATTGTTGCAGACAAGCCTCACGGCCACACACCCCTTGTTACCCTGCAGGGGCGGAGCAAAGATGGCTGTTAGTGAGCAAGCAGGAAAGAGGGGGAACTGGTTGGCAGAGATTAGAAAAACAGATAGACAGACAGACAGACAGAAAGATCGACGTAGGGAATTCTGCTGTCAGGGTCTACTCCCCATCTTCCCCATGATGCCTGTGGCCACTGTCTCCCTCATCACTTCCTTGATGCGGCTGAGCTGGTCCTTACTGACAAAGATGAGCACCAGCTGCACCTAGAAGATGCAAGGTACTGGGATGTCTACCAGCTCTGTTCATTGCTTGCTGTCCTGGGCCGGCTGGATGCAGATAGGAGTGGCAGGTGGCACCAACTGGGGATCCCCCAAGGGAAGAAGGCTCAGAGCCAGGGAACTGGTGGGGGGACTGTGGGATGTAAACACAGGAGCAGTCAATGACAACATTCCTAGAGTGTACATATTAGAACATGGGGAGGGATGTCAGTCCAGCAAGCAGGTAAACGTCCTGGGACGGACTTCCTCCGCATGTGACCAGAGGTGGGTGTGGCCTCACCTGTGCAGGTAAATGATAAAAGCACAGGGCAGGCAGCCATCTCTCTCTCTTGCCTCTTGCCTCTCTCATCTTCATCTTTCGAAGAAGCAGGATGCCCTCTTGGCTCTCAGCCAAGAGAGGAGGAAAGGACTATCTTCCTATAGATAGATTCTAAATGTATTTTACCTTTTTAAGCCTGTCTGCCTTCTAGGATCATATTGTGAACAGAATGTGAGTAAACTCTTTTATACTTTTATAAAGACTGTGTTGTGTCTTGTATTTTAAGAGGGATCAAAAGGGGGAAATTACCAGAGTAATTATTATAGAGGTTCTAGCGAACCTGTGCACACGTTACCGTTGCGAACTTAAAGGGGAATGTTATAAACTCTGCTGATATTTTGGGAACTTGTTAGCACAAGTTGGATAAGGATATAATTAGTCAATATATCCTCTCCTGTACCCTGAACATTCCCACAAAGGGTTATGGGCCTAGTATTGCATATTTCTGCGTATTTCTGAAGGATTGCATTGGATTGTGATTTTGAGTTGAGTAGTATTTTTCTGAGTTAACTTCCTGGTAAGCACATAGTCCTTTGTTCCATTGTGCAGTGGGGATTAAGCAACCCCCCTTCCCTCAGAGTTCACAGTGACCCAAGGCAGTGAAGAACTGTTTTGTATTTTGAGATTTTTGAGATTTTGATTTTAAAATTTTGAGAAATTTTTAAATTTTGAAGAATTTTCAAATTTTGGATTTTAAGATGGCTAGAGCAGCTTTTGATAGTGATGCAAAGCTAGGAATGCCTGTGCTGAATGAACACAATTTCATACACTGGAAGCAGCGCTTGATAGCATGTTTAGATTATAAGGACTTTTTGGAAGCTTTAAAGCCTCAGCCTATAGGGACAACTGAGGGAGATTTAGCCAAGATAAGTGCTTGGAAACGCATGAACAGCAAAGCTAGACACATAATTTTGAGTGGACTTCGTGATGAGCAGCTATCATTAATAAATAGTACAGATGATGCGTCTCAAATCTTAAGAGATATTGAGCGTGTGTATGGAGAATCTAGCATAAACTGCTTCAGAAACTTGGTGTGTAAATTAACCAGAGTGAGGATGAATTCAAAAGAGGAATTTACAGAGCACATCAACAAGTTTACTGAGATTATTCAAAGCATTGATCTGACTCCCAAAGCTTTGGATGAAGATACAAAGATAGCATTTTTGTTATCGTCACTTGGACCACGCTTTAGCGCATTTGTAAGTTTGATGGACCATAGACAAGGTCTGACTTTTAAAGACTTGATTGGTTATTTAAAAGAATATATATATATATATATATATATATATATATATATATAAATGTCAAAAAAATAAAAATAAAAGAAGAATGCAGAGATAGAGCTGAATCTCCAGTGAGAAATACTAGAAGCAAGGACAGTAGTTATGCATCTAGGCAATTTACAAAGTCGAAAGAGATGCCTAAGAAGGTGATTTGTTTCAATTGTAACAAAGAAGGACACATTGCAAAGAATTGCAGGGCTCCTAAAGCAAAGAAACCCCACCCCTTTCAGCCAAAAGGGGAAAAGAAGGGGAAATGTGAATGCACATGGCTACTGCAAGAAAGGAATTTAGCTGTCCAGAATCGTGAAAATAAACGTAATAAATGGATTTTAGATTCAGGTGACAGTTCACACTTTTCATATAAAAAGGACTATTTTAATGAGATAAATGAGATAAATGATGAAGAAGGATCTGAAATTGAGGTTGCAGATGGCAACATTGTTAAAGCAAAAGGTGCAGGTTCCATGAGTCTGAAATGCAATATAAACAATGAATGCATTGAGAACACAATCTCTAGAGTTTTATACGTACCAGAGCTGAGCTGCAATTTAATCAGCGTGTCCACTTTGGACAAGAAAGGTTTCCAGATCACATTTGGAAATGGAGAATGCAAGGTGACTAAAAATGGCAAAGTGGTTGCTCAAGCAAAGCTAATCAATGGTGTATATGAGCTTGATCTTTCAGAGAACCAGTCTGCAAAAGTGGCAAATTCCATCCAGAAGGATGAGGCAGATCTTGATCTATGGCACAGAAGGCTTGGACATAGAGACACCAACGTCATTCTGGATCTACAGAAAAGAGAACTTGTAAGAGGTTTGCAGGTAAAGCAGAGCAACAAAGCTCCAGCAAAGTGCGTAAGCTGTATTACTGAGAAGGCTGTAAAACCTTCATTTCCACGTTGTGCAGAACAAAGAAGCAACAAAGTGCTTGACATAGTGCACACTGACATATGTGGACCTATGAATGTTCCCTCACTGGGAAAGAATAGATATATTTTAATATTTCTGGATGACTTTTCAAGATTTTGTGTTGTATATTTCCTCAAAGAGAAGAGTGAGACAGTGGACAAGCTCCAGGAGTACATTGCCATGGTCAAGAACAAATTCCAGAGAGCTCCAGCTGTGCTAATGAGCGACAATGGAGGTGAGTTCTGCTCAAATGAAATGCAGGCTCTCCTGGCCAAGGAAGGAATTGCACATGTAACCACAATTCCTTACACACCACAGCAGAATGCCATAGCTGAGAGAAAGATTAGATCCATTATGGATATGACAAGGTGCATGCTAAAGGATGCATGTTTGCCACAGAAGCTGTGGGCCGAAGGAGTGTACACGTTGGTCTATTTGCAGAATAGACTGCCAACTAAAGGTGCAGAGCGCACACCATTTGAACTTTGGCATGGGAAAGCTCCCAGTCTGTCGCACATATGTGTGTTTGGAAGTCCGTGTTACTTCCACGTGCCCAAGGAACACAGACACAAGCTTGACTCCAGGGCAAAAGCAGGTATCCTTGTGGGATATGCCTCTGGAGGCAAAGGATACAGAATTATGGACTTACAAACTGGTAAGACAAATGCATACCATGCGGTTTATTTTGATGAATATGGAAAAGTAGACACTAAGAACACTGTTGTGATCACAAATTCATCAAGGACTGGGGAAAGTTCACGGATTATCTGAAAATTATATGTGATGAACAGACAACGCTAGTGGGTTTTAAGGAGGTTTTGTGATAGTACAAGGTATATTGTAAAAAAGAAACAGAGATGGAAGGATAATACTAAACTGGCAATATTATATATAGAAAATGTGTGAAGATAGGAAAAATGGATGATTGATGGAGGTGCTGGTGGAAGTTCAAAAATTGAAAATTTTTAAACATGGTGGTTTGGACTTATTTTGTAAAGGAAAAAATTAATATATATATATTGTAAAAAAGAACACTGTTGTGGACTCTTCCGATGAGTCAGAAAGTACTCAAGAGTTTGTATATTTCCCTTTTGAGACCCCACAAAGTAATGATCTGCCTTCGAGTGTTACAGCGCCCCCTACAGGCGACGCACCAGAAGACGCAGAGGACCAGAACCCTGGCGGCACCAGAGACGAAGAGGAGGACTCAGATGGGGACATTCCTGCATTGGAGGAGGATGAGGAAGCTGATGCGGTCGCAGAACCAGAGGTCAGGCGCTCGTCCAGAACCAACAAAGGTGTCCCACCATTACGGTTGTCCTACTTTGCAGGGTCGGCGTTTCCACAGGAACCTTCCACTTGGGAAAAGATACAGGAGATGCCAGCTGCAGAAGCCAGTCTCTGGAGGAAGGCCATGCAGGAGGAGATGGATGCACTGCATCAGAACAAGACCTGGACACTCACTGAGCTGCCTCCCGGTAAGAAGGCCATTGGCAGTAAATGGGTTTTCAAGGTTAAGAAGGGGTCAGAAGGAGAAGTGCAGCGCTACAAAGCTAGACTTGTAGCACAGGGATTTTCACAGTGTTTGGGTGAAGACTATGATGAAGTTTTTGCACCAACCGTGAGGTACAGCAGCATAAGAATGCTTTTAAGCATTGCAGCCTCCAAGAAAATGAGGGTGAAACACATAGACATTGCTACCGCTTTTCTACATGGGCAGATTTCTGAGGAAATTTATATGAAACAGCCCAAAGGTTTTGTGAAACCACATGAGGCACATTTAGTGTGCAAACTCCAGAAAGAACTTTATGGACTTAAACAGGCTGCTAGAGCCTGGAACCAGAAGTTGCATAAAATGCTGACGCAACTTGGGTACAAGCAAGGCGACGCTGGCAAGTGCTTGTACAGTAAGTCAAATAATGGACAATTCTCATATATTTTAGCTTTTGTCGATGACCTGATTATTGCCACAGCAAGTGAGAAAGACTATACACAGATAGTAAAACACCTTAGCAAAGAGGTGGAGGTCAAGGAGCTAGGAGATGCCCAGTACTACCTCAGAATCCAGGTGGAAAGAGAAGAGGACGGCTCATTTCTTCTCAGCCAAAGACAGAAGATCCACGAGCTAATTGAGCACATGCAGATGCAAGACGCACATCCAGTTGCTACACCGATGGCTACTGACTTCCTGAAGAATCAGCAGGATTTGAAGCAGTTGCCAGACAACAATGGCTACAGACAACAATGGCTACAGACGCAGAATACATTGCAGCAATAGAAGCCTGCAGAGAGATCGCCTGGCTTGGGAATTCCGGGTCGGCGCCATCAGCTATCGGCTCCGTGGAAACCGGGTCTGCACCGCTACGGCGAAGCGGGGACCCTATAGGAATCACAGGCGTGTAAAGCCTGTGAACGTGGGACTCGGCGGGCACCTTTTGCGCCCCCCATTTACGGGCTTCGGAGCGGAGCGGGTGAGCGGCGTGGTGCTGTGAGTCAATTGCTTCTTTCACCGAGCGAAGCCGCGTAGCCGTTGCTGGAGAGCGCTGACTTTTTCCTGGGACAATTTGACCACAAAAGCAACTACCCGTGAGTAGGGGAAATTGGATTTAATTGAAAAAGAAGGGGGGGGGAGACTCAATTGGATGCCGAAGCGGGGAGGTCTAAACAGGAAGTCCGCCTTCCGCTTTGTAGATAGATCAAAGCAAAGAGACTTTTAAGCTAAAGCTTTGGAACTAAACTTGAAAAGGACTGTTTTCTAACTCGATAAACCTCTGAATCCCCTTCCCGGGAAGCAGGGAAGGAAGGGGGTTGTGGTTTTGGACTGTACAAACCTGCAAGAGAGAGGGAAAGAACTTAAAATCCACTGCTCAAACTTGGGAGCAGTCTGCCAGTGAAAAAAGACTGTTGCTTTTTAAACTGCGTGCTAGCTGTCAAGAGAAGGCTTTTTGACAGCAAGAGAGATACATTGTGACTAGTCTTTAGAGAAAGCAACTGGAAGGTAACAAAATTGGAACTGTTTATTTCTCCCGGGTGGAGTTTTAAGGAAAAAAAACAAAAATAAAGAAGAAAAGCTACTTTTTTCTGGACTATTGCAACTGTTTCCACCTAGAGGGACCTTTAGAAATTGCCACAAGGAGAATTTTCCACTGGTAAACAGGAACTGTGTATCTGAGACTGACCTTGGCTCTTCTATTGTTTAAGTGTTATGGCAAATGGTAAAGAGAAAGTAGACTTGTCATCCCTAGACAGAACAACGAGGTCTGGGAAGACCTTGGGGCAGCGAAGGCAATCAACAGCTGGCCTTACTACTTCATCTGTGACAGTACCAACACAACCTAAGTCTAGTGGAATGTCTTCAGAAGATGTTTTAGCGAATGCATTAACTAAGATTAATGAAACTTTGCAGCAACTCAGTACGAGGGTTGAAGAGACTAATAAGAGGGTTGAGGAGACAAATAAGAAGCTCGATACTGCAACTAAAAAAATTGATTTAAACACAGAAATGTTAAGCAGTCTGGGGCAGAAGGTCAACTCTAATACAGAATCTATTCAGAAATTGTTGCAGGAATCCACCTTGACCCAGGAAAAAGCTGCCGCTGTGGAATTTAAGGTAACGCAATTGGAAACAGAGAAGGTTCCAGACCTACAGAAACAAATTGAAGACCATAAACTGACTTTGTCTATGATTGAATTGAAGGAAAAACAGACGAATCAGAGCTGTACCTGAATTGGAGAAGGGCACCCTGATAGATTTTTTGACACAAGAATTTGCAGAGTTTTGGAAGTCGGAATTGAAACAAGAAGAATTTAAAATCGCGAGGGCTTTCAGACTAGGAAAAGGAGGAAAGAAGATTAAAATAAGGGATTGTCTGATTACCCTCCGATCTAAAGAAGAAAGAGATAAAATTTTGGTTTACATTTCCAGAATCCTTTGATAATTCTGCAATCAAGAGTGGAAATTTTTAAAGACATACCGAAACATCTTTTGGATCTTAGATCCAATTTTGGAGACCTGGTTGCCCTTCTGAGAAAGAACAAAATTATTTTCAGGTGGGAATTCCCCCAAGGCCTATCTTTTAGCTACAAAGGAAAAAAGATAAAAATAAGATCAGTGGAGGAAAAAGACAAATTTCTGGGAAAGCACGAAGAAGACCTGCAGAAAGGACTTGGAAAGGAGCCAGAAGCTCTGGACAAGAGTTCACCAAAAAAAGGGAAATCAACGCCACCGACTGATATAGACAAACTACTGGGTGTTGTTGGAGGAGAAGCAGAGTAATTACACCATGACACTACAAGCATTAAGCTGGAATGTAAATGGACTGAACTCCCCGGAAAGGAGACGGAGAGTTTTTCATATATTAAAAAAAGAACAATTGGACTTGATTTGCCTACAAGAAACACATGTGACAAGGCTGCATGGGAAGATTTTGAGTAACAAAAGACTAGGACATGAATTTATTTCATCAGATAAAGTTAAGAAAAGAGGAGTAGTACTTTATGCAAAGGAGAGCCTGTCACCGAAATTGTTATTTAAAGATGATCAAGGAAGATTTGTTGCAATTGAAATTCAATCACAAGGAGAGAAGTTCTTGATAGTAGGTATTTATGCACCGAATGAAGGGAAATCGGAATTTTTTAAGAAGTTACCTGAAACTTTGATGGATTACCTGGACTATAATATGATTTTGATGGGAGATATGAACGGACTGGTGTCTAAAAATATGGATAAAGCCCAGAGACAGGTGGTTACAAAAGACGGCAGGTTACCAAAGACGTTCTTTGATATGGCTGACAATATGGACCTTGTTGATATTTGGAGAACTAAGAACCCCCTGGGAAGAGAAGGAACTTTCTTCTCTGAAGCCAAAATGACATGGACAAGAATTGACCAAATTTGGGTAACTAGGGGGTTGGCCCCGAAGATTAAAAAAGTTGAAATTTGCCCTAAAACTTGCTCTGACCATAATGCCATGAAAATGGAAATGATATTAACACCAGCTGGTTCCTTTAGATGGAGGATGAATGACTCTTTGTTTAAGAATGAGGAAGTGACTAAAAAGGCCCAAAAAAACTTGAGAGACTACTTTGAGATAAATATGAATACCACTACAGAAAAAAGAGTAATTTGGGACGCAAGCAAAGCAGTTATGAGGGGTTTTTTGATACAACAGAGTGCAATTAAGAAGAGAGCCCAAAATGAAAAAAGGGGGAAAAAATGGAAAAAATAAAGGAAGGAGAAAAGAGACTGAGAGCAAAACCAAAATCACAGGAGATCCTGAAAGAGATAAAGTTACATCAAGTACAATATATGAAATTGATGAATCAGGAAATAGAATGGAAGATTAAACAGATGAGACAAAAGACATTTGAATCGGCTAACAAATGTGGGAAACTGCTGGCTTGGCAAATGAAAAAAAGACAAAAACTTAATACCATTACAAATTTGGAAGTGGAGGGAAAGAATATACAGAATCCTGTGGAGATTAGGAAGTGCTTTCAGAAATATTTTAAACACTTATATACACAGGGAACCCAGAAAGAAATTGATATTGACCAATTTTTGAAAACAAATGGATTAAAAAAAATCTCTCAAGAGAACAAGTTAATGTTAAACTATAAAAAAACAGATCAAGAGGTGGAAGGAGCCATTCAGAATATGAAACTGGGCAAATCTCCAGGGCCGGATGGTTTGACTTCAAGATATTATAGATCCTTGAAAGATTGGCTAGTACAGCCTTTGAAGGAAGTCTGTAATGAAATACTGGAGGGGGAAAAGGCACCAGAGTCGTGGAAAGAAGCTTATATTACACTTATACCGAAAACAGAATCGGAGAAGATGCAGCTTAAGAACTACCGTCCCATATCTTTGCTCAATGTGGATTATAATTTTTTTGCTGAAATTATGGCTAAAAGATTTAAAAAGGTATTGGTAGAAGAAATCCACAAAGATCAAGCAGGCTTACTCCCGGGTAGACATTTGTCAGATAATACAAGAAATATAATCAATATTTTAGAAAAATTACAAGTGAACATTAACACTAAAGCAGTTTTGATATTTGTGGACGTGGAGAAAGCCTTTGACAACATTTCTTGGAGCTTCATGAAGAAAAGCTTACAGGGAATGGGGGTAGGCCAAGGTTTTGAAAACGGTATAGGTGCAATTTACTCAGAACAAAAAGTTAAATTAATTGTGAATAATGTAATTACAGAAGAATTTAGGATTGAGAAAGGAACACGACAGGGCTGCCCAATTTCCCCATTGCTTTTTATATCGGTCCTGGAGGTTTTGCTAAATATGATTAGAAAGGACCAATTGGTTAAAGGCATACAAGTCGGAGCTAAACAGTATAAATTGAAAGCTTTTGCCGATGATTTGGTATTGACATTGCAGGTGCTGGAATCCAGTACTAAAGGAGTATTGCAATTGATTCAAGAATTTGGTCAGGTTGCGGGATTTAAGTTGAATAAGTTGAAAACTAAGGTTTTAGAGAAAAATCTAACACCGATTGAGAGAGAGAGGTTTCAGAAAAAGACAGGATTAACATTGGTTAAGAAAGTGAAATACCTGGGGGTTAATATGACTGCTAAGAATGTGAATTTATTTAAAGATAATTATGAAAAATGTTGGATGGAAGTGAAAAAGGATTTAGAAATATGGTCAAATTTGAAGTTATCATTGCTAGGCCGAATTGCTGCCATAAAGATGAATGTATTGCCAAGGATGTTGTATTTGTTTCAAACATTGCAAATTTTGGACAAGGTGGACTGTTTCAAGAAGTGGCAGAGAGATATTTCTAGATTTGTCTGGCAGGGCAAGAAGCCTCAAATTAAATTTAAGATTTTAACTGACGCTAAAGAAAGAGGGGGATTTGCCCTGCCAGACCTTAAACTTTATTATGAATCAGCCGCATTTTGCTGGCTGAAAGAATGGCTGCTTCTGGAAAACACAGACATCTTGGATTTAGAAGGTTTCAACAATGTATTTGGGTGGCATGCATATCTGTGGTATGATAAGGTCAAAGCACACAAAGCGTTTAAAAACCATATTGTTAGGAAAGCACTGTTTAATGTTTCGATAAGATACAAGGATTTGCTTGAAAATAAAACTCCAAGGTGGTTGTCACCAATGGAGGCCAAGGCTCTGAAAAAACTTAACATGGAGGCAAATTGGCCAAAATATTGGGAAATTTTGGAACAAGAAGGAGATAGATTAAAACTGCAGAGTTTTGATAAATTAAAAAACAAAGTACTAGACTGGCTTCATTATTATCAAATTAGGGAGACTTATAATTTGGATAAGAAAATTGGCTTTCAGCTGGAAAAATCAAAATTGGAAACAGAATTGTTAGATCCTAAAACTAAGAATTTGTCAAGAATTTGTCAAGACCTACATTGGCTCCCAGTATGTTTCCGAGCACAATTCAAAGTGTTGGTGCTGACCTTTAAAGCCCTAAACGGCCTCGGTCCAGTATACCTGAAGGAGCGTCTCCACCCCCATCATTCTGCCCGGACGCTGAGGTCCAGCACCGAGGGCCTTCTGGCGGTTCCCTCATTGTGAGAAGCCAAGCTACAGGGAACCAGGCAGAGGGCCTTCTCGGTAGTGGCGCCCGCCCTGTGGAACGCCCTTCCAGCAATAAACAACTACCTGACATTCAGAAGACATCTTAAGGCAGCCCTGTTCACAGTTGAATTCACAGTTTTTAACGTGTGATATTTTACTGTATTTTTGGTTTTTATGGAAGCCGCCCAGAGTGGCTGGGGAGGCCCAGCCAGATGGGCGGGGTATAAATAATAAATTATTATTATTATTATTATTATTATTATTAATAATAATAATAATAACTTGCTGTTGAAATGGAATACACAGGATGAAATGGTTAAATCTGTTATGATCAAATGGGCACAAGATGTTGGACATAATATTATGCTGGCTGACTGGGAAAAGTTATGGACCACAGGTATGAAGTTTACGGCATGTAATGCCTTAAGAGAAAATATAATGAAAATGATCTACAGGTGGTACTTGACACCAGTCAAGCTCGCAAAAATTTATCACTTGCCCGATAATAAATGTTGGAAATGTAAAGAGACTGAAGGTACATTCTTTCACCTTTGGTGGAGATGCCCAAAGATTAAGACCTTTTGGGAGATGATATATAATGAAATGAAAAAAGTATTTAAATATACCTTCCAGAAGAAACCAGAGGCCTTTCTCTTGGGCATGGTCGGCCAATTGGTGCGAAAGGAGGATAGAACTTTTTTTATGTACGCCACAACAGCAGCAAGAATACTCATCGCAAAGTATTGGAAAACACAAGATTTACCCACCCGGGAAGAATGGCTGATGAAGCTGATGGACTATATGGAACTGGCTGAGATGACTGGCAGAATCCGAGACCAAGGAGAAGAGTTGGTGGAAGAAGAGTGGAAGAAATTTAAAGTTTACCTTCAGAAATATTGCAAAATTGAGGAATGTTAGAAAGATGTTGGGGAAATTTTTTTTTTTTGTGGTTTTAGCAGAAAGGATATAAAGGATTAAGTAAAAATGAATTGGTGAAAGAGAGAAGGTAAAATTATAATATGTTAAGATAAATTATTAGGATAAAAACAAAGTTGGAAGGATTTGCTGGAATATTTAATTGAATTAGAATACAAAAACGGGAGGCGTGAGGAGGTCACGGAAATAAGTAAATGAAAGACAGGACATGGAAAGATTGAAATGTTTTTAATCGTCTTTTTATTCTTTTTTGTATTTTCTATCCTTTTTGTGTGTGTTTTTCTTTTCTTTTGTCTTTTTTCATATTTGTAATTTTGTGGAAAACTTAATAAATATTTTTTTTTTTTTTAAAAAAAGAGAGATCGCCTGGCTTGATCAACTCATACAGGACTTTGGGTTGGTGAGAAAAGGGCCTGTCAGCTTGCTAGAGGACAATCAAAGTTGCCTGAAGCTGACGCAGAGTGAGAAGTTCCTGGCCAGAACAAAACACATTGGGGTTAAATACCACTACATACGCCAGATGATCCAGGATGGACTTGTGGAGCTATCCTACTGCAGCACCCAAGAGATGACTGCTGACATCCTGACGAAACCCCTACCAAGAGAGAGTTTCCAGAATCTACGTGTCAAGCTGGGCCTCTGGGTGGTTGAATAAAGTTGTTTATATTTTGTGTATGTTGTATTGCCTGAGAAGGGGTATGTGGGATGTAAACACAGGAGCAGTCAATGACAACATTCCTAGAGTGTACATGTTATAACATGGGGAGGGATGTCTGTCTAGCAAGCAGGTAAACTTCCTGGGCGGACTTCCTCCGCATGTGACCAGAGGTGGGTGTGGCCTCACCTGTGCAGGTAAATGATAAAAGCACAGGGCAGGCAGCCATCTCTCTCTCTGCCATCTTCCTTTGATGAGGAAACATCTAAGGATGCTCTCTTGGCTCCCAGCCAAGAGAGGAGATAAGGACTATCTTGCTACAAGATAGATTCTAAATGTATTTTACCTTTTTTAGCCTGTCTGCCTTCTGGGATCATATTGTGAACAGAACGTGAGTAAACTCTTTTATACTTTTATAAAGACTGTGTTGTGCCTTGTATTTTAAGAGGGAACAAAGGGGAAATTACCAGAGTAAATATTATAGCGGTTCTAGCGAACCTGTGCAGACGTTACCGTTGCGAACTAAAAGGGGAATGTTATAAACTCTGCTGATATTTTGGGAACTTGTTAGCACAAATTGGATTAGGATATAATCCCACAATATATCCTCTCCTGCACCCCTGAACATTCCCACAGGGATGACGACGCTGAGCCGTCAGAGGGAGAAGAGGGAGCAGACTGTGAGCAAGAGGAGGTGTTGGAAACTGAAGAGGCAGGAGGGCAGGAAGATTCTGTGGCAAACAGCAGCCCAGAATCCGAGGCAGAAGTGGAGGCTGGAGGCGGGGGTCAAGAGGCAGAGATCAGGCAGGCTGCTGAAGAAGCCAGGGGGTCTCCCCATCCTGCTGCGATCAGCTCCCCTCCCTGCTGGTCTCTCAGAACACAGAGAAATTAAGAGGAGGGAGCAAAGACAGGCAAGGTGTCAGAGTCTCAGGATGCTTGGGAAGGACCAGGGGGAGGAGGAGACTTCAGAGAGTGGTGGGAGGGTAGCAACCTTCAGCCTTCACAACTAGCTCACTGGGGCAAGACCTGTTGGGAAAGGTTTCTGTGATCACGAGGCCTGCACGGTTTGGGTTTCTTTGAATAAAGAATGTTGGCTTCTTTTGAATAAAACACCACTGACACCAGGTGTTTTTTCTTGCTGACCTCCTCCTCCTCCTCCTCCTCCTCCTCCTCCTCCTCACTCCAGCTCCTGACAGCTGTCTGGCTGCTGAAGAAATGGGTGGGGTTGGACTTACTTTCTTGTACTTGGATTTGGAACGCAAAGCCTTTTCCACAGCTGTCAGCCACTCTTGCTCCTTTGTCGAGTCCAAGTAGAAGAAAGCCTCTGTGCTCAGGTCCAGCTCCTGGAACCGAATGCCCAAGTGCCAAAGAGAAGGATGTGGAAGTGCAGGAATAGGACTCCAATCGGAACAGACGTGCTGGTCAAATATGCAAAGACAACAGGAGTGTGCAAGGGCAGGCAAGATCAGGACCAAGAACAAACAAGTAATACCAGCCACTTCTTTCTCAGCTTAGCTATTCGGGGCCCCAAAGGAGCTTTGCTAATGAAAGAAAAAAAGCTTTTTCCTTGTATTTTTTAAGATGTGTCAGCCAGCCTGATATCTAAGCACTATCCCAGTAGCCACAGGCAACCAGAAATTCTTGGAAGGCAAGTGAGTTGGTTGATCTCTCCATTCTTCCTTCACCTGGCAACCTGGTTTCCAGGCTGGCTTTCCGGGAGCAGAAAACCACCTCTCAGATCTGCTGTGCCAAGCTTGTTTGCTAGAAGATTACCCCGTAACACCCTTGTCCTCTTTGTAAACCTCCTAAAAGGCTAGCCTTCTGTGTTTCCATGCTGGCCATGAAGGAATGGGCATTCCCGACTCTGAAAACAGCACAGAAATACAGCCTGTCTAGTAAAGGGGTAAAAAGAGCCTCTGTAAAACAGATTGTTTCTATTCATGACAGTAGGAGGGCAATTATATGCAAGACTGTATTCAGTACTGTTCATGCCTGCAAAGCTTTCGGGACAGACATACTCCGACCCTTCCAATCGGTGCCCCCTAACTTCCAGCGGAAACCAGGTACCTTTTTCATACCACAAATGTTCTTCAGTGGTGTACCATGGCATCTCAAATTCCAGGGGAGCCCTGTACGATGCCAAAATTCAGTGCCCCACGCCTCTCAACGTCTATTCAACATCATAGTTGCGGTGTCCCCTGTGGGGCCCGCAAGGCTTCACGCCAGTGTGACCAAACCAGTTCTACTCCCCTAAATTCATCTAAATGTTAGGGGGGGGATTTGTCCCACTTAAGTTGCACTTTATAGCTCAAGAGGGCCCCTCTGGCTGATAATAATATAGTAGCACAGGGGACGCATCACAGAACAACTTGCAAAGCAAAATGACATGTAGTTGGTCCACCACAATTGCAAGATTATTGCATCCTTCAAAATTATTTATTTATTTCATAAAATTAAACGCTGAAGAAGTGAATACCAGAATAGATCAGAACTCACTCCCAAGGTAAGGGGAAGAGACATGGCTAAGATGGCAGGACAGCTTACTCTATGGTGTTAACCCCTTCATGCACTAATTAGACTGAAGCATGTTGGTTATATGAGACTGGTTATCCCGCACAATATGCTCTCACACAACCCATGCCCTCCAACTGAAAACCCATTTCCTGGACAATATCAACATTGTGTTTTGTGCCTGTGAACTGCACAGTGCATATTTTTATTAGAAAAGAAAACAGCCCGGTGTTTCAGCTTCTCAGAGTTGTTTTATTCAGTGCGCTGCTACAGCTTGTCACACCCAAATCCTCCAAAGGAATCTGCCAAAGTGCTTTTCCAGGCAAAAGGGGGCAGAGGGAGAGAAACCAAGAACCTCAAATTCACTAGACCAGGGGTGGGGAATTGTGTGGCCCTCTAGATGTTGTTGGATTCCATCACCCCTGACCGTCAGCCATGCTGCCTGAGGCAGAAGGCCATTGGATCTGGCAATATCTGGGAGCCCACAAGATTCCCTGCCCCCGCCCTACACAAACAACCAGGCACTCAGCTGTGAGGCACACCTCTTACCGGAGGGAGGGTCACTCCAGAGGCAGCTGTGGCATGAGGGTGCTGGATCATGCCTTTGTGGGCCCATCTGAGGATTAAAGAGGACCCCCTAGGAAGCGTGCTTGGAGATCTTCCTTACCACGTGGCTCTCTGGCAAAAACACAACAGTACTAACGGCCATATGGAACCACACCTCAAAGCTGGATCAGACTTCCCAGATCCTGTAGCCTACATCAGGAGGAAGACTGGGGCAGAGGGGCCTAGAGTGGGAGTCAGAGCTGCTCTTAGGGCTGCATGTCTGAAGCATGGGCAGAAATCTTTGGGTGTGAGGTTGCATGGGGCTGTCTCTTTGTGTTTTGGTGATGCTAGGCCGCCAGCCAGCCAGAGGCAGGCAACCAACTGGCTTCAGGGGCAAGCTCCTTTGCAAAGCCAGTCTGATTTCACCAAATGCAATGGCAGAGTGACCATTCGGCCCATGTTCTGCTTCGCTGTGAAATGGCGTGTGTTCCTCAACCCAGAGAACCTCTTGTTCAACGTCAAGCTGGTCTAAGGAAGAAAAGCATAAGAGTCAGTCTTGAATCCCCACACAGATGTGCTGGGAGATGCCTGCACACCGCACACGTAAAGCACATCTCCTCCCACCCACACCCAAAACGTCCTGGGAACAATGGTTTGTTAAGGGTGCTGGGAATCGTAGCACTGTGAAAGGAAAAGTAAGGTTCTTAGGATGCTTTGGAGGGGGTGGAATGTTGAATACACAGCGGCCACATGGACGGATGGACACACCCACACCCACACACCCCAGCATAGCTTCAGCGTTTAGCACCAAAAGTCTTCAGCCAGATGTCATGCAACCCTTTGGCAGGGGCAACTTATCATTTTATTGATTTTCCATAACAACAACTAAAAAGGCGGACAATCTTGCAAAGGAGTGTTGCCATTTAAACTGCAGGTGTGACGTAGGAACCCGAACAAAGAGAAGGAACCAACTACCCAGAGTCTGCTTCCGATTGCCCTTGTTCTCCACCTCCCTCTATCCTAATCAGCCGCAAACAAGAGTTCAGATTTGAAAGCCTTGTTATCACCTCATTCCCTTCAATTAGCCAGCTGCTCTGGCAGATGACATCAGTTCCTTCCCGCTCCCAATATTCCTGCTCCTAACCTGGTTAGCCATAGCCCGGAAGCTGAATCTCAGGGGAATGCCTTTGGGCTGGGAAGGGCTCCTGGCCTGTGAGATGCGCTCAAAATGTAAAGATGCCTTCTTTCCAGGGAGCCAAGGGAGAAGGGGGGAATTTGAAATACCTCCCAAACTTCCCACGTCAGAGATGCAGGAGTTGCGTCACCTCCAACTTCCTCGGGGATGAAGCAGCTACGAAAAACGAAGCATCCCACCTGGGCACGGTTTCTGAGAGAGCAACAGCAGAAGACCCAGACTCTGGCAAGATGAGCATTTGTCCAGTGGATTCTGGCCGCTCCATGAGGGCAGACAGGGGATGGCTGCGGTGGCCGCCAGCCCCTTCCCACTCCTTCTCAGATACAGAACACATTTGCTCTGCCACTCCTTGGCTCTGGCGCCACCTACTGTTGGCCTCCTTGCCTTCCACCCTCCCAGTCCCAATGAGCACCATCCACCCCTGCTCCAGAGGCGCAGAGCAGTAGTTAGGTGATCTTGCGCCCCGGCAGAACCGTCCAGATGGCGCCCCCAGCCACGGACAAGTTAGCTCTTCTTTCTGCCTCTCCTCCACCCCACCCCCCAACCATTCAATTCACCCTGGAAGTACAAGTATCAAAAAGTAAAATGTTAGAGGCTTCCCCCCACCCCATAGCAATATAATTGGATTCAGCTAGCTGGTCAGTCTACTTTCGGTTTCACTCCTGGCTCCTTGTTAAATTAATACTGCATCAGAAACTTCCCAAGCAGATATCCAAAGTTCTTTGGCATTTCTCCAGTTGTTAATGAGATGTCTCTTCTAGTCCAGGGGAGTCTTTTCATCTTCTTCCAGGAAACCAAGAGTCGAAAGCCTTGATTTTCCGTTTTTTTTCCTTTTCCAGTCATTTCCACAGAGTTAGTCATTATTAGAGTTATTAAAACCTTATTTGTCAGAGCTGCCCAAGGTCCCAGCTCACAGAGGACCAACGCCAGTTCTTGCTATATACAAAATTCTTTATTAAGGTTCAGTTTCGATTCCAAAGCCGCGGCGCGCAGCTCTACGTCTCAACCCTAGACCGCTGAAGCTCCGTCTGAATCTCCTCCCCCCAGACACCAGTTCAAGACCCTAGCCTTGCTCCACCTCTTCCTTTGCTCCTTTCTCCTCTGGGTCCTTCTGCCCGCCGGGGTGTTGCCCTTTCTGGACTCTTCTGATGCTGAAGAGTCTCCGGATTCTTCCCCCTGCCTCCGGCGTGCTTTAGGACCTGGCTCCCAATCCTCGCTCCCAGCTGTCCCGCGCGCCTGTGCATTTGAACTTGGCGCGCGCGCCCAGCCGGCAGCTTTCCTCCTGACCGTTACGCTGCTTCTGTCACTGCTTTCCCCTTCGGGGGGGCTTGCTGGATCTGACTTCCCCTCTATTTCCTCACTCAGCGACAGGGGCGTGGTCAGCCCTGCCTCATCTTCTCTTTCCCCTAGAGTGGAAACCGGTCCTGTCAGAGCTGCCTCCAGGTCCCAGCTCACAGAGGACCAACGCTAGCCGGTTGTAATGTACAAAAGTCTTTATTGAATTTCAGTTTCCATTTACAAGCCGCAGCGTGCAGCTCTACGTCTAGAACCTAGACCGGCGAAGCTCCGTCTGAGTCTCCGCCCCCTGTACACCAGTTTAAGACTCTAGCCTTACTCCACCTCTTCCGTTGTTCTTTCCTCCTCTGGGTCCTTCTGCCCCCCGGGGTCTCCTCCTTTCTGGACTCTTCTGACGCTGACCCCCCTGACTCTTGTCCCTCCTTCCGGCGGGCTTTAGGACCTGGCTCCCTATCCGGGCTACCTGCTGTGCCGCTCGCCTGTACATTTGAGCTTGGCGCGCGCGCCCAGCCTCCAACCTTCCTCTCTACCTTTTCCGCGCTCTCCGATGGAGGCGTGGTCAATCCTGACTCATCTCCTCTCGCTGGTGGTGAGCAGCCTGATCCCGATACCTGGGACTCCTCCCCCCCACTGCGCTCTGGTGGGGAAGCTGGTCCTGATTTCCAACTGCTGCTCTCTGAGTCCCCTCTGGCCCCTTCTTCCTGGGGTGTCCCCCTAGGCACCCCCCTTGCTCTGGCCATGGGCGCCCCCTTCTGTGAATCTTCCGATTCGCTGGAGAGACTCAGGGAATTCCTCGGATCACTGTCATCGCTTACGCTCCCTTCGGATTCCTCCCCCTCGCTCTCCATTTCCTCCCTCTCCTGTGCCTCTGCTCCTGAGCCCCTGACAGGTCCTGACACCTGGGACTCTTCCCCCCCCCGCTACGCTCTGGTGGGGAAACTGGTCCCGATCTCCAGCTGCTGCTTTCGGAGTCACCGCTGGTTCCTTGCTTCTGGTGCCTCCCTCCCGGGAACCCCCTTGCTCTGGCTATGGGTGCCCCCTTCTGTGAATCTTCCGACTCACTGGACAGACTCATGGAATCTCTTGCCCCACTGTCTTCTTCACCTACACTGCCCTCGGATTGTTCCCCTTCGCTCTCCGCTTCCTCCTTCCCCTGTGCCTCCACTCCTGAACCCCTGACATTATTATATTAACAAATGCATTTTTTTTAGTCTCCCTTGCTTTCCTGGTGACCTTCAGCTTAAACACAAACTGCTCTGGAGTGAGAAAAACCCTTCACACTCAAAAGGCCCAGCTGGAGGGACCTGGAAGTGTGCGAGGAAGAGCAATTTTGTAGTGGGTTTGTTGCACAGGAGCACCAAGTTCACTAACTGGCTGATTCAGATTGAATCCCATTCAAAAAGAGTGCAATGGTGTGTGTTTCAGCCAGCCATCCGGCTGCTGCAACTATTCCCTGGGTGCCACCACACTGTCCTGTCTGTGTGTTTGGAAGGGAATGGGAGCTATGCTCCCCCCAGAGACACTCCACTCCTTCTTCCTTAGCTGTGTTGCTCAACAGTTGAGGCAACCTTCACAGTTCTGGGATGTCGAGGAAGCGAACCAATAGTCACGTTCATCTGTACTGGCTCAGTATGCCCTATTCTGACAGATGCTGCCTTTCATATTCACGCCCAAGAGCCTTTCCACTCCAGAGATCTGGGGCTGAACCTGGGATCTGCACGCCAAGGCTGGAGTAAGAAAGAGCCCCAGTTGACGCGCCGGGCATCCCTGGTTCCCCCTCGGCAGTGGCAGCGCAGGCAGCAGTCTCAGCAGCCCAGAGCCAGCCTAGTAGTGCATTGCCGTGGCACCTGCCATTTTGCCTCGCCGGAAGTCCCCATATGATGTGTCTTGTGCCGTTGAACCAATCACGCAACATTGCTTCCCTACTAATAAATCTACAACACTTAAAATATAAGTCGGGGGCCTTATATGAAATCCGGGGACATTCCGGGGACGGATTTTGTTGGGGACAGATTTTTAAATCCGGGGACTGTCCCCGGGAGACGGGGACATCTGGCAACCATTCCGTAATAGGGCTTCTCCTGCCTTTGCCAGTATGTCAGCCTTCTCCGCCTCCTTAAAGAGGGCGTTCAGAAGCACTTGTACGTCTGGCCATATGGGATTGTGAGTGGAGAAGGTGGCGCAGTCTGGATGAGTCCCCCTGTCTTGCTCTTTGGTCACTGTGGCCGAGCACCATTTTGGGCCCATCAGGATCTATGGGGAAGGGGATCCACCCAGAAGTTGTGGAGGGAACGGGAAGAGAAGCTTGGTCAAGAGACTGGCTCATGTCAGAAGGAGGCCTGACTGCATCCTTGGCGAAGCCCAGGGCAGGGCAGGAAGGCAGCATTGCCCAGCGGGAAGGCATTCGGAGGCAAATCATCAGCAAGGAGCAGAAAATCCCCTCCCCTTCCCTCAAGAAGACTGAAGAATCTCTAGTCGGCCTTCAGGTGAGTTCAGCATCCCAGGTCTCTGGGGTGTTCCTGTCCATTACAAAGCTGACTCGAGGCTCCGTCAACTGAGCCCCTACACTCCTTGCGTACATGAAAGGGGCACAGAAAGGATGGGAGGCAGCCTTTTCCTGGAGCCGTCTTACCTGCAGCAGTTCACTCGCTGGCTGCTGACCCTTTTCCTCCATCACCTGGATGGTAATAATAATATAATTATAATTTATTATTTATACCCCGCCCATCTGGCTGGGTTTCCCCAGCCACTCTGGGTGGCTTCCAACTGAATATTAACAACAACACAGCATCAGACATTAAAAACCTACCTAAAGAGGGCTGCCTTCAGTTGTCTTTTAAAAGTAAAATAGTTGTTTATTGGTTTGACATCTGCTGGGAGGGCGTTCCACAGGGCAGGTGCCACTACCGAGAAGGCCCTCTGCCTGGTTCCCTGTAACATTACTTCTCACAATGAGGGAACCGCCAGAAGGCCCTCGGCGCTGGATCTCAGTGTCCGGGCTGAATGATGGGGGTGGAGACGCTCCTTCAGGTATACAGGACTGAGGCCGTTTAGGGCTTTAAAGGTCAGCACCAACACTTTGAATTGTGCTCAGAAACGTACTGGGAGCCAATGCAGATCTCACAGAACTGGTGTTATGTGGTCCCGGCGGCCACTCCCAGTCACCAGTCTAGCTGCCGCATTCTGGATTAATTGCAGTTTCTGGGTCACCTTCAAAGGTAGCCCCATGTAGAGCGCGTTGCAGTAGTCCAAGCGGGAGATAACTAGAGCATGCACCACTCTGGTGAGACAGTCCGCGGGCAGGGAGGGTCTTAGCCTGCGTACCAGGTGGAGCTGGTAGACAGCTGCCCTGGACACAGAATTAACCTGTGCCTCCATGGACAGCTGTGAGTCCAAAATGACTCCCAGGCTGCGCACCTGGTCCTGCGCACCTGATCCTCTCAGGAGAGGAGAGTTTCCTGCAGAGTCTGGCCAGCCGCTCATCCCTTCTCCCTGCAATCTCCTTCTCCACCTCTTCCACATGATTCAGCAGACGCTTTTCTTCTTCTTCTTCCAGGAACTGGCGCAGTTGTCTCAACTTCTCCACAATCTTCAGCCTCTCCGTTTCTGAGGAGGTCTGAGTGAGGAAGAGGATCAGCCTTCAAAACATCAGCAAGAGAATTAGGATTTGAATTGAACTGCTTCCACCCTCTCAGCTCACAAGTCCTCAGGCTTCTCCTTGACTGCTTTTCACATAATAAACAACAATGGGAAATAAACTCCATTTAGCTGCATTCAAAGGTGAACTTACCTACCGTATTTTTTGCACCATAACACTCACTTTTTTCCTCCTAGAAAGTAAGGGGAAATGTCTGTGCGTGTTATGGAGGGAATGCCTACGGGTGGCATGCCTACGGATTTTCCTCCTCTAAAAACTTTGTGCGTGTTATGGTCGGGTGCGTGTTATAGAGCGAAAAATACGGTAATTCGCAATTCTTGGGAAAATATGGAGACCAAAACACCTCTGAATTTCTCAAGGTTGACCCAGCCAGGTAATGTTCACAAAAAATGAATTTATGAGGGTAAAGCACGTATCAACATATTTATACGAGAAGGTAGCCACCCTACCATTTGTTTTTTTTAAAAAAATAATATTTATTACTTTTAAAAATTACAAAAAAGGAAAAGAAAAGAAAAAAAGAGAAAAGAGAAAAAACAAAGGAGAAAAAAACAATACAATACAATATATAGACAATACAAAACACAACCTAAACCCATTAAACTAAACACATTAAACTAAACTAAACTAAACCGAATCCCTAACCCTAACCCTAAATAAAACAAAACAAAAACAATTTAAAAACATACATCACACCTTTTCCATACTCTATCTTTCATTCCCTTCTTTCCTCGACCTCCTCTCACCTCCCTTTTTGTATTACACTTCTATTAATTGTTTCAGCAAATCCTTTCCATCTTTCTCTATTTTCTATCATATTTGTCACGGCCACCCAGGATGGGTCCCAGCTCACAAGAGACCTCACTCCGTTGCAGTTTATTTACAGGAAAAGTTTATTGAAGATTTCTGCTTCTCATACAGTTCAGCATTGTGGCCGTACGTCTGTCACGTTAGACCGCTGAAGTCCCCTCTGACTCCTCCCCTCTTCCACACCAACTTAATAGCCTGGCTCTAGACCACCTCTTCCTCTCCTTTCTTTTCCGCAGGGTCTTCCTGCCCCCCTGGGTTCCCTCTCTCCGTGACTCGCCTGAGGCTGAATCCTCTGCCGCCTCTTCCCCCCTCCTTCTGGCTTTGGGGCCGGGCTCCTCCCCTGAGCTCTCTCCACTTCCGCGCGCCTCTACGTTTGAACTTGGCGCGCGTACGTTGCTCCTGACCTTTCTTTCGACCGCTACACCACCCTTTGTTCTGCTCTCCACCCTTTCCGGCTGAACACCTTGCTCCAACCCCCTTTCTCTGTTCTCTCCTAATCCTGCTCCCTCCGAGAGGCTGACGACTCCACCCCCTTTACTCCGTTCCAGCTGAGACGCCTCTTGCTGCGTCTGTCTTCCACTGGGCTCCTCTCCGCTTCTCCCTTCTCCTCCCTTTTGCTTGATTAAGGTAACCCCCTTTTGAGAATCCTCTGACTCGCTGCTCAGACTCGTGGATTCCCTTAGAATTCCGTCATCTTCTTCCTCATCCTTCTGCCCCTCCTCCCACTCGCTCTCCGTCTCCTCTGTCATCTCCTCCTCTCTCCCAGAAACCCTGACATCCATCCCCCCCTCGAAGCCCCCCCTTCCCCCCTCCCGCTCGCCGGGTGCAGGTTGAGGAAAACGTGGTTCTTCCGGGGTCGGTTCAGGATACAGGTTGTCCACTTCAACGTTCTCCTCTGGCAGCTCCGTATATGTGTGTTCGAACTCGGGTTCCCCACCCAAAGACATCACAGTCTCTTCCTCCATCACTGTTTCTCCTGGCGCTGCCTGCCAAGGACCTACCATCCATCTCTGACTCCATGCCTCCCTTGGCTGATCCACCCACCAACAAGGGCCTGTCTCCTCCCCCCCCAGTCTCGGATCCCTGGTCGGGCTTGTTTCGGGCGTATGGCCCTCGGGCGAGGAGAAACCCTCGAACGTGCTGTCCGACAAAGTGGGCGTGAAAAGCCAATCATCAAAATACTCCTCGGGCATGGGCTTGTGCGGAAAAAGTGCATGGAACTCCTCCTTCAACAGGGGTTCGTCCAACGCGTAACCCGGCACCCAGCTATTGGCAGAGGCCGGAGTGCCTTCCCTGGCGAGAAAATATTCAACTCCCTCCTCCCCCCATCTCGAGTCCAGTATCTCTGTGACCTCGTTAAGAGGTTCTGGTCTTGGCGATTCCCCCCTCTCAGGCGCCCTCCTACGTGGCTCTGGGGGTGCTCCTGACTCTTGAAACCTGTGTGGGGTTTTGTAGGGAGTGAGCACCGACCTATGAAAGACCGGGTGCACCCTGGAACCCTCCGGAAGGGCTAGACGAAAAGCCACCGGATTGATCTTAGCCTCAACTTGATATGGCCCTAGCTGCCTGTGTCCTAACTTCTTCTTGGCCAATGACCTGGCCGGCATCGCGTGGGCTGCTAACCACACCCAGTCCCCAACCTGGATGTCCTCTCCCGCCCTCCTGTGCTTATCGGCCTGCACCTTATACGCCTGTTTTGCCAGCTCCAAATGTCTCCGCAGCTCCTCGTGCACCTCTTGCAACTCCGCTGCAAACTGGTCGGCATCTTGAGGCCCCCCCCCTCCTGGTGCCGCAAATCTCGGGAAGGTCCTGGGATGACGGCCATTGTTCGCGAAGAAAGGCGTCACCCCGGTGGATGCGTGTTTCGTGTTGTTGTAGGCGAATTCAGCCATCGGCAGATAGTCCACCCACGCCGCAGGTCGCTGGTTGGCGTAGCACCGCAGGTACTGCTGCATGATCGCGTTGACCCTCTCCGCTTGACCGTTGGTTTGTGGATGCCTCGCCGATGTCAGGTTGATTTTGACGTGCAAGATGCCCAGAAGCTTTCGCCAGAAAGTGGAAACAAACTGGCGCCCCCTGTCGGACAAGACGGACTGCGGAAGTCCATGCACTCTGAAGACGTGATCGATGAAGAGCTTTGCGGTCTGTTCTGCCGTCGCCACCTTGGCACAAGGGATGAAGTGCGCCATCTTGGTGAACAAGTCCACCACCACTAACACCGCCGTCTTACCTCTGGAGCTGGGCAGGTCTGTAACAAAGTCCAACGCTACCCTCTCCCACGGTTGCTGCGGTGTCTCCAGCGGTTCTAGCAATCCCGCCTGCTTCTGGTGCACTGGTTTGGACCTCTGGCAGATATCACACCTGGCGACGTAGTCCGCCACCTCTCCTCTCATCTGGGGCCACCAAAAGTCTCTAGCCACCAACTCCATCGTCTTCTCTTTGCCGAAATGGCCTGCACTAGGGGCGTCATGCAATTGTTGCAGAACCTTGGCTCGAAGCTCGTCGGTGGGCACGTAAAGGGCACCCTTACGAGTCAAAAGTCCATCTTGCAATTGAAACTCATCGTTGTCTCGCGACCCTCCGCGTAGTTCCTCCATCTTAGACTGTGCAAACTGATCCCTTTGCAACGCGCGTCGCACCGCGTCCAGGTCGACTGCGATGGTAGCGCACGTCCACGCCTGCGGTGCGAAAATGTGCTTTGCTGCGATTGGAGCTGCTTCCTCCAAGTATTGCGGCTTTCGGGATAGCGCGTCTGCAATAACATTGGAGTCTCCTGGGATGTATTCTATTTTGAAGTCGAAGTCCGCGAAGAACTCCGCCCAGCGCATGTGTCGCTGGGTCTGCAACTTAGCCGTCCGCCAATACTCTAAGTTCTTGTGATCCGTGCGGACCTGCACCGTGTGCTTGGCTCCTATCAAGAAGTGTCGCCACGCTTTGAAAGCTGCATGAATGGCCAACAACTCCCTGTCCCATATGGTATAATTGCGCTCCGTCTTGCTGAGCTTCCGGGAGTAGAACGCACCCGGTCTCCAGTTGCCTTGTGAATCCTCTTGCAAAAGAACGGCCCCAACCGCTCTGTCTGACGCATCGGTCTCTACCCGCATGGGTCTGCCGGGATTCACGTGGAGCAGCTGCTCTTCGGAGGCGAAAAGACCCTTAAGCGTCCGGAAGGACCGCTCCGCTTGTTCGGTCCAGACGAACTTCTTCTTCTTGGAACTGAGGGTGTCAGTGATAGCCGCCGTCGCGTTCGCAAAGCCTTTAATAAACTTGCGGTAAAAATTGGCAAAGCCGATGAACCTCTGGACCTCTTTCCGATTTCGAGGGCTTTTCCAGTCCAACAGCGCTTGAACCTTAGCCCTGTCCATGGCCAGTCCCTCGTCGGACAACTTGTAGCCAAGGAAATCAACCTCTCTGACATCAAACTGGCATTTTTCCAACTTGGCGTACAGCCTGTGTTCCTTCAGCCTCTGCAGGACCTCCCTCACGTCCTTATCGTGATCCTCCGGCGATTCCGAGAAAATCAGGATATCGTCGAGAAAGCAGACACACTTTTTGTAGAGGAGACCTGCTAGCACGTGGTGCATAAATGCTTGAAAAACGTGGCTGCCATTTTGGAGGCCGAAAGGCATGACTCTGTATTCGTATGTGCCCAGAGGGGTGAACATGGCGGTCTTCCACTCATCTCCTTTCCGGATGCGGATGAGATTGTAAGCTCCACGTAGGTCCAGCTTGGTGAAAATCTTGCCCCTCCTGACGGTCGCTAAAAGGTCGTCAATCTTGGGCATGGGGAAAGCTTTGGGCTTAGTCAAGCTGTTTATGAACCTGTAATCCACTATAAGCCTTTTTTGGGGCGTGTCTTTCTTCTTCACAAAGAAAACAGGGCTGCCTCCCGCTGCTTTAGATTCCTGGATGAAACCGCGCTTGAGGTTATGGTCTATGAACTCCCGAAGCTCTTGCATTTCGTCCTCCGACATGGAGTACAGCTTGGCAGCAGGCAGTTGCGCCCCTGGCACTAAATCAATCGCGCAGTCGTAAGGTCTGTGAGGCGGCAACTTGTCAGCTTCCTTCTCACAGAAAACCTCCAAGAAGTCCTGGTACTTGTGAGGCACTGTTTGCACCATACCCAGATGCAACTGCTGCTCGGCTTCTCCTCCCTGATCGGTCTGAAAGCAATGCTGAGCACAATACGATGAACAAAAGGTGATCTGCCGCTGATACCACGCAACCGCGGGACTGTGCCTCTCCAGCCAACTCATGCCTAACACGATGGGCGTGTCCGATAAGTGGGTGACATTGAAACTAATAAGTTCTCGATGGTTGCCAATCTGCATCAGCATGGGAGGGGTTTGCTGCACCACTTGCCCCCCCAGCAACTTCCTGCCGTCTACCGTGACCACGTTCAGAGGCGTCGTTGCAGGCAGGAGCGCCATGTTGTGCTGCTTAACGAACTGCAGTCCCACGAAGTCGGCGTTGCTTCCCGAATCGATCGTTATTGGAACCTCGAGGAGTCTCCCATCAGGCAGCTGGAGTGTTGCTGTGAGCAGAACTGCCGGTTTGGGAGGCAAAGGGTCCACGCTCTGCGGCGATGCTGGGGGCTTGTCTACAGATCCGCCTGGCTGAGCCCCAGGAGCTCTGCTTCCAGCCAGGCACTGTCGTTTCCCTGAAGTCGCTCCCCTGGTTGCACCTCTGCTGTCACAGTTGCCAGTGCCGCAGTGTGCTTCTGGAGCCTCTGGGGGCACTCTTTCGCCATATGGTGCGCACTGTCACAGATGTAACACTTCCTGGTTCCTCTAGGAGGCTTCGCTTTGGCTGCACCAGGGACAGGGCTCTGGGATGGCTTCTGAGCCCTAGCACCACCAATCTCCATTGGCTCCTCGCTGTCCTTCCCCATTGGCGAGGGGTGCGCACGGCTGAAATCCCTGTGCACAAAAGGGAGAGTCCTCGCTTGCGCACGCGCTTGGGGCCCGTCCTCCTCGTGCCACGGACGTCCCTCATGTCGAATTCCAATAGCTAAAGCCCGTTGCACCACGTCTTCTAGGGTCTGGGGTCTGTCCCCCCTAGCGATCTCATCCTTGATGGGGGGGCTCAATCCCTCCCAAAAAAGATCTCTGACCGGTTTACTGTCCTTTGGCCAATCTAAGGCGGTGAGCAATGCAAAAAATTTAGAGTGGTATTGGCGCACAGTCGCTTTCCCCTGCCTCAGCCCGTGCATTTGACGGCGCGCAATGTCCACATCCACAGAGGATTGAAAACAAGAATCCATCGCTTTGATGAACGCAGTTGAATTGCGACGGGCCGGTCCATCTTCGCGCCACAGATTGCGTAGCCAAGCCCTGGCCTCCCCATGCAGGTGCGAAACAATGAACCCCACTTTCTCCTCCTCATCTTTAAAATCGTGACGGAGTAAATGCAGTGCATACACGACGTCCGCTCTGAAATTGGGATAGTCTTGCAAGTTGCCATTAAAATGCGGAACCAGGGCACCCCCCCGCCGTCCAAGCGCAATGCCCTCCGCTCTGGATCCTGGGGCCCCCGCCCTGTCCGCGTGTTCCCACCTTGCCTGCAAATCCTGGCACGTCTTCTCCAAGTCGTCATTCTTCTTCTGCGAAGCAATGACTGCCGATGTGAGAGCGGTAACCTGATCCCGCAGTGCAACCAGCTGCTCCTCAGCGCTCATGGCTGCTCCCGTTCGTGAGCTTCGCAAAAAAAAATTTTTTGCTTTCAGAGAGGGGACTTACTGTCACGGCCACCCAGGATGGGTCCCAGCTCACAAGAGACCTCACTCCGTTGCAGTTTATTTACAGGAAAAGTTTATTGAAGATTTCTGCTTCTCATACAGTTCAGCATTGTGGCCGTACGTCTGTCACGTTAGACCGCTGAAGTCCCCTCTGACTCCTCCCCTCTTCCACACCAACTTAATAGCCTGGCTCTAGACCACCTCTTCCTCTCCTTTCTTTTCCGCAGGGTCTTCCTGCCCCCCTGGGTTCCCTCTCTCCGTGACTCGCCTGAGGCTGAATCCTCTGCCGCCTCTTCCCCCCTCCTTCTGGCTTTGGGGCCGGGCTCCTCCCCTGAGCTCTCTCCACTTCCGCGCGCCTCTACGTTTGAACTTGGCGCGCGTACGTTGCTCCTGACCTTTCTTTCGACCGCTACACCACCCTTTGTTCTGCTCTCCACCCTTTCCGGCTGAACACCTTGCTCCAACCCCCTTTCTCTGTTCTCTCCTAATCCTGCTCCCTCCGAGAGGCTGACGACTCCACCCCCTTTACTCCGTTCCAGCTGAGACGCCTCTTGCTGCGTCTGTCTTCCACTGGGCTCCTCTCCGCTTCTCCCTTCTCCTCCCTTTTGCTTGATTAAGGTAACCCCCTTTTGAGAATCCTCTGACTCGCTGCTCAGACTCGTGGATTCCCTTAGAATTCCGTCATCTTCTTCCTCATCCTTCTGCCCCTCCTCCCACTCGCTCTCCGTCTCCTCTGTCATCTCCTCCTCTCTCCCAGAAACCCTGACAATATTATAAATAACATATTTTTTAACCTTATTTTCCATTAAAACTAAAATACTTATATATGCTTAACTCTTTATAACATTTCTGCTAAGGCCATAAAATATCATCCCACCATTTCTCTATCACTCATTAATTTTACAATATTTCTATATATAAACTTTAAATTTTCCAATCTTCTTCCACCATCTCCTCTCCCTAGTTTCGGATTCTGCCAGTCCTTTCCGTCAATTCCATATAGTCCATCAACCTGGAGATCTTATGTCCGGGGCTCTTAACTCTTTTCCAGGTCCCTTCTGCAGGTCTTCTTCATATTCTTTAATGCTAAAGAGCAAATCTTGGGAAAACTCCAACCTAACAATACTTTTATTCCTTCTGGACAGGTCAGCCAAATTTCCATATTTGAAGCTAAGATCCATAAAGTGTTTCAGAACATGTTTCAGGATTCCTCCAAATCCAAAGGCCCCCAGAACTTCAATCTCCTCCAGACCCAAGTCCATGTCAGTTAATCCCTGCATAGAGGGATCTTTCCAACTTTCCTTCTTCAGTCCAAGCCGGGATCCGATCCTCAAAATCTGACTTCTTCTAGATTCAATCATAAAAGGCCTCAATTTGTAGTCCTCAATTTGCTTCTGTAAGACTAAGGATCCCGCTTGTATTACTTTAGGTTCAACAACAACAGCTTTCTCCTTCTCCTCCACAATTTGTCCTGCCCAAGTAGATTCCTGTACCAAGTCCTGAATTACTTCTGTGTTGATGCTCACTTTTTGTCTCAAATTAATCACTTTCTGTTCCAAGTTATCAATTTTAAAAGTCATGTCATCCGTCTTCTTATGAAGCTGTTCCAGCGAATAGCTTATCTTACATAATACAGTCACTATGGCTTCTCCTGTCAACATTTTAAAATGGTCCAAGGTCAATCTCTGGTTCTCACAATTCCTTATCTTGCAGCTGGCGATTCCCCAGTTACACTCCTGTAACAGTTTCAAAAGCTCCCTCTAGAGGGAAACAGTCTCCACTTGTATCAATCCTTTCAAACACAACTCAAACCATAAAAATAGTTTCCATTTTCAGTTACTTTTCCTCCTTTTTAAGAGCAGAAGAGGGCAATGGAAACAGTATCTTTCTCTTATTTAGCTAGCTGTCAAATATGGTCTGTTCGCAGTTAATGAACTCTTTTCTTTCCAGGTTCAGAGCAGTGGTAATTTGATTTTTCACTCTCTCCTGCAGGCTCGCTAGGTCCAAAATTTCCCCCCTCTTCTCCTGCTTCCAAGGGGGGTTTTGTAATTTTAACCGATGGAAATTTAATCCTTTGCCAAAAGCTTTCAAAGACTTTAGCTTGTAACGTCTTTGCTTCAATGTATTTACAAAAGCGGAAGGCGGACTTCCTGTTTAAGACCTTCCCGCTTTGGTGCCAAATTAAGGTATTTAAAGATCCAATTTTCCGTTCTACTCACGGGTAGTTGTTTAAAGTCCAATTGTCCACAGGAAAAAGTCAGCGCTCTCCGGCAACAGCAATGCGGCTTCACTCCGTGAAAGAAGCAGTCAATTCGAAGCACCGCGCCACTCACCCCACGTCACTCTGGATCCCCAAAACAGGGTTTCCCCGCGAGTAGGGGAGGCGCAAAGGGTGCCAGCCGAATCCCAGGTTCACAAGCTTCTCCCGCTTGTGATTTCAGTGGGTCTCCGCCTTCGCCGTGGTGGTCAGACCCTGCTTTCCATGGAGCAAGTTCCTCCTGATCGGAGGAGCTCCGCCATTGCCGGAGGCGGGTAGCCACCCTAGCATTTGATTCATTTTCAGAATAATAAATAAATAGCAAACCGATATGGGAAAAGGAGAAATGGGGAGAAGTTGAAATGAGAAGTCAGTCCGGACTTGCTTCTTGAAGTGCTTGTTCCCTCACTAGTAACAAGAGGGACACTTCCAAGGAGGTCTTTGCTTTCCTTGTCCAGGTCTGCTTGATAGGCCAGAATTTCCCCTCTCTCTTTCCTCCGAATCTCCAGGCGGCGACAGATCTCTCCCTGACAAGAAAAGGGAAAACTCAGCTTTGATTGAGACACAAAAAGAGGAGATGAATATTATACTGGCTTCTTGGGTCCAGTGGCCTTGCTATATATATATATATTTTAAATAACATTTATTAAAGTTTCAAAAAAGTTACAAAAATGAGAAAAGAAAAGAAAGAAAAAAAATAAAAAGAGAGCACAAAATACAAAATACAGCAAAATAAAAACAATTAAAAACATTTCCTTCTTTCCATGTCTTGTCTTTCATTTACTTGTTTCCCTGACCTCCTCACACCTCCCTTTTTTGTATTCTAGTTCAATTAAATATTTCAGCAAATCCTTTCCAGCTTGGTTTATATCCTAATAATTTATCTTAGTGTACTATAATTTTACATTCTCATTTCACCAATTAAAAAATCAATTTTTACCTAATCTTTTATATCGTTTCTGCTAAAACCACATTACTTCATTCCAACATCCTTCTAACATTCCTGGATCTTACAATGTTTCTGTAAATAAATTTTAAATTTTTTCCAATCTTCTTCCACCAACTCTTCACCTTGGTCTCGGATTCTGCCAGTCATCTCCGCCAGTCCCATATAGTCTATCACCTTCATCTGCCATTCTTCCAAGGTGGGTAGATCTTGTGTCTTCCAATACTTTGCAATGCGTATTCTTGCTGCTGTTGTTGCATACATAAAAAAAAGTTCTATCCTTCTTTGGCACCAATTGGCCGACCATGCCCAGGAGAAAGGCCTCTGGTTTCTTCTGAAAGGTATATTTAAGTACCTTTTTCATTTCATTATAGATCATCTCCCAGAAGGTCTTAATCCTTGGGCACGTCCACCAAAGGTGAAAGAATGTACCTTCAATCTCTTTACATTTCCAACATTTATTATCGGGCAAATGATAAATTTTTGCAAGCTTGACTGGTGTTATGTACCACCTGTATATCATTTTCATTATATTCTCTCTTAAGGCATTACATGCCGTAAATTTCAACTTTTCCCAGTCAGCAAACATAATGTTATGACCAATATCAAGAATGGCAGATGAAGGTGATAGACTACATGGGACTGGCAGAATCCGAGACCAGGGAAGAGAGACAGCGGAAGAAGATTGGAAGAAATTTAAGGACTATCTTAGGAAACATTGCAAAATTAATGAATGTTAGAATGACGTTGGTTTAGAAATTATGTGGTGAACAGCTGTAATGGTTAAGTAAAAAGAAAAGAAAGGCTAAAAATTAAATGGAAAATAAGGGAGAGGATTTGCTGAATTAATAATTAGAAATTGGAATACAGAAAGGGGAGGTATGAGGAAGTCGGGGAAGTAAGTTGCAAGAAAATAAGGGATTGAAACTATACTTGTTTTTATTTTTGTTTGTTTGTATTGTTGTTTTGTTTTGTTTTTATATAATCTTTGAAACTTTAATAAATATCTTTTAAAAAAAACGTTAAACAAAGCTTTCTTGACAATATGGTTTTTAAATGCTTTATGTGCTTTGACCTTATCATACCACAAATATGCATGCCACCCAAATACATTGTTAAAACCTTCTAAATCCAAAATGTCTGTGTTCTCAAGAAGCAGCCATTCTTTCAGCCAGCAAAATGCGGCTGATTCATAGTAAAGTTTGAGGTCTGACAGGGCAAATCCACCTCTTTCTTTTGCATCAGTTAATGTTTTAAATTTTATTCGGGGCTTCTTGCCCTGCCAGACAAATCTATAAATATATTTCTGCCACTTCTTGAAACAGTCCATTTTGTCCAAAATTTGCAATGTTTGAAACAAAAACAACATCCTTGGCAATACATTCATTTTTATCGCTGCAATTGGGCCTAGCAATGAAAGCTTCAAATTTGACCATATTTCTAAGTCCTTTTTCACTTCCGTCCAACATTTTTCATAATTATCTTTAAATAGGTTCACATTCTTAGCAGTCATGTTAACCCCAAGGTATTTCACTTTCTTAACCAATGTTAATCCTGTCTCTTTCTGAAACCTCTCTCTCTCAATCGGTGTTAGATTGTTCTCTAAAACCTTAGTTTTCAACTTATTCAACTTGAAACCTGCTACCTGACCAAATTCTTGAATCAATTCCAATACTGTTTTAGTACTAGATTCTGGCTCCTGTAATGTCAATACCAAATCATCCGCAAATGCTTTCAATTTGTACTGTTTAGCTCCGACTTGTATGCCTTTTTTTAATAATATTTTATTAAGTTTTACAGAAGATTAACAATCAACAAAAATCTCAAGAAAAAACAACAAACAACAAACATCAAAAATACAGACAAAACAGAGAAAAGAAAAACATAAAAAAGAAAATTTAGTATAAAAAAGGAAAAACTCTTTTTCAATTTAATAACCTTCAAAACCTTATTTTCCTTACTTCCACCCGCTTTCCTTTCTTGTATTCTACTTTAAAAATTAGTTCAGCAAGCTCATTCATTATTTATTTTCATCCTTTATCCCTCCCTTTATACTCTAATTTATCTTAATCACTAGAACCCCTTCATTTCATTTTCAATGCCTTCAACATTCATAAATTGTACAATGTTTTTGTAGATAGGCTTTAAACTTCTTCCAGTCCTCCTCCACCTGTTCTTCTCCTTGATCTCAGATTCTGCTAGTCATTTCTGCCAGATCCATATAGTCTATTACTTGCATCTGCCATTCTTCCAAGGTGGGTAAGTCTTGCGTCTTCCAGTACTTTGCAATGAGTATTCTTGCTTCTGCTGTAGCATACATAAAAAATGTTCTATCCTTCTTTGACACCAATTGGCCCACCATACCCAGGAGAAAGGCTTCTGGTTTCTTCAGAAAGGTATACTTGTATGCCTTTAACCAATTGGTCCTTTCTAATCATATTTAGCACGACCCCTGTCGTGTTCCTTTCTCAATCTTAAACTCTTCTGTAAGTACGTTATTCACAATCAATTTGGCTTTTTGTTCTGAATAAATTGCACCTATACCGTTTTCAAAACCTTGGCCTACCCCCATTCCCTGTAAATTTTTCTTCATAAAACTCCAAGAAATATTGTCAAAGGCTTTCTCCGTGTCCACAAATATCAAAACTGCTTTTGTGTTGATCTTCACTTGTAATTTTTCTAAAATGTTAATTATATTCCTCGTATTGTCAGACAAGTGTCTCCCCGGGAGAAAGCCCGCTTGATCTTTATGGATTTCTTCTACCAGTATCTTTCTTAACCTTTTAGCCATAATATCAGCAATAGTATAATAGCAAAGTAATTTACTGGAGGAAAGAAAAGTACAGAACACATACATAAATACCGTAAGTAGTTCTCATCACAAAAGAATATGCAAGTAAACCCATGAACAGCCAGGTAAACCCATCAACAGGTTTCCTGCCAGACAGGAGTCTGTTGTAGGCCGCCCCTTCTATGATGTATGTATGATGTATGGAGGGGTGGTCTTGGGCTCCAGGGTGGGCAATTTCAAATGTCTATATAAGGACTTGGTTCGGGGTCTCCTGCGTGGGGGGGGGGGTGAGCACCCTGTTGCAACAGGTAATAAAGATCTGGCTTACTAGCTGCTTTGCTTCTCAGTATTCTCTGGTTGGCCTCTGTTATTTTCTCCTACCGATAGAGAAGCTACAAAAGGACTCTATATGGGCTCTGAGGTACCCCAGAGGGGAAAAGGTGCCGTTTTTTTCCTTATAACACTGGCCCCCAGTCCCCACCCCCTTGCAGCTGACCCCTTGCTGCTCTCTGCTTGGCAGGGTATTGAGGAGGCATCCTGCTAGCCAAAGGAGACATGTGCAATTCACATTTGTAGTGTTCTAAATGTGTACAAAGCAACCTTGCTGGTGGATGTGGATGAGGTTAAACCTTTCTCTCCCTGCCATGGTCCCAAACCAAATCTTTGAAGCTGCTGTATTTCAAGGGAAGATCCCTTGGTCCCCCTGGCAGAGAGAAAGACTTTGACTCCCTCCTCCCAGCCATCCCAGCAGCCCTCAGGCTTCCCCTTGGCTGCTTCTAAGGTAATAAACAACCACCAAGGAATACCATGCCTACTCTGGATCTGAGAATTAAGAAGATCACCTGCCAAGAAGAATACACAGCTATTTCTCCCCCTCAAGGTACCTTGTATTCCTCGACAGCCTCTTCCAGAGGAATCACCTCGTGGTGTTGGTGCTTCTTGGATCTGCCCCAAACCACACAGAGAAGGACCCTACCAATATCAAATAGATCGTATTCTGCCTTCACACCCTACAAGAAGGTCAACGGTGCCTTGGGGAATGGATCCTTTTTCGCTGTATCGTTCTCATTGACTTTAAGAATGGATCTGAATGTATTTTTCGACTCAAATGTATTTTTCCTCAAAATGCTGTACTTTTCTAAATGTATCCAAATGTATCCGAATGGGTTTTTGTATTTCCCCCCAATCTCATCGCCTAGAGAATGTTCCTTAAATGTAACAATCACTTGTTCCAAATGTATTTGATTCAAATGTATTCGAGTGTATATTTTTATGGGAAAACGTAGCTAGGACAATGTGGAGATATATATATCTTGCTTATAGTGCCTTTGAACGGTCAACGTTCCACCCTCTATCCTTTCAGGAGCTGCCAAAAACAATCTCCACACCACACTGCCATCTACTGGGTCTACAAATAATACCATGAATACACACAAATACAAGCTCTAAAATAAACTACGTAGTTTTATTTTCCCATAAGTATGCAAACATAAGACTATCAAACCCGAATTGATAGCTATGCAGAACAGGATTCCCCCTCCCTCCATCGGATAGCTGCCTGCGCGGCTGTCTTTGAGGGGGGTGGAGGGAGGAACGGGCGGTATCGACATCCGATAGCTGCCTGCCTGCCTGCCTGCCTGCCTGCCTGCCTGCCTGAAGATGCCGTGCCCCCGGGGGGCACTGTGACCGGCGCCCATTGGGAAGGAACAAGACAGGAAAAGGAAGGAAATGGGAGAGGTATTTGTAAGGCCCCACTTTTCCCATGGTGTCCTCTTGTGTGGTCGGAAAGTACTCTTTATTGTTTGATTTGGGTTAATGTCAGAATAAAAGCGAGTTCCTTCAAAACAACACATTCCTTTTTATCTTACCAATTTCTCATATTGTAGGAAGCGGACGAAGAAACCATAGAGAGCATTCATATTTTCCTTCTGATCAATGAAGTCAAACGTTACAATTATCCATTTGAGAATGAGCACCTATAGGAAGAAGACAGATCTCAGTAAGCCAAAGCAAGGCCAAGACAACCAACCCCTTCTGGAATATGGTCAGCGTGTACAACATCTAGCTGAATCATCACCAGGATAACTAAGTCAGGCTGGGGGAAATATCATTCTTCAGAACCAAGACATCTTTACCATGCTTTCCAAGTTACCTGAAAGTCACTAGAACACTTGCGAGCACAGAGCCAAGACGCAGCTGAAAGAAGAGAATCCTACAAACTTCGGGGTTTGTAGATGGTTGTAAAGGTTGCTGAAAGGTTTCTAGTTCACTAGATGGAAACGGCTTCCAGGCTAGGCAGGACCAAGGTTGCTTTGTAACTGTTCCTGTCTGCCTGCTTGCCATCGTGCATATTTGTAAACCATTTCTGCCAAAATATCTACATCTGCAATAGTAGTTTCTGGAAGCAGACCCTGCAGTAGTGCACACTCCATGAAGTCCATATGAAGAGTGTTACGGAATGGGGGGGGGGGGATATGAACGAAGTCTTACTCCCGAGTAAGAGATGTAGAGCCTGAGGTGATGACCTCAAGGGAACCCTGCCACACTAGGGCTCCCCTCGCCCCATCCCAACGTTGCACCAAGCACCGCACAAAAGTCCAAAACCCCGAGAAGAAAGCGCCATTTCTTACCCCGTATCCCGATGCTATACAGATCGATGTATTTTATGAATGAACAATGTATTTGCATGAGGATGCGCTCTAGCCAATCAGATGGCGTTGAATGTAGCCCTTCAGCCAATCGCAGCAATGCCATGGCTCTGCAGAGGCAGCTCAGCTCCAGCTGTTTTGCACGCTCCACTGAGCGCTGACAAGGTGATGACAGCTCCGGCTGCGAGAACAACGGATTGAGTCAATCGAAACCTCATTACCCTGTTAATCCAATCAAAACTAGATGTTGTTTAGTCGTTTAGTCATGTCCGACTCTGCGTGACCCCCTGGACCAGAGCACGCCAGGCCCTCCTGTCTTCCACTGCCTCCCGCACTTTGCTCAAACTCATGCTGGTAGCTTCGAGAACACTGTCCAACCATCTCGTCCTCTGTTGTCCCCTACTCCTTGCGCCCTCCATCTTTCCCAACATCAGGGTCTTTTCCAGGGAGTCTTCTCTTCTCATGAGGTGGCCAAAATATTGGAGCCTCAGCTTCAGGATCTGTCCTTCCAGTGAGCACTCAGGGCTGATTTCCTTCAGAATGGAGAGGTTGGATCTTCTTGCAGTCCATGGGACTCTCAAGAGTCTCCTCCAGCACCAGAATTCAAAAGCATCCATTCTTCGGCGATCAGCCTTCTTTATGGTCCAGCTAGATACAAAGTAGCAATGTCAGGCCAGGCCACTTCCCAAAAGAACCGTCTGTATTAAAAAAGCCTAAAAACGCTTGGAAATTCATAGAAAACCACTGGTTTCACCGATTCTCTTCATTCCACCGCCAGTCTGCTTCACTGGCCAAGGACTTGGGAACCCCTGGGTCCCCGCCAGAATTCCCCAAGCGGGAGGTCACCTACTCACAGGAAGGTACTTTACCCGTAGGTGACAATCGCTGGGCAAAAGCTCTCCTCCGGACTTACCCAGGCGGCAGACTATGCAAACCAAAGTTCTATTGTCCTCTTCCAGTAGGTGCTTAGAATGTACTTGGGTGTCGAGACCCCGCAGCCACCCCTTCGTTGGAAATGACTCACACAAGGACACGGATATTAGGTTTATGTTACTGGGCAAATTTTGGCCACAACTTTATTGAAATTAAAGAATGTGAGCGGTATTGGCCAAGGCATTGATTGGACCTGACTATATCTGACTCTTGCCCATTGTGCAGGAAGTTCCAGTAGGGGGAGCCCTGTCGATGCGAACCAACTCAAGCTCCCCCTGGTGCTCCCGTCGGGGTCGTGTCAAGGCCTTAGCCCCCCAGCCGGGCTTCAGACTAGATCAACACCCCCGGAATCCTTTTACGGAATACCCTTAAGCATGGAGGGGCAGGTGGTGGCCACACCTCCCCTCCCCCACACAAGGTCAAACAATGCCTAACCGCAACCCTAACAAAGTTGTGGCGATTGCTACGAGGTAGGCAAAAACCAAGTGTCCAGTGCCAATTTGCCAAGTGGAAAAATTCCTACCAGGCCCCTCGGACAACCAAGGCGACCAACCAAAGTCCATAGCAAGGCCATTGCCTAACCTGCAAAATCGGGAGGGAGGGCGGGTGATTGAGGAAGCGAGCCAAAGAGGAAGTTCTCTGGGGGTTGGCTGGCCGGACTCTGACGTGGCCGGGATGTCATAGGCAACGGGGGACAGAGTCCCCCGCCCCTGGTGGGGAGTGGGTGGCCACGTGGTCCACCGCAACTCCTCCCCACTGGGAAGTGGAGCGGATTTCCCAAGACATATCCTGTATTTGCATGTTACCCCAACACATTCCTCCTATGTTAATCATGCATAACCCGCCCCTTTTCTGATGGAGTGGTGATGTTTAGCGAACTGCCTGCTGGGATAAGATAGGAACTTTTAAAAGTCCTTGTCACCCCGTTCTCGGGGTTCAATTCCTCTCTGAACCTGTTGTGCGATAAACCTTGGTCTCCGCTATTTGCTCCGGTTGGGGGCTGGACTCCTTCTTTGTTCCGCAGGGACCCACGGGCTCTGAGCAGCCTCCCACCTGCAATGTTGTAATCTAAATGAGCACATCTTCCTACAAGTGAATAGTAGCCACCTATCTGGGGGGAAATAAAGTGGTATGCTGAGAGACATGGTTACGGTGGAGAGCAAATCTGTGTTCCACAATCCGAACATCCCGAGAGAAACCAGATGGCAGCTATGTTTTACTGTGTCCACAGAACTCAATGAAAGCCAACCAATGGTTTGGGTCAGGTTAAGTAGAAGCATGTTGAAATCTGCAGATGGCACAAAGTTCATTGGCAGTAAATCAGAAAGAGGGGCAGTCCTTAAACAGCTGAAGAGAAGGGGATAAACCTCAACTGAGCATCCAAGTATTAACATCCTGACGGTAAGGACCTTACCCAACCCTAGTCACATGGAAACACCATTTTAAAGTATGGCTTGATGAGCTAAAAGATGAAGAGGAGTACCCATTCAGAAGCACATCATATTGGAAACAATGCAGTTCAGTACTAACACTCAGATATGCACCAGCTTTATTCCCAGTTCGTGACCCAGCAAGAGACAAACGTACTGGAGCTGATTTACATGTCTTGTTCTTCTTTGCTGGATTGGGGCATAAGCACTGAGCCCTATCTTTCTTCTTACCTTTATTCAAACGGGTCAAGGCTTCTTCAATGGAAAGTCGGTCATCTTCTGTCTCTTCTGGTTTGTTTACTACCAGAAGCCAGCAAAGCTTGTTCTGGCACCTTAGAATTCTCGTGTCTCTTCATTTTTTTCTTATTCCAGGAAAGAAACACAAGACAAGGTCAGCTTTTTCCCCCTTTTCTTTTGCTAGTATTTTCCTGTCCTCCAATAATCAAGTTTGGTGCAGAAAAGGAATGGAGAGCTTTGTTGTTGTTGTTGTTGTTGTTTAGTCGTGCCCGCCTCTGTGTGACCCCCTGGACCAGAGCACGCCAGGCCTCCCGCAGTTTGGTCAAACTCATGCTGGTAGCTTCGAGAACACTGTCCAACCATCTCGTCCTCTGTCATCCCCTTCTCCTAGTGCCCTCCATCTTTCCCAGCATCAGGGTCTTTTATAATTCCTCATAGTAATCCCATCTGATCACTACATCTCTGGATATTTGCACTCCTACATAGGCTGAGCCTGTGACCTGGCTCAGGAACTAAGTCTTTGTCATTACAAAAGACTGGCCAGGCTCCCCAGGGTACCCAATCAAGTGAGCACTAACAGGTCACCTGCCAGACAGGAGGTAAACAACGCACTCAGATGTCTGTTGTAGACCGCCCTTTCTGTGATGTAGGTACGATGTATCTGGGGGGTGGTCTTGAGCTACACCCCTTTCTGTGATGTAGGTATGATGTTTCTGGGGGTGGTCTTGGCCTCCAAGGCGGGCAATTTAAAATGTCTCAATAAGGGCAGGCACATCTTTGTTGTGGGTCCTCCTCCTTCTCCTGCCTGTGGGGGGAGCACCCTGTTGCAACAGTTCAATAAAGATCAGGCTTACTAGCTGCTTTGCTTCTCAATCTTCTCTGCTTGGCCTCTGTTATTTTCTCCGACCGATGGAGAGCCTACAAAGGACTCTAGAAGGGCTCTTGTGTTCCCCATAAGGGAATAAGGACAGGTTTTTGCTTATTACAATATGCAGGAGTGGGCTGCAAAAGGTGGAGTTTGGCCTCATTAGGTCCCCCTACCATGAACTCCTTAGGTGGGCCACCCTGCGTCCGCCTCGGCATCGCGCCTCGCTATTCTGCAACTCGAGATAACACTGAACTGCTCTGCAGGGTTGTTGTAGGGATTGCAAGTCAAGGCATCCAAAGTGCCTTTGAACATTGAACAGCCCCTAGTCAATGCTTTGAACTACTGTCGCTTTAAAAAGGAAACTCTGATTAGTAAGTGTTTGGGGGATTAAAAATTGGTTTGTCCTGGGGGCGCTGGAGCTGTGTTCTGGCTTGAAAAGCCAGTGAGACCACTGGGCCATCTAGCTCTGTATGGTCTGCCACAGCCAGCAGCTGCTCTCCAGGATTTCAGAGCTCTCTTTCCCATGAATGGGTTGGAACTGCCGCTTTTTGCATCATGTGCCTCTCCCAGTGGGCCACCCCGAGCCATTTGCTGTATAGCGTTCTACATCCCATGTAGTCCTGCTTCTTCCAGCTCAGTTCAGTTCATTCTGCAACTGTGCAAGTTAGGCCGCATCTGCTTTATGCATTCAAAGCACCATCATGCCCCTTGACATGCTAACAGTTGCATCTTGGTATTCAATCCCTTCAGCACCTTGGACAGCAGTCTCTCAAGGCTCAGCCACAGGTTCCTGGTGCCCCATGCTTCCTAGGCCCAGGTCCGTGCTTTAAAGGCACTGTGTCCGAGTCTTTTGTTGTCCCAGGGCTTTCTAATTTTCAGCATCCCTTTCCAGGGCAGCTTTATTTATTTCATGTCTGAAAGGAGTCCTCTGTGCGTGGCAAAGGCTTGTTGCTGGGACAATAGGAGGCTGCCTTATACTGAGTCCCACTATGGCTCTATCTAGCTCAGTCTTGTCCACAATGGATGGCAAAAACTCTCCAGGGTTTCAGACAGAGGACATTCTAGCTGGAGATACAACAGATTGAACCGGAGAGCTTCTGCATGTAAGCAGCTGCTTTACCACTAAGCTATGGCCCTTCTCCCATTGCTTCCGCCCTGAATGAACTGCAAGCCCGTCCTACAGTCCTCCCAAAACTCTCTTTGGTGGCTACACTCTGCAGGAGGTCATTGGTTGCAGAAGTTGAGCTGTCTGCACAAGTGACTGAATCCGTGAGAAGGCTGATCTGGAATGAAATGCTGACTTTCAGGCATCTCTTGAAGACCTTTTTTATGCCAACAGCTCTGTGCTATCATTTAAACATTTCCTGAGCACCCAGACATTTGAATTCTTTGGACTGATTTTAATGTCCACCCTCCACCCGCTTTTGTACATTGCTGTCTTTTATGACATGCCCTAGCTTCTGAGAAGCCTTTCGCTCAAACCAGTTAGACATGTATGGAACAGACCCTGACGAATCAAATGACAAGGCATAATTAATCCCCCAGCTGAACTGAACAGGGAGCAGCAGCTGGGGTAGAACATGCAAACAAGAAATTATTAGTTCAAGGTACAGAAGCCCCAGAATACCCCAGCCACATGGAGGTCTTGCTCAGATGGAGATGTCTTATTTCCTTTGAAGATATAAGCTGATTAGAATTTTAGGCTGCCGGGGGTGGGGCAAAATCTGAGGATGGGAAAAATGACATCACTGGCAGTCACATGGGAGGCTGCTGAAAATGCACATGGAGAAACAATGGGTCCTTGAACTGAGGGGACTGTCTGACCTGCAGGAGGAAGCCAGTTGTTGAAAGGGAACATGGATCTGAGAAGGAGCTTCGAGGGAGATTTTAACATCCAGCTGGAGCCATCAATGGCAGTTCGTCACTAGTTCGGAGTTGGGGACTCTTTTTCAGTCTTAAGGGCCATATTCTCCTCTGGGAAGCCTTCCAGGGGCCGTGTGCCTGTGGTGGGAGGGGCCACAGGTGAAAGTGGGTGGAGTGATGAATGTAAACTTTGGTTTCCTAAGGAAGGCTGGTTTCTACACACATTCAACTCTCCACTCTCTGTCCTTCATGACTCAAGGGTGTGAGGGGAGGGGTAGTACCTCTGGTGGGGGGCACGTTGTGCTCCTTCTGGGGTAGTTTGTCCACCTTTGGTCACTACAGCTCTTCTCTTAGAAACTGTCAGCCTGCAGCAGCAGCCACACCCCAGGAATGGCTTCAACTGGTGGGCTAACCAGGTGAGGGGTGTTGATGGGTCTCAAACCCTCAGTGAGTTAGGGGCTTCCCCTGTAGACAAAGCTAGTGTCGGGTACTGGCTAGAGGAGGAGGAATGGCGGGAGGCTACAGCCAGGGACACGCCCCCCCCCCCCCGGGAAGCATCAAAGTGGGAAGGCTCCAAGCCAGGAGACTGCTGGTGGGATGCAGGAGACAGGTCAGAAGAAGAAGAAGGGGGAGCAGATGGCTTGGAGGCTAAACAAGCAACAGGTTTAAGGGAGACTGAGGCAGCTGAGGAGGAGGAGGAGGAGGAGAAGGAGGTGGAGGCTGAGGCTGCAACAGATCCCCAGGCACCTGCCATGTCCGCTGTTCCCTTCTCCCCTCCTCCTCTGTCCCCAGGAACAAGGGAGGCATTACATGGAGCAGAACAAAAGGCACAGAGAGCCCCTCCACGACTGTTGGGAAATCAGCCGACTGAGGAGGAGCCTTAGGATAGGGATGCCATATTTCTAAAAGTAGAAACCAAGACACCCCGAAAGCTGTGGAGCTATTTTTAGGAAGACCCCCACATTGTTGAGCTTCTTAAAGGAAGACCCAGAAGCTGTTGATGTCTGATAGCCCTACCTTAGGAGGAGGCTAAGATCCTCCGTTCTGGCAACTGGGGCTAGTCCTGCCTGTGGAGTTTCTCTGTCGGGTTTTGTCTCTCTGAAGAAAGAGTCCACCTTACTGCTCATCTCTGAGTTTTGATGCTGAACTGCAGCTGAATCAGCCCTGACAGCCAGGCTCCGGCCAATTGAGCAGATGAGACCACTAGGGGGTCCAACAGTCAAGAAGGTGGTTTCTGCCCGTGCTGTAGAGGGAAGTGACGAGCAGTGGGGCTCATCCACCTGGGAAGGTAGCTCATTTAAGAGAAGCAAGTCCCTGATCCTAAACCTGATTGATCCATTTAGCCCAGTATTGCCCACTTCCGGCCTGAGTGGCAGAAGCTCTCCAAGGTCTTGGGCAGAGAGAGGCTCCTACCTACATTGAGCTTCTAACTGCAGGTGCTAGGGACTGCACCTGGGACCTTCTGCATGCAATGCAGGTGCTGACACACTGAGGCCCTGGCGCCTCCACAAAACCTTCAGGTATGGGCAGGAGGCACTACTCGGCCTCCTTATATCCCACCCTTCCTCCCAAAGGAGTCCAGGGCAGCAAAGACACAACAGTTAAACAACCAAAACATCCAAAAACGGTTCCTACACAGAAGCAGACTAAGAAAAATCTCTCCTTAGAAGGCTTCTTGAAAGAGGAAGAGGAAGTAGGCATTGAAAAGATAGCAGAGAAGGGACCCCCGATAAGATGGTACCTGCAGGAAGCCGTCATCTGCAGAGCAGAGCCATCCATTAAGGGGTGATATGATTTTTCAGGTGCCTTAGCCTCAACCAATACCTCAAACTATCAATCAACCTCCTCAGTCTCCTATATGCTTCTGATGAAATAGGCTATGCCTGCATAAGTTTTTGTTATGTTGTCCTAAAATGCCCCTACTCTTTTGTCTCTTCCTTCTGAAGGATCCCCGTGAACAAGCCAAAAGCCCTTGAAAACACACACACACACACACACACACGGACAAGACAAGACAGGGCTGCGCACCACAAACCATCCCCAAATAAGCCTCCATTCCCCATCAATCAATATTGGGCTAAAAGCTATAGAACACAAAGCTAAATGCACCTAAAAACTGGTTTTGAAATAGCCTTGGTCTTGCCTAGTCCCTCAGCCTTGTGAGCATTCCACTTTCTCTACACTATGCGTGTACCCCTGACCGTGTCCTCCCTTACTCATTTCCCCCCTAAACTAGAAAGCCCCAAATGTTTTAGCTTCTCATCTGGGAGTTGCTCCAGCCCCTTGATAATTTTGGTTGCCCTCTGCTAAACATTCCTGCCCCCCCCCAAGCTCTGCCTTCAACTACAAACATGGCAGACAATGCCTTCCCTGCAGTTGCACTGCCAAAAAAGTTCAGTTTTACTTTTAAGGACAGGAAATTCTCCTGCAGGCCATCTGTGCTAAAGAGAGGGTGCAGCTATAAGTCTCCTTCTTTTGGACCACCCAATTTGCATAAAAAAAAGACAAGATTAAAAGTGTTGAGTTTTCCCCACCCCATGGAAAAGGAGCAAATGAAAAATCCTCTCCTGAGCTCTGGCTGCGACTTCCTGAGCATGAGAGATGAAAAGGGCCTGTGTGGATTTGGCAAAGTCAGCATTCACAGTTCGAGAATCACACTTGGCTCATGACCAAGGGTGTCCAAAAATAGCAAAAGCCAAACTTTTGGCTCAGAGTTGAAATGCTGACGTTCCTCTTCTCTATGGCCTGCTGGTCAGCGGATGCCTTGACCAAGACCTGGTTGTCTAACTTGAGACCTTTCGCCTACAGCTGCTGTTCTGGGCTATGAAACAAGAGCAGCAATTCAGCCCTTGGCTCACTGCAAATCATGTGTGCAAACACAGAACCTGGCTTGGGGCTGCTTTGCCTCTGACTTACTTTGCAACATCCTCTCCCCCCAGAGGAATCTTGCTTTGAACAAAAGTAACCCACAGTGGAGGATCAACTTCACTTTACTTGACTAGACCCAGTGGCGTAGTGGGCTGCGGGGCACAGGGGCAGTTGCCCCAGGCACAAAATTGTTAGAGGTGCACAATTTCAGCACCTGGTGCTGCCTCAATACAGCTGCACGCTTCCATCACTGGGGTCCGATGACAACGGCTTGTCCATGCGATCAGGTAAGTGACCTCTCCAGACAATGGGGTGGCTCTTCTTTTCTCATCTCTGTGGCTGTGATCCCCTGGGTGATGTGGATGCCATTGGGCAGTCGAATGCGCATGCATACTCCGTCTGTTTCCCTCCCTCCTACCCCCTCCTCCACGTGGCCCCGGGAACTGGCAAGGAAGAGCTCTGGCACCCTCCTACCTTGGTGGAGTCTACCTCTTTTTATCTCATGACAGGAGTCATGACAGGAGATCTTGGACTCTGTATCAGACCCTGATGGCAAAGGTGGTTCTGTTAGACTATGAACCACCTGAAAGAGTCTCCTGGTACTGTTTTCACCAACAGATCCAGCAACAATGGTCCTCCTCACCGTCGCTATCGCCACTTGGTAGGCTCGGCGTTGAGCTCTAACCCGTGTTTGGTCTCATTTGAAGTGGGTTTTTCACCACCAGCACTTTAGCTGTCTCAGGAATTGTTTCATCACCCTCAGCCCCAGGGGTAGAACCACAGGGTCATCCAAGTGCCATGCCATTGGAGAGGGTGCTTTTTAAGGTTTGTGGAGCAGCACCCTCTTGTTCCCCACCACCAAATGTGCTTTCCATGTGTTTGGCCGCCGTCTGTCGGGTCTCCCCAGATGAATTTGCTATTAGAAGGAGGCATGTGAAGCCATAATCCTGGAAAGAGATTCTGGAGAGAAGCACTCGACCCAATTTTAGCCTTTGATTCTGTGAGAGGCGCCCAGTGCTTGGTCTTACTAGCTGCAGCTCAACCTTAACTAGGTTTACAGCAGAGGAGCAAGTCCTGGAGGGCTGGCTTCCTATTCTGCCTCTATGGGTGAGTTGGCATTGATGAGGAAAATTTCGGGGTGTGAGGCTACTATATTTTTTCAAAATGCTCTTGTGGGATGTGAAACTCAAGAGCAGTCAAGTACAACATTCCTAGAGTGCACATGTTTACACATGGGGAGGAATGTTTGTCCAGCCAGCAGGTAAACTTCCTGTTTCCTTCTGGGCTGGGACAAACTTCCTCTACATGTGACTAAAGGTGGGTGTGGCCTCACCTGTGCAGGTAAGGACAAAAGCACAGGGCAGGGCAGCCATCTCTCTCTCTCTTTCACCACATGCATCGAAGAAGCAAGATCTGCTTAGCCAAAGATGCCCTCTTGGCCTCCAGCCAAGAGAGGACAAAGGGACTGTCTTCTTATGGAATAGTTTTCAAGTGTATGTTACTTTTCTAAGCTAAGTCTGCCTTCTGGGATCCGATTGTGAACAGAATGTGAGTAAACTCGTTTTATACTTTTATGGAAGACTGTGTCGTGTCTTATCTTTTATGAGGGAAAAAGGGGGAAATACCAGAACAGTTATTATAGAGGCTTTAGCGAGCCTGAGCAAAGGCATCCGCTGCCAATTTTAGAAGAGGGGAATGTTACTCTGCTAAATTGTGGAACTTGTTAAGACAAGTTGGATAAGGATATAATCAGACAATGTATCCTCTCCTGCATCCCTGAACATTCCCACAGGTCTGAGGGACGGTGGACAGGCCATAGGCAAACATGTCCAGGCACCTCTTAAGTAAAGCTAAAGGTAAAGGGAGCCCTGGCCATTAGGTCCAGTCGTGACCGACTCGGGGTTGCAGCGCTCATCTCGCTTTATTGGCCGCCGAGGGAGCTGGCGTGCAGCTTCCGGGTCATGTGGCCAGCAGGACTACGCCGCTTCTGGCAAACCAGAGCTGCGCACGGAAACACCGTTTACCTTCCCGCCGGAGCGGCACCTATTGATCTACTTGCTTTTTTTTTAAAAAAAATAATTTTTATTCATTTTTCAAACACATAATAAGAAACAAACAAAACACAAAACAAAAACATACAAAACATTTAAATCATAATCTTATTTTCATACACCTTCTTTCCTCCGACTTCCCCATACCTCCCTTTCACTGCATCCTTATTTTGCAGTTCTTTAGCAACCTTTTAGTCAGTTTGTCTATTAGTTCCCTTTCATTAAATTTCCTTAAACTTATTAGTTACAGCTGTAATTCTCTACTTCTTACCCCTTGACATCTTAACACTCCTCAATTTTACAACAATTTTTAAGATATATTTTAAATTTCTTCCAATCCTCTTCCACTGTCTCTTTCCCCTGGTCGCGGATTCTGCCGGTCATCTCTGCCAATCCCATGAAGTCTGTCACCTTTGTCTGCCATTCTTCCAGAGTGGGTAGTTCTTGCATCTTCCAATACTTTGCCAGAAGAATTCTTGCTGCTGTGGTAGCGTACATAAAAAATGTCCTATCCTTCTTTGACACCAATTGGCCAACCATGCCCAGAAGAAATGCCTCGGGTTTTTTAGGAAAAGTCCACTTAAGGACTTTCTTAATTTCATTATAGATCATTTCCCAAAAGGCTTTAATCTTTGGGCAGGTCCACCAAAGGTGGTAAAAGGTACCTTCAGTCTCATTACATTTCCAGCATTTATTATTGGGCAAATGGTAAATTTTTGCAAGCTTGACTGGGGTCATGTACCACCTGTAAATCATTTTCATTATGTTTTCTTTTAAGGCATTACATGCCGTAAATTTGACACCAGTGGTCCATAACTGTTCCCAGTCAGCAAACATAATATCATGACTGTCAGGGTTTCTGGGAGAGAGGAGGAGATGACAGAGGAGACGGAGAGCGAGTGGGAGGAGGGGCAGAAGGATGAGGAAGAAGATGACGGAATTCTGAGGGAATCCACGAGTCTGAGCAGCGAGTCAGAGGATTCTCAAAAGGGGGTTACCTTAATCAAGCAAAAGGGAGGAGAAGGGAGAAGCGGAGAGGAGCCCAGTGGAAGACAGACGCAGCAAGAGGCGTCTCAGCCGGAACGGAGTAAAGGGGGTGGAGTCGTCAGCCTCTCGGAGGGAGCAGGATTAGGAGAGAACAGAGAAAGGGGGTTGGAGCAAGGTGTTCAGCCGGAAAGGGTGGAGGGCGGAACAAGGGGTGGTGTAGCGGTCGAAAGAAAGGTCAGCAGCAACGTACGCGCGCCAAGTTCAAACGTAGAGGCGCGCGGAAGTGGAGAGAGCTCAGGGGAGGAGCCCGGCCCTAAAGCCAGAAGGAGGGGGGAAGAGGCGGCAGAGGATTCAGCCTCAGGCGAGTCACGGAGAGAGGGAACCCAGGGGGGCAGGAAGACCCTGCGGAAAAGAAAGGAGAGGAAGAGGTGGTCTAGAGCCAGGCTATTAAGTTGGTGTGGAAGAGGGGAGGAGTCAGAGGGGACTTCAGCGGTCTAACGTGACAGACGTACGGCCACGATGCTGAACTGTACGAGAAGCAGAAATCTTCAATAAACTTTTCCTGTAAATAAACTGCAACGGAGTGAGGTCTCTTGTGAGCTGGGACCCGTCCTGGGTGGCCGTGACAATGACCGATATCTTGTGCCCATTTAATCATAGCTGATTTCACCGTTTCATCCTGTGTATTCCATTTCAACAGCAAGTTATACATTCTTGACAAATTCTTAGTATTGGGTTCTAACAATTCTGTTTCTAATTTTGACCTCTCCTTCTGAAATCCTATTTTCCTGTCCTGCTTAAATGTCTCATTTATCTGATGGTAATGTAACCAATCTCGAACTTTGAACTTTAATTTCTCATAACTCTGAAGTTTAAGCTTCTCACCATCTTGTTCTAGGATTTCACAGTATTTTGGCCAATTAGAATCCATATTAAGTTTTTTCACCGCCTTAGCTTCCATTGGTGACAACCACCTGGGAGTTTTACTTTCCAACAAGTCTTTATATCGAGTCCAAACATTATATAATGCTTTCCTGACAATATGGTTTTTAAAACTTTTATACACCTTTGCCTTGTCGTACCATAGATATGCATGCCAACCAAAGTTATTATCATACCCCTCCAGATCCAAAATGTCTGTGTCTTCAAGAAGTAACCAGTGTTTCAACCAGCAAAAAGCTGCTGATTCATAATAGAGTCTTAAGTCCGGCAGGGCAAAGCCCCCTCTATCTTTTGCATCAGTTAAAATCTTAAATTTTATTCTGGGCTTTTTGCCCTGCCAGACAAATTTAGATATGTCTTTCTGCCACTTCTTGAAACAGTCCATCTTGTCCAAAATCTGTAACGTCTGAAATAAGAATAACATTCTAGGCAATACATTCATCTTAATAACAGCAATTCGGCCTAACAAGGAAAGTCTCAACCTAGACCATATTTCTAGATCTTTCTTTACTTCTGTCCAACATTTTTCATAATTGTCCTTAAATAAGTTCACATTCTTAGATGTTAAGTTCACCCCCAGGTATTTCACTTTTTTCGTTATTTCCAAACCTGTTTCACTCTGAAATCTCTCTCTTTCTTCCATTGTTAAATTTTTTTCCAGCACTTTCGTTTTCTGTTTGTTCAATTTAAATCCTGCTACTTGACCAAATATCTCAATTAGTTCTAATACTCTTTTAGTACTAGTGTCTGGCTGTTGCAAAGTTAACACTAGGTCATCTGCAAATGCCCTTAACTTATAATTTTTAACTCCGACCTGAATACCTTTAACCAACTGGTCCCTTCTAATCATATTTAACAAAACCTCCAGGACTGATATAAAGAGCAAAGGGGATATTGGGCATCCCTGTCGTGTACCTTTTTCTATTGGTATTTCCTCCATTACCACATTGTTTACAATTAGCTTTGCTTTTTGTTTAGAATATATTGCACCTATACCGTTTTCAAAACCTTGGCCTACCCCCATCCCTTGGAGATTCTTCTTCATAAAGCTCCAGCAAATATTATCAAAGGCTTTCTCCACGTCCACAAAGATTAAAACAGCCTTCCTATTAATGTCCACCTCTAGCAACTCCAAAATGTCTATAATGTTCCTCACATTGTCTGACATATGTCTCCCTGGGAGAAAGCCTGTCTGGTCCTTGTGAATCTCCCCTAACAGCACTCTCTTGAGTCTTTTTGCCAAAATATCTGCAAAAATTTTATAATCCACATTCAGTAAAGATATAGGGCGGTAGTTCCTGACCTGGTTCTTTTCAGTCTCTGTTTTCGGTATAAGTGAGATAAAAGCCTCTTTCCACGATTTGGGAGCCTTTTTCCCCTCCAAAATTTCATTGCTGTCAGGGTTTCTGGGAGAGAGGAGGAGATGACAGAGGAGACGGAGAGCGAGTGGGAGGAGGGGCAGAAGGATGAGGAAGAAGATGACGGAATTCTGAGGGAATCCACGAGTCTGAGCAGCGAGTCAGAGGATTCTCAAAAGGGGGTTACCTTAATCAAGCAAAAGGGAGGAGAAGGGAGAAGCGGAGAGGAGCCCAGTGGAAGACAGACGCAGCAAGAGGCGTCTCAGCCGGAACGGAGTAAAGGGGGTGGAGTCGTCAGCCTCTCGGAGGGAGCAGGATTAGGAGAGAACAGAGAAAGGGGGTTGGAGCAAGGTGTTCAGCCGGAAAGGGTGGAGAGCAGAACAAGGGGTGGTGTAGCGGTCGAAAGAAAGGTCAGCAGCAACGTACGCGCGCCAAGTTCAAACGTAGAGGCGCGCGGAAGTGGAGAGAGCTCAGGGGAGGAGCCCGGCCCTAAAGCCAGAAGGAGGGGGGAAGAGGCGGCAGAGGATTCAGCCTCAGGCGAGTCACGGAGAGAGGGAACCCAGGGGGGCAGGAAGACCCTGCGGAAAAGAAAGGAGAGGAAGAGGTGGTCTAGAGCCAGGCTATTAAGTTGGTGTGGAAGAGGGGAGGAGTCAGAGGGGACTTCAGCGGTCTAACGTGACAGACGTACGGCCACGATGCTGAACTGTACGAGAAGCAGAAATCTTCAATAAACTTTTCCTGTAAATAAACTGCAACGGAGTGAGGTCTCTTGTGAGCTGGGACCCGTCCTGGGTGGCCGTGACAGTAAGTCCCCTCTCAGAAAGCAAAAAATTTTTTTTGCGAAGCTCACGAACGGGAGCAGCCATGAGCGCTGAGGAGCAGCTGGTTGCACTGCGGGATCAGGTTACCGCTCTCACATCGGCAGTCATTGCTTCGCAGAAGAAGAATGACGACTTGGAGAAGACGTGCCAGGATTTGCAGGCAAGGTGGGAACACGCGGACAGGGCGGGGGCCCCAGGTTCCAGAGCGGAGGGCATTGCGCTTGGACGGAGGGGGGGTGCCCTGGTTCCGCATTTTAATGGCAACTTGCAAGACTATCCCAATTTCAGAGCGGACGTCGTATATGCACTGCATTTACTCCGTCACGATTTTAAAGATGAGGAGGAGAAAGTGGGGTTCATTGTTTCGCACCTGCATGGGGAGGCCAGGGCTTGGCTACGCAATCTGTGGCGCGAAGATGGACCGGCCCGTCGCAATTCAACTGCGTTCATCAAAGCGATGGATTCTTGTTTTCAATCCTCTGTGGATGTGGACATTGCGCGCCGTCAAATGCACGGGCTGAGGCAGGGGAAAGCGACTGTGCGCCAATACCACTCTAAATTTTTTGCATTGCTCACCGCCTTAGATTGGCCAAAGGACAGTAAGCCGGTCAGAGATCTTTTTTGGGAGGGATTGAGCCCCCCCATCAAGGATGAGATCGCTAGGGGGGACAGACCCCAGACCCTAGAAGACGTGGTGCAACGGGCTTTAGCTATTGGAATTCGACATGAGGGACGTCCGTGGCACGAGGAGGACGGGCCCCAAGCGCGTGCGCAAGCGAGGACTCTCCCTTTTGTGCACAGGGATTTCAGCCGTGCGCACCCCTCGCCAATGGGGAAGGACAGCGAGGAGCCAATGGAGATTGGTGGTGCTAGGGCTCAGAAGCCATCCCAGAGCCCTGTCCCTGGTGCAGCCAAAGCGAAGCCTCCTAGAGGAACCAGGAAGTGTTACATCTGTGACAGTGCGCACCATATGGCGAAAGAGTGCCCCCAGAGGCTCCAGAAGCACACTGCAGCACTGGCAACTGTAACAGCAGAGGTGCAACCAGGGGAGCAGCTTCAGGGAAACGACAGTGCCTGGCTGGAAGCAGAGCTACTGGGGCTCAGCCAGGCGGATCTGTAGACAAGCCCCCAGCATCACTGCAGAGCGTGGACCCTTTGCCTCCCAGACCGGCAGTTCTGCTCACAGCTACACTCCAGTTGCCTGATGGGAGACTCCTCGAGGTTCCAATAACGATCGATTCGGGAAGCAACGCCGACTTCGTGGGACTGCAGTTCGTTAAGCAGCACAACATGGCGCTCCTGCCTGCAACGACGCCTCTAAACGTGGTCACGGTAGACGGCAGGAAGTTGCTGGGGGGGCAAGTGGTGCAGCAAACCCCTCCCATGATGATGCAGATTGGCAACCATCGAGAACTTATTAGTTTCAATGTCACCCACTTATCGGACACGCCCATCGTGTTAGGCATGAGTTGGCTGGAGAGGCACAGTCCCGCGGTTGCGTGGTACCAGCGGCAGATCACCTTTTGTTCATCGTATTGTGCTCAGCATTGCTTTCAGACCGATCAGGGAGGAGAAGCCGAGCAGCAGTTGCATCTGGGTATGGTGCAAACAGTGCCTCACAAGTACCAGGACTTCTTGGAGGTTTTCTGTGAGAAGGAAGCTGACAAGTTGCCGCCTCACAGACCTTACGACTGCGCGATTGATTTAGTGCCAGGGGCGCAACTGCCTGCTGCCAAGCTGTACTCCATGTCGGAAGACGAGATGCAAGAGCTTCGGGAGTTCATAGACCATAACCTCAAGCGAGGTTTCATCCAGGAATCTAAAGCAGCGGGTGGCAGCCCTGTGTTCTTTGTGAAGAAGAAAAACACGCCCCAAAAAAGGCTTATAGTGGATTACAGGTTCATAAACAGCTTGACTAAGCCCAAAGCTTTCCCCATGCCCAAGATTGACGACCTTTTAGCGACCGTCAGGAGGGGCAAGATTTTCACCAAGCTGGACCTACGTGGAGCTTACAATCTCATCCGCATCCGGAAAGGAGATGAGTGGAAGACCGCCATGTTCACCCCTCTGGGCACATACGAATACAGAGTCATGCCTTTCGGTCTCCAAAATGGCAGCCACGTTTTTCAAGCATTTATGCACCACGTGCTAGCAGGTCTCCTCTACAAGAAGTGTGTCTGCTTTCTCGACGATATCCTGATTTTCTCGGAATCGCCGGAGGATCACGATAAGGACGTGAGGGAGGTCCTGCAGAGGCTGAAGGACCACAGGTTGTACGCCAAGTTGGAAAAATGCCAGTTTGATGTCAGAGAGGTTGATTTCCTTGGCTACAAGTTGTCCGACGAGGGACTGGCCATGGACAGGGCTAAGGTTCAAGCGCTGTTGGACTGGAAAAGCCCTCGAAATCGGAAAGAGGTCCAGAGGTTCATCGGCTTTGCCAATTTTTACCGCAAGTTTATTAAAGGTTTTGCGAACGCGACGGCGGCTATCACTGACACCCTCAGTTCCAAGAAGAAGAAGTTCGTCTGGACCGAACAAGCGGAGCGGTCCTTCCGGACGCTTAAAGGTCTTTTCGCCTCCGAAGAGCAGCTGCTCCACGTGAATCCCGGCAGACCCATGCGGGTAGAGACCGATGCGTCAGACAGAGCGGTTGGGGCCGTTCTTTTGCAAGAGGATTCACAAGGCAACTGGAGACCGGGTGCGTTCTACTCCCGGAAGCTCAGCAAGACGGAGCGCAATTATACCATATGGGACAGGGAGTTGTTGGCCATTCATGCAGCTTTCAAAGCGTGGCGACACTTCTTAATAGGAGCCAAGCACACGGTGCAAGTCCGCACGGATCACAAGAACTTAGAGTATTGGCGGACGGCTAAGTTACAGACCCAGCGACACATGCGCTGGGCGGAGTTCTTTGCGGATTTCGACTTCAAAATAGAATACATCCCAGGAGACTCCAATGTTATTGCAGACGCGCTGTCCCGAAAGCCGCAATACTTGGAGGAAGCAGCTCCAATCGCAGCAAAGCACATTTTCGCACCGCAGGCGTGGACGTGCGCTACCATCGCAGTCGACCTGGACGCGGTGCGACGCGCGTTGCAAAGGGATCAGTTTGCACAGTCCAAGATGGAGGAGCTACGCGGAGGGTCGCGAGACAACGATGAGTTCCAATTGCAAGATGGACTTTTGACTCGTAAGGGTGCCCTTTACGTGCCCACCGACGATCTTCGAGCCAAGGTTCTGCAACAATTGCATGACGCCCCTAGTGCAGGCCATTTCGGCAAAGAGAAGACGATGGAGTTGGTGGCTAGAGACTTTTGGTGGCCCCAGATGAGAGGAGAGGTGGCGGACTACGTCGCCAGGTGTGATATCTGCCAGAGGTCCAAACCAGTGCACCAGAAGCAGGCGGGATTGCTAGAACCGCTGGAGACACCGCAGCAACCGTGGGAGAGGGTAGCGTTGGACTTTGTTACGGACCTGCCCAGCTCCAGAGGTAAGACGGCGGTGTTAGTGGTGGTGGACTTGTTCACCAAGATGGCGCATTTCATCCCTTGTGCCAAGGTGGCGACGGCAGAACAGACCGCAAAGCTCTTCATCGATCACGTCTTCAGAGTGCATGGACTTCCGCAGTCCGTCTTGTCCGACAGGGGGCGCCAGTTTGTTTCCACTTTCTGGCGAAAGCTTCTGGGCATCTTGCACGTCAAAATCAACCTGACATCGGCGAGACATCCACAAACCAACGGTCAAGCGGAGAGGGTCAACGCGATCATGCAGCAGTATCTGCGGTGCTACGCCAACCAGCGACCTGCGGCGTGGGTGGACTATCTGCCGATGGCTGAATTCGCCTACAACAACACGAAACACGCATCCACCGGGGTGACGCCTTTCTTCGCGAACAATGGCCGTCATCCCAGAACCTTCCCGAGATTTGCGGCACCAGGAGGGGGGGGGCCTCAAGATGCCGACCAGTTTGCAGCGGAGTTGCAAGAGGTGCACGAGGAGCTGCGGAGACATTTGGAGCTGGCAAAACAGGCGTATAAGGTGCAGGCCGATAAGCACAGGAGGGCGGGAGAGGACATCCAGATTGGGGACTGGGTGTGGTTAGCAGCCCACGCGATGCCGGCCAGGTCATTGGCCAAGAAGAAGTTAGGACACAGGCAGCTAGGGCCATATCAAGTTGAGGCTAAGATCAATCCGGTGGCTTTTCGTCTAGCCCTTCCGGAGGGTTCCAGGGTGCACCCGGTCTTTCATAGGTCGGTGCTCACTCCCTACAAAACCCCACACAGGTTTCAAGAGTCAGGAGCACTCCCAGAGCCACGTAGGAGGGCGCCTGAGGGGGGGGAATCGCCAAGACCAGAACCTCTTAACGAGGTCACAGAGATACTGGACTCGAGATGGGGGGAGGAGGGAGTTGAATATTTTCTAGCCAGGGAAGGCACTCCGGCCTCTGCCAATAGCTGGGTGCCGGGTTACGCGTTGGACGAACCCCTGTTGAAGGAGGAGTTCCATGCACTTTTTCCGCACAAGCCCATGCCCGAGGAGTATTTTGATGATTGGCTTTTCACGCCCACTTTGTCAGACAGCACGTTCGAGGGTTTCTCCTCACCCGAGGGCCATACGCCCGAAACAAGCCCGACCAGGGATCCGAGACTGGGGGGGGAGGAGACAGGCCCTTGTTGGTGGGTGGATCAGCCAAGGGAGGCATGGAGTCAGAGATGGATGGTAGGTCCTTGGCAGGCAGCGCCAGGAGAAGCAGTGATGGAGGAAGAGACTGTGATGTCTGTGGGTGGGGAACCCGAGTTCGAACACACATATACGGAGATGACAGAGGAGAACGTTGAAGTGGACAACTTGTATCCTGAACCGACCCCGGAAGAACCACGTTTTCCTCAACCTGCACCCGGCGAGCGGGAGGGGGGAAGGGGGGGCTTCGAGGGGGGGATGGATGTCAGGGTTTCTGGGAGAGAGGAGGAGATGACAGAGGAGACGGAGAGCGAGTGGGAGGAGGGGCAGAAGGATGAGGAAGAAGATGACGGAATTCTGAGGGAATCCACGAGTCTGAGCAGCGAGTCAGAGGATTCTCAAAAGGGGGTTACCTTAATCAAGCAAAAGGGAGGAGAAGGGAGAAGCGGAGAGGAGCCCAGTGGAAGACAGACGCAGCAAGAGGCGTCTCAGCCGGAACGGAGTAAAGGGGGTGGAGTCGTCAGCCTCTCGGAGGGAGCAGGATTAGGAGAGAACAGAGAAAGGGGGTTGGAGCAAGGTGTTCAGCCGGAAAGGGTGGAGAGCAGAACAAGGGGTGGTGTAGCGGTCGAAAGAAAGGTCAGCAGCAACGTACGCGCGCCAAGTTCAAACGTAGAGGCGCGCGGAAGTGGAGAGAGCTCAGGGGAGGAGCCCGGCCCTAAAGCCAGAAGGAGGGGGGAAGAGGCGGCAGAGGATTCAGCCTCAGGCGAGTCACGGAGAGAGGGAACCCAGGGGGGCAGGAAGACCCTGCGGAAAAGAAAGGAGAGGAAGAGGTGGTCTAGAGCCAGGCTATTAAGTTGGTGTGGAAGAGGGGAGGAGTCAGAGGGGACTTCAGCGGTCTAACGTGACAGACGTACGGCCACGATGCTGAACTGTACGAGAAGCAGAAATCTTCAATAAACTTTTCCTGTAAATAAACTGCAACGGAGTGAGGTCTCTTGTGAGCTGGGACCCGTCCTGGGTGGCCGTGACAATTGCATACTTCCTTCAGTGGTTGTATTAACCATTCCTTCAGCGCTTTGTAATATCTAGCAGTCAAACCATCTGGTCCTGGTGATTTTCCCAGTTGCATGTTCTGAATGGCACCCTCTATTTCTTGTTCTGTAATTTTCTCATTCAAGATCATTTTGCTTTGTTCTGAAATTTTTGGTAGTCCATATTTTTTAATGAATTCTTCTATTTCTTGTTCATTAACTGGCCCTTGTGCATACAATTTCTTAAAGAAACTTTGAAAACAATTACTTATCTCATTCGGTTTGTGGATAATCTTTCCATCCAATTCTAGACTTGTCACAGTGTTCAATTTTTGCCTCTTTTTCAATTGCCATGACAGAAGTTTCCCACATTTGTCTGCCGATTCAAATGTCTTTTGTCTCATTTGCTTTATTTTCCATTCTATTTCCTGATTCATCAGTTCCATATATTGCATCTGATAATACTTTATTTTTCTCAAGATCTCTTGAGACTTTGGTTTGGACCTCAATTTCTTCTCTCCTTCTTTCATTTTTTCCAAAAAAATTTCTTTCTTCTCATTTTGTTTTTTCCTCTTTATAGAGTTCTGTTGAATTAGGAAACCACGCATCACGGCCTTGCTAGCGTCCCAAATTGTTCTTTTCTCCACTTCTGTTCTCAAATTTATCTCAAAGTAATCTTTCAGTGTTTTTTGGGCCTTCTTATAAATCTCTTCATCTCTGAATAGGGTGTCATTCATTCTCCATCTAAAGGATCCAGTTGTTGTTAGTTTCATCTCCATCTTTACCGCATTATGGTCGGAGCAGGTTTTTGGGCAGTTTTCTATTTTTTTAATTCTTGGCGCCAGGCTACTAGTAACCCAAATTTGGTCAATTCTTGTCCATGTCATTTTTGCTTCAGAGAAAAAAGTTCCCTCTCTCTCAAGAGGGTTCCTTGTTCTCCAAATATCAATAAAGTCCATGGTTTCAGTCATTTCAAAAAAGGTCTTTGGTAATCTCCCTTCCTTAGAAATCACTTGTCTCTGTGCTTTATCCATGTTTGTGGAGACAACTCCATTCATATCTCCCATCATTACGATTTTATAGTCTAAAAAGTCCATTAAGGTCTCATGCAACTTCTTAAAGAATTCGGCCTTCCCTTCATTTGGCGCATAAACTCCAACTATCAAAACTTTTTCTCCTTGAATTTGTATTTCAATTGCCAGGTATCTTCCTTGTTCATCTTTGAATATCATTTTTGGAGCCAATTTTTCTTTTGCATAAATCACCACACCTCTTTTCTTAACTTTGTCTGATGAGATAAATTCCTGTCCAAGTCTCTTATTTATCAAAAGTTTCCTGTGTATCCTGGCAATATGAGTTTCTTGCAAGCATATTAAATCTAATTGTTCTTTCTTTAAAATATGAAAGACTTGACGTCTTTTTCGGGGAAGGTTCAAACCGTTACAGTTCCAACTAAGAAGTTGCAGAGACATTTTGTTATTAGGTACCTTTTCCTCCCACTGCTCCAAGCTTTTGTTCTTCCTCCGATGGTATTGGGAGGAGTCCAAATGATAGATTTGCAATGTCAGTTGGTTCTTTCTCCCCTACAGTTCCTTTCTGTAGGTCTTCTGAGTATTTCTCCAGAAACTGTTCTTTATCTTGAATTGTTCTTATTTTAATCTTCCTTCCTTTGAAGTTGAAGGATAGTCCTTGTGGGAACTCCCACCTGAAAGGTATGGTATTTTTCTTCAGCAGGTCGACTAGGTCTTTGTAGAAGGTTCTCACCTCCAAGATGTATTTAGGGATGTCCTTAAAAATCTGTGTTTGACAATTCTGAATCACCAGTGCCTTTTGGTAATGCAGGTTCAATATTTTATCTCTTTCTTCCTTAGATCTCAGTGTAATTAGGCAATCCCTTGGTTTCTTGCCCTGCCTCCTGCCCAGCCGAAAGGCTGTAGTTATTTCAAACTCATCTTCTTCCTCCAATTCCTCATGCCAAAATTCCGCAAAGTTCTCTGTAAGGAATTCCACAAGGCTGTCCCCCTCACTTTCAGGAACCAGTCTTAATTTCAAGTTTTTCTCCTTCCTCTGTAGTTCCAGTAAGGCCAAAGTTGCATCATGTTCATTCACTTTTTTTGCAATCGGCACAAACTTTTCCCTTGTCTCCTCTGCAGTACTTTTAGCACTTTCAGCAATCTTTCGTGTTTCCGAACTTTCTTGAATTAATTTATTAATAAGAATCTGTATTAGATGTCACACTTGCAGTATTCAAGTCCAATCTTGCTGTCAGTTCTGTCAATTTTTTGGAATTTTCTGTGGACAACTTTGTCAGTGCTTCCAAAGATTGGTTTATTTTAAGCAGTGCCTGTGTCATAGAATCCATAGATGCTGTTGTTGCCTTTTCCTGTGCAGCTGGTATTGTGCCTGATATTGAGCCCCTTTTCTTTTGTGCTAGCTTTGCTTTAGATCTGGTTGCTATCTCATCCACTGGGCCGCTCATGTCCTCAAGGTCGTTCTCACAGGAAAAGTTTACAAGTGGAAAATCCCACTGTTTCTTTTTCAATGTAACTGTTTCTCTTTAAACCCTCTAGAGGGAGCATTCAATTGTATCCAAATGGAAATGAGAGACAAAGAAACAAGGAAACATAGAGCGATGAAAAAGTTCAAGAGTCTACACTGTAAATCCTCACTTTGTTTCAATGTAGCCAAAAGTTCAGCAAGATAATTCCACTAAAGTCCAGTAACTTTGTTTCAGACAAACCCCCACTTTATATCCAATTTGATCTGACAGTTCACTTTCCCGGTGCCTTACTCAGGCAGCCCGACCCGGGGGATTTGGCAGTGAAAGATCTTTTTTCATCCGATTATTTTCACGCAGGTTAACAATGTCCAATTTTCTTCCCCCCTTCTCCTGCCTGTTGGGGGGAGGTCTAAGTTCGATGTCAGGTTTGACAGCTTAAAAAAGAATTTTTTCTTTCAAATGCAGCTTGCTCTTTCGTTGCTTTGTTTATCATGCAGTTCGGGGAGGCAGACTTCCTTAGTTTATGCCTTTCCCGTTTTCAGCCAAATTTCAAAATTTAATGTCCCGTTAAATCCCTCGATCTTACTCACGGGTGTTGCAGTCAATCTTTAGTTTCAGGAAGGAATCGGCGCTCTCCGTTCATGGCGACGCGGCTTCACTCCACGGGCGGGGTAGCGACTCTCAGCACCGCGCTCACACCCGATGCCGCTCCGGAGCCTTTAAAAAGGCTCTTTCACAGTACCGGGGGGTGCAAAAGTGCCCACCAAGTCTCCTTGTTCACAGGCTTCTGCGCCTGTGATTTTAGGGGTCCCCCGCTCGCCGTAGCGGGTCAGACCCGAACTCGCGGAGCAGTCCTGCTTCGGAGCTCGAAGCAAGGACCGCCATTAAACGCTGGCGCCGACCGGAAGTCCCTATTGATCTACTTGCACTTGGACGTGCTTTCAAACTGCTAGGTTGGCAGGAGCAGAGACCAAGCAACGGGAGCTCAGCCCGTCGCGGGAATTCGAACTGCCGACCTTCTGATCGGCAAGTCCTAGGCTCTGTGGTTTAGACCGCAGCACCACCCACGTCCCTCCTGCACATCCATACCCTGGGGCAAGTCTGGGGATGGGCTCTTGGTTTCTTTGGCCAACTAACTGCTCAGTAAGTGTCACCTTTGGGCACTTCCCTGGGTGTAAACGTGTCCTCACACTTGAGGGATTCTGGCGGGAGATAGAGGGGGAAAGAGTCCTTTCCTTAAGGGCAAGAATGGCGTTGGAATGGAGGAAATTGATGCAGGGGGTGGATTTTCTGAAGTGAGGGGCTTTTCCTAAGCCGGCAGTCCATAAGGGAAGTGGCTTGACAGATTTCTTGCAACAAAGGATCACTTTGGGCAATAGAAACCAGTTCATGGGCTTTTGATGGACTGAGTCCATTGTTCTCTCAGCCGGCGGCCACTCAGGAGCTCAGTCAAGCTGGCGAAGCTCCGCTGCTCCGCAGAAGGGAAACAGGCAGCGGCCCAAGAAAGATTCTGTCCACTAGAGGCCGCTATCCGCTATTGGCTAGCTGTCCAAATCCGATGCTTTTGATTGGGCTATACGCAGCAGTATGTAAATACAGAGTTCATGCCCAAGTCCCTGTTCATATTGATACGGTTTCATACCAGAAAGAGGGAAGCAGGGTCTTTTCTTCATAAAAAAAGATGTGGTGCTTGGTGCGACAGGGGAAGGAAAGGGCTTTCTCGAGCTCATTGTCTCACGCCCTAGCTATGTGGAGGGGTTTCTGGGGAAGGCGAGATCCCTAGCGAATTCCCCCCTCGGAAATTCCGTGTAGCATATTCTTAGAAAAGGAAAAAAAGGAAAAAGGAGGGGAAGAGAAAAGACTGAAAGGGAAGAAAGGTTTCCTCTGTTCCCCTCCTCTCTTCCAAAATAATTCCGAGCTGAGGTGCAGAGCTCTTTCCTCCCTTGTGACCTCCCCACCCGCCTCCTCCTCCCTCCCACCTAACTGGCTGTGTCACCTTGCCTGCCAATCATACCTCCCTTTGAACTGAAGCAGAGTTCCATCCCTGTTTGTGCCAGTTCTGGAGTCTAAAAGCCGAGGACCTAAATCAGCCAAAGGAAAATGACACCCTTCCTACCCACGCAAAAATGCAACTTTCATTGGTCTGTTTGCTACTGGACGTGGGTTTGTTTTTTTCTTTTGGTTTAAGAAGCGAAGCAATAGCTCATTTGCTTGCGAGTGTGGGAGTCTGCAATTCTTGGTGTTCCAGGGCTTTTTGCAAGTTGGAGTTGCCTCCAGTCCACCCCGGATGTAAGAACAGTCCTTCTGGATTAGACCAATGGATGATCTAGTCCAGCACCTTGTTCCCCATAGTTGCCCAGCAGAGGCTCACAACAAGCCCATAAGCAGGACCTGAGTGCAATGGCCCTCTCCCACTCATATTCCCAAGCAGGGTCGGACCTCTGATGAGCCAGAGTGAGGCAGCTGCCCAGAATGGCTGGGGCAACCCAGTCCGATGGACAGCATAGAAATCTCAAGGTTGAATTTGTCTGATTTCCTTTCAGAGCCATTCAAGTTGGTACTTTTCAGCACCTAGGGGTGTAGTGGCATCTGGACCATGGACCTCTCAGCTGGTGACTTGTGGGAGTCAGTCTGCAGCTCACCAGTGGGATGTATCACCAGAGATTACAGAACCCCAGCCGAGTCTTCAGAGATGTCCTGCTCTCAGCAGAACAGCTTCTTCCAGAGCAGTGGCGGAGCAGGGTGGGGGCGGTCCGCACTGGGTGTCATCCTGCGGGGGGGGGGGCATTCACTGGTGGCTTGGGAAGCTGGGAGTCATGGGTGGGTGCTCCCGGCTGGAGGAGGCAGGCAGGGGAGAGGACGGGAAGGAGGCAGGTGAGCAAAGAACGGAGGGGGGCAGGAAGGGGAGAGGAAGGAAGCGGGATCGGTGGGTGCGCCTTTCATTCTGCCTGGAAGACCAGCGCCTACAGCTGGACTACCAAGTGGATTGAAAGGGTCACTTTGGGGACAGCGCTGCAAATGCAGAAGGAATCTTGATCGTTTGGGATCTTCATAAGCTTTCTTCAGCCCGAACATCACAGCGACCGATGCCAAGCGACACCGGCACACTTAGGGATCCGCAGAGTTTGTGCATCATGCGTGACAGACATCAGCAACTCAGCATTTTGGCTAATCGACTTTATTTACATGTAAACACACACACGGAGCACTGCAACATGGCTCCCTCTCTCTCGAGCATCAGACAGCAAAGAGAAAAAGAACAAAGGACAATAGTCATGGAACTTTGAAGTGTCAGGCATAGCTCTAATGGCTTTAGCCCACCGTAGCAGAGTTTTCCTGCACAGCGAAGAAGCTAGTTGAGGTGGAAATGACTAGTCAGCTAGACTCAGAATAACTATTTACAGGATTTATTAAAAGGAAAAATAAAACCAGCAGAGTTTCTGCATACAAAACAAAGCAAAATAAATCCTTTCTCTCTCTTAACCATACACAGCACTCCTACTCCTAACACACCTAACCCAAACTGTGCTAGCATTCCTAGATAACAGAGTTGAGTGCTGGTCATTAACCAATCAGAGTAAGTAGTTTCTAGGTCAAGCAGACCTTGGCTTTCTGCCAAGAGTAAATTGACACTGCCTTGAGTTAATTGTGTGAAGCCAGAATCTGTAAGTTTTCATGAGAATCAATTAACAGAAACTGAACAAATAGTCCCACTTCACGGAACACAAACATCTTGTCGCCGTCACTTCCCACTCTGTGGAGTCAAAACATAGATTGGATTGTTGCCTTTCCTTGCCCAATCTGAGATCTTGAGAAGATTGGAGACCCTTAGAAATAAGCTAACAGAGATGAATGCCAAGGAAAAAGTAAGAGAGAAAGAACCGGCAACGGACCAATTAAAGAAAGAGAACCTCTCTGAAAAAGCCAAGACAGACCCCATGAAAGATTACTCTTATAATACCTCTGCAATTGCAGAGATAAACCTGTTAACAACAGATCTAACACAGTGTGCAAGGGATAAACTACCATCTAAGAAGGAAACCATCCCTATGGCAACCATGAAAGACTACCTTTATAATACCTCTGCAGCTGCAGAGATAAACCTGACAGCAACAGATCTAACACAGTGCGTAAGGGACAGCAACAATCTACCATCTAAGAAGGAAACCATCCCTATGACAACCACAACGCGCTCTTGGACCAGCATGAGATACCTGGATGAGGATGAACTTGGTATCAGTCAAATAGAACACCTCAAGGTAGATTCGCCAAAAAAAGGAGTACTGATCACTAATGTTAGCACGCTGCACCCTTCAATTGATTCCATTGAGTACCTGGGCGATAATACAACTATGGACATTGCCAAAATGAACGAAATTCAACCAACAGATAAAAAGATAGGCCCTAAAAATCTTTCAAAGGCAAATTGACTAAGATCAACTTTTGGCAAGACAACGTGCAACCTTGCCTTGCTAACTTGGAATATTGCAGGTTGGCAAAAGAGGGTTTCTGACCAATCCTTTGCTAAATATATCCAGAGACATGACATTGTGTTTCTCCAGGAGACCTGGAGCACAAGTGAAGTGGAGTTAAATGGCTTTTCTGCATTCTCCCTCCCAGGTCTTTTAAGTACTAGAGGGGGGCGAGTTAAAGGTGGGTTAGTTACTTTAATCTCAACAAGGCTAAGGGCCATATTTAAAAAACTAGACCCACTAGACCATCTGGCCACAGCTGTGCAAGTATAGTGGAGAACCCACAGCTTGCTGCTGATTAACGTATACCTACCCCCACAAAGAGAGAAAAGACTGATAAGAAATACTTGGGCTCAGTTAGAACAGTATCTTGACAAACTATCAAATCAATTTCCTGATGCCTCTGTAGTGGTGGCAGGCGACCTAAATGCCAGAACTGGACAATCTGATGAGGCTTTGTATGCCCATTTCCATGAAACAGTCCCCATTATAGAGGAAGCCCACTCAATACCAGCTAGAATCTCAAAGGATAAAGGCTGCAATTATGCCGGCTTATGCCTATTACACTTGGTCAACAAGTTGGACTTGGTTATACTAAATGGCCGTACAGAGGGGGAGAAGGTCAGAGAATTCACATTTATATCTAACAATGGCGCCTCCACAATTGATTATATAATCGTGTCGTATGATCTTCAAAACAAAGTTCTGGAATGCAAAGTGGAGGAGCGCTTAGACAGTGACCATCTGCCATTAAGTGCACTCGTAGCTGCGGGAAAGGATTTATCCTGCGCTGAGAAAATCGAACATTCGAGCCCTACAGCTTTGGAGCTCAGATATTCTCGTATCAGATGGACAGATGAACTGCATAAGGAAATTTCAAGTAGGCTATGCTCAAAGGAATTCCTCACTAAGAGAGAAAACCTTATAACTTCCTCAAGCCATGAATTAAAGATAAATTTATTTCAGGAGTTAATTTCACTCCTTCAAGATTCCCTGAAGGAAAAAAGGAACAGGTCAAGTAGGCAACCCTCAGTATATAAAAACTCCAAACCCTGGTTTGATCAAGAATGTCAGGACATGAAGCTAAACTTACTGAAAAAATACAAGAATTATAGATCTGCCAATTTACCCCAACTCCCCACGGTCTGGTTTGAAGATAAACGAAATTATAAAATCTTGATCAAAAACAAAAAACTCCTGGCACAGAAAAGAGAATGGAAATGCCTAATAGATGCATCCAGAGAGAGAGATTCGGCCACCTTCTGGAGACTGGTAGCAAATGGAGTGCGATCTACCTCCTCAGAAGTGGAGTATACTATACCTGCAGGGACTTGGGAGGCATTTTTCCAATCTTCATATTCAGCTCTGCCTTTGACACAGCCACTAATACAGTGTGTGGCAGGTGATGAGTGGCCTCCGGTGTCGGTTGCGGAGATCAGGAGGCTTATTCAGGCACTCAAACACAGAAAAGCCCCGGGAGCAGATAATATCTCTCCTGAGCTTCTCAAAGCCAATATTGACTGGTGGGCCCCAGTCCTTGCCACCCTATTCACCAGCATAGATCAAACAGCAATAATACCAGAGGACTGGGGATTGGCAATCATCGTTCCCATATTCAAGAAAGGCTGTAAACTTGATCCAGCCAATTACAGACCAATCAGTCTTTTAAGCATCATTAGCAAACTTTATGCAACTCACTTACGTGAAAAGTTTGCGGACTGGCTGGAACAGGAGCACATCCTAAAGGAAGCCCAGGCTGGTTTCAGGGCACATAGATCAACTCTAGACCAAGGACTGGTATTGCAACATCTAGTGGAGAAATACACCTCAAAGAAAGGAGGCTCCCTCTATGTAGCCTTTATAGACTTCAAATCAGCTTTCGATTTGATACCCCGGCACAGACTTTGGGAAAAATTAAATGCCACAAACATCGATAGACGTCTTTTGCTTCTTATCCGTAGACTACATGAAAATACTCGGATCCGTGTTAGATGCGACCGTTATGGGAACCTATCAAAGGAAATCCAAAGTTTCCATGGTGTCAAGCAAGGCTGTGTTCTTGCCCCTATTCTATTTAACTTCTATATAAACTCCTTAGTCGGAAAGATGGAGGAAGCAAGTACTCATCCCCCAAACCTAAATAATATACCAATCCCAGTCCTTTTGTACGCAGATGATGCGGCACTTATTTCCTTCTCTTGTGTGGGTCTAAGAAAACTTTTACGAGCTCTTACAGAGTATTGCGAAGCTGAACACCTAATAATAAATTACACTAAATCAAAAATTATGGTGTTCTCCAAGAGAAAACTCCGACATAAATGGAAAATTAATAACCAACCTATTGAGCAAGTAACATCTTTTAGATATCTTGGAATAAATTTTGATGAGAAGGGATCTTGGTGCCACCAGATTAAGAATTCCATTGTAAATGCGCAAAGATCTTCCAGAGCTATCATAAGATTCTTTTACAGAAAAGGAGGTCAATATGTTCCTGCTGCCTCCCAGGTCTTTGTTGCAAAAATACTTCCACAATTGATGTATGGCACCCAGATATTTAATTGTCAAAAACTCAAGTCCCTGGAATCTGTACAAACTAAATTTTACCGCTCCCTACTAGGGTTACCTACCTGTGTCCCCAACACAGCCATCAGGCTGGAGGTAGGTCAACTCCCTATTAATGCCAGGATATGGATCCTGAAGATTCACTTCTGGCTAAAACTCATATTTTTCCCAGTGGGAGTGGCTCCATTGACTCTACTAGACCCGTTCCAGTCTAAATGGAGATTGTCGCTTTATGAAAAATTGAAGGGCCTGGGGCTTTCCCCACAAGAACTTATAGCCTCAGGTTTTGAAAAGGCTAAAAGGATGGTGAGCCAGCGAATAGGAGATGTAGAGCTTCAGGACCATATGAGCAAGATAGATAAATATCCAGCTATCCAAGATTATGGAAAAGGGTTTAATCTAACACCATATTTGCTGGATCTACAAATCGCAAAATACAGACGGGCGTTTACCCTTACCAGATTTGATGTACTGCCATCTGCCTTACTAAAGGGCAGATACGAGGGCACACCCTATGCTGAACGAGTTTGCCCATGTGGTCTGAAAGAGGTGGAAACGGCTTCACATGTGTTGTTACACTGCGACCTTTACGGGGATATTAGGTCACTGTTTATCTCCCCTATCGTTCAGAAATTTCCAGGTCGATCTGAATCTCAGCGGCTGAAAATCCTACTAGGAGATAAAAACCCAGAAGTAACACTGAAAGTGGCCAAATTTTCTGCGGCTGCGATCAAGCGGAGGGCATTAGCTGTAAAAAAGTAAAAGACTTGACCCCTGGACAAGCCCCCCCATTTTTTAAGTCTATACATATACTGTAGTGCATATATGTGTATATATGTGTGTGTGTGTGGGTGTGTGTGCATATGTGTATTGCCTTTATGTATAATTTTACAATTTTTAATTGACACCATTATTCCCTTTGTAAACTATTGTTGTTTTTTATGTTTTTTCTGGTCTATGACCGTAATAAATTTATTCATTCATTCATTCATTCATTCATTCATTCATTCATTCATTCAAAACATAGACAAGAATCCCATGACTGCAATCATGGAGCTGGAATTCTAACAGTTTCAAGCGCTACCACAGGTTCCGCAGAATATCTGTACTGCATGGTTTAGTGTGGCAGCACCTGCCCTTTGGAACTCCCCGCCTCTTGCAACAAAGCACGTGCCTTTGCTAGACGCTTTTCAGGCACCTGCTAAAAGCATTCTTGTTGAGGCAAGCATACCTAGAAGCTTAGGAAGTTGAAGTAATTTTCATCTCTTTTAATGTTTTAGCTTTTGTATGTTTTAAAGTAGGATTGTTAATTTTTCTTGATTTTACTGCTGTGGTGCTTTTTTGTTTTTTTGTTTTGGTAAACCACTTTGCAGGCTTTTAAAAATAAATTTTATTAAATAAAGAAGCAATAGTAAAGGTAAAGGGACCCCTGACCATTTGGTCCAGTCGTGACCGACTCTGGGGTTGCGGCGCTCATCTCGCTTTACTGGCCGAGGGAGCCGGTGTACAGCTTCCAGGTTATGTTGCTAGCATGACTAAGCCGCTTCTGGCGAACCAGAAGAGCAGTGCACGAAAACACCGTTTACCTTCCCGCCGGAGCGGTACCTATTTATCTACTTGCACTTTGACGTGCTTTCGAACAAAGAAGCAATACATAGAACTAATAATAGAAATATATAGGAAAATATATACCCCCCCCATTTTCTTTATTTTTCCTTCTCCTCCTCCTGCTGCTGCTCCTCCTCCTCCTCGTCTTCCTCACCTGAAGGAAAAGCCAAAGAACCACCATTAACATTGGTGCCTGGTATGTGCAACCATATGCTCTATTTTTATTCTTTTTGGCAAGAAAATGGGCACACAAGGAGGCAGCAAACCTCTGCTACTGGCCTCTGGTCTCCTGCGCATGGGGTGGGGGTGGGGGGGAGGCCACCCCTTCCACACAGCAAAGGCGACCCTGGCATGGCTACCAGCTGCCCACAAAGGCGCACTGAACTGGGCTCCAGACTGTGGTGGGACTCCCCTAAGCCCCAGCCAACATGGCCAGCGCTCATCAGGGATGATGGGACTTGAAACCCAACATCATTGGGAGGGAGGGCCATGTGAAGACAGGATTCTCAAAAATACCTCTGGCTTGCGGCTCCTGGAGGGTTGCTGGCCACGCCTGGAGTTTCTCTTCAAGCTCCTGGAGCTTCACACGGAACACTTGAGCTTCCTTAAATACTGTTTCAGCTGCATGCCACACCCCAGCCAAAAGAGCTGTAATCACTGAGAAAAAGAAGGGAGCATCTGTGCATGTCATTCCGGTCAAGTTGCACCAAAGTGGGACTTGTTCATCTGAGCTCCACAGGCTTTTTTTCTAATTGTTTGACTGGGGTTGTTTGTTGGTTTTTCTTTAATTTGGGCAAGGCCTTTTTATGTGCCCTTTCAATCCCCAAGAGCCAGCACTGTAAATCAGTTTTAAGGGAGTCTTACAACCACAGCTACCGCCACCCCCCAACATCATCAGCAGTTACACATACAGGCTTTTAAAACCTATTTAATATCTTTTTAAAAAAGTTAACCTTGTAATTCCTAAATCATTTTAAACACTTTGAAATACTTTCTAAAATTCTGCTTTTTAACATTTATGTAAATGCTGTAATAAAGGAACCCAAATGGCCAGATTTTTCCCTGTTTCAGTTTTATCCCATAATGTATCCATTTTGCTACATGCCAACGATACAGTGTTGTTAGCACAAACATTCTGAGCGTCTGCACATCATTCTGAGCGTCTGCACATGCACGAGCAGCGAAACCTGGAAGTAACCCGTTCCTTTACTTCCGGGTCGCCGCAAGACACAACCTGAAAAGACGTAACCTGAACCGAGCGGAAGAAGAGGTATGACTGTATTTGAGGATTTGCTTCTCTGATAGGAGTACTGGGTCTCATCAGATGACAGCCTCGGCCTTGAAGGCATCAAGATCTGCACAAGCAATTCTTAGCTTTACCAGAACTGAAGGCGGCAATGGGATTGCCCCTGCTCCGAGAAGATATACAGTGGTACCTCGGAAGTCAAACGGAATCCATTCCAGAAGTCCGTTTGACTTCCAAAACATTCAGAAACCAAGGGATTTGACGATAAAAAATTTTTTTCACATAGATATTATAGAAAGCAAAAATAAAACAATGTCCAAAATATATGAGTTATTATTAAATTGGTATACTAAAGATGAAGAGGTGAAGGAGGTTATGATTAAATGGGCCATAGACTTTGGTTATAATATAGAATTAGAAGCCTGGAAGAATTATGGAATGTGAACTTAAAATTTACGGCTTGTACGGCATTACAGGAAAATGTATGGGAAATGATATACAGGTGGTACCTCACGCCGGTAAAACTGGCAAAGATGTACAGAACGAAAAATAACAAATGCTGGAAATGTGGAGAGGTAGAAGGAGATCTTTTTCCATATGTGGTGGAATTGCAGTAAAGTGAAAGGCTTCTGGGAATTAATTTACAATGAGCTTTAAAAAAGGTTTAAGTATACTTTTTTTAAAAAAAAAACCCCGAAGCCTTTCTACTGGGACTAGTTGGAAAAGATGTTAAAAAGAAAGATAAAAACTTATTCCCGTATGGCACAACAACAGCAAGGACTATGTTAGCCCAGAATTGGAAAACAGAAGTAATACCAACTATTACTGAATGGCAGGTCAAAATGATTAATTATGCGGAACTGGCTAGAATATCGGGGAGAATAAAAGATCAGGATGAACAAAAGTTTTATGAAAATTGGAGTAAATACTTTGATTATATAAGAGATAGCTGTAAATCTGTAAAGACACTGGCAGGATTTGACTAACTTCAACAGCTTATGGTCAAATAGATAAATGTATAAAATACGTGACATAATGAAAATATATGATACTTACCGAAGGGGAGGAAGGAAGTCCAAAGCTCAATAGAGCTAATGTTATGTATGAGATGTATTAATACAATGAATGTATTGGAATGTATGTTTGATGAAAACTAATAAAAATTTAAGTTGGGGGGGGGGGAAACCTTCAGAAACCAAGGCGCGGCTTCCGATTGGCTGCAGGAGCTTCCTGCACTCAATCCGAAGCCGCGGAAGCCCCGTCGGACATTTGGGCTCCAAAGAACATTCACAAACTGGAACACTCACTTCTGGGTTTGTGGCGTCCGGGAGCCAAAACATTCGAGTCGGAAGGCGTTTGGGATCCAAGGTACGACTGTATTGGTAAGGCGCCCCCACAGGTAACATGGGGGGGGGGGGAGAACGATAGGAGGGGATCGGGAGAGACAGGGAAGCCCGGAGGGAACGCCCCACCTAACCCAGCTCCGACCCCAAGCCAATATCACCAGCGGCTGGAGCAAAAGAGCAGAGGAACCGCACACCGGGGACCGGCTGGGGGCGGACCCTCCCCTGGCAGTGCAGGGGGGCACAGCAAAAACCATGCTTTATGTTATTGAGTTGATTTTCAGTCCATTTCTTATCAGTATTTTCAAACCCTATGAACCCAGGTAGGCGGCCTGAACCATTGGAGCCCATTTCCTGGAACGGCCGCCTCAGCCCTGATCTAGGGACCCGACACCAAGCCCTAGGGGTCCCACAGGAGAATTAAAACTGCCCATTTTTCTTGTTCCCTTCTCCCTCTCTCTCTCTCTCTCTCTCTCTCTCTCTCTCTCTCTCTCTCTCTCTCTCTCTCTCTCCCCTCCTCCTCCTTCTTTAGTTATACACACATTCATCCATTCTATTCACTTCTTACTCATTTACTCATTTTCATTATTATTACTCATTTTTTCTAAAAAAAAGTTTTTTAAAATTTCTCATTAATGAATTCTATATATACTGTATTTTTTGCTCTATAGGACGCACCGGACCATAGGAGGGGGAGAACAAGGGGAAAAAAATTCTCCCCCTCTCTGCTAAGCGTCCCTTCAGCGAAGTGGCAGGAGAAACGGAGCCCCTTCCATTTCTCCTCCCGCTTCGCTGAAGGGGCGCTGCACAGAGAGGCGTAGCCTCGAGAGCAAGAGGGATCGGTGTGCACTGACCCCTCTCACTCTCCAGGCTTCAGGCGGCAATCCGCAAGCCTTCGGAGCACAGAATTCCATTAGCCTTTACATTTTTAACTTTGGACTCTTATCTGCAAACTCTCAACCCCACCTCCCCACCTTAACACTGGGAGGGCCATGTCCCCGGAATTTGTGAAGACAGGATTCTCAAAAATACCTCTTCCTTGCGGATCCTGGAGTATTGCTGGCAATGGCTGGAGTTTTTCTTCAAGCTCCTGGACCTTCATACGCAATGCTTGATCATCCTTAAGTACTGTTTCCGCCCCCGTCTTAGGGCTATTGGGCGCCTTCTTCAGTATTTCAACATCCTGGAGAGGACAGACACTTTCTGCTAGACATTTACTCCAGACATTTACAGAAGGCACAGAGGCACTGGTTGAAGAAGTTGGGAATGAGCAGACAGTGCTATTGCTGAGAAGGAGCTCCACCCCAGGGTGCTAAAGAGCTCTTTCCCTAGCCTGCAGGTGCCAGAAGGCCAAGCGCTGGTGTTGCAGTGGTGGTACTTCAGAGGTGTATGAGAAAAGGCTGCTCTGGATTCTGGGTATATAAATGGCCTTGCCTGAAGCTGTGGATTGTGCTCTGCATTAGCAGAGAGGCTCTACTTAGTTGCAAATGAAGCACATTTCAGTCATGATAGAAACCGGTGTTTCCATGCATGCTTGTATTTACACTTCAATGCTGAGAGATTACAAGCAGGCATCTTGCCTCTGCTAGAGCAGAGAAGCAACTCCTCTCTCCTCGGAAACAAAGAACTCCGAGAGAACAGTGAAAAACAGGAAACCAGTGTACGTCACATCCAGTCTCCCTTTCCCGTGGGAAAAACCAACAGCAACTGACTGTGGAATGTAAACACCTGTCTCGTGACAAGCACTTCGCTGCACAGTGAAGGAAAGCAGAAACCAACATCCTCCCCCTTTCTGTGAACATCACTGGGCAGCGTGTTCATACAATATCAGTACAAACCCAACTTCTGCACATAGGTACAGTGTTGATCCCTTGATACAATCTTGGACAATACATCAGCAGGAATTTCATTACCTGGCATATAGGACACCGTTACGAGTCCCTTCTGAATACATTCCCTAGCATGTTGCAATTTCAATTGCAAGTGCTTCGTGCTTTGCTTACAACCTTCAGAATTCAGCAAAGCCAAACATGCTTTGTTGTCCTGGTAAACCTGGATTGGACATTTGACAGGAATTTTCATGTCTTTGCACAATTGTAACAACCATTCACAATCCTTAAGTGAATAAGAGTGCATTCAGTTCAGCTTCACAAGTACTTAAGCTAACTGTTGTTTGCTTCTTGCATGACCAATCAAATAGACCCTGATTGTACTTATAGCAAACTCCAGACGTACTTTTCCTGTCTGTAGTGTCACTTCCAAAACTTGCATCTGCAAATATCTCAAGACCACCAGGCGTCTGATTGTTAAATCTCAGTCTGTAATGCATAGTGCCTTTCAAATACCGCGCTATGCGTTTCAGAGCTTTCCAATCCTTAACACTAGGATTGTTGACTTGTCTGCTTAGCAAATTACAGCTAACAGCAATGTCAGGTCTTGAACATCTGGCAATGAAGTTTAGCTTGCCTAGCACACTTCTGTACAGTGTAGTGTCAGAAAATGCTTCTTCAGTGTCTTCTACCTGATAACCTGTTGTCATCGGTGTGTCTACAGGGTTAGCATCCATCAGGTTTAGTTTGCTTAACACATCAGCAATTTTCCGTGACTGGTGTACTAGAATGTTACCATCTTGATCTCTCTCTATTTCCAGAGATAGGTAGTTGTTTACCTCACCAAGATCTTTCATGTCAAAGTGCTCTTTCAGTTGAGCTAGGGCGTTATTGTACATTGTGACATCTTTCCAAAAGAATAATAAATCATCAACATAAAACAAACAATACAGTTTCTTTTGCCCCTCCCCTTTGACAAATACACATGGATCAGCTTTCCCTTGCTGAAAACCTAGAGAAAACAATACTTCAGTGAGTTTCGTGTGCCAACACCGTGCACTTTGTTTGAGACCATAAAGGGATTTCTTCAGAGCACAAACAAATCCCTGTTTTACCTGTATGCCATCAGGTGGAAGCATATAAAGAGATTCACCTAGAGATCCGTACAGAAAAGCTGTATTCACATCGTGGTGACTAATGTGTAGATTTTCCTCTGCAGCTAGCTTGAGCATAAGCCTAATGCTTTCATACCTCACTGTGGGTGAGTAGGTCTCGTGATAGTCTTCACCTGGTACCTGTGCAAAACCTCTGGCTACCAATCTGGCTTTGTGTCTGACTATCTTGCCATTTTGATCAGTCTTCGCTTTGAAGACCCATTTGCTTCCAAGCAGTTTCATTCCTGGAACTACTGGAACTAGCTCCCATGTTTTGTTCCTTTCTAAGGAATCAAGCTCAGCCTTCATGGCATTTAACCATGGCTCAGCTTCCTTTGAATCCAAATCCTGGATTTCTTGGAAACTTGAAGGTTCAAATACCTTCTTGGAGCTTTTAACAGCTGTTACTGCTATCTTAGCAAATTCATCAGCATATCTCTTTGGAGGTCTGCCTTTTGTGGCTCTTTGTGATCTGCGAATTAGCCTTAAGTCCTCAACACTCTCCTCTTCCTTCTTAGGAGAAAAGTGACCTATTGTGAACAATGGTTCTTCCAATTCTTGATCAGAGCTATCAGAGGGTTGCATAGAGGCTTTCGCACTCTTGAAATCCTCTGAATCATCCGATTCAGTTTCAGACTCAGAATCAGAACCTTCATCAGTGGGTGTGGGTTGTTGTGGCTGCTTTTGCTGTTGCCTATCCTCAGTCTCATCACTGTCATCAGGATAACATTGGAAAATTCCCACATTCTCCCCCCACTTGGCATTGTACTCAACACTTCTTGTGAGCTTAATTGTCTTAGAGTCAGTCATCATTATTCTGTAAGAACCTTTCTGATAACCTAGAAAGATACCATGCAATCCACGCTTGTCTAACTTGGAGTTTTGTGGTGAGTGAACCCACATGTCAGAACCAAAAATTTTCATGTGTTTGATGTATGGCTTCTTGCCAAACATCTTCTCATAGGGGGTACAACCAATCGCTGAAGATAACCTGCAATTATAACTGTAAACAAAACACGAGAGAGATTCGGCCCAATAACTCTCTGGAAGATTGGCATCATGCAGCAAGGTTTTTAACCCTTGAAGCAATGTCTGATTTGCCCTCTCGCAAAGTCCATTCTGCCATGGCGAGCGAGGACTAGACAAATCGTGTTGAATTCCTTTCTCAGTCAGAAAAGCTTCAAACTGCTGAGAAGTGAATTCCCCCCCGCGATCAGTGAAAAAAGTCTTTATCTTCTTACCATGCACATTTTCCAACCAAGCACAGAATTCCTTGAACCTGGGAAAAGCCTCTGATTTATGCTTGAGATTGTACACATAAATATACCTGGAAAATGCATCAATGAGAACCATGAAGTACCTATTTCCACCCAAAGAGGGCGCTAGTGGTCCAACCAAATCAGCATGAACAACCTGGTATGGTTCTGTAGCTTGCCTACTAGACACCTTACCTTTCGCAGCCATTTTCACCTTGTTTGCTGCGCATGCCTTGCACTTCATGTGGTACCTGCAGGGTTTAATAGTCATACCTTCAACCAAGGCAGGCATTTTAGATACTGCCTCAAAATGCAAATGACCAAATTTTCGATGAAAATCGTGAATACATTCTGCATGCAAACTTTTGTTAGAACCTGCAATGCAACAAGTTTCATCCTGCACAACATCATCATAATACAAAACAAACAAACGATCAACATATTCAGCATGCAATACATAATCGTTTTTCTTTGTGATGGTGCACCTCTTGCTCTTGAAGGAAACGTCAATGTTCCGTTCATTCAGCTGCACAACGCTGAGTAGATTATGCTTGGCATCCGGTACGTAAAGCACATCCTGTATCGATAAGTCCAAACTGTGAAGAACAACAGTTCCGTAGCCTTTACTGGGGATTGTGTGGTCATCCGCCTGGTGAATCGCACCTTCCTGCGGTGTAAAAGACACGAACAGTCGCTTATCGTTGCACATGTGATGCGTTGCAGCCGAATCCACCACGAAGAAAGATCTAGACGTCTTCTGGACCTTTGCAACCTTTGGAGTGAAGCGTGAGACCATTGCCTTGTGCTGCGTTGTCCTGGACACCGGACCTTTGCCTTTGCTCTGGCCCTTTCCACGCGATGAGCTTTCGCTGCGCTGCTCTGTCTTGGCCCTGGGATATCTGCATTCCCTCTTCATATGGCCTAGACGTCCACATGAGTAGCATTTCACTGCCTTCAAAGCTTTGGCGCCATCTGGTGGTTCCACTGCACTCTGGGATGACGTCTGTGAAGACTCCCCCATACCCATGCAGCTAGCACCCTGGCGGTCTGCTTCATCCTGAATCACGGCAGTATCACAGGCTACTCTGAGCTGAGCATGTGGCTGATTGGCATCAGATTCCCCACTTGCATCAGCCAGCCTTCTGCAGCTAGCCATCATGACTCTGGCATTAGCCTTCTGCATCATCTCTGCTGCTTTAAATCAAGCTGCTTTATACTAGCTGCTTCAAACCTCATTCCAAAGGCAAGTTCAAAAACTGCTTTCGGTTTCCCCCATCCAAGCCTCTACGCTTGTGCCGTGGCAAACGGCCTTAATAGTTCAAAGTCCAGCCATGAAACCATTAATTAGGAGCTGGCAGGCTGCCCGGAGCATGAGCACATACCTCTCAATCAATCAACTTGACGCAGAGAAGATAAGACCCGATCCGTTTCTCTGTTCCTTTGCCGGAACTCCGACTCGACCTCCGGAGCCCATCCGTCAGATTGATCGCGTTTTTCTGGGCCCAGGACCAAAAATATTGATTTTTGCAGAGTCCTTTACACAGCAGAAGAATGAGTAGTACATGCCACATGCTTAAGTTTAGTTTATTTACACTTCAATGCTGAGAGATTACAAGCAGGCATCTTGCCTCTGCTAGAGCAGAGAAGCAACTCCTCTCTCCTCGGAAACAAAGAACTCCGAGAGAACAGTGAAAAACAGGAAACCAGTGTACGTCACATCCAGTCTCCCTTTCCCGTGGGAAAAACCAACAGCAACTGACTGTGGAATGTAAACACCTGTCTCGTGACAAGCACTTCGCTGCACAGTGAAGGAAAGCAGAAACCAACATGAGACACATGAGCCAAATAGCCGAGGAGACAGTTTTTTAGCTGCCTGTCATTCATACACTTTATACTGAAAGGATTTCAGGGGCAGATGCTCTTTTTCTGCATGGAGGGTGGGGTTTCCAAAGGGGCACTATTCAGACCTGCATTCATGGCTTATGAGTCGTAGCCGTGTGACAACTGCACATCATGCTGATGTGTTGAAGGGCTGATGTTGCACTTCCAGATAGAAGAGCTCGTTGGCATTATTTTAGGCTCTGTGTCAATTGACTTTGTGACATGATGGGGGGGGGGAGAGTTCTTATTTTTAGAGTATTTACCTGCAACCTATTATGTGGGAATCTCAAGGTACTTTACAACTGAGGCATCTAATCATAGCCTGCATTTTTATCAAGGCTTATATATTAATCAGGATCTGTATTTTAAAATGAGCTTAAAGATTTTCAAATGTTTCATGCCAGGCAGAAGACCAGCTGCCTAAAAACCTTGGCAAGATGTTTATTCTCCTGGACAAGGGGCCCCTTGATTTATAGCAGAAAACAATTCTCAAAGTCGTAAAAAGGGAATTACAGGCTAAGAGCAAGGTTACACTGACCCTACAAATTAAGCTTGGTAAATAGTAAAATGAGCCATATCTTCTTCCTAAGGTTAAAAAGGTCAAGAGCAATGGAAAAGCATCTGGCTGGCAGAAAGGGAGGGAGTATTTTGGGAAATCTTTTTCTAAAGTTGTTTCTTTCTTAAACTGAGATCCTTTTAAGATTTCTTTTCCTTTTAAAAGGTTATTTATGTTATGTATGAAATATATTAGCTTAAATGTAATTATGCAAAGGATTTAGAAACTAAGAAATGTTAAAACCTTATGCTAGATTCTTATTTCATAGAATCATGGTTATAAGAGACCACAGGGGCCATTGAGTCCAGCCCCCTGCCAGACAGGAGACGCCATCGAGCACTCCTGATATATGGTTGTCAGGCTTTTTGTTTAAAGACCTCCAAAAGGAGATCTTTCATTGATGATGCATGAGAATGTGAACTCAAGATCCTTAACATCTGTTTAAGATAAAAATTTAAAACCATTAACCATCTGTTTTGGAGGGCAAGGAGGGCAAGAGGTGAGCTGGTAATTAAGGTTCCTTGTTGAGATAAATGTAAGATAAATGACTACTTATTTGTCATTTATAGATAGAAGAATATATAGCTTTTGTCTCCCATAAAAGGTAATATGAAATGGGTGTATCTTTTAGGATTGGTTCCAGCAAACAGCCAATGGGAATTTCAACCAGGCTGATTGGACAGAGGCAGCCAAAGGAGGAGCAAGGAGGCTGGGCTGAGGGAATATAAGTGCTGGCCATAATGGCAGGAGCCCAGGCCAGAGCTTGGTAACCATATACCACTGTGCCTCTCATTTATTTGTCTGACAAATAAATTATTTTAATTTCTCTATTGCTGCGTTGAATATTTCATTCCAGCTAAGCGTTAACCACAAGCAGGGTGCTACACAACTAGGTCCGAAAATAGGCAAACGTTGAAATGCAGCAGAATAAACAGGCCTACAGTAAAAAAATATCCTTCAAAGCCCATATTGTCTGGCAGCAGCATCCCCCCAAGTCCATGATGGATAAACACTTTCCCCCCATGGAGCAGAATTGCACCCATGTTGGCAAAGGCCTCCTTTCTAGAAGGGGGAGCAGAGGCTGCCCCCACCCACTGCTCTCTTCTCCCAGGCATCTGAAGAGACAAACGGCTCCCCTTCTCTACCTGTGTGCCACAAGCCTGAATTGCAAGACAGTTCCCACTTTGGGGCAACAGGGAACAAACATGCAGAGGACGAGTTCTGAGGCTCCCCCAACAAAGCCATTTCCCTGGGCCCACCTGCCAGCCTGCTGCTGGCTGGCTGCCCACCCACAGGAAAGTGGCACGATCCTCCCCACCAACAGGACATAACAAGAAGATGGGGACGATAACATAGGACTTCCTAACTTGTGAGTTCTGATGAGCCGCTGCTGCTTCCCCAGTTTAAAGGATGGCGGCTCAGGTGAGCCATTAAGCTAGAAGGAGGAAAAGACCGACCCCGGGATGGGCTGTCTGCCTTCCTTTTGCCTTCCACCTCACGACATCCTTCCCCAGCCTGGTGCACTCCAGGTGTTCTGGGGCTCCATCTCTCACCAGGCCCAGGCGGTATGGCCAGGGGTCAGGGATGGGGGCAGTTGTCCAAAGCAGCTGGAGAGACTCAAGGAGGGCATTACAGCCTCAAAGCCCTTTCCCTACCTCTCAATCTGGACTTACCTGGCCTTGCCCCTGGCCGCCTTTAGCCAGATCAGCTGTGCTCGGAGCTGGGACAGACCCCTCTGGAGACTTAGAGGCAGAGGAAACAGCCTGGGTCCCCTGGAGAGCACTCTCAAAGGAGATGCCCGCAAAGCAGATCACACTTTTCCTACTCCCAGACTGCAGGCTAGAGAACGTCGCTGCACGCTGGTGACCCATTCCCTGGGTGGTGCACTGGGAAGAAGAAACCTCACCCAGAGATGGGAGGGAAGCACCTTGGCCAGTGCCATGGGGCCTTTCTTCGGCAAGCTGCTCGGGGACCTGCAATGGAGCACTGCCCAAGGAGGAGGAAATGTGGGAGGCCTGCTGGGAAGGCTGCTGGGACCCCGACTCTTCCTGGCTAAGGGAAGCAGCTCTTCCAGTGGTTTCTCTGGGAACAGAGGGCATTGAGGTGAGCTGGCAATGAGAAGGCTCAGCCAGGTGGGAGCCGGAGGTCTCTGGGGTCGCACCCAGGGATTCGTTGGGCGAACTTTTCTTCTCCATTCTGTGGACATGAAGGCAAGTCTTCTGACCAGTGTACCAGCTGGTTTCAAAGGCTATTTTTTATGAAAGCTTGAAAAACAAAGAAAACACAATATACAGAAATCAGTGTCAGATATCAAGCATTTTGAAAACATAAAAATGAAAAGAAACAGAAGACGAAAAGACTTCTGATTCCTTGTCTATCAGCTTAAAAACCTTATGCGAAACTCTTACTTCCCAAGTGGGATGAGCCGCTTGGTGCACTAGACTGAGCCGCCGGAGAAAGACTGGGGTGGGCGGCAAGTGGGAGGGGGAAGTCGTGCGCTTCTGTCCCTTGGGAAAAAAAATGCTGATCGTCCCAGGAGGCAGCCTGCTTGCAGACAAGGGGGCTGGGCTGCCTCAGAGCCCATCAAGGCCACAGGCTGCTAGCATGACTCATCCCGGCTTTCTCATCTGAGGGGAAAGGGTGCACGGTCTTAAATGCTTAAATGCCTTGGCAACTTGGCTGAGCTACCTTGGGCCAGTCCTTGGGCAAGTCCTTGGGCCAGCTTAGCCTCCCTCACAGAGGGTTGTTCTGAAGATACACTCAGGCGGAGGAGGACGTCGGGTTGGGTGGGGGTTGCCAGGAGCAGCACGATGTCCCTCCAACCCCCGGCTTCCACTCTCCAGGCAGGCGCCCAACGTGGCCAGCTGGCAAGGACTCTTTCTTACTCCAGCCTTGGCGTGCAGATCCCGGGTTCAGCCCCAGATCTCTGGAGCGGAAAGGCTCTTGGACGTGAATATGAAAGGCAGCATCTGTCAGAATAGGGCATACTGAGCCAGTACAGATGAACGTGACTATTGGTTCGCTTCCTCTGCTATCTGCCTTTTCGGGCACCTCAGAGGTGGCAGAGAGAGGCAGGGGGGAGACTCTGGCCTCTACAGAAGGCTGCACCCCTTTCCTCCATTTCCCCACCCCAACTCTTAGGACCAGAAGCAAGAGACAGCTTTCCTGAGCACGTGCCCCTTCCCAGGGAGATGCCACTCTGCACTACTGTTCCCTGAACTGCTCGCGAAGCAGCCATACTCCAGGCTCTTATTGTCACAGCCCTGCAGGATCAGACCAAGGCCCATCTAGTCCAGCTCTCAGCAGCCCAGCAGATGTCCAAGGGAAACCCCAAGCAGACTCCAAATGCAGCTCCACTCTCCCCACTGGGGATGCCCGCAACGGGTAGGCAGAGGTAGACTGCCTCTGCGGCTGGAGGTGCAACATGGTCTAACCCTCCATGAATTTGACGAATCCTCTCTTAAAGCCATCCTCCGTCAGTGCCTCTGGAAGGAGGAAATTTCAGTGTCACTAGGCACTGTGTCTGGCCTGAATCTGCCATCATTCCGCTTTCTTAAAGAGATCCAGGTTCTGATATTATGAGGAGGAAACATCGCTCTGCACCTTTCCCACATCATGCATACTTCTATGATGTCCCCACTTTCCCCCCTCTCGCAAAGCCCCAAAGCCTCCTACATTGTAAGCCTTCCTTACAGGGGAATCATCAGAACCACCTGTGCTGCAGAGCTTCTGGCTGAAAGGCGACTCATGGAGATTTGCAATGACTGCTGCAATGCACCCCTAAAGATTCAGATTGTATCATTATAGCCTTATTGTGTTTATTTGTTGTTGATATAATAAAATTTGTATAACCTTAGAAGTGGTGTGGCTGTGAGCACCATGAAGGGAGCCTGCACTTTGTGATTTGCCAGGGCACTACTGCAGGTTAGGAAGGAGGAAGAGGCAAAGATCCTTTCTCCACTAAAACATGTTTACACCCAGGGTGTTTCCAGACTGTCAGTATTTTGTGGGAGGGATTCAGGTCCAGCCCAGAACTTCAGCTTTTCCAATGAGAATGGATTAAAGCACTCTGACCATGCCCTTAGTAGTGTCTAACCACTGTGTTAAGTTTGGGGCAAGCAAGACATGAACGCAAAACAAACAAGTGGTCGTCTCCTCCGGAGGAACCCCTGCATTGTAAATATATTGACAGCACACTTACAGGTCTTTGGCATTGGCATCCCAGAACTGTGAAGGTTGCCTCAACTGTTGAGCAGCACAGCTAAGGAAGAAGGAGTGGAGTGTCTCTGGGGGGAGCATAGCTCCCATTCCCTTCCAAACACACAGACAGGACAGTGTGGTGGCACCCAGGGAATAGTTGCAGCAGCCGGATGGCTGGCTGAAACACACACCATTGCACTCTTTTTGAATGGGATTCAATCTGAATCAGCCAGTTAGTGAACTTGGTGCTCCTGTGCAACAAACCCACTACAAAACTGCTCTTCCCCGCACACTTCCAGGTCCCTCCAGCTGGGCTTTTGGAGTGTGATAGGTTTTTCTCACTCCAGAGCAGTTTGTGTTTAAGCTGAAGGTCACCAAGAAAGCAAGGGAGGCTAAAAAAATTGCATTTGTTAATATAGTAAGTTTTACTAACTCTAATAATGACTAACTGTGTGGAAATGACTGGAAAAAGAAAAAAAGGAAAATCAAGGCTTTCGACTCTTGGTTTCCTGGAAGAAGATGAAAAGACTCCCCTGGACTAGAAGAGACATCTCATTAACAACTGGAGAAATGCCAAAGAACTTTGGATATCTGCTTGGGGGGTTTCTGATACAGTATTAATTTAACAAGGAGCCAGGACTGAAACCAAAAGTAGACTGACCAGCTAGCTGAATCAAATATATTGCTATGGGGTGGGGGGAAACCTCTAACATTTTACTTTTTGATACTTGTACTTCCAGGGTGAATTGAATGGTTGGGGGGTGGGGTGGAGGAGAGGCAGAAAGAAGAGCTAACTTGTCCGTGGCTGGGGGCGCCATCTGGACGGTTCTGCCGGGGCGCAAGATCACCTAACTACTGCTCTGCGCCTCTGGAGCAGGGGTGGATGGTGCTCATTGGGACTGGGAGGGTGGAAGGCAAGGAGGCCAACAGTAGGTGGCGCCAGAGCCAAGGAGTGGCAGAGCAAATGTGTTCTGTATCTGAGATGGAGTGGGAAGGGGCTGGCGGCCACCGCAGCCATCTCCTGTCTGCCCTCATGGAGCGGCCAGAATCCACTGGGCAAATGCTCATCTTGCCAGAGTCTGGGTCTTCTGCTGTTGCTCTCTCAGAAACCGTGCCCAGGTGGGATGTTTCGTTTTTCGTAGCTGCTTCATCCCCGAGGAAGTTGGAGGTGACGCAACTCCTGCATCTCTGACGTGGGAAGTTTGGGAGGTATTTCAAATTCCCCCCTTCTCCCTTGGCTCCCTGGAAAGAAGGCATCTTTACATTTTGAGCGCATCTCACAGGCCAGGAGCCCTTCCCAGCCCAAAGGCGTTCCCCTGAGATTCAGCTTCCGGGCTATGGCTAACCAGGTTAGGAGCAGGAATATTGGGAGCGGGAAGGAACTGATGTCATCTGCCAGAGCAGCTGGCTAATTGAAGGGAATGAGGTGATAACAAGGCTTTCAAATCTGAACTCTTGTTTGCGGCTGATTAGGATAGAGGGAGGTGGAGAACAAGGGCAATCGGAAGCAGACTCTGGGTAGTTGGTTCCTTCTCTTTGTTCGGGTTCCTACGTCACACCAGCAGTTTAAATGGCAACACTCCTGTGCAAGATTGTCCGCCTTTAAATTATTTGTTATGGAAAATCAATAAAATGATAAGTTGCCCCTGCCAAAGGGTTGCATGACATCTGGCTGAAGACTTTTTGTGCTAAACGTTGAAGCTATGCTGGGGTGTGTGTGTGTGTGTTGCAGAATGGTTTAATTAGCTCATTCTCCTCCTAGCACATCGTCTTCATTCAACTCTGGCTGTTGAATGAATCCTTTCTTATAATCATTCTGATGTTTAAGTGGGCTTTGGCTTCCTTCCAGACAGCAGCTTGAAAGGGAAGCAGAGGAAAGCTCAAGTGATGACAGAAGGCAGGGGCATCCCACAACCAAGAGTTTTGGTTTGGATGTGACACTTTTAGACTTCCCCAAGCCATCCCGAAGCCCCATTTCACTCTGGTCCATCTGAGTATCTCCTTTCCACCCATGCCTCCCCTCCCCCCCAAATATTCACAATTAAGAAATCAGAAAACAACCCCCACCTCTCTTTCGACAGAACTAGATGGAATGATCAGGCATAGCTCCATTTCTTCTAAAACCTCTTTTACACTTCCTGTTGGTTCTTCCATAGTCATTACCAAATCATCGGCAAAGGCTTTAACTTTGTACTCATTTAGGCCTACCGTTACCCCTTTTATTTGATTATTATGTCTAATTGCATTTAAGAGAACTTCCAGGACCGTTATGAATAACAATGGCGATAACGGGCAACCTTGTCTTGTACCTTTAGATATTTTTATGTCGTCAGTAGTCACATTATTTACTATCAGTTTTGCTTTCTGTTCTGTATAGATTGCCTTTATGCCATTGAAAAAATCTTGGCCCACTTCCATATACTCTAAGTTTTTCAACATAAACTCCCAAGTTACATTGTCAAAGGCCTTTTCCGCGTCTACAAACATTAAAACTGCTTGTTTATCGCTCCTACCAGACAGATATTCTATAACATTAATTATATTTCTTATGTTGTCCCTCATTTGTCTGCCTGGTAGGAAGCCTGCTTGATCTTTGTGTATAAGTCCTGTTAATATCTTTTTCAATCTCTTCGCTAAGATTCCAGCAAAGATCTTATAATCTGTATTTAATAATGAGATAGGCCTATAATTCTTCACTTGAGTTAAATCCGAGTCCTGTTTTGGGATTAGTCTAATATATGCTTCTTTCCATGTCTCTGGAATATCTCTTCCTTTCAGAATGTTGTTCATAACTTCAGTCAACGGAGTCACCAGCACATCTTTCATCTCTTTATAGTAACTGGAGGTAAATCCATCTGGTCCCGGTGCTTTCCCTCTCTTCAACTCCTTTATCACTTCTTTTACTTCCTCTTTTTCTATTGGGGCATTCAGTTGGGCTTTTTGTTCTGTCGGGATCTTTCACACCATTTTCTCTTTTAGATATCTTTCTATTTTCTTCTTATTATTCCTTTCCTTATTTTTATATAGTTGCCCGTAAAAGTCCAAGAATCCTTTCCTTATTTCTTTTGGGTCGACTTTCTCTTCTCCGTTTATTTTAATTTTGTTGATTGTGTTCTGTTCTTTTTTCTTTTTTAATTGCCACGCAAGCCATTTTCCTGATTTGTTTGCAAATTCAAAACTTTTTTGTCTTAGTCTTTTGATGTTCCACTCCACTTCTTTATTTATTATCATTGCAAACTGAGTTTGAAGGATCTTTATTTCTTGCTTTATTTTCACGTTGTTAGGTCTCTTGATCAGTTTTTGTTCGTTGTCCATAATCTGTTTTAGAATCGCCTTTATCCTTTTTTCTTTGTTGTTTTTCTTCAATGAGTTTTGCTGAATGAGAAATCCTCTCATTACTGCTTTGCTTGCGTCCCAAACAATGCTCAATTTCGTACCTTTATTGACATTGTCCATAAAATATTCAGTTAGTCTCTTTTGTGATTTTTCCACCACCTTTTGGTCGTCCCACAAATTGTCACTGAGTCTCCACCTAAAAGTTCTTTCTTCAAATCCTTTTAATTCCAATTCTATAGGATTATGATCAGAAATTACTTTCGCTTGTATTTCAATTTGTTGGATTCTTGGCGTCAGTTCATTCGATACCCATATTTGATCTATTCTTGACAAGGACTGATTCGGTTCTGAATAATATGTAAATTGTTTCTCCAATGGGTGCCTAAGTCTCCAAATGTCTATCAAATTGTAGTTCTTTGTCATTGTAAAAAATGTCTTCGGTAGTTTCCCTTCTTTATTTTTAACTTCTCTTTGTCTGTCCATCTCCAACGAAACAACTCCGTTCATATCTCCCATTATTATAATTTTCTGATCCATGTATTCAAGTAGTTTTTCCTCCAGTGATCTGTAAAAATCAGTCTTATTTCCATTTGGTGCGTAGATCCCGACAATTATCAATTTTTCGCCTTGCCAATTGATTCGGACGGCCATGATTCTTCCTTCTTCATCTTTGAAAAGCTGGTGGGATTCAATTTTATTATTAATATATAGAACAACACCTCTTTTTTTCTCTTTGTCCGAAGATATAAATTCGTTCCCTAGTCTTTTGTTGATCAGAATTTTCCTGTGTCTTTTTGCCACGTGGGTTTCTTGTAAACATATAATATCTAATTTTTTCTTTTTCAAAAACTGTTCAATTTTGTTGCGTTTCTTCTTCTCATTCATCCCATTAATGTTCCAATTCCATAATTTTAGCGCCATTCTTCTTCCAAATTAAATAATTTTATTTATAACTTTACAATCTATCAACCTCTTCTTCTTCTTCTTCCTCTTCTTCTTCTTCTGATTTTTTCCCATTTTGCTCGTCTTCTTCACCTGATTCTGGCACACCTCCTTCTGCGCCTTTGATTTCCTCCTCTCCCAATTGTAATTCTTTATATCTTCTCGTAAATTTCCCTATTTCCTCAGGACTTGTCAGTCTTCTTTTCACACCTTTGTAGAAGAACGAGACCCCTTCCGGAAATTCCCATCTAAAGTCAATTTTGTTTTTCTTGAGAATTTGAACCAGTGGTTTGTACGCTTCTCTTCGTTTCAACAACCTTATTGGAATGTCTTTGAAGATAATTATATAATTCCCGTCGATATATAGTCTTTTCTCTCTGTTCCTTTGTAAAATCAAATTTCTCATTTCTCTATCTTTAAATGTAATCAAGCAGTCTCCTGGGAATTTTTTAGTTTTACTTGTCCTTATCTTCATTCTGAACGCATTTTGCACTGTTTTTGCCACTTCCTCCTCTTCTAACTCCAACCACTGTGCAATTTCCTTTGTTAACTTCTCTCTTATATTTTCATTTTGAGTTTCCGGGACTTGTCTCAGTCTCAGATTCACTTCCCTCTGTCTTAGTTCATTCATAGCAATCGAGTCTTTTATTTCTTCTTGTGCCTTGTTTAGTTCCCCCATCTCATTCTTCATCTTCTCTTCCTCTCGTTTCATCTCCTTCATTTCCTGCTTTGTCTTTTTTAATCCCTCATCCACTTTTTTTGAAACCTCCTTGATCTGTCCTTTCAATTCACTAACTGTCTCATCAATTTTTTTGTCCATTTTCCCAATTTTACTATCCACTTGTTCCAATTTTGTTTCTAAATTTTTCTCACTTTGTTTTATTTCTGCAAACATTTTCAAAATTTCCGTTTTAAAGTCTGTCTCCTGCTTCGAAGCTCTCCTTTCTATCGGTGTCCCCCCCTCTGCCCCCTTTTTCTGTGCGTGTGACATTCTTAAATATCAGAAATCCTAAATATCAAAATAGAGTTAATTATCTACACAATCCAATTATTATTTAGCCAATTACACAATAAACCCCCAAGTTCAATCCCCAAGTTATCAGTCCAAGTTTTTGGAGCAGAGTTACGGGGTTGGTATAAGATTCCACTCTTTGTCTGGTAGAGCTTTCAAGGCAGAAATTCCAAAATTCAATTGTCTGTAAATTAATTATCTTCTTGCCCCCACTCGGGCTAATCCACAATTGACCATAAAAGATTAAACGTAATCCAATTAGTCCAAATTCTACCACTTGTAATCCAACCTGAGGTCTCTATTGTAATCCAAATTTGTATTCCAAATTGGGGTCTCTGTTATAATCCAAAAGATGCAGGAAATCCAGAAATAAAAAATGCGAGAAGTCCAAAAGTCCAAAAATAGAATCAACGGTTTAAACTCCTCAGGGGCCAATCCAAAAACCCTTAAAAAAACCCCTTGGAAATAAGTGTAGAAAGTGTAGAAAGTCCAATCAGGGGGGAGGTCGCAAAGAGCTAAATTCCCCAAGTCCTTTTTTTACTTCATCAATGGAAAATTCCGAAAAACAACTTGTTATGACTTCTTTTGCCCACTAGGGGAGCGAGTCCTCACATAAAAGTTGTCAAAAACTTAGCGTCTTCATTTAAATTTAACTTTTCCAATCTCTAAGTCCGAATATAAAAGGCAAAAAAAAGGTCACATAAATTCCATCTAAATGTATCAAAACCCCCCAGAAAACAAAATTATCGATTCAGGTCTTCCTCCTCTGCCAGCGTCTCTTATATACTTATACTTAAAAAAATGGCGCCGGTGGCTCTTTTTTACTGTAGCTCTTTTATCACAAACAAAGAGAAACCGGGAATGAGTTCTGAGTCCAAAACCCTCCGTTACATCAAGGGCTTTCTCCTTTGCTCACTTCTTCCTCTGTTCCCCCTCAAAGGTCTCTTCCCTGAATATATATATACCGTCTTTATCCTTTAACTTAACTTGAAACAGTTTCATAAAGTTAGGGAGAAACGGAAACAATAGCCGCTAGCGGCAACTCACTTTCACTTTTCTGCTCTGCAGCAGTCCTGCGATTTCTTTTGACTCCAAACGATCGCTGAACTCGTAATTTTTCCTTATTAATCCAAGGCTTTTCCTTTTGTAGTCAATCCAATTTTTCGAAATCTTTATTTCAAGTCTGAATTTCTTAGTTTTGAGAGTGGAGCGCTGTTCCTCACAGGCTCGGGGCTTCGCTATTCGGCCGCAGCAATGGCTTCCCGATAGCCAGCAATCCCGTTCCGCCGTACTCTTCACCTCCTTTTCGGAGGCTACCTGACGGCTGGACGGGCTGCTTTTTCGGCACCGCCGGGAACCTGGACTTCTGGACACCCACCAGAGGCTTTAACGGGGGGCTTTTCCGCCCAGAAAACCCCCCTTTAGGCCGAAATAGCTAGGATTTCCCTCGCGGGAAAAATCCTTCGCCTGAGTCGGGCTCGCGCTCCACCGGAAGACCTGGCGGGTCTTTGGAAAACTGGCGGGATTCAGATTGAACAAGAATAAGACGAAAATGATTGTCAAAAATATGGAGCAAAATATGATTGAACTACTGCAGCAACAAACGGAGATAGAGGTGGTGAAAAAGGTTAAATACCTGGGAATTTGGCTAACACCAAAGAATATCGACTTATATCAAAATAATTATATCCCGGTTTGGAAAGGAATAAAGAAGGACCTGGAGGTGTGGGCCAGAATGAAAATATCATTTTGGGGAAGAATTTCCACGGTAAAAATGGCGGTGCTGCCAAAAATGTTATTCTTATTTCAGACTATACCCATATTAAAGGGTATAGGAATTTTCAAAGAATGGCAAAAAGTGATTTCAAGGTATATCTGGCAGGGTAAGAAGCCCAGAATAAAATTTAAGTTTTTGACAGATGTGAAAGAAAGAGGGGGCTTCTCCCTGCCAGATATGAGACTGTAGTATGAGGCAGCATGTTTATGCTGGGTAAAAGAATGGATAAAGCTAGAAAATAATGAATTATTGGATCTTGAAGGTTTTGATAACAGATTTGGATGGCACGCATATCTCTGGTGTGAAAAAAGGAGGGCTCATAAAAGTTTTGGAAACCACATTTTCAGGGGTTCATTAATTGAGGTATGGGAAAGATATAAGAATATTTTGGAACCAAAAGTCCCACACTGGCTGTCCCCCTTGGAGGTAATGAGTGTTAAGAAAATTAATATGAGGGAAAAAATGGGGTACATACAGTGAGTTGGTGACTAAGGAAGAAGGGAAATGGAAATTGAAACCATACGAACAAGTTAAAGAGTATACATATGATTGGCTGCATTATCGTCAGGTAAATGAAATATTTAAAAAAGATTTGAAGGAAAAAGGTTACGTAGAAAAGGAATCAACTTACCAAAAAGAGATAATAAATAATGAATACAAAATTCTGTCAAAAATGTATAAGATATTGCTGGAGTGGCATACTAAGGATGAAGAGGTTAAATCGGTAATGATACAGTGGGCAAAGGATTTCGGGTACCATGTTCAATTTGAGGAATGGGAAAGATGGTGGAAAGAGAACATAAAATTTACGGCATGTACGTTGTTGAAGGAGAATGTAATGAAAATGTTTTATAGGTGGTATATGACTCCTGTAAAATTAGCAAAGATGTATAAGGTTGATAACAAATGTTGGAAATGTAAAGATAAAGAAGGGACGTTCTTTCATCAGTGGTGGGAGTGTAAAAAAGTTAAAAGTTTCTGGGAAATGATCTATAATGAGATGAAAAAAATGTTAAGATATACTTTTGTGAAAAAACCAGAAGCATTTCTTTTAGGGATGATAGGAACGGACATAAGAAGGAAAGACTTTAAACTTTTCCAATATGCAGTAACGGCAGCCAGAATCCTGTTGGCCCAGAAATGGAAACAAGAAGAGATACCGACGATAGAAGATTGGAGATCAAAACTAATTGACTATGCGGAACTGGATAAACTAACCGGGAGAATTAGATATACTAAAGACCAAAAGTTCATCGAGGACTGGGGAAAATTAGTTGATTATCTGAAGAATAATTGTGATATGAACACAACGTTAGTGGGTTTTCAAGAGGCACTGTAAAAAGCCAAACAAGTATTGTTTATGGGAAATAAGGGGACTAAGGAGTAATAATGACAATATATTAAAAAGGGAATGCGTAATAAAGGTAGAAAAATGGATGACTTGCAAAGACGCTGAAGGAAGTCCAAAACAGACATAATTTGTTGTATTTCGGGTTCAAATGTATAACTGCTGGAAAATTAATAAAAATTTATATATAAAAAAAGGAATGATCAGGCATAGCAACTCCTGCAGAGAGGATAAAACCAAAATGTTTCCAAGGGACACATTTATCAAACAAGATATCTGCCCATAGCTCAGTCAGTAGAGTGTGAGACTCTGCATCTCAGGGTCGTGGGTTGGAGCCCCACGTTGGGCAAAATATTCCTGCATTGCAGAGGGTGGACTAGATGACTCTTGTGGTCCCTTCCAACTCTACAATTCCATGATATCCTGTGAGGAGTAGTCAACTGAGTTTTACTGAGAAGAGATGCGTCAAAATCAACACAGCCACGTAATTTGTGCCCATCAATTTAAATAGGTCTGCTGTGGAAAGGACTGATGTTGACTACAACCCTGATGTTTTCTGATTATTTTACAGAGCGTTTCCCTCAATATCAAAAAATGGAGGCAGAGACAATTTACTGAATTTCAAAACCACCAAAGCTTTATTGAATGAACGAATCAGTTTATTACAGCCACAAACCAGAATATGGACTTCTACAGAGATAGAGAAAATGTGGAAGAAGAAGAAGAAGAGGAAGAAGAAGAGTTTGGATTTGATATCCCGCTTTATCACTACCCTAAGGAGTCTCAAAGCGGCTCACATTCTCCTTTCCCTTCCTCCCCCACAACAAACACTCTGTGAGGTGAGTGGGGCTGAGAGACTTCAGAGAAGTGTGACTGGCCCAAGGTCACCCAGCAGCTGCAGGTGGAGGAGCGGAGACGCGAAGCCGGTTCCCCAGATTACGAGACTACCGCTCTTAACCACTACACCACACTGGCTCTCATATATATGTAGGTTAAAATCAAAATCTATAAGCTAGAACACAGTAAAGAATACAGATGTGAAACTATTAAAATGTGTAGTTTAAGACCTTAACCGCTAATTTAAAATATGCATGTCAATGCTTTATTATAATTAAGGCAGGTAAAATAATTATTACTCTTAATAGTAGTCATTGCTATGAGGCTTCTTGAAGCAATTCAGAATACAATCAACATTAGCAGAACACTTTCCTTTACAAGGACAACTTAAAAAGCAACAATTTAAAAGCAATAAAAAAGTAATATGGCATAGGAAAGAATTCTAAAACAACAGCAACAAGACACAATGAAACAGCAAGCAACAATTGCCACTCCATCATCGCTGAGCCTTGAAATTTGTGTCTTCTCCCCATAATCGAAACTGACATCAAGTCTTATGTCATCTGGAAGAGAATGAAGGAGAAGAGAGATGAATTTCTGCCACATTTACTGATTCACCAAATTGACCTGGTCCCCATTCCACCCTAATTACAAGGAGGCTTCCAGGGCTGGGGTTCTATTTATGGATCCTGCCTTTGGTGGCAACGACTCCTTCCAAGCCTGCAGTTTGGCCATCTTTGTGCTGTGGCAGGATTGCACAGCCACATGACCCAGGAGGTCTGCATCAAGCAAGGATGCTGCAGCTACTGAGTGGGCTCTCCTTAGTCTGGAAAGTGTGTCCCATGTCCCCAGGCTGTGGGGTGTTACCTTCTTTGGGGCAGAAGTGAGCCAGCTCCAGAGGGACGAGAGCATGTTGTAGAGAAAAGAAAAGACCGTACTGGGTCAGATGACTGATCTGATCCTAAACCCTCCCCCCCCCCCAAAAAAAATAATGGGTGCAAGAGAACATGGAAGCAGACCCAAGCCAGGGAAGACTTGCTTCCATCATGGGATGAGTGAGTTCTATTGCCTGGCCCCAAGGTGGAAGTGTAAGATCAAGGAAGAGGGCAGGAAATGTCTCCAGCCTTGTCCGGCATCCCAGGGACACACATTGTGCTGTGCGCCTGATACCAGACTGTGATTCCTCCTGTGGGAATCCTTTCACAAGCCACTCTGGGAGCCTCTTGGGGCTGTGAAGGTGCCAAAGGTGAGAGACTTACCTTCAGGCAACTGAGCCTTCTTGCACAGGACATCAGCCAGCTAATGCCACTGGCTGCCAGTTGCCTCTCCGCTGCAATCACACTTGTTGTGTAACCTCTCAGTTCCTGTGGGAGGAAAGGGGACCTCAGAATCAGGAGGCTGGTCTGGGGGAAAGAGGCAGACCACTGTGAAGCCCTTTACACTCTCAGAGAGAGATCCGTTTCTGTTCTAAAATGGCAATGTCCTCCAGCCCCAAATTGTAGCTCTGCATCCAAGGCCCTCCTTTGGCTGTCTGGGCAAGTGGGCCTTTGCTGGCTGGTCCATGTGGCCAGCTTGCCTTACAAGAGGGGAAGGGCCCAAGAGGTGCACTGCTAGGTGGCGGCTTCTCCATGAAAGCTTTCTAGGTCCAACAGCCACTGAGGCCATCAAGATACTTACATTCATCAGCAAGTTCAGGGACTTAGTGCTTGGGGCCTCCCAGAGGAGGCCTCCCAGCATCAGAGTATAACGTTCCTCTAACTCCTGCAGGCAATGGCAATGAGGGAGAGGATGCGCCAAGCAGGGGAAAGAGAGATCAGATGTTGAGCAATGCTTAAAGCGTGTGAAGAAGAAACAACAACTACAGAAGTCAAATTTCAAGGCTAACAACTTACCTGCTTGTCGGGCTCAGTTTTGACCTCAATGACCGCCGCAAAGGCTGCATGCACAATCAGGCTGTGGAGCTTCAGTGGTAATTTGGGCTTCATGAGGCTGGAGAGAAGGAGGGAAACCTTTTTAGACTCTGTCTCATATGGGGGGGGGGGAGCATCAAATACATGCCATTCTCTTGAAGTTCTAGTGAATTCCTGTGTTAGCTTAAACCACTTTTTACAATCAAGCAGCGTATCAATTTTACAGGGTAAAAATGAATAAAGGTAAAATTAAAATAAACACACGAGGGCACTGTTTATGTGGCAGTCTACCTGGCACTTGGTTGCAAGCCTCTAGGTCTTAGTTAATCCCACCCCTAAAAGCCGAGTCATTTCGCAGTCATCTCTAGACAATATATCTTCTATTTTCTCTCTCACATCTCCACTCATCCTGTAAATAGTTGCTGCATAAAGAAAGCTCTTTGAACGCAAGAAACCCAAGAAATTGTAAGCAATTCTTCCAATCGAATTCACTGCAGTGGCAAGGTCTGGTAACACCTTTCCACATTCTGCTCCCCTCCCCTCCCCCGCCCCCCCCCGCCAGCTCCTCGTCAAGCTCAAAAAACCCGGTATACCTCAGTTGGTAAAGGGCTTCCAGCGCCATAGCAAGGGCCAATTCAGGCTGCGTAAAGCACACAACCCGTCCCATGAGATCCTGATAGAGAACAGAGGGCGGAGGGGGGAAACGTCAGTTCCCTACGGACATCAGGTGGATTCCTCCAACCCCAAACTCAGTGCAGGAATTGGCAATGTAATGCCAAATGCCTGCACAACCCTTCTCTTGGCCAGACCCCGCCAGGCCTTCCTTCTGCCCAGCATCCCCCCAATCCCATCCCCAGCTCTCCTGCCCACCTCACCCCTGGATACCTCATGCAACCTCTCACTCACCGCAATTGCCTTGACGGCCATCTTCTTGGAATACCTCAACCTGTCCTTTTCTCTCGCGCGGGCCTCCGAGCAAGTGGCCAGCACGCAGCAGAGCAACATCTCATCCTTCTCCAGTTGCTGGAATGGCAAGAGTCAGGCTGTCAGTTCATGGCAGGAGGGCTTCTCTGCATCTGAGACCGCCAAAATGGGGGTACAAACAGCACTGGTGGATGGGGGGGTGGGGGTGAGGGATTTCGTATGTACTGTGCTGTTTTCTCAAATACTAACCACAGGCGATGCCCAGACCCTGCCAGTCTCTGAACCATCTGCAACAAGAGAAGCAGGAAAGGACATGGGGGCAGGTTAGTTCCTTTCTACTTATTTTCCACAGTTGAGGATTAGAGCATTAAGGCCACCCCTCCTTACGCTCCAAAATGAAAAGGAAGCATTTGCTCAAGTGGGCCCCCAGCAACCCTGGACTTCTGGGGGACTTTGCGGGTCCCCTTCTTCTTGCGGGCTGCCATGTCCCTCAGTCGCCTTGTCGCCGGAAATCACCCCCCCCCTTCATTAACACGTGTAACACATAAGCACCACACTCACACATGCACGCACCTCCCCTCCCTGACCCCAGAGATGTCCCTTTAGAGGGCCATCTCTTAACAGCCTTCCGTAAATAAGGAAGCACTAGTCTGACAGCTTTTCCCCATAGCGCTCCGCATCGCCCTATCTTTATTGTGAGTAGACCGGCCGCCTGAACTTTAGGTCAAACGGTGGCCGCCTCAGCCAATCAACATTGCCGAACAGCGCCCCTTGCGGCGGCCACGCTGGTACTGCAGGCTGCAAGCGCCTTTTCCTCACCTTTTGACAGCTCTCAATACAATGTTTCCGAGTTAAATTGACCGTGACTGATTTAATCAAAATGTAGCAAGTAACTTCCGAAAGGCGAAAGTACTTTGAACTTCAAGGACAATATTCTTTATAAATTCACCAAAAATCAGCCGTACATCGGATTTTCACCGGACCACTTTTATTTTGCTACATATTACAAGGACTATCAAAGGGGGGTGACCTGATGCAGGGCAGCCATAATCCCTTGACCGAGCGGTCACGTAGTCAGCGGCCCTTCTCAGCGGACGTGACTACCTTGATAGCCATCATGATGGGCTCAGACAGAAGGCTATCAAGGACACAATAAACTGCACCCTTTAGTGTATTCCATGCGGACTCGCACAAAAGGACTCTGACCGGATTCCCCTCAGGGGGCAGGAAACTTCGCCCTTCTCTTTTGTTCTTGTAAATAACTCATATGGGGAGGGGAGAGGAGGCTCCGACCAGGTGTCAGGTCACTCAGATTACCTGTGTAGCCCCTCCTCGACTCCTCCTAATATTAATGTAATCATGATGTAAATGTGATGTAATTCTAGGGGTGTAGCATAGGGGATTAGCAACTAATAAAAGTTAGGGTCTCCCTTTGTTCGGGGCTTCCATCTTGCTTCACCTCGTGGGCGGTGGGAGTCCTGTCGCGACAGTCTTTTCTTGAATAAAGACCGAGCCTACTGGCTGCTGTTTTGCTCTGAATTGCTCTGGTCGGTGTCTTCATTTGTCCAAGAGAGCCCTCGGATTTTCCGGTAACAGCCTGAACCTAGCAGAGAAGGAGAGGGGCAGACCTTGTTGTTGTTGTTGTTGTTATACCGCCCTATACCCACAGGACTCAGTTACAACCAGTGCTTTTTTCTGGGGGGATGCAGGGGTACGCACACCCCGAAACATTTTGTGAATCTTTGCACTTTTGTCCATTTACTGTACTGCATTTATTTCCCCGATTTGAACTATAAAATGGTGATTTTCTTGAGTCAAAATGAGAGTACCCCAAACATTTTTTTAATAGAAAAAAGCACTGGTTCCAACATAAAAATCGCAATATAGAAACACAAAATGCATAATAAAGGTGAAAAACAACCCAGTAAAGCCCCCTCCCCAACACATTTCAAAACCTGAGACAGAAGCCTACAACCAAAATGGTGTGTGTGTGTGTAAGAGAAGGCAGGGAGTCTTTGCAGCATAGCCATAACACAAATACGGGTGGCCTAACAGTTGCAGGCAGAGCCGTGTCATTTCACACACTACTTTGGCTGCGGGACATCGTATCAACAAGGAAAGGAGCATTTGGTGTTGTTGCATCTCCTCGGGTATTTGTTGATTTGTCGCCACGAGGGGTTGTAGTTGTGGAGGTATAGTTTGATGAGGTTTCTGGTTATTTGTACCCTAGGTGCCCACTCACACACAAAAACAAATCTCCCTGCAGCCAACCAAAGACCACCAACCACACCCTAGGTCACCCCCAACCTCTCTCACCACCAAGGAAATGCAACAAGGGAATAGTAAGTGAACCCACACAAGTGATGCTGACACAAAACCCCACACATACAGGGGAAACTCGGGAAATTAGAATATCGTGGAAAAGTTCATTTATTTCAGTAATTCAACTTAAAAGGTGAAACGTCTACTTCTCAGAGGTCAAATATTGCTCTGTTTGCAATCCTTGTTTTGCTGATTTCATTTCATATTCTAATTTTCTGAGATTGTTAATTTGGGGTTTTCATCAGCTGTACGCCATAATATCACAATCACAACAAATAAAGGCTTGACATATCTCGCTTTGCATGTCATGAGTCTATCTCATATATTAGTTTCACCTTTTAGGTTGAATTACTGAAATAAATGAATCTTTCCACGATATTCTAATTTTCCGAGTTTCCCCTGTAAACTAAGTAGAAGAGAAGCATTGCCACCCGGCCCCACCCTCCCCCTCTTTCCCCCTCTGTTCTTCCTAACCCAACACTGCATGCAACACTAATGTCTCACAACAAATGAAACTGATCTGTAGAAAACACAACTTGACAAAAGAGACAAGGCACGTTTTTTTGTAAACTAAGAAATCTTCAAGCATTTGTTTATTTATTTATTTTTTTAAAAAAACAAGGAAAGGAGCAGGAAGGAGTTATCAGAGATGATCGTGGTCTTGGAGAGAAAGCAGATGGAGGGAGAGCTTTGAATCAACTAATTTGAGTATGTTGGTGGGAACTTCTTCACATCATGTTTACTCCGTTGCTGAAATTTGCAGGCAGCCGATGCTACAAGGACAAGTAGCCTGCAGGGCTGGGAAGCAGATTACACGAATTGTTGGAGGAGAACAACAGCATCTCTTACTATTACTCAGCATAGCAATATAGAGCTTCCAGGAACAGAGGCACTCTACCTCTGAAGCCAACAGCTAGAGGAGAAGCAGCAGGAGTGGGCTACTGCTTGTGAGTTTGGACTAGATGGGCTTTTCCTCTGATCCAGCAAAGCCACTTCCGCCTACAAAGGAGGTGGAGTTGCGGGCGACTGAGGGAATCCCCGGCCGCGTCAGCCCCTGGACAGCCAATCGGCTGGCTCAGGGGGCGTGACCAGCCCTATTTATCGCCGCCTACCTCGTAGCAAATCGTCACAACTTTCTGGGTATTGGCGGTTAGGCATTGGTATTGGTATTGTTCTGTAGATGGAAGAGGGGAGGAAGCGCCATCACCTGCCCCGCATATTGAAGGGTAGTCCGATAAAGGATTCCGGGGGCGTGGCCCTGTCCGAAGCCTATGGAGGTGAGGGCCTAAGGCACGCCCCTGAGTGGTGACCCCGGGGAGGGGGGTGCGAGTTGACGTGCATCAGCAGGACTCCCCCTACTGGTGGTTAACCCTTCCCGGACCTCAAGCGGACGGGCTGAAGCCGGATAGTCGGTTAGGACCAATGCCTAAGCCAATACCACTCATCACCTGTAACCAATAAAGTTGTGGCCATATTTAGCCCATTAACCTGAAATAATTGTGTCGTGTGTCTTTATTTCCCCTTGGGGGGGCGGGAACTCGCCACGCAATAGGGCTCTTTTTGTTTTTTTATGCACCCACAGACCCCAAACGGCTCTCCACAGGAACACAGTGGTGCATCTCATGTATTGGGGGGGGGGATTCCAACACTCCCCCCACCCCCATCCCCAGCAAAGGAAAGATAAGGGAAGCATTTCCAGCATTTAAAAGAGCCCTCAGCACAATGCTGTTAGGACAGCAGCCCTGCCTGGAGAGCGAAGGGGGCTGCTAGGAAGGTCGTCAAAGCATCAAGGCATAGATGAGCCAAAGAATGCAATGAAAACTCTCTTAGAGTCAGAGAGACTGACAGGAAGACTGACAGAACCCCTGTCTGTTGCAGTTGATGGCTGAAGAGTTGAGAAACGGAGAAGGGGTAGAGAGAGGGGGGTGTATAGTGGCTAGAATTCTGGACTAGGGGGACCTGGGAGATCCGAGCGCAAATCCCCACTCAGTCATGAAGTGCACTGTTTGATGTTGGGTCCAGTCACTCTCATCCTAGCCTGCCTAACAGGTTTGTTGTGAGGGGAGAAACAGGGGGAAAGGCAAGCCATCAATGCCGCCTTGAACTGCTTGGATGAAAAGTGGGCTACGAATGTAATAAAAAGCATCCCCAAATAATGATCATGGAAGGTCTAGTCCAACCCCCTGCAATGCAGGAATCTGCAGCTGTACCTTCTGGGAATCGGGCCTGCAACCTTGGTGCTATCTGCAGCTCCCTCTAACCAGCTGAGCTGCAATGAGATTGGAGGGAGAATGGGAAGGCGGGTGGGAAGAGAAGTTAAGCTGTTCAGGAAGGGGTTAAATTCCATGGGGATGCTGGCCGTGTGGGGGACCCCAAACCCTCGCCCCAGAAGATTAAAAGAAAGAAGCAGAAGACATCCTACTTACAGATTCACGATGCTGGCCATCTCTTCAGCTGAAATCCCCTCCTGTTTAAACTCAACTGCTTTAAAATGCTCACACAACACTAACTGTGAACCTTGCCTCCAACCCTATTGCTACTCCTCTCTGTCTAAAGTATACAGGAAAATAGGTGCACAAAATATACAGAGGAAAATGAAATGATAAAGTGAAAGCAAAGCAAAGTCTACACCTATCTCCCCTGTTGGTCCCTCGCTCGCTTGCTTGCTTCTCCGTCCCAATTCTGTCTCAGCCAACTCCTCCCAACTATCCCACGACAGGGATGTGTAGCCTCTGTCTTTTCTACAAGCAGCACGAGATGTCACAAAGATGGGCAGGACACTGTTTCCTTGACAACCCATCCAGCTTGACCCTGAACTAATCTCCCCCCTCTTTCGTTGCCATGTTTTCTCCCTAACCTTGGGACACCTGCTGTTTGCAGCTTTACGAATCACTTTTTATCACAAACAGGTTCATACATTTTCTGGCAACGTTTCTCAAGAGAGGCCACCCAAGCAATTCACCACCCACAATTTGCGGACACCGCTATGCCATCATATTGGCATCAGGTGTTTTCCAGGCCAGTGAAAGTCAGCAACCCCTTCTTCTAAAGCGGCTTCCCCAGTTTCATCCAAAATAGAAAGAAATGCCATTTGGTAGCCCAGTGAGAAGCTTTGGGAAGTAATGAAATACATTTCTGAAAGTTATTTATGGATGCACAAGGTCACCACATCTTTGCTTAAGGTGAATGGAAAGGAACATTTCCCCAGGCGGCACACCACTGTCCCCGAATCTCGTCCACTGCCTGGTCATTTCAACAGATTGTGTGTCTTAGTAAGATTTTGTACATTTCAGAAAGCTTCCCCTTGCCTACAAATGAAGTGCAGGATTTTTCAAAAACTTATTAATGCCCCGTGCTTTTACTTCTGGTGTGGTAAAAAATGGCAGAATCTGGCTATCATTTAAAGCAGTGTAAGACGCTAGTTTACGTTTCCCCTCACATTTGGTGACTAGGTAGGGATATGCAGTTTTGTGTTTTGTTTTTTGAAGAGTTGCTAAGGAGTCCTGCTGCTTCCGAGTTTTATTTTGGGGGTTGTTGTTGTTTTTGTTTACAAAAAGGTAGTCCAGTTGTAACCCTTTTCTAGGTACAATTCTGTACATTCTGGTACTACCTGTTCACTCATGGTCCCTCCAAATCCCTTTGTTTCTTTTAGCAATGTGTCCTTGTGTATCTGCATAAGCTTTTCAAAGCCTGCTACCTTTGCTTACAGAATTTCTCCTTGGTCTGACTCTGTGGAAGGCACCATGCTATTCCCCTTTAAATTAGCCATTTCAACAGAAAACACGAGAACTGGAATTTTGCTCTTGAATGGATTTTTGGATCGCCTGCATGCCAAGCACATACTTCTCCCACTGGGCCAGCACCCTTCCTCAGTGACTGAGCTCTCATTGCACACAGCCATCCAGCAAGCAAAAAAATGTTCTTGTTAGAAGGGCAGAGTGGGGAGCAAGAGATTCAGGGGCCGGTTTTAGACCCACAGTGCTCGGGTTTATTCTGCTGCCTGCTTGACATTGTGCCTCCTTTCCTCCTACCTTTTATTCCTATGAAAGTTTCACAGTGTCGCTGCTTGGGATTCTGGATAATTTATGGTGTTTTTCTTTTCAGTCTTTTAAATTAATTTTCCAAATTTTGTTTTTTAATTTTTTTATTCAAAGTTATAACAAAGCATATTTTCCAAAAACATATCCTTATTCCCTCCCCATTTTTCCTCCCCCCTCCCCCCACAAAACCCCCCACCCCACCCCCCGACTTCCCTCAGTTCCAGTCTTTGGTTTCTCCAATAATGCTATTTTCTGCATGTTACAGAGTTGTATAGATCCTCCAACTGTTTAGCTAATTGTTATCAGTAAAAAAAAATAAATGTGTGAAATATACTCAGAGTCGCAAAGTGATTTCATGCTCTTTATTCAGCTCATAGTGGTGAGGAGGAATGAATGAAAGTCCCCTCAAAGTATCTGCTTTATATACATTATTTACACAATGGGCTGCACATGATTGGCTAATTCTGGAATTCTACTGTAAGCCAATCAGGTTGTGGATTCACTTCTATCTGGAGCATGATTGGGTGGTTCCTGCCAACCAATCATATTGCTGCATTGTTCTAGGACCAATCAGACTGCTGCATTCTGAATCCTATTGTTCTAGGACCAATCAGACTGCTGCCTTTTGGATCCTATTGTTCTAGGACCAATCAGACTGTTGCAGTTTGGATCCTATTCACTCAGTACATAACACCCCTCCCCTCTAAGTTCCAGTCCTCCTCGGGAGGTCGCATTCATAGTCCTGAAGGTACGCCGGCGGCCTACGTGTGCGTTGCGGCCTGGGGTGTTCCCTGGTCCGGGGTTCAGGTTCTGGCTCGTGTTCCAAGGATGCTGGCTGTGATGGGGCTGTTTGGTCTGGTGCAACCTGCTCGCTCAGTCGTAGTTCTGGTTCTGGTGTCCCTTCGGCCTCACGGGTCCTCTCTGTATTTACTGATTCTGCCTCTCCTGCTTGCCCCTGCTGCTCTATGGGCCTGACTGCCCCACTGTTCCCTTGGGACTCCCTTGACCTGTCCTCCTACTCCTGGTTTTCTCCCGGGAATCGTCGCCGTATCTGGTCACAGTGGCGGCGCCAGCATTGCCCCCCATCTGTTAGCACCTCATACGACACGGGGCCAGTGACCCTGGTGACTGTGGCGGGTACCCATGCAGGGCCTGCCCCAAAATTCTTTGCGTACACTGGGTCCTGGGCCTCGAAGGTCCGGGGGTTCCTGCCTTCCCCCACCCCTCCCTCATCCTGAGCTCTATCGGGGTGAAGGCGGTCCAATCTGATTGCAAGGCGCCGACCCATTAGTAGTTCAGCGGGGCTCCGGCCAGTCGTTGAGCTGGGGGTGCTGTGCTGTGCTAGAAGGAATGTGGCAAGGCGGTACTCCCAATCCCCTTGCGTCATGCGGCGAAGGGTGTCCTTGGTGGTCCGCACCATGCGTTCTGCTTGGCCATTGGTGGCTGGGTGGAATGGCGCCGAACGGATGTGGCGGATGGCGTTCTGCGCTGTGAAGGTTTGGAATTCTCCTGACGTAAATGCAGTCCCGTTGTCTGAGACGAGAGTGTCAGGGAGCCCGTGGGTTGCAAACAGCCTGCGTAGTACCCGGATGGCTGCGGACGTAGAAGTGGACGGTACCAGTGCGACTTCCAGCCATTTGGTGTAGGAGTCCACCACTATGAAGAATGTTTTCCCCTGAAAGGGGCCAGCGAAATCCACATGCAGGCGTGACCATGGTGCTCGGGCGGACTCCCAGGACTGGACTGGGGCCCTTGGGGGATCTGGGCGGGATTCTTGGCAGGCCTGGCAGTGTTTGACCCAGGCCTCTATCTCTCCGTCGATCCCCGGCCACCACACATAACTCCTGGCAAGGGCTTTCATTCTTACTACCCCTGGGTGTGTCTCGTGTAGGGCTGTGAGGACCCTTTTGCGGAGGGGCTGGGGAACAACGACCCTGCTTCCCCATAACAGGCACCCCTTGTGGGCTGACAGTTCATGTTTGCGGGTTGTGTAGCCGGCGAATTCTGGCCCGGGGCTGCTGCTGGGCCATCCCCTCCACACCCAGTCCAGGACCCGGGAGATGACCCTATCTTTCTTGGAATGGTGTGCAACTTCTTGTGCCTGAATGGGGCGGTCGGGAAGCAGCTCCAGGCTCATAACCTCTTGTGCAGGTGCTGGGTCGGGGCCTGTTTCCGGTAGTGGTAGCCTGCTGAGGGCGTCCGCATGGCCCATCGCCTTCCCAGGGCGGTGAATCAGTGCATACTGGTAGCTGGCAAGGAAAATTGACCACCTGAGGACGCGAGGAGACAGCACTTGGGGGGTCTGCTTTTCGGGGGCAAACAAGCCCAGCAACGGCTTGTGGTCAGTCACCACAGTGAAGGGCCGCCCGTACAAGAAATCATGGAATTTTTTTACTCCCTTCACGATTGCCAGACCCTCCTTGTCGATTTGCGAGTAGTTCCGCTCGGTTTCGTTGAGTGTCTGGGAAAAGTATGCCACCGGTACCTCTCTTCCATCCGGGAGTTGGTGTCCCAGGACAGCGCCAATGCCATAGGGTGAGGCGTCGCATGCTAGCACAACTGGCAGCCTCTCGTCGAAGTGTGCCAAGACCGAGTTTGAGACAAGCAAGTCCTTGACTGCCTGGAATGCGGCCTCCTGGCGCTGGCCCCACACCCAAGGAGCCCGCTTGTCCAGGAGTCTGTGTAGGGGCTCCGCTACCGCCGCCTTGTGGGGAAGGAAGGAATGGTAAAAGTTCAATAGTCCCAAGAAGGCCTGAAGTTCAGTCTTGTTCTTGGGTGCTGGGGCATCACAAATGGCCCGTACCTTGTCCCCAGTTGGGTGGACCCCTTCTGCATCCACCATAAATCCCAGAAAGTCCACCTGAGGCACTCCTAGTAGACATTTTTCCCGCTTCACCTTGAGACCCGCCGTCTGGAAACGGTGCAGAACGGTGCGGAGGCGGTCCTCAAACTCCTCGGGTGTGGGCCCAGCAATCAACACATCATCGAAGAAGGGGGTGACACCAGGAATCCCTTTAAGGAGAGAGTCCATTAGATTCTGGAATATGCCTGGTGCCACGCTGACCCCGAATTGCAGCCGCTTTACCCTGAACGCTCCTCTGTGCGTCACAATCGTCTGTGCCTCTGCTGTAGCCTCATCTACTGGCAGCTGTTGATATGCTTGGGCCAAGTCCAGCTTGCCAAAAATTTTCGACCCAGCCAGGGTGGCAAGGACATGGCTGACCACTGGCACTGGGTATGCATGGGCCGTGAGGGCCTTGTTTATGGTACATTTGTAATCTGCGCAGATGCGGACCGAACCATTAGGCTTGACGGGTGTGACGATTGGGGTTTCCCAGGGGGCATTAGGCACCGGCTCCAGCACTCCTTGCTCCACGAGTCGGTCCAATTCCTCATCTATACGGGGTTTCAGGGCGAACGGGACCCGGCGGGCCTTGAGCCTGACCGGTCGTACTGCAGGGTCAAGCTGTAGAGCAATGGGGGGCCCCCTATACTGTCCCAACCTCCCATCGAAAACCCCCGGAAATTCCTTGCATATGGCGTCCACGTCCACTTGTAAGCTCATGTGGTTCACCCCGGTGATGGCTAGCCCCAGTGGTCCAAACCATGCCAATCCCAGTAAGCTAATGTAGGGGCCCTTGACCACAAGCAAGTCCAGTTGTCGCGTCCGCCCTCTGTATTGCACCCTGAAGGTCCCCACCCCCATTGTGGGGACCTTACGTTTCTGGAAGTCCCGGAGGGTGAATGGGGCCGGCCTGAGTTTGGGACCCCCAGTAGGGCACAGTTTCCTTAAGGTCCTTGCCGAGATTATGGATAGAGTTGAACCCGTGTCAAGCTCCATGCGGCATGGGGCCCCCTCTATCCGTACCTCTACATAAATTTTCTCTACGTTGGGGTGGGGCAACTGGTATACCTGGAGGTCCGTGAGCTCCGTTGAGTTGCCTTGGTGCGTTGGGCCCCGGGACCTGGGGCTCTTGGGTTGGTCATCTGATGCCTGGTGTCGGGTGGGCCGAGCCCGACACACCCGGGCGATGTGTCCCAATTTTCTGCACTGCCTGCACTCTGCGTTGGGGAAACGGCAGGTCCTCCTCTCGTGACTTTCTCCACAGCTTGCGCAGTTCCCTCCTTCTCGTCGAGGCAGCTGTGGTATGTGGGCTGCTTGAGTGCGCTGCTGTACTCGGTGCACCTCCTCCCTGTCGGATCCTGAGTCGTTGGTGAGGTCTTCGTGGTGGACCCTCGGTTGGGACGGCTGGCTCGGCCGTGCCTCTTGCGTCGACCTCTCGGCAGCTTCCGTTGCCAGGGCCTCCTCCAGAGCGACCTGGAACGTTAGGTTCTTCTTAGCGTAGAGGCGTCGTTGCAGCTTCTCATCCTTCAGGCCACCGACGAGGCGGTCACGAAGCATGTTCTCCAGCTCTGAGAAGTTGCAGAACCGGGCAGCTTGGCGGAGAGAGGTCACAAACCCAGTTATGGTTTCCCCAGGGGCTTGCCGCTTTGCGTAGAAGGCATTTCGACGAGCCACCACTGAGGGCTGTGGCGAAAAGTGCCCCTTCAGCTGTTCCATTATTGTTTTGTATGGAACAGTAGCGACGTCTTCAGGTGCAAGGAGAGCCCGGGCGATTTCAAACGTCTCCTCTCCGCAGACGCTGAAGAATATTGCCCTCTTCTTGGCGTCTTCTTCATCGGTGATCCCTTTGGCTTCTAGGAGGAAGGTGAAACGGGAGGCGTATGCTTCCCAGTCTCCAGATGCTGGGTTGAACGGCGAGAAGCTGCTGTCGGTTGCCATTCTGAGTTCCTTGGGTCCGGGAGCTGAAGCCTGGATACACGGTGCGAGGCAGCGGTGCGGCAGGTGGCGGTGCTGCGGTGCTGTGTGTGGCAGTCAGCTCAGCGGGATCCCACCTTCGTCGCCAGTGAAATATACTCAGAGTCGCAAAGTGATTTCATGCTCTTTATTCAGCTCATAGTGGTGAGGAGGAATGAATGAAAGTCCCCTCAAAGTATCTGCTTTATATACATTATTTACACAATGGGCTGCACATGATTGGCTAATTCTGGAATTCTACTGTAAGCCAATCAGGTTGTGGATTCACTTCTATCTGGAGCATGATTGGGTGGTTCCTGCCAACCAATCATATTGCTGCATTGTTCTAGGACCAATCAGACTGCTGCATTCTGAATCCTATTGTTCTAGGACCAATCAGACTGCTGCCTTTTGGATCCTATTGTTCTAGGACCAATCAGACTGTTGCAGTTTGGATCCTATTCACTCAGTACATAACAATGTGGATGTTTATTCAAAACCTGCCAAGGAATCCAGTTCGCTTTGTTGCGTCTTCAAATACTTTGTGAAAGGTTCCCATTCATCCTTAAAGTCACAGTTATCCTTGTCCCGTAGCTTATGAGTCAATTTCGCCAGTTCTGCATAATCCATCAATTTTTCTTGCCATAATTCTTTAGTTGGGGTTTCTTCAGTCTTCCATCCTTGTGCTATCAGAACTCTCGCGGCCGTTGTCGCATGCATGAAGATGTTTTTCAACTTTTTTGGCAGGTCTTTCCCTACGATCCCCAACAAAAATGCCTCGGGTTTTTTAACAAATGTTAGATGGAACATTTTCTTCAGTTCATTGTATATCATTTCCCAATTTTTTTTAATTACCTTACAATCCCACCACATATGATGAAATGTTCCCTCCTTTTCCTTACACTTCCAACATATGTTTGAACTAGTTTTGTACATTTTCCCTAACTGCACTGACTGGTGTTGTGTACCATCTGTACATCATCTTCATGTAATTCTCCTTCAATAGGGAACAGTCTGTAAATTTTAAGTCAGTTTTCCATAATTTAACCCAATCCTCCATCATGATGTTGTGACCTACATCTTGTGCCCATTTAATCATAACTGATTTTACCTCTTCATCTTTCGTCTCCCATTCTAATAGTATGCTATATGCGGCCTTCAGTAGTTTCACTTTCCCTTCAATCACTTCCGTTTGAAACCTAGATCTAGTATAACTAAATCCTTTCTGTAAAGGGAATTGGGGTTGCTTGTGCGTAAGTGGCCGCTGCTTTTGGCAACGTTCCCTGGCTAAACTTTTCCCTGGCTGAACAGCACTTTCTCCGTGGCTGTGTCAGTCACTGGCAGAATCCGTCAGTGGGCGTTTCCTGAACTTCTTCCAACACAAAAGCTCTTTGACACCAAGTCGTCGCCTAGCTTCCCTGCGTGGAAGTTTTCTGCGCAGAGTGGGTGTGGCCAGCGGAGGTCCTGGGCTCTCCCCGCTGGTCTCTGTGGAAGAGTCTTGGAGCCATCTCTCCGACGTCCCTTCCGGCTCTCTATTCTTCCTGGTGTCACGCTGATCTCCTTCCTCCGAGGAAGTGTTCCCTCTGTCCCGGCTGGGCCCTTCTCCTGCATCGCTAGGGAGCCTCACCTCCACTCTTGGCTCCGATGGCAGTTCCCTGACACTTTCTTACAGTCTTCTTTATGTTTCATGTAGTTGTCGATAATGCAACCAACTCTGAAAGTGGTCTTTGATCTCATCATAATCTCATAATTTCCATTTTCCATCATGTTCCTTTAATAAATCAGCATATGTGAGCCATTTTCCTTTCTTTCCAAGTGGTTTGAGCAGTAATGCTTCATGTGGTGAAAGCCACCACGGAGTCTTTTGTTCCAATAAGTCTTTATATCTCTCCCATACTCTCATTAATGATTTCCTGATTATATGGTTGTAAAAGCTTCTATGAATCTTCCCTTTCCCATACCATAAATATGCATGCCAACCAAATCTGTTGTCATGACCTTCTAGTTCTAGTGCCTCTTGCTTGTCCAATCTCATCCAGTCCCTGATCCATACCAAACAAGCAGATACGTAATACAATTTAAGGTCTGGGAGGGCAAACCCGCCTCTATCTTTCACATCTGTAAGTATTTTATGTTTTATCCTTGGCCTTTTGCCCCCCCCCCCCCGATAAATCTTAAAATCTCTTTCTGCCATTTTTTCAAGCATTCTTCTTTCAGGATGACTGGTATTGATTGAAAAAGAAATAGCATTTTTGCCAACACATTCATTTTAATCGCTGATATATATATTTTAAAAAATAATAATATTTATTGAAGTTTCAAAAAAGTTACAAAAAGAAAAAAAGAAAAAAAGAAAACAAAAAATACAAAGTACAGAAAAATAAAAGCAGTTAAAAACAAATCAATCTTTCCATATCTTATCTTTCATTTACTTGTTTCCCTGACCTCCTCACACCTCCCTTTTTTGTATTCTAGTTCAATTGGTTATTTCAGCAAAACCTTTCCGTTTTTGCTTTTATCTTAATAATTCATCTTAATATATTGTAGCTTTACATTCTCACCTGTTAACAATCCATTTTTACATACCCCTTTGTAACATTACTGCTAAAACCACATAACTTCATTCCAGCATCCTTCTAACATTCATTAATTTTACAATATTTCTGTAGATAGACTTTAAATTTCATCCAATCTTCTTCCACTGACTCTTCTCCCTGGTCTCGGATTCTGCCAGTCATTTCTGCCAGTCATTTCTGCCAGTCCCATATAGTCCATCACCTTCATCTGCCATTCTTCCAAAGTGGGTAGATCTTGTGCCTTCCAATACTTTGCAATAAGTATTCTTGCTGCTGTTGTAGCGTACATAAAGAAAGTTCTGTCCTTCTTTGGCACCAATTGGCCGACAATGCCCAGGAGGAAGGCCTCTGGTTTCTTCAGGAAGGTATATTTAAATACCTTTTTCATTTCATTATAGATAATTTCCCAGAAAGCCTTAATCTTTGGGCACGTCCACCAAAGGTGAAAGAATGTACCTTCAATTTCTTTACATTTCCAGCATTTATTATCAGGCAAATGATATATTTTTGCAAGCTTGACTGGTGTCATGTACCACCTGTATACCATTTTCATAATATTCTCTCTTAAGGCATTACATGCTGTAAATTTCATACCTGTGGTCCATAACTGTTCCCAGTCAGCCAACATAATGTTATGTCCAACATCTTGTGCCCATTAAATCATAGCAGATTTCACCGTTTCATCCTGAGTGTTCCATTTCAACAGCAAGTTATACATTCTTGATAAAATCTTAGTCGCTGATATTTTTCCTAACATTGAGAGATTCATTCTGCTCCATATTTCTAAATTTCTTTTTACCTCAAGCCAAATTTTTTCATAGTTATTTTTAAATAGGTTTATATTTCTTGATGTTAACCAAATCCCTAAATAGTTAACCTTTTTATGGACTTCAATCTCAATATTTTGTTCTAATTCGGTTCTTTCTTCTTCCTTCATGTTTTTAACTAATAATTTAGTTTTATTCCTATTTAGCTTAAATCCTGCCACTTCCCCAAAATTTTGAGTTTTTTCTGTTACTTTAGGGAGTGAAGTTTTAGGTTCTTCCACTCTTATCACTAGGTCATCTGCATACGCTTTTAACTTGAATTCACTTTCCCCAGCTTTTACACCTGTAAACTCCTTATTTGCTCTTATGTTTTTGGCAAGTACTTCCAAGACCAGAATAAACAATAATGGTGATAATGGGCATCCTTGTCTTGTTCCTTTTTGGATCTTACAGTCATCCGTTATCACCTGATTTATAATTAGTTTGGCTTTTTGTTCTGAATAGATTGCTGCTATTGCTTTTAAAAACTTGGGACCACTTCTAATTTGTTCTAACAGCTTTATCATGAACTTCCAAGAAACATTATCGGAGGCTTTTGCAGCGTCTATAAACATCATTGCCACTTTCTTTTCATTTTTAGCCTCCAAATATTCTATTATATTCAAAATATTCCTTATATTCTCCTTCATTTGTCTTCTTGGTAGGAACCCGACTTGATCTTGATGTATATATTCCTTTAATTTTTTTTTTAATCTGTTAGCTAGGATATTTGCAAACAATTTGTAATCATTATTTAACAAGGAAATAGGCCTATAGTTTTTAATTTGCAGCAAATCTGCGTCTTGTTTTGGAATTACTGTTATATAGGCCTGTTTCCATGTTTCTGGGATTTCGCCTGTGTTCAGTATTTCATTCATGACATCTTTCAATGGGTTCACTAATTGTTCATTTAATATCTTATAATATTTTGCCGTAAAACCATCCGGGCCTGGAGACTTGCCATTTTTAGAGCTTTTTATTGCGTCAAGTATTTCTTGCATTGTTATCTGGGAGTTAAGGATGTTCCTTTGTTCTTCTTTTAAATATGGCATATTGCTATTTCTGATGTACTCTTCTATCTTAAATGTTTTTTCTTTCCCTTGTCTGTACAACTCAGAAAAATATTTAACAAACCCTTCTTGTATTTCCTTCAGCTTGTCTGTGATTCTGCCATTTATGTTAATTTTATTTATGGAGTTCCTTTGTTCAGTTTTATTCAACTGCCAGGCTAACAACTTCCCCGGTTTATTTGCATGCTCAAAATATTTTTGTTTTACTCTTTTTATTTCCCAGCTGATTTCCTCGTTTATAATCATTGAGTACTGGGTTTGTAATGTTTTGATTGCCTGTTTTACTGCCTCTTTGGTTGCTTTGTTTGGCAGCTGTTTCTCCTTTTTCATAATTTCCTCTAATATTTCTTTTTTCTTTTTCTCTCTCAATTTCCTTTTAAATGAATTTTGTTGTATAAAGAGTCCTCTCATTACAGCCTTGCTTGCATCCCAGACCGTCTGTAACTTTGTTAGCCCTTGACTATTTATTTCAAAATAATCCATCAAGGTCTTTTTTGCTTTTTCAACAAATTTGTGATCATCTAATAACTCATCATTTAATCTCCATCTAAAAGAGATTTGACTTTCTTTTTGTAATTCCATAGTCAGGGAATTATGGTCTGAAAAGGTTTTGGGATTGATTTCAATTATTTTGACTCTTGTTTCTAATTCTTTGGAGATCCATATAGAGTCAATTCTCGAACTGCTGTCATGTACATGGCTGTAAAAAGTATACTCTCTATCAAACACGTGTCTCACTCGCCAGATATCTATCAGCTTTAGATTTTGAGTCATGTCAAAAAAAGTTTTTGGCAGTTTACCTTCTTTGGTCTCTTTTTTCCTGGCTGATCTGTCTTTGTCTAAAGTTGGAACTCCATTTAAGTCTCCCATTAAAAAAATCTTTTGATCTGCAAATTCAAGTAGTTCTGTTTCTAGTTTCCTGAAAAAAGTTACTTTTTTATCATTAGGGGCGTAAATACCAACCAATACCACTTTCTCTCCCTGGATTTTAATTTGTATTATTAAAATTCTGCCTTTTTCGTCCTTCTGAATCAATTTGGGTTCAAGTGCAGGATTAATATAAAAAACAACTCCTCTCTTTTTTGTTTTATCTGATGAGATGAAGTCCATACCTAATTTTTTGTTAATTAAGACCCTTTTATGCTTTTTTGCAATATGTGTCTCTTGGAGACAGATGATATCCAATTTCTGTTTTGCTATTACATGTTCAATCCGATATAGTCTGGCTCCAGAGTTCAAACCATTAACATTCCAGCTCAGTAATTTAAGCTTGGCCATTTCCAGAGTCAGTTACAATATCTGTTTTCCCTGAAGCCGCCTCTTCCAAAAATTTTCCAATTTTTTTAAAGACAAACAAACAAACATACATCCTAATTGCAATTAAACCAATCTTGATAACATTGTTAAGTGACTTCCTCAAATCCCCCTGGTTGAATTTCATTGTATTTCATTTTAACAGTTTTCTAAAATCAATCTTCTCAAAAGATTGCTCTGTTGCTCTCAGAATATTTCAGCAGCTCCCGCAGGAAAGCCACCAGGAAGCGGAACACGTTCTGGTGCGGATCTGGCAGATCACCTGCAAGACAGGGAGGGGCGGTTTGGAGTTTCAGTGCAGAGCTTTGCTAGAGGAGGGGCATGGATCACTAGCACGGTGTGCTTGTTATGTTTGCAGGTTTAGACCTGGCATAAAAAAAAGAATGTTTAAAATGGTAACCGGACTAGAACTCTGCTGGGAACTTTGGGGAATAATACAACTGTAGAGTCGGAAGGGACCACGAGGGTTAACTAATCGAACCCCCTGCAATGCCTAAGGTGGGGCTCGAACTCAGGACACTGAGATGAAGAGTCTTATGCTCTACCAACTGAGATATCTTGGGGGAAGGGCCATAGCTCTGCAGTAAACCACCTGCTTTTCATGCAGAAAGTCTCAGGCTCCACCCCCAGCATCTCCCAGGAGGGTAGGGAACATCCCTTGTCTGAAATCCTGGAGAGCCACTGCTTGTCAATTTCGACAATACTGAGCTAGATGGCCCAGTATATGGCCGCTTCGAGGTTCACTGAAACAGGTGGGCTATTGTTACAAGTCCTGGTCAGAAAGCAAAAAGGCAACATGTGCGCACCCCACCCCCCTCCACAACCGAGAGGGATGGTTATCAAAGGAGACATCAGCAACCTCTGCAGTTAACAAGGCTTCCCAGACCAGACTAGCCCTCCTGCCAGTGTGCCGGTTTACTGGCTTTCAGGGATGTTTTAGTGGATTTCCTGTTACTTGCGGCAACATTTGGACTAGATGATTTTGGAAATCCCTTCTGATTCTATGCTTCTGTACACACCACAGACCAGCCAGGAAGAGATGGGGCTCTGGGGCCGACCTGGTGACAGAGGTGGCTGTCATGTGAGCACTCAAGGCAGCGCTGATACAGTTCATAGCAAAGGACTGGTTCTGGCACTGCCTCCAGGAAGATGAGCAGAGCTTCGGCCACCGAGTGGTCACTGCCAGCTATTGACAGCCTGGCAAGGGAAGTGTTCTGTCCTGTTACCTGCAGCCTGCCTCCTTCCCAGGCTGGTCCAAAGCAAGAAGCTTGGTCCTTATATATCTGGGCCCACCTTGCAAGTTTCCCCTTTTGGCGCAAGGTGGACCTTGAACCCACAGCCCTGAGATTAAGAGTGTCACGCTCTACCAACTGAGCCACCCCACTGTAATTATCCCACACCTCCCCTCTTGACGAAGCTGCCTGCAAAGCTGGTCTGCCGAGGAAATGTCCTTCTGCAGGCATGGTTTCAATCCAAACAACAAATACTAGTGGTCAACTCCAAAAGTGCGGTCAACAAACCCTGCTTGCCAAAGAACAATTGAACGCACCCTTGAAGCTCCTTTGCAGCCATGTCTCCACACCTGACACCACGTATGATGCTAGATGTGGGGCCTGTGGGCCTGTCAAGATTCCCCACCTCTGCTCTATCTAGCCAGGCTGATGTTTTTGTTACAGAGGGGCAGTCATTTCACAGTGCGCAGCACCGGAATTACCTCACAGTGTAATATGAGCTGTACAGGATGTACAGGAAGTTTTAGTCACAACACTGCTGGAGTTTGAAGAGAGCAGTCCTGTTTTTTGTAACGCTGCAAAGACAGAAATAAAAGCATGTAAATACGTTTCTGTCTATCTCTTTCCCCTGCCTGGGGGAGGCAGGAAAGAGGGATGTGTTCTTCTCACGTTTGAGAAGAATCGCCGATCGAGACCTTGCCTGCGTCTGCTGGGGAATGCAGCCAGGGAGGTCAACAGGGAATCAAGCCGGGTGCCTGGACTGCTGCCAGCTTATCATGAGAAGGGCTTGAATTTCCAACAGTTTTCAAATGGGGGTTAAAGCTGTGGAGCTGTTTGGATGCATGACTGGACTTGACTGTGGGCATTTCATTGTGCTGTGTCCCAGAGCCTTAAGGATGGGCTGGCCTAGGAACCTAAGACAACAGGCATATAAAAGTGAGGTCCACTCCAGCCAAGAGCGAAAGAAAACCACCAAGCAGCCCTGCTCCCCAACAATGCCCCCCAAGAGGATACGGATCGTCTCAGGAATGCTGGTGTCCAGGCACTCAATTCTCTCCTGCAGCTTGTCCTGCGTCCCCGGGGTCTGGAAGAGGTCCTCCTGAAGCAGAGTATCACCCATGCGTTCGGAAGGGATGAGGTACATCCTGGATAGCATGAAGAACAATCCAGCCCTGGGGTGCATAATGTGAGGTCGAGGAATGCCACAATGGAGAGAAGCCCCTCACCAAGAGAGCTGGCACAAGGGCTGAGAATTGTATCCCGCCTGCTTTCCACAGTAGCATTCCTACTACCCTTCTCCTGATTTGGGGCAATGGGAGAGTGAAATCATTCCCCACGTCTTCTAGTGGCGAGTCTCAGAGAGCCGCTTTGCTAGGGATAGACAGACAATGGTTGGGAACACTTGGGTTCTTCTGAGCCGCTCTAAGGAAGACCGTATGCTGGATGTCCCACCCGCTGCGCTCCACCAAGGTGCCACTATACTCACAGCAGGAGCTCGTAAGAGCGAGTCGGTAGCTAAGATATAAATCAATTGGGACGTCTGGAACCTGCACACCCCAAAACTGGTACTGGATTCCAGCCCACACCCATCCTTTCAATGGTACCGTCCCCCTCAGCTCACCTGGTGGCAGGCATTCTTGAAGAGGTGGTCCACCAAAAGCCAGATCTCCTTGGCCGCTCAGTGGAGTCATCACCATCCTGGGGTACGATATCCAGAAACTGCTTCTCCTGGAGGTCCAATGACAAGCGGGACTGGCATGAGAGCCTGACAGAATGTGTGCCAGTATGCATTCTTTCCTTGCTCCAGCTGGGTGGACAACTCTTGCCCTCTGAGGCCACAACTAGGGCTGGGCGATAGCTGGCTTTCAACACGGTGATATATCACTAGCTAAACATTGCAATACACCAATATATCACGATGTCTGAAATAAGATGGAGCTATGTAGAGGCATTGGCTGGCTTCACGGTTTCCCCCGCATTGTGATTTCGGCTGCCCCCTGCAGGAGGGCAGGGGAAAGCTGAACCGGCAGAGTCCACAGGGGCTGCAGGAATCTAAAGAAGCATTGGCTGGCTTCACAGTTTCCCCCCACATGGTGTTTTTTGCATAGTACACACACACACATCATGATTCGCAATATATTGCCAGGTCAGAAATTATGAAACCAGTCTCACTATCTAGACTTCAAGCTGATTTGAAAATATATCGCCCGGCCCTAGCCGCAGCAAGCATCTCAAGTGGGGAAACAAAAAACTAATTGCTTGCACCCCAAATCCAAGCTCCCCCTCCCCCTATTAATATGCAGCTAGTAATCCTCCCACTCCGGATGTGCAGTTCATCCAAAAGCTTACTGAATATGCAGCTGTGGACATGGGGTTTGGCTAGAGAGCCAGTGCGGTGTAGTGGTTCAGAGCAATAGACTCGTAAGCTGGGGAACCGGGTTCGCGTCTCCGCTCCTCCACCTGCAGCTGCTGGGTGACCTTGGGCCAGTCACACTTCTCTGAAGTCTCTCAGCCCCACTCGCCTCACAGAGTGTTTGTTGGGGAGGAAGGTAAAGGAGAATGTTAGCCGCTTTGAGACTCCTTCGGGTAGTGATAAAGCGGGATATCAAATCCAAACTTCTCTTCTTCTAACATTTTATTTAATTTGTTGGAACCTGCCCTGGGACCTTAGGGTGAAGGGCAGGAAATAAGTAACTGTCAGGGGCTCAGGAGCAGAGGCACAGGGGAGAGAGGAAATGGAGAGCGAAGGGGAAGAATCTGAGGGCAGCGTAGGGGAGTATGACAGTGACCCGAGAGATTCCATGAGCTTCTCCAGCGAATCAGAAGATTCCCAGAGGGGGGCGCCGATGGCCAGGGCAAGGGGGGTCCCAGGGGGGACGCACCAGAAGCAAGGGGCCAGCGGGGAATCCCAAAGCAGCAGCGGGAGATCAGGACCAGCTTCCCCACCAGAGCGTAGTGGGGGGGAAGAGTCCCGTGTATCAGGGCCAGCGTCTCCTCCAGCAGGGAGAGAAGATGAGTCAGGGCTGACCACGCCTCTATCGGAGAGTGGGGGAACGGAGGGGAGGTCAGGTCCAGCTAGCCTCCCCGAAGGGGGAAGCAGTGACAGGAGCAGTGTAACGGTCAGGAGGAAGGTTGCCGGCTGGGCGCGCGTGCCAAGTTCGAATGTACAGGCGCGCGGGACAGCAGAAAACCCGGATTGGAAACCAGGTCCTAAAGCCCGCCGGAGGCAGGGGGAAGACTCAGGGGACTCAGCGTCAGAAGAGTCTAGAAAGGGCAAGACCCCAGCGGACAGGCGGAACCAGAGGAGGAAAGAGCAAAGGAAGAGGTGGAGCAAGGCTAGAGTCTTAAACTGGTGTCTGGGGGGAGGAGATTCAGACGGAGCTTCAGCGGTCTAGAGTTTGAGACGTAGAGCTGCGCGCTGCGGCTTTGAAAGTGAAACTGAACTTCAATAAAGACTTTTGTATATAACTACGAACTGGCGTTGGTCCTTTGTGAGCTGGGACCTCGGGCAGCTCTGACAGTAACAAAAACAGCAACAGAACATGGATGGGCCTTCATAGGTTGATGGGCTGCAGCCCCAGCCAGCATGATGAGATGATGGGGTCACATGTTCACCACCCCTTGTCTAGAGCACGTTGCAGAGGCAGGGGTAGAAACTGAGCAACAGCTGGAGCCCCAGCCCACGACTTTGTCTGGGCAATGCAGCACACAGCAGCTGGTGAACAATGCCTCCGGCCTCCTTCCCATCTTCCTCTCCAGGAATGTTCAGGGTGGCTAGTTCTATCTCAAGCTACCACATTCAAGAGAAAGAGAAAGAGAAAGAGAGGAGGGGGGAGCAAGAGAGCTTTAGGAGCACAGCAGTGGCAAGCAGCCCATCACTAAAAGGAGTTGGCAAGGATGGAGAATTTGATCCCCTCATCCCCAGGGCAGCTGTTGATTAGGACCCAGTTCATCCCCCCTCCCCCCCCCCCGCCAATACTCCCCGCCCCTGGAGAGAGAGAGAGAGAGAGAGAGAGAGAGAGAGAGAGAGAGGACTTCCGGGTTAGCGCCATCGGCAATGGCGGCGTTCCTCTGACTGAGAGGAACCCGCTCCGTGAAATTCGGGTCGTGCCGCCGCGGCGAAGGCGGAGACCCTTTAAAAATCCCAGGCGGATGAAGCCTGGGAACGTGGGATTCGGCTGACACCAGGAGCACCCCCCCTAACCACAGGGAAACCCCTTTTCGGGGCTCCCGAAGTGACGTGGGGTGAGTGGCGCGGTGTTTTGAATCAATGGCTATTTTTACGGAGTGAAGCTGCGTAGCTGTTGCCGGAGAGCGCTGACTTTTTCTTGTGGACAATTGGATTTCAAACAATAACCCGTGAGTAAACGGAAATTGGACTCTAAAGTATTTAAAGTTTCTTTTTAAAATTGGTACTGATCGGGGAAGGTCTAAACAGGAAGTCCGCCTCCCCTTTCTGTAAATAAACTGAAGCAAAGAACCTGTTAACTAAGGTCGTGGAGAATTTTATGTAAAGGATTTAAATTCTATTGATTGAAACTATCATCAATACTTTTTGTGAAAGCAGGGGACCCTGCAGAAGGAGGTTAAAAATTTGGGAATTGAAGTGCCACTTCCCCAAACCCGGGAGTGGTCTGTGAGAGCCCGCTGACGTTGAATAGATAAATCTGACAGCTGTCAAGTCTGCTGACAAGATACAAAAGAAGGACTTTGTTTTCTACTGCCCGTTTTGGTTACAACTTTACGTTTAAAAGGAAACAAGGAACTGTTTCAATTTAATGTATGGGACCTTTGGGTCTGTGTTGGAAGGAGTGAAAAGAAACTTGAATCCCTCTAGAGGGAGCTTTGGGATACTGTTACAAGGAACCAGCTGGGAAATTGTTTTTAAAGATAAAGCCCTGAGAAACTAGTTTTTGACCTTGGACTGTGTAAGGATGGCAGTTGGGAAGGAAATTGAGTGCGAGCTGAACAGGACATTTTATCTCTTGGGAAAGCTACATGATCAGATAAATGCTATGGCTACGAACGTAGTAATATTGGGAACAAAAATGGGCATTGGTGAAGAAGTGGACAAGAACTCGGCATGGGAACCTCTGCCAACTGAACAAATTGAAAAACCTGAAAAGGAGAATCTTGTCGTGACTGAAGTGATGAAAGGGGGAGTCGTGGCCCTACAGAGACAAATGGTGGACTACAACTGGAGGTCTTACATGATGGCAACTAGGAGAAGTAAATTTTTGGAGATGGAAGCCTGGCTCGGCCTCGAGAATGAAGGATGGAGAGATCTCCCTATGTGGACAGCAAATGACCTCTGGGATATAAATCTGAGCCAGGTGGAGATCGGAGATTTGGGGGTCTTTGGATTTGAAAAGAGTGTGAAGCAAGATTTGGAACATTCTATAGGCCCTATCGTTAATTATGGAAGTTTGGCAGGAAGGAATATGATTACTGTTGGGTTGGAGCTGCTCCGAGATTTGGTTTTTAACATCAAAGACTATCAAAAAGACCGGCAGAGGGGATACGAAAGAGACTTAAGAGCTTCGGACTTGAGATCTCCGGGTTGAGGGTTTTTGGAGATTGATGGAACTATTGCTAGGGGCCGAAACCGGGATGGAGATCTGGTGGAAAAAATTGGGAATTTAAAGTGTATATAATTTGTCTGGTTTTTTTTTTCTTTGGTTTTTTTTTTTTTAGAGATGGGGGAATCGTGGAATTGAATCTTTCTTTGACCCTAGGATAAATGTTTTTAGAATAAGTATAGATTATAAGTATTACTGGAAATAAGATTAAAGGAAGTAAAAGTGGATGGTTATTTAGTGAAAGAGAGAATGGGAAATTACAGTATATTAAGACAAGATATAAGGATAAAGTTTAAGATGAAGGATTTGTTGAAATATTTATATGAATTAGAATATAAAGAGGGGAATTATAGTAAGTTAAGATAAATTAGCAGGATAAAAACCAAGTTGCAAGGATTTGCTGGAATATCTAATTGAATTAGAATACAAAAATGGGAGGCATGAGGAAGTCAAGGAAATAAGTGAATGCAAGTAAGTGAGTTAAAGGTTTGATGTGTTTTTTATTTCTTTTATTTTTTTCTATTTTTCTGTTTTTTGATGATGTTTTTTCTTTATATGTATTGGCTTTTTTCTTTTCTCTTTTTTTTCTTTGATTGTCTTTTTTATTCTCTTTTGTAACCTTTAAAATCTTAATAAAAATTTATTTGAGAGAGAGAGAGAGAGAGAGAGGAGAGAGAGTATTGGTGTGGGGAATGACACATGCTTAGTGCAAGAGTAGCTGGTGCATGCTAAAGAACACAGGAGCCTTGCTGGGTTAGATCAGCATTCTGTTCCCACAATGGCCAACCACATGCCCTTGGGAGTCCATAGGGACACGGGGACAAGAGCACTCTGTCCATCATGTTCCCCAGAAACTGGTAATCAAAAGCATGTGGTTTGTGATAATAGTGGCAAGAAATAGCCCTGACCAGAGCCACTGATCAACATATCCTCCATGATTCTAAATGTCTACAGCTGTCCAAATTGACAGTCACCACGGTCTCCTTGTGGCTAGGATAATACACCCAAGTTGATCTGATTTCGAGAGGAGTGACATTTCCCTGAGCCACCCCAAAGCAGCCACTACCGCTTCCCAAATGCCAGTGCTCAGGTGGTGAGAGTAAGCCAGAGTGGCACAGCCTGTGCAGCAGTTGCTGAGCACAGAGACAAGGAGAAAACTGGCTCTTGGGGCCAGAGGGGGCTGGCGCCTGCATCATGAGACTGGGCTTTCTGCCTCCCGTGCTGCCAATCGCAAGCGGACCCAGAGTCAAGCAGCGATGGCAAATTCTGGTTTCGTCTCCGTTCTCCTCTGCCGAGTTCTACAAGGGCCACGTTGAGACTAGGGGAGAGACCAAAGCAGAGAGCTAGAGCCACCACCTGGACTGGATTTGAGTCAGAAGGCAGGCAGGTGCGGGTACCTGAGAGGAAAGTCCGGTTGGTGGGGTAGTGCCTGGTTTGCCCTAAGGGACCAGCTGCCACTGCATGGAGCAGCTGCTGATCGTTGACAAGGGCAACTCCATTTACGTGCCTTCGAGGCACATGCACACTGCCGCAGAGCTGGAAGGGGCACTGGAAGGGGCAAAAATGTCGTCCCCCCCCCCCAAGAGCACAAAAGCGGCAAAGCGGCATGGAAACAGCATCTCGACTCCCTCCCAGGAGCTTTGGCACCGACCTTTCAGACCTGTGGAGAGTTGGAGCAAGGAGTTTTGCAGGGAGGCTGCTGGTTTTCAAAAGGCCTTTCAAAAGGGCTTCCGGAAGTTTAGAGGGTGTTTGCAGGCTTTTCCAATGCTGCCCCCAATATACACAATTTCATTTAAACGCACGGCACCTCGGAACGCAACCCCCGTGTAAACCTGCTTTGAGCCCGCTACAAGAACATCTAGAGGATAGCAAACCAACTGTTACCTTTTCTTGGAAAGCCACTTCCAGCCTGCACAGGAGGTGGGGTTGCGGGCTTCACGCCCACCCCCACATGAGCGGGGGCTGGTTTCAGCCCCCCGGAGAACAGGGGAATCCCGGCCAGATCTGCCCTATTTAGGGCCGGCTCAGAGGGGGCTCGCCCTCTTTCACCGGCTAGCCCCCACGTTTGTTTCCCCGCATATCAGCTGTTCCTGCTTGTCGGAGATCTTATCTGCCTTGCCTGGAGCGTTCCTGCCTTGCTTCTTTGTTGCCTTTGTTCTTGAGCTGCAGGGCACCTCGTGGAATATGCTGTAGTTTCACAGAAAAAGCTCTCTTTCTTACAGGGAATTTCCAGCATTCGCTGCTGGTATTGCTTGATTTCTAAAGTGCTTGAATTTTCAGGAGTTGTTATCTCTAGTTTTGTGGGGCTTTTCTCCTTCTGGGGGTTTCCCCCTTTGCGCTCCATTCCAGCTGCTGCAGTTTAACAACGGAGCTGTAAGTGAGCTAAAATCACTGTGTGTGTGTGTTTGTGTGCTTTCCTTCCAGCATCTCTTTCACGTCTACAGTTTTACAGGGAGCTCTGTGTGTTTCGGTGCAAGTTCCCTGCCCTCAGGAGCTTGCTGTGCCTGCTGCTGCATGCCCCCTTCAGAGGAATTTATTCAGCTTTGTGGAGCTTTTTCTGGTGATCCGTTGCCTGCCCTCGACTGCTGACTGCCTGTTCTGCAAGGAGCTCAAGGAAGAACGTTTGGCTCCTCTTTGTTATTTCCACGGAGGATGCAGCGCACCCATCCAATCAGGTTTTGCTGTTGGGGCTTCAGATTTTAGCTAGGGGTTTGTGCAGGGGAGCGCGGTGCGGGCTGCGTTTTGTGCCGGTTGTGTTTCATTTTACTGCCAGGGTGAGGGGCAGAATTTCTTGTTAGATAATCATTTCAGCAGCATTCTTGAGGGGGTGAGTTCTACAGGCTGTTTTAATTTCGTGTGGAAGTTTAGACTTGGAAAGCGTCGGAAGCAGCTGCGCCGTTGCTGGGCAACCAGCGCGCCCCGGCCGCCATTTCATCCGCCCACGTGGCCTCCTGGGCAGCCGCCATTTTACTATAGGCATTCCACGTGGGAAGTTATTTTACAAACCCTCCCTTTTAAGTCTAACCGGCGAGAAAACCAGGGGAATAATTAACGTTCATAAGGAGTATGTGGGGAATGCCTGCAGGTTTTGCTCTTGAGGCTGCAGAATTTTTCAGGGTTAAAGGGCTAGCGTTGTGCTTCCGCATGTTCATTGTCGCTAGGCAACGGGAATGCATTATGGCCGCCATTTTGATTGCCCACGTGGCCTTGCGGCGGCAGCCATTTTAGGAGAGGCAAAACGACGTGGGAGCTATCTCCTTTTCGAGTGCCCCTCACTTTCTCGTTGGTTTTATATTCAAAAGCAATATAAACAATACAAACAAAGGAAATAAACATAAGCAATATAAACAAAGGATGAAAGCGCAATTATTAAAAGAGCCTAGCTTAAATAAGAGCGCGCAAGGGGCTGCAGGGAGCCCCTCCTTTTGGTGCATAAGCTTGTATAGAGCTGGCTACAGCGTCTCTGGCTAGGCTGATCTTAGAATTAATATCCTCTAATTAATTTACTGCTTTTTTTATACTTACACTCTTAAGAATTTCATTCTGGGAATTTACGAAACACATTTAAATTAAATTGAAGCATTAGTGCACAGTATATTGGAATTCAAATTATTTCATTCAGCTGGCGGTGCTCTGTGGAGCTGTGTCACTTACTCTCTGTCTAGGCATTAAGTTTTATAATTTGGTATAGTCAACTCATAGTTATAAGGAAAAAGAGATCCGGGTTTTATATAATTTGATTTATTGAAGGGCTTCTTCCCCTGCAATCTCTTGCGAGCTTTGCATACAGGTTTATAGGGAATCTAAAGTAAATAGCTCATACCTCTTCTACGTTCATCTCTTTCTGCTATTTCATCTGTTAGTTTACAAGTAAATATTTAATCTGGCAATTTTATTCATTTGGTTGATTTTGATAATAGTGCTTAAGGGCTCTTGGGAGCTTTGCTTTGCTTATAGGTTTGTTGCATAAGTCAATTTATCATAGCTGCTTACATTACCAAAGGTTCTCTTCTGTTTATTATAGACTCGGTATTCCTCTAAATACATTGCTTTGAGGTGTGGGCTGGTATTTTTGATTGCTATCCAGTGCAGATAATACTGAGCTACGGTGATATTGTTTGCAGCTAAATACAATTTGTTGGAGATTAGTTAGGCATCTTTGAGTCCTTTAAACGTACCAGCGCAGACAATACTGAACTACCGTGATATTGCTCGTGTTACAGGAAAAATCCGAGGGCTCCCTTGGACAAAACAAAGACACCAACCAGGATAACTTGGAGCAAAACAGCAGCCTGTAGGCTTGGTCTTTATTGAACTGTTGCAACAGGGTATTCCCCTCACTTGCAGGGAGAGGAAAGACCCAGAAGAATAGTGTGCAAGGTCTTATAAAAACTTTTGAAATTCCCCTCCTCTAGATCAAGCCCACCCCCAGAAACATCATGCATACATTACAGAAAGGAGGGGTTGAGGGAGGAGTTGTGGTGGTAACATCATGCATATATTACAGAAAGGAGGGGTTGAGGGAGGAGTTGGTGGTAACCTGAGTGTCTTGTCACCTGGCTGGTTCCTCCCTTCCCCCCTCCCCCTGAGTCACTTCCAGGAGACAAAGGGGAGTTTGCAGTTTCCTGCCCCCAGAGGGAAGATCTGATCATTGTCCTTTGTTTCAGTCCATGCTGAATCCACTCCCATATGCAAGTTCTTTGTGATCTTGATTGTCTTCTGTCTGGGATCATCTTTTTTTTATATATAAATATTTATTGAAATTTGTAAGTTACAATATAGTAAACAAACAAAATTATAACAAAACATAACATACTTTCTTATCTTCTTGTGACCTCCTCGCATCTCCCGCCCCTACCTTCCACGTTAAAAAATTTAATCCAGCAAATTATCGCCTTACTTCCATCCTTACTGTCTAATTATCAATTAAATTTAGCCAATTGTTTATCCAAAATAAAAATTGTTTTTTCTTACATTTTAACTTATCTTCCTACTTCGCTTCATCTATTTTAATGGTGCCAAATTGTTTATAATCAAGCATCCTGCTTAACATTCATACAGTTTACAATGTTTTTGCAAGTAAATCTTAAATTTTTTCCAGTCTTCTTCTACCGTCTCCTCTCCCAGATCTCGGATTCTGCCGGTCATCTCAGCCAGTTGCATATAGTCCATCAGTTGCATCTGCCATTCTTCCAGTGTGGGTAGATCTTGAGTTTTCCAATGCTTCGCGAGAAGTATCCTTGCTGCTGTTGTTGCGTACATGAAGAATGTTCGGTCCTTCTTTACCACCCCTTGGCCTACAATACCCAAAAGGAAGGCCTCTGGTTTCTTAGAGAAGGTATACTTAAATACCTTTTTCAGTTCATTATATATCTTTTCCCAGAAAGCCTTCACTTTAGGGCAGGTCCACCAGAGGTGAAAGAATGTTCCTTCGTTTTCTTTACATTTCCAAAACTTATTATCAGACAAGTGGTATATTTTTGCAAGTTTGACTGGGGTTATGTACCATCTATATATCATTTTCATTACATTTTCTTTCAAAGCATTACATGCAGTGAAATTCAACCCAGTAGTCCACAACCTTTCCCAGTCCTCAAACATGATATTATACCCAATGTCCTGTGCCCACTTTATCATGGCCGATTTTACCGTTTCAGCTTGTGTGTTCCATTTTAACAGCAAGTTGTACATTCTTGAAAGTACCTTAGTCTTAGGCTCTAACAATTCTGTTTCCAACTTCGATTTCTCCACCTGGAACCCTAACTTCTTGTCAAGTTTAAAAACTTCCTTAATCTGAGCATAATGTAGCCAATCTTGCACTTTGTCTCTCATTTTCTCCATACTCTGCAATTTCCAATTATCTCCATCTTTTTTCTAATATTTCCCAATACTTTGGCCAGTTGGCCTCCATATTGAGTCTTTTTCGGGCCTTAGCTTCCAATGGTGAGAGCCACCTTGGAGTTTTATTTTCCAGTAAGTCTTTATATTTTGTCCAGACATTAAACACTGCTTTTCTGACAATATGATTCTTGAAAACCTTGTTAATCTTAACCTTGTCATACCATAGATATGCATGCCAACCAAAAGCATTGTTAAAACCTTCCAAATCCAACACGTCAGTGTCTTCGAGAAGTAGCCAGTCTTTTAGCCAGCAGGAAGCTGCTGCTTCATAATAGAGCCTTAAGTCTGGCAGGGCAAAGCCCCCTCTTTCTTTCGCATCTGTTAGTATCTTAAACTTAATTCTGGGCTTTTTGCCCTGCCAGACAAATTTAGAGATATCTCTCTGCCACTTCCGAAAGCACTCTGTCTTATCCACAATCTGTAATGTTTGGAACAGAAACAACATTTTTGGCAATACATTCATCTTGATAGCAGCAATTCGGCCTAACAAGGAAAGTTTCAGTCTTGTCCAACTATCTAAATCTCTCTTAATTTCTGACCAACATTTCTCATAGTTGTCCTTAAATAAACTCAGATTTTTTGCTGTTATGTTTACCCCTAGGTATTTAACTTTTTTAACCACATTTAACTCTGTCTCTCTCTGAAACCGTTCTGATTCTGCATCTGTCAGGTTTTTTCCCAGTACCTTAGTTTTCTGCTTGTTTAATTTAAATCCCGCCACCCGACCAAAGTCTTGAATTATTTGTAATACTCTTTTCGTGCTAGATTCTGGCTCCTGCAGGGTCAAAACTAGGTCATCTGCAAAAGCTTTGAGTTTATATTGTTTCACTCCGACCTGTATTCCTTCCACCAACCGGTCTCCTCTAATCATATTCAAGAGCACCTCCAGAACTGAGATAAATAACAGTGGGGAGATAGGGCAACCTTGTCGTGTTCCTTTTTCAATTTTAAACTCTTCTGTGACCACATTGTTAACTATCAGTTTGGCCTTTTGTTCTGAATAAATTGCGTTAATCCCATTTTCAAAACCCCGTCCCACTCCCATCCCTTCTAAGTTCCCTTTCATAAATTTCCAAGAGATGTTGTTGAAGGCCTTCTCCGCATCTATAAAAATTAGCACTGCTTTTATGTTGACATCTGTTTGCAAGAGTTCCAGAATATCAATAATGTTCCTTGTGTTAGCAAACAAATGTCTACCTGGGAGAAAGCCTGCCTGGTCCTTATGGATTACTTCATTTAGAACTTTTTAAAATCTACTTGCTAAGATGTCTGCAAATATTTTGTAAGCCACATTTAAGAGGGAGATGGGACGGTAGTTCTTAAGTTGTGTCTTTTCAGCTTCCGATTTTGGTATCAATGTGATAAAGGCTTCTTTCCACGATTCCGGTGCCTTCTTCCCCTCCATAATTTCATTGCTGACCTCCATCAGTGGTTGTATCAAATAGCCCTTCAATATCTTGTAGTACTTGGAGGTCAGCCCATCTGGCCCTGGAGATTTGCCCAATTTCATGTTCTGAATGGCAAGTTCAATCTCTTGTGGTGTTATTTTGCAATTCAGGATTGATCTGTTTTCTTGTGACAATTTTGGTAATCCATTCTTTTCCAAAAATTGTTTAATCTCAGCCTCATCTTGCGGCCCTTGTATATATAATTTTTTAAAATATCTCTGGAAGCATTTTCTAATATCCACGGGGTTCTGAATGTTTCTTCCTTCAATCTCTAAATTGGTAACTGTATTTAGTTTTTGTCTTTTCTTCAACTGCCAAGCTAGCAGTTTCCCACATTTATTCGCAGATTCAAATGGTTTTTGTTTCATTAGTTTAACTTTCCACTCTATTTCCTGATTTATCAGTTTAGAATATTGTGCTTGATAGAGTTTAATTTCTCTCAGAATCGGCTGTGACTTCGGATTAGATCTTAACTTCTTCTCTAGTTCTTTAATTTTCTCCAAGATCTTGTCTTTTTTCTCATTTTGTGTCCTTTTCTTTACAGCATTCTGTTGTATCAAGAACCCCCTCATCACGGCCTTGCTTGCGTCCCAGATAGTTCTTTTTTCCACCGAAGTGTTCAAATTTATCTCAAAATAATCCTTCAAAGCTTTTTGGGCCTTCTTAATGATTTCCTGATCTCTAAACAAGTTGTCATTCATTTTCCATCTAAAGGAGCCGGTTGGTAATAGTGTCATATCCATCTTTACCGCATTATGGTCGGAGCAGGTCTTTGGGCAGATTTCCACCTTTCTGGTCTTAGGTGCCAGACCTCTAGGTATCCATATTTGGTCGATTCTTGTCCATGTCAGTTGGGCTTCAGAAAAGAATGTTCCTTCTCTTCCCAAGGGGTTCTTTGTCCTCCAAATGTCAATCAAGTCCATATTGTCAGTCAGTTCAAAAAAAGTCTTAGGTAGTCTGCCATCTTTTGTCACATTTTGGTTTTGAGACTTATCCATATTGGTTGAGACCACGCCATTCATGTCTCCCATCATAATGATGTTGTCATAGTCCAGATAGTCCAGGACACTCTCATGCAACTTCTTGTAAAATTCTGATTTCCCCTCATTTGGTGCATAAATTCCTAATATCAAAAACTTCTCTCCTTGGTGTTGTATCTCAATTGCCAAAATTCTTCCATGTTCGTCTTTAAAAAGGAATTTAGGTGACAGGCTCTCTTTTGCATAGATCACCACTCCTCTCTTCTTCATTCGGTCCGAGGATATAAACTCTTGGCCTAATCTTTTATTTATTAGCACTTTTCTGTGTAGCCTAGTCACATGTGTTTCTTGCAAACAGATAATGTCCAAATGTTCTTTTTTCAAAATATGAAATATTTTTTTCCTTTTCTCCGGAATGTTGGCGCCATTTATGTTCCAACTCAGAAGTTGCAGAGACATCCAGAATATATCTGCTATTTTTCAAGGGGTGGTTCCTTTTTCTCTGAGTCTTCAGTGTCCAAGGGTGTGGGTACAGCAGATGCTCCAGGCCCAAAAGGTGTTTCAATTCCTTTCTGTAGGTCCTCTCCGTAAGCAGTCAAAAATTTGTCTCTATCTTCCAATGTTTTGATTTTAACCTTCTTCCCTCTAAAGGTGAAGGATAATCCCTGAGGAAATTCCCACCTAAAGATGATTGAGTTGCTTCTCAACAATCTGGCCAGTTCAAAGTATTCAGATCTAAGGTCCAGCAGTTGTTTCGGAATATCTTTGTAAATTTCAATTCTTCTGCCCAAAATGTCCAGTGACTTTCCGTAGTGCAGGCCCAAAATCTTGTCCCTTTCCTCCTTCGATCTCAAGGTTATCAAACAATCTCTGGGCTTGTCTTTCCTTGCAAATTTCCCAAGTCTAAAGGCTGACACAATTTTAAAGTCCTTCTCTTCTATAGGCCAAACTTGGAAAACTCTTTGGTCAGGAACTCAGTTAGGTTCCCTTCTTCAGCTTCTGGTATTGACCTTATCCTTAAGTTATTTTCCCGATTTCGAAGTTCTATCATAGATAAATACGTCTGTTGCTCTCCAACCTGTTTGCAGAGTGGCTTTACCTCTTGTTCTAATTTTTCAACTTTTTGACTAGTGGCCTCAGCCAATTTTCGATTTTCTACAGTGTCCTCAGTCAACTGCCCAATTGCTTGTACGTTCTGTGCCACCTGTCCAGTTATTTGATTTAGGCAGGCTGTATTTTGATCAATCTTGGCTGTTTGTTCATCTGCTTTCTTGTCCAAAGATTCTACTCTTTTGTCCAAAGATTCCAACTTTTCATAAATTTGTGATAATCCAGAACTTAACAGGTTAAGTTGTTCTGGGTGTGCGTCACATTCTGATGTCAGTCAGCTTTTAGAAGCTGGGAGGAGTCAACCACCTTTCTCTGGGTCTTTGAGAGAGAAAGACGTGCCTTTGCTATGGCTGAAAGAAGTCCTGGATTCTGTTGATGAAATGTTTCAATAAACAACTGTAAATGGACTTAAGTGCTCTCTGAGTTTATCTGAAGCTAGGCGACAGTCTTTTACCGCTGTGTTTTACTCTGCACGACGTGACCAGGAGGGTAGCAGAAGTGCGCAGTTCGCTGAGGAAGCGTGCCGGACCGTAAAAGGGCTAATTGGCAATCGTAAACCAATTAGACGGTCATGTCTCCAATCAATCAATTCCGCATAGGTTATGGGTGACGTCATAAATCGCTCGTAAAGCTGTCGCTGAAGCTGCCGGGTCGCTTTGAAGTCTGCGTTCAGAGGCAGAGAAGCTGGCCGGAGACGGGGGCTGCGTTCTGTGAACTGAGAGAGCTGAGAAGCAGCTGGAAAATTGTTTCTCCACAGACAAGTGCCAGAGAGCTGGTAACGTGAGTACAGCTTGGGGCCACTTTGGGAGAACGGAAGAGAATGGCAGCCAGCCAGGTTCTTGAGGACATCCCCTTGGAAAAGCTAACTTTAACAAGTTGGCAAACCTGGAGCAAAAGAGTACGGGGGTGGTTCCTGGTTGCAGGGCTTTGGGAAGCAAGCCAGCGGGAGCCAGGGTCCCCTACTCAGGAGGCTGCGGTGGCTGAAGATAGCCAGCAAAGAGAGCTTGCTATGCTGAGAGCATGCGTACATGCATCGCTGGAACCCAATCTGGAGGGTGTAAAATCAGCAAGGGCTGCCTGGGATGTGCTGCGTAGTTTGTGTGAAACTTCAGCAGGAGGCCAGGGCCCTGGAGAAGCTGGAGACGCTGGTGCGGCAGCTGTGTTTCCCGATGGATCAGCCTCTAGGAGCGCTGTTGAGCAGATCAGGGGGGGGGGGCGAAGAATTCCAAAGGCAAGTTTAAAGACTTTTCCTCTGAGAGTTCTGGAGTGGATGGCCCTTTCAGAGGGGGCGGGGCTGGCAGGAGGCGCTTTTCCGGAAGAAGGAGGGCCAGGCCAGCAGAAAGGACCCCCGGGCAGTGTTCTTCCACTGGAGCTGAACATCTGCGTCGCTGCTGCAAAGAGCCGAAGCAGGATGTTGCCAAGGTCACTTCCCATGGGAACCAGCCAGGTTTCCATGACAACCAGCCTGGCCAGGCGGGCAGGCGGGGAGGTGGACGTGCCAAACGCGAGGAAGAAGTTTATCAACTTACTGCCAGCATGGCTTTGTTTGAGAACAGCTGTGTGAGAAACACTGAGCTGAGCTTTGTTATTGACTCAGCAGCTAACCGCAACATGGTTCCTGAGACACCTGCAGTTAAGATGTGGAATTGCAAGGCAGTTCCAGCTGGACAAACTGTTTTATTCGCAGATGGACAAAAAAGAAATGTCACTAACTGTGCTACATTGTTCCTTTCTGTTTTGCAGGAGCAGATCGAAGTGTGCACCATCCCAGAGATGCCTCACTGTCTTTTGTCTGTGCCTTATTTGTTAAATAAGGGGTTCAAAGTTTGTTTTGAAAATGCTGTCTGCACAATCTCCAAGGAAGGGAGGGTACTTGCCAGGATTGAGAAGGGGCAGAATGATCTTTTCATTCTTAAAACGTCTCTTGGGGGTGAGGGGAAGGTTGAGAAAGCACAAGCGTTGCGTGCTACAGTTCCCACTCAGCGTGCTATAATTCCCGCTCATGTCACATGTGCATGCGTATGGCATCAGAGAACAATTCATGGTTCGGTAGAAGACTTGCAGACTCTACCTGAGGTTGCCAAGGGGTGTAAGATTAGAAATTGTGGAAGTGCCATTAATTGTGACACTTGCAGACAGGGAAAGGTAAAAGGGTGCAGTTACCCAAAGGTGGAGAGGGTAACCACTAAACCCTTTGAGCTGGTACACATAGACCTGTTCGGTCCTGTCAAGGAACAGAGTCTGGGAGGGGCCAGGTTTCTGCTAACGATGCAGGACGATTATTCGCAGAACTCCTGGACTCACGGTCTCAGATCCAGGGAGGAAGCAGCACAGCTGATCAGAAGCTGGATTGAGGAGGTGGAACTAAGGTTCTCCACCAGGGTGCAAGCAGTCAATAGTGACAGAAACGCTATGTTTACTGGTTCTGCTTTGCAGAAGTTCTTTCGCAAGAAAGGAATACATCACACAGTGACATCTTCCCAGCAGAGGGGGGTGGCAGAGCTTAGGAGTGAAGCTCTGGTTAAGGCTGCACAGGTGATGCTGACAGAGGCTAGGTTACCTCCTAAGTTTTGGCTGGAGGCAGCCAGATGCGCGTGCTTCACCTGGAATCGTACCTACAATTCACTGGTAGGTGACACACCTTACTTCATGTTGCATGGCAGGAAACCCCAGGTCCATTTTCTGCGTACGTTTGGTTCATCTGCAGTTGTGCCAGTGCCTAAGGCTTTGCAAGGGCCAGATGGAGCCAAGTTCCAGAAAATGATCTTCTGCGGGTATGAGCCAGCAGCTTGTGCATGGAGGTTTGCATACCCGTCAGGTGATCAGAGTAAAGTGCTGATCAGTAAACACGCTGAGTTCTGTGAGCAGGTTGAAAAGCCAAAGATTCCTGCACAGCGTGATGTTCTTTCAGAATGTCTCTCTGATCCAGAGGACAATCAATCAATTCCGCATAAAATTTTCTCTATAATTGAAGCGGTTGTTCCTGAGGCCATATCTTCCAGTTGCAGCTGCTCAGTTTCTTCTTCCGCTGCCGACGGTAAGATAGGTACAGATGATCTACGTGTCTGTAAGGCCGAGGTTAAAGTTGTTTGTCTAGTTCTTGCTCCTCTTTTTCTTGTGCCACTCATTCCAGAGTTATCTAAAAGTCAAGGTCAGTCTGAGTTGTTCCCATGAGAAAGTAGCAGCCCAGAGAAAAACAGTCAAACAGGAGGAAAGGAAAGAGAAAGTAGAATAATGTCACTGCTATTAGTCCCAAATCCTCTAGAGGGGGCTTGAAATGTCTTGAGGGAAGAAGTCAGATCCAATAAGATCAATAAAATTGATTTTAAAGTCCCAGGACCTTCAAATTAGTGTTTAGCAGAGTTGGTATTAGTAACATAACATTGTTTCTGACAAGTGCTAGCTGGTATTTCAAAGTAACAAGTCTGTAAAAGCTCAGAATGTTACAAGTCCAGATACACAATAGCCAAGTTTGCAAACTGACAGCTCTTCTGTTCTTTAGGCAGCTCAAATACCTGGGTTTCTCAGTCCAAATTTGTAGTTCCCACAGGAGAAAATTAACACAGTTCAAATAGAAAGTAAGTCCAATAGATATATCTTTTCTTCGTCTAAAGGTAGTTCCAGTGGATGCTCAGATCAGATGGTTTAAAAAGCCTCTACAAAAGCTCCACTCCTCCAGCTCTTTGCTTTGTAATTTAAATAGCAGCGGAAGACGGGCTTCCTTTTAACGTCTCTCCGCTTTCAGCCAAGTTTCTTTAAATTTAGAGTCCAATTGTAAAAGTCCCTCTTTACTCACGGGTTGTAGCTTCTGGTTCCGAATTTTAAGGAAAAAAGGTCAGCGCTCACCGACAGCAGCTGCGCGGCTTCACTCTGCAGAGTAGCGATCGACTCACAGCGCCGCAACCCCCTCCGCGATCCGAGGCTCCTTACGGGGTCTCTTCAACGTTTCGGAGGTCGCTTTCAGCGCCCGCCGAGTCCCACGTCCACAGGCTCTTGCTGCCTGTGGTTTTTCGGTGCGGGTCTCCGCTTCTGTCTGGGATCATCAGGGTTGGCATGGGCAGGGCTCCTGTGGATGTGCTGAGATTAAGGGATTATGGCTGACCAGGACTAAGTCACCCCCCTTTGTTAGTTCTTGTCATATGGAGTAAAATAAAAAATGGAACAGTGCAAATCCGATGTATGGTTGATTTTCTATGAATTTATAACAGAAATGTGGCATATGTAGTGTGTGTGTGTGTGAAGTTTATACAAACAGAATGATTGGGGTGGGGGGGTGGGGTTCCTGCTACACTCGCAGCTCACACATATAATCCAAACTAGTTGGCGTTGATTTTACTGAACCAGGCTAATTAAGGGTATCAAACTATGTCTGCTCAAGAGAACCAGCAAAATGCAGCTATAGCTGGGGTGGCACAAGGGAACCAGGAGGGGTCCCAGGCTTTGTAATGCCTGCTGAATCTGGGGGTGCCATAAGGGAACCAAGAGGGGCCTCAGGCCTTCGTAGTGCCTAGTAACCCACAGACTTTGGCACAGTTTCCCCCCCCCCCCATGCTTTTTAGACATTTTATAGGCAATATAGGCCTGCAGACCAGGTGGCAGCGGCACCTCTTGCACTCACCCAAGAATGCATCCCGGATACGCCATCTAACGTTGTGGACCGCCCCGGCACCTCCGTGGCCACCGCGGCAGTGCTGAGAGCAGCCAATGATTCAACAGTGGGTCCTGTGTCCAAAATGGGTCAGGGTAGCCTCCTGTGCCCCGCGACCCACAGGCCTAATCAGTGTTTCCTCTGCTTTTGAAACCTTTTACCAGCAATTCAGGCCCATGGTCACTGCGGCCTCTTCCGAAATAGTGAGGAGCTCCCTTGCACTTTGGCCTCCTTATTTAGGGTTCCACATTCGGTAGCAATCCATTTATGCATCCTCACACATAATTACAGTCTACGTGTCCCTAGGTTTCCAATAACAGATCCTCGGGAGGTAGGGCTCATACTTACAATTATAACCTTTCTGCCTCTCAGTATACCCCAGACTTTCCCAGTATTCTACAGGATTCACAACCTCAGCCTTTGCCATAGAAGGGGGCTCCGAAACATCATCGGACGATGAGACGCAGGGGCAACAGGGAGTGTCAGCGGCTGCAGAACAGCACCAGTCTCCAATGATGGGCAAGGGAGAAAGAAGTCTAAGTAAGAAGAAGCATTTGGCCAAGAAGAGCAAAAGAAGTAAGCTTTCTGATACCGAGGAGGATTCAGAAAAGCTTCCTGCTGCCCACCACCTGCTGCGTTCTGAGCGACCAGAATTACTGGATGGAGCATATGGGTCCCTATGTGGAAAAAGGAAACCATGAGGTTTGCTGGGAGTATAACATGGGTGTGTGCCAGGGGCCAAATTGTAAGTATGTGTATGAATGTGTGAAGTGCATAGCGTCTTCATGTTTTAAAGGTAAACAGCCCTTTCCGGGCAGCAGGGGGCATTTCAACCAGGGGTGTTGAAAAGGTCACAGACCCGCCAAAAAGAGCAGCCACAAACTGGTATGAATTTGGCCCTTGACTGTGATGTTCTCTTCTGTTAAGCTCTCACCTCTTAGAACCCTTCTCGATAAATACCCTAAAATAGAGGCAGCAAAGTACCCTGGGAAAGAGTTTCTCTTATGGCTTCAAGATCCTCGTTTCATTACCCCCTAACTCAGGGAACCCCCCCCCCCCAAACCAGTTTGGGAAATGCCAGCTATTGCAAAAAAGAAATTAAAAGAAATTTCTGGCCGGGAGGGTGGCCGGTCCCTTCAGGGAGCCACCTATAGCGGGTTTACTCATTTCACCTTTAGGCATTGTCCCCCCATAGACTCCAGGAGATCCACAACCTACCCAACCCTAGAGGTGGCTCAGTCAATGATGCAATACCACAGAAGCCTTGTTCTGTGAAATATGCCTCCTTTGATCAGGCTATAAAGTCTATGCGCAGGTTCAGCAGGGGCGCGCTCTTGGCAAAGTGCGACATTGAGTTGACATTCCAACTCCTGCCAATTCACCCTGAGGAATTTCTATGGCAAGGTTTTTAGATTTGAGGGGGCTTATTCCATAGACAAATCTATGCCGACAGGGTGCTCAGTAGCTTGTGCACTTTGAATCATTTAGTGCAATTCTGGACTGGGCTCTTCGCTTTAAAACTGGTTTTGAAGGGGTGACCCATTACCTTGATAACTCTTCTCCCCCATCATTAGTAATAGCCCTGATTGCGCCTCTACTTTAGAGGCTTTCACCTGAGGAGCTTGGGGTACCTTTGGTGGCGGACAAAACGGAGGGTCCAGTTTTGACCATAACCTATTTTGGGTATTGAATTGGACACAATTGCACAGACATCCCACCTACCAAGGGAGAGACTAGCAGCACTTAAAAATTAATCCTGCAACTTCTTCCCCTCAAGAAGGTCACCCTTGGCCAGCGTAAAGTCAGGCTTTGGTCACCTCAACGTTGCATGCTGGGTAGTGTCCCCTGGCCGCCCCTTTTGCGGGTGATTGGCTAAGCTGTCAGCGGGACTGCGCGCTCCGCAACACTGAGTGCGCCTCTCTAGAGTGGTCAAGTCGGACCTGATGGTTAGTGCATGGAAAAGTACAGTGGCATTTGCGGGCTGCAGAGTTCAGGAATCACCAGGTATGCTTCTGGACCGACAATCAAACGGTTGGCAGTGTCCTGTCTAAACAATTTTCGCACTCTCCTAGAGTGGCAAATCTGTCCCAGACCTTTGTCCTTTTGTGCTTAGAATTAAACATCTATTTCTCTACCAAATTTACCCTGGGGTTATCAAGGGCATCACGGATGCACAGGCGCAGCACATTGCCACATCCATTCCAGGAGCACCTTTGGAGCCTGGGGAACGTGATGTCCTGAAGGGAGTATTAGCTTCAGGAGCCACGCCCATGCTTAGGTCTTATAAAAAGGCTTGGGTGGACTTTATGGAGTTTCAAGGCAAATTTATATAATAATAATAATGATAATAATAATAATAATAAAAACAAACAAAAACAACAACAACAACAACAACAAAAAACCTAGGCTTGACACACCTCAAGGCAAATTAAAAAATCCTAGGCTTGACACACCTCCTACCAAGGCTGAAGCTCTACAATACTTGGTACATTGGAGGGTGTTGGGTCGTGCAGCAAAGACTCTTAAACATCCAGTAGGCGGCAATCTCCTTTTTCTGTAAGGTTGTTTAATCCAGAG